>NC_044016.1:35556604-36180028 GCF_900496995.4 Aquila chrysaetos chrysaetos | reverse complement strand
AGAGCTAGCCTTGAAAGCGGTAATTCCTCACTCTTTTCCCCCCCCTCGGCAGCTCGGACTCCGAAGGTAATTTTGAGACCCCTGAAGCAGAAACGCCGACCCGCTCGCCACTAAAGGAGTTCTGCGAGCCGCCGCCACCAGGATCGCCGGAGCCTGAGGCCGGGATCCAAGGTAAAGAGCCAGCATGCACCTTCTGCTTTTCGGCTCCCCGCTCCGGATGCAGAAAGGCAGGGTGGGGTCAAGGAGGAGAAGTCGCTTGTTTTGAATAATGCCTGCCACATTTTTTGTGGTTAATGGCCTGGATGGTTCAAATGCCAGTACTCGGGGCTGTGCACTCGGCAAAGGGCTGTTCTCTCACTTGAGTGAAATGTTGATTTTATTGAAGCACTTTGGAGGGAGGGGGCCGCGCTGCAGGCTCAGAAGGGTCAATTTGCCCCGCTTGGCTCATGCCTACTCAGTGCAACATTATCATTGTGCTGTTTTGCAACCACCGGTCGCACCCTCCTCTGTCCCTGAGCCGGGGAGAGAGCGAGAGGCTCTGCACGTCGGGTTTTGTGAGCTGCCGAGCTGGGCTGAGGCTGCGCCCAGGGATGCAGAGGCTGCAGCCGGGACAGCTGCGATGGATTGATTGAGAGGAACCGAGGATGTTGTTGAATCATTTTGTCAGTTAAACTGCCCTCTGCCACTTCCCCCACAGACAGCACAGCGCTCAGGGCAGCCTCCCATCGCTGCCTGAGGCGGAGAGTGGGCTGCTGGCCGGTGGGAGCTGCCCCACACGTGCCCCGCATGCCGCTCGCCCTTGGCTCTTGCACAGGAGCTGACGTGGTGCTGGGTTTGTGTCCTCCCCCTGGCCGGTCGGTAATGGAGGTTTCATTGCACGGGTCTCTCTTCTCTGGAGTTAGCGGCCAGGTGTCTTTGCTGTGTAGCTGCTGTTAAAGATGTAAGAGCTTGATGCTGCTAAACCCCATTTCTGGAGAAATCGCGAGGGATCTGCTGAAAATGCAAAGGGTTTCCTTTGCCAGTGGGGTCCCATGTTGTTGCTGGTTTATCCTTGTGTCTCACGCTGACCGCTGCTCCTCTGAGTGCGGCTCCCCATTAACCCTTGGCCTTTTGGGGACCAGCTCCCCCCTGTTGTCGGACCCTTCTCTCCAGGGGGAATCGCGGTTGGTGCCTGTGGCTGAGCTTCATGTTTAAGTCTGTTTTCGTGCTGCCAGGAGGAGGCTTTGAAGCTCCGGTACCTCTGCAGCAACTGCTGGAGGTTATCAGGGCAGGGCAGGGAGGAGACCTCCCCTTTCATCTGCTCTCTCAGCAGAGCAGGGTGACTGGGCAATGTCAGGACGTCTGGGAGCCCCCGGGGGTGTCTGCGGGAGGGCAGCCTCTCCGGGGCATGGGGCAGCGCATGGGGGGTGCAAGGTCCCGGACAGGCCGTCCTGAGCATCCTCTGCCCTCTCTTGCCCGACTGCCTCTCGCTGCTGCAGGGCCCCCGGTATGCGACTTGCAGTATTGTGTGTTTCTTGAATGCTCGCAACAGCGGGTTGGTGGCTTACTGCTCGGCTGGTTTTGGAATGTGGTAGCTGGAACCAGACCCTGGGTCCTCCCTGTGCAGGAGCCCAAGTACTGCGTGACCTTGGCAGTAACAGGGTGCTGTGGCTCTCCATCTCCTGCGGTGTTGTTTTGCTGTTGGGATGGATCTGGGTGCCCATCCCTCCCCGTGGAAAACACAGGTTTGTTTGCCTTGATGGAGATAGCGCTTGGTTCACGCCTCCGATAATCGCAGCTCTTGGAATAATCCTTCCCTTTTAAGAAGGGATGATAGAGACATCTTTACTTTGGGAGAATAATGTCTGGGGGGGGGGGGAGAGGGGAGATAAAGGCTTTCCTAGCAGGTATGAGGATCATTTCTGCCAAAGCTTATGCTTAGGGAAGTGCGTTGCCTCAGACTCCAGGTTGTCACCATCCCAAAGTGTTCCCGTGCCCCTCATCCTGGGATGCACAGTTCCTCGAGGCCAGCCCGGCATAGCAGCGAGGGAGCCGGCTGGTCCCGGCACCCTGCGCACAAAGGTCGCAGTGTTGTGGGGCTGAGGGGATGATCTCTGGCAAAAGCTGTTTTTCTGTGCTGGCTGGTGGAGAGCAGGATGTTGGAGACAGCAGGGCCAAATCCGCTGTGTGACAGCACCCAGCTCCATCCCTTCCCTGTCTGGGGCTCCGGCTGCATCTCTTCAGTGTCTCTGAAATGGTGGAGGGAAGGGATATCCAGGTGCGGTTGCGAGTTTGCGGTGTACAGAAGGCATCCTGGGGTGTTAAATCACCGTACCTTAGGTAATCTATACGTTAAGCCCTCGTCTTCGCAATGCTGTTCTGCAGCAGCATGTACCCTTTCGTCTGGCTGCAGCTCAGGAGCAGCAGCGGTAATAAATGCCGTGATCGGGAGGCAATCCAGCGTAATGGCTGCTTGTCAGTACTGAAACAGCCGAGCTGTTGCGTGTACGGTGAGAGCCGCTGCCCTGCAGTCGTTGGGGAATAGCTGCTGCCAGTGCCTGTGTACACCTGGGCCAGCACGGAGCGGGGGGACCTGCACGAGCCCAGACCTACGGGCAGGCACACGGGTGGGCACAGCATCTCCCAGGCTCGGGGGGACTGGGAGGAACAGACACTCGTCTGTCTTACAGCTGCAGTCTCATCCTTACTTGGGAATAAATAGGGTTAGGAAACTTGTAAGGCAGAAGCTGCGACTCTGGGGGCTGGCTGCTCTGGGCGCAGCTGGGAGGTGGCCTGGATGCGTTAAACCTTGTTCTCGGGGACAAAAATTCAGCCGGTCCCATCGCCGCGGGAAGGGGGTTGCAGTTGGGCTTTATGCCCATTCAGGATCACTCAGTTTTCCTCTTGCTGTCTCGACAGCGGAGGCTGTAATTCTGACCCATTCTTGCTAAAGAATATCTTTAGTCATCTGCCAGAAGAAGATAGTGTGTGCAAGGAAATGAGCAGAAGCAACAAACATGGAACCATCAGTGATGGGAGCAGGCTCATCAGCTTTTACTTCTGTTACCCTGATGCAGGGCACGTGTTTTCCGGTGCATTAGCAGCAGCATCGTTTGCCGGTATGCTAATTCTTAACAGAATAGATTTAAAAATAGATCAACGTCTGTTAAACAAAAGCGGAAAGCCAAAAGAGGAAAAAAGTCGTTAGCTACGTAAGCCTAAGCTGAACGTACCGGCCAGATATCCTGTGCTCAGCCTGCGTGTTCGAGTGAGCTGGGGAAGGGAGAAATGCGTGACTCATGCTGTGCACAAAGCATGAGCGGAATCAAAGGCTGCAGATAGTGGAGGGGTTGTTCTTGCCTGCGTTTGGCATTCAGGGCCGTGCAGAGGATCATTGCTGCTTCACTTGGTTGCTGTGTGTGGGATGAAAAGGGCGCGGAGCCTTTGCATCGCAGCGCTGCTGCTGCCAAGTTTTTCTGATTCATTTAAGGGAGCGAGGGATGGCATGTAGGAAAGCTGTTTAGTTAGTCGATGTTTGTGTTTAATTTCAGCCTAAGGAAGACAAGCGTAACGATTATAATGCACATGCACAAAGTGCCTATTACTGTGGTGCCAGGCTGTCCTGTCTGTATGTTTTTCTTCAGAGAGTATAAAATCTTCATTTTTACTTTGTAATATCCCCTCCATGTACACTGGCCGGACCAGAAGCAGGTTTGCACTCCGTGCACAGCTGGTACAACTCCTGTTTTCAGGGATCCAGAGTGCCTTTTATTGGATCTGTGTTTGGGATGGATCCTGGAGTCACTGAGCATGCCTTGCTGTTGGCAGTGTCCGTTTTCATGGTGCGACGAAAATGTCCCCACCTGCAGGGCACAGCGCCAGAGGGGAAACGGGAGAGCTCGGGGTCACCTTTTCGGTGATGCTGAAAGGCATCTGCTGGGCTGCCTGTGAGAAGAGCTGGTCCAAGGGGGAAACCTGCGTGCGGTGGGTCAGCGTGCGCAGCAGCCTGGCTGCCAGACCCCCTTCTCCTGGGGTCCCGTGCGGCGTTCAGCACAGTTTTGGCCCAAAAGGAGGGTTAGGGCAGCGAGGCGGCTGGCGAGGCAGCTGGGCTGGGGAGGCACTGGCTGTTTCTGCAGGCTGGTTTCCCTGGCAGGAGACGTGAGCAGAGGGAGCGCGTGCTGAGCCGGCGCGGCGGCTCTCCAACGTGACTGCACGGGGGTGGCGGGGAGCTGGGCTCGCTTCGGGATGTAAATGCATGCAGAGGCTGTGGAGGAACAGGGAGAGCTGCATGCAGCTCACCGGGGTTGGGAAGGGTTCCCTGGGCGATAGGCAGTGCTGCACCGAGGTTATCACGATGCTCGTACCCAGCAGAGCCGGGCAGCTGCGGGGGCCGGAGTGCAGACCTCGGCTCTTCCCAAGCGCCCCGAGGCCCTTCGGGTCACTGGTTTCTGCATCCTGTGGAATTGTTCCCGCGGGAACGCGTTTGGCAGCTGATGGGACGCTGCGTTGGAGGCAGAGGAAACGCACAGGGGGAGGAACTGCAGCCGCCTGGCTGGGGCCGGGGGGGGGCTTGGGACCAGGCTGTGCCCCCCCAGCCCTTGCTGGGCAGGAGGACCCGTGTGGGGTGGGTTTGCCTGGGATGCCATCACCTTTGGGACTGCTTTACAGGAGGGGTTTTTGTCCTGCTCTCATCAGCAGGCAGGAGGGGCAGGGGCTGGCTCTCCATCCCTGCGAGAGGCAGCTGAAGCGCCGGATGATGCCCCGGGAGCACCCCTGGTCCCGGCACGTCGCTGCGGCGAGGGCTCTGCCCCGCAAACCATCGCACTTTTCATCCTGGCAGCGCTCTCTGGAGAATTGACCTCGTAGCCTTGCCTGCCTTTGTCCTCTGTATGGATCTCGGTGCCCGTCCCACGGTGGCCTCAGCCCCCGAGGCTGTGGTCCTCCAGGGACCTGAATAGCTCAGCCCAAGCAGAGTTGAAAATCAGAACTCTGGGGCATTGCATGAGCGTTCGGGGAGGGCAGAGATGGGGTTCTTGCGGCGGAGGTGGGCAGGCTCCTTGCTGCCCCTTCAGCTCTCGTTCCTTCCTCTCGGTTCCCTTGGGCTGTTGCTCAGACACAGCGCTGAGCGTGGCTTTTAACTCGCACAAGTGATTAATACCTGTCTCGTACCCAGGGCCTCTCCGGAGAAGGAGAAAAAACCCACCGAGCTTGCGGGAGGGATGGTCCTACTTCAGAAGATTGCCAAGATCGCAGGCGAGGTCCTGAGCTGTCTCTCACCTGCACCTCCTGTCTCCCAGTATATTCCTGTTCCTCCACTCTTGGACTGGCTGAGTGGGCAGCTGTGCTGCAGGCAGGGGCTGTGGAGCAGCTGAGCTGTCTTGGGTGCAGAAAACAAGTGAACCACAAAATTGGAAGACCTGGCCAGGTGGTTCTTCTAATTTTTATGAAGAAATGGTTGTTCTGAGTGATGGTCACATGCACCATCCCTTCTTCTCTCCCCGCCCTGCAGACATCCAGAGCAAGGAGAGGTGGTTTGCATGCTGACTGCTTGTTATTCAAGAAGTAATTACTCACTCCTTGGGTTAGAAACCAGGATGGGCTTATGTCTGTGAGAACGGCGGCTGCAAAACCTTCCGGTGGGAATGTAAAATGCATTTAAAAGGTGCCTTTTGCCCTGACTTTGAAGTCTGTTCTTCTATTCAGGGCTGTCTCAGTGAGGTTTAAAACATCTGAGCAACACAGCAAGTGTAATAACGTTTTCTTTGGGGTCTGTTAAGGAGGTTTTCCTGGTTCCTAATGATGGAAAGGCCTGGCAGGCGCTGCCTCAGAGTGTTTTCTGGCTGCACTCCAAGTACATATCCACTGGATTTGTGTTTACTGATGCGTTTTCTGGGGCAGCAAGGCGACGTCTATTTGGAGGGAACTTTTCTGCAGTTGGAGGGAGTTTTTTTGCAGTCTCAGGGAGCACACAGCCCCTCATGATTCATTTCCATGGCTTTTAGCATCCTGGAGATCAATTATGCAAACCACGAGCCATCAGCTGACTCAGGGTTGTTGGCTCAGTGTCCTGGATTAGCCCGGGGACCAGATTTTTGCCTGATTCACTCTTCTTCTTCTGCCAGCCTGTGACTCGCTCGGTCACCAGCAAACGTGAGCTGGTTGCAGATGCCCCGCGATAGGAACAGCCCTTCCAGGGAGAAGCGCTTGGGGTGGCGGGAGCTTGTCATTGGCATTGCCCAGCCAAACCTCCCCACAAAACGAGGGCACGCTTGATGTGACTCCCCTCCATGGTTGTCACCCGTGTGCCAGGGCAGGGTTGCAGCAGTGGAGGGGGAGAGGCAGGTTTCCCCGGCACAAGCTTTGCATCACCCATGCCACCGTTCCCAGCCAGGTTTTCAAACCAGTTTGGTCCTCGGGCGAACACTGGTTTTGTTCTGCCCTTGGAGGACCCGGCTGGGCTGCATCTCCCCAGAAAGGTGCCAGCGAGAGCTGCGGGTCCTGCACCCTCCCTGATGGGTGCTGAGCACCCCAGCATCCTGTTCTGCCTTATCCTGGGAGTCTGTGCAATCGTCCCTGGCTGAGACGCGGGAGAAGAGGTGCAGATGAGCTGGGTGGAGGTGACACTGGGTGTTTTCCTCTTGTGCCTTTGCGTGCCTGTGCCGAGGTCCTGGCTCTAGGTGCTTGGTGGGTGTAGTTTTCAGGATGCCTCGGTAGATAAGGAGCTTCCCCATCCCTTGACAGCGAAGAAAAGATTAAAAAGTAAAAAGATTTAGGGGAAGGGATTGGAGTAATAGTGATTAAGTCATGGATCAGGATTTGTGATTAAGAAACCCTGACAGCAGCGTGGTGAGCCTGGCATAAATGCACAGGCAGGATTTCTGCAGACAGAGGTGCAGGCAGCGTGTGGCCGAGTTTCGGCAGGCGGGATGGAAACTGCAGGCAGGCAGGGTGCTGAGCAGAGCAGCTACAAGCACATGCACCCCGCTGCCGGCAGGCCCTTTCCTGCGGGCTCGCCGCTCTTTGGGGCTCTCATTGCTCTGCTGTGCCCTCCTTCCCTCCCACCCCATCAATAAATGCACGCAGCGTTTTTGCTTTCCTGGCGCTTTGGCTTCTCGCGTTGATGCATTGCAGCGATAGTTTGTGAGCACCGACTGCGTGCAGCCGCTGTATCTGGAGTTTCTGGTTTACAGGGGACCCTCCCGGTTTACAGGGGACCCTCGCGATGGCTGCATGTCTCCGATTGCGGCCGAACGGTGCTCTGGTGTGGGCAGGGACTGTCCGTACCGCACGGCAGCCCCGTGCTGGGCGCCTGTCGGGACTGCTGGGGGTCTGCGGGAGAGCGAGGGCTGCGGTGTCGGGGGAGAGCAGCAGTGCTGCCAAACCCGCACCCGCACCTCGGGGTGCAGCGGCTGAGTCCTGGGGAGCAGTTTGCATCCAGCAGCTTCCCTCTGCCCGGTGCACATCCAGCTCCGCAGCCCTGGCACCAACCACCTGCGGGCGGCTGACCCCCAAATCCCCTCTGCAGCCTGTTACGTGCTTATTCATTAAGCCCAGCGTCTCGTTCCCATTCACCCCAGGGACTGCTTATTCACGTTTCATGGTGTTTTCTCATGTCATGCTTTCCCGAATTCCTCCCGGTAATTCTTAACTCTCCGCCCAGGTGAGCAGTGACTCCCTGTCGCTGTCATTCCCACTCGGATGCGAGTGTTTCTGCCCTGGGAGCTGCTGCCCCGTGGTCAGTCCTGGCCAGTGTCAGGCCCTCGGGAGCCTCGCTGGGATTTGCAAAGCCCCCCTGGTGCTGCCGCCACCCTGGGTGGGAGCAAGTGGTGGGGAGTGGAGAGTCATAAATGGAGATGTTGGTAGGTCTGCTGGTGTGCAGACAATGCCTCCCTGCGCTCACAACTACAATTCATGTATATAACTGCAAGCTGCAAACCTAAGATTGCAGTAGGCAACACAGCAAATAATTAGGGATGCTCTACCTTGTGGGATATATTAATGAATCGTATTAAATAAAGAGTTCTGCACTCACATTAAATAAGAATATTCATGTACTCCATTACATGACATATTAAAAAACCCCAAACAACCAAGCAACAAAACAGAGAACAATGCAACTTGTGCACACCTGGGAAAGGAAAAGAAAGAAAATATGTTGAATAAGTAGTGCTATAAAATGCAGTAAAGCTTTTGCCAGAGACCTTGTAGTCTCTTGCACAGATTTACAATTGTGTTTGATCCTCCTCCTTCAGTTTCTCACGGGACCCTTGTCTAGCTTTGTCATTCTTTATTATGAGACTGACATCAGTCAACTGGTTTGTAGCCAGTTGCACTACTAATAAACTGGCAGGGCTCGCCCTTGGCATGCAATTTATGTAAATTTTCTCCACTGTGTTCATGGGCTTCAAATTTTACAGAAAGTGCTTGAAGCCGGGGTTATGCAGTCATTCTGGCAGGTGGGGAAGCTGAGGTTTGGGTCAGTGGATCCCCGTAAAACTTGACCCTGGAGCAGCTGTGAGGAGGGGAGAGGAACCGCTCTGGAAAGGGGTGCTGGGCAGGTGGGGGTTTAACTGGTTCCTTTTATCTTTTCAGAGCCAAGTGGCCATGCCAACCTGCTGGTAGGGGAAGCCTGCCGGGACATCTCGCCTGGGACGCACCCCAAAGATGAGGCTCAACCGGAGATCGGAGCCCCTAAAGCCAGCTTGGGTACTAAAGGGGAAACCGACCCCGAAGACTCATCCCTGACACAGCCGCCGGCTGAAAGCCAGTGTCCAGCTGCGCTGGGAAGCAGGGCCGACGCTGGCTGCGCTGCCGTACCTGCTGCAGCGCCGGTGCCGGTGCTCCATGCGGGCAGAGCTGCCCAGCAGCGGGTCATGTCCGGAGAGGACGCGGCGGACGCCGGCACGGGGCTGGTGGAGTCAAAGGCTGATGCCCTGGCCCGGGAGTGCTCGCCCAGCCAGGGCCAGCTTGAGAAAGGGAAAACACCTTTGCTGGGGAGGAAAACAGAAGAAACCACAGAGGAGACCCCAGTGCCCCAAGCATCCTACCAGTTTGACCCCAAGCAGTACGACGAGAGTGTAAACCCCTTCGTGGCAGGGGGCTGCCGGCTGCAGAGCTCTCCCCCGGCAGCCCCGCGCAGCCTCCCCCATCCCAGCAGCAGCCCTGGTGAACCGGGAGGGGACCCGGCCCCGGAGCCCAAAGGGCAGGTCCCGAAACCCGAGGTCGATTTTACGGAGGGGGGAGAGAGCGCGGAGGCCAGGAGAGCTGCGCCCAGGAAGGGCAGCAGGATCCCGGCCAGCAAGCTGACACCGAAGAGACACCGAGACCCCCCCCAAGAAATCAGCTGAGGACGCGGAGAGGGGTCCCACGGAGCCGCCGCCTCCCCGGGGCTCCCCCCGGCTGGGTCCCGTGCTCTGGGACAACCCGGGTCTCAACCCCTTCAGTGGCAGCTCAGCGCTGCAAAACTCGCCGACTCTCCCCAAGGGCTCTTACCAGTTTGACCCCGATAACTTTGACTCCATGGATCCATTTAAGCCCACCAAGACCCTCGCCGGCACGGCTACCAACTCCTGCCCCACTGCCGATAACAGCCTCAACGAAATCCTCGAGTCTCAGACGCTGGAGGTGCAGGACGATCTCGTGAAAGGCAGAGACTCCCCGAAGAAGCCCAAGTCGCGCCTGATAACGTGAGTGCTGGTGCGTGCGGAGCGGGCGGCTGGCCGGGGGCTGGCAGCCCCCTCCGTTCCCCCGTGCGCGGGCAGAGCGGCAGTGGTGGTGGTGGTGGCGGTGATGGTGGTGATGGTGCTTCTGCTCCCGTGCCTTCTGAGCGAGCCCAAAATACCGACGTGTACCTCGGGTTCTGCTGCCTCCCCGGTTTTATCTGGCCCCTTGTCCTGGCAGAGGGGCAGCTCCCCTCTCTCTGCCGGTGCCCTGGTCGCTCAGGAGTGGATGGGAGGAGAAGGATGGGTGTCCCGGAGCGGTGCCAGTGTCCCGGGTCCCAGACAGAGAGGGGAGGGCTGGATCAGGACCCGCTTGGCAGGATCACCTCTTTGGAAAACCCCTTGGGGCTCCGGCTTGTGGGGTCGGGGTGCAGGCACTGTAGGGTCGAGGAGTCAGAGCAAAGCTGTAATGGAGGCTTGAGCCTGCAGAGGGTTTGCCAAGCGCACAGGAGGGTTTGTAGGTCTTCGGGAGCTTGTGGATGCAGGTCTGGTTGATCAGATGCTGCTGGGACATTTTGTGAGCTGCCACTGAATTTCTCTTGTTATAACAGGGGAAGAGAATAGAGGTTGAACAGGCAGATTGTTTGTTGCTTTTACCACATCTGCACAGGCAGTAGGGAGCTTGCTGTCCCTTGCTGAACTATTTAAGTGCATTTTTAGTTCCTGAACCGTGCTATTTAAAACCCCCATATAGATGGTGACATTTCACAGTATCTCCTGGGAATGCAGACAACATTACCCTCCTCCTCTGGGTACAGGTTTAATCGCTAAACCTTGCTATTTTCTTGGTATTTCACCTGTTGTATCACAAGTGTCCTCCAACCTGCGTCTGGGCAGTGCTGAAGTCTCAGCCTGACATTTAAGACAGCAGCTGCTGAGCTGGGCTCAGCTCTACCTGCCCTCCCTCCACAGGGTCTCTGAGCGGGCAAGAGAAGCAGAGGGGATATTGCACAAGGGAATAATTGCCCAGCCAATTTTGGGTCCTTCCACTATAATTTGTGATTGCGCTTAACACATGTAATTGGAACCAGTTGAAAGCAAAAGCGAGCAATAAGCTTAAAAAGGGAAATTTTAGGAGCACAGAGTTTGTGGCTGATTTGGCAGTAAAACCAAAACAAGCCATCACTCTGCTGACAGAGTCTCTGGTGGGAAAACTAGAGAGTGGGTTTTTACAGAGAGAGCAGATAAAACCTAGCAGGCAAAAATAAGAGTGTGTTGGGTGTTTTTCTCTTAGAAATACTTTGCAGAGAGTTGATAGGGATTTTTTAAGAGTTGGCATTCCCGTGTATGACCGTGGGCGAGCAGGAGCCGGTGGAGAGGGGAAGCGGTGGGGAATTTTCAGGCTCCCTCTCCGTCAGTCACCTCGGAGCAGCACGGGCTGCTTGGGGCGCTCGCCTCCCCAGCAGCGGGATTTGTGGTTGAATCTCACCCTGCCGCCGCAAATAGCAAATGCAGAATCAGAGCATCCTTTATCTGTGTGTTCGTTCCAAAAAGACAGAGCTGGGCAACTCACTGTGCTTCTCCAGATGAGAGTTAATATCCAGGTCTTTTCACATGCTCTTCTTCTCTCCATCTGTCTGTCTCTCTCCCTGTCCATGCTTTGGTGCATCAGGACCACTGAACAAGTGAAATTTCTCTGTTTTCTGTTGTAAGTACTCTCTTCTGTATTCCTTTCTTCTTTTCCTTTGCTGGTTTTTGTCCTCTCTCTCTGGGTGCGTGCTGGCCCCACTCGTCTCCATGGCATGCGGGCTCCTTCTTGCCCTTTGACTCGTGCTCTCCGCTGTCTGATTTGTGTCCCGCACCTCTCAGGCCCGATCCCCGGGGCAGCTTAGCCTGGCGAGTGCCTGGGGGCGAGGGAGGAGAGGAGAGCTGCACCCCAGGCGTGCGCCTGCGCTTGCTCTCGCAGCATGCCGGCTCGCAACGCCTTTGGATGATGTACAAGTACTCGAAACCAGTGCATCGGCTAACGGAGGGGGAGCAGGTTTCTGTGCAATCCAGGTCCCTGCAAACTAGTTTTTAGTCCTGAAGATGAGGGTGTCTTTTACCCCCTGCCACGCAAAACCACCGGGCAGGCAGCTGCTGTAGAGGTGGAAGGCATCAGCTGGGAGGCGAGGGAGTCAGGGGGCTGTCTCCTGCGGCTCCAGGATGTGTCAGATAGTCCCAGGGGAGCTTTGCCCTCACAGCCGGCTCCCAACAGGGCTTTCTTTAGATCTTTGGTAGCTCTCCCCTGAAGCATCCCTCCTGTGCCCGAATCTGGGATGGTAGAGCTGGTCTGTGAGATCCTGGACAGGTTAGAAAGCACGGCTCGAGTAAAGCAGCCTTCGTTCGCTGCCCTGCGACCCGCGCTGCTGCAGTGGGGCTGTGCTGTACCCCCGGCAAGAGCAACCCCGCGGTGGGACACCAGTGAAATATCGAGTGCCCTGTGCTGTGTGCCCCCCCCAGGGCTTGCTGCTGCCCTGCGCTTCCATCCCACGGGGAGGGCGAGCAGGAGGGACCGGGGTTACCCCCACTTAGTCTCCTGGCAATGCTCGGTGTCTCTTACAGATTGTCAGCCCCCCCAGACCCTCTGGGCTTGTCTGGGCTCTGCTCTCATGCAAGGAGAGTCAGAGGAAGGAGCATGCTGGGCTTAGTTCCTGATCTTGTGTCGTCCGTCCCAACGTCCTTCTTGTCCGCTTAGTGCCGCCTGCCATATGCACGAACAGAATTAGAGCTGGGCTCAAGCACTGATATCTATGTCTCGGCCGAGAACTGATCTGCCTTTTTACAGCACGGTGTTCAACAGCGGATGTCTGTCTCTTAATGTGGGACCTGCAGCCCGGCAGGTTTGCCCATGCATTAGGGGGGCACGCAGGCAGCGCTGCCCGCATTTGGGTTTATCCAGCTGTGAACACTGGTAACTCCTGCACGGGCGGCTGTGCGTGTTCTGGCCTCGGGGGCTGTGGGGCAGAGCCGGGGCCGTTGGCCTTGGCTGTCTTCTCCCTTTTTCCCCATCCCCTTGAATTACAGAGCTGTTATCTTGGGGCTGGGAGGGGGAGATCAAACCAGCTACCAGATGGTGTGATAACTCCGGCCCCAGGAGATGGTGCTGAGCAGAGGTAGGTAAGGACATGGCGAGCTGCGGTTTAGCTGCTCGCATTAGGGCACGATGGAGAAAAACAGTCAAGAGCGATTTTTCAGTCTGACCCAGGTGTGCATGTTAGCGTGCAAATGAAATTTCCGTGTGCCGTGCCACGTTGCTCGGTGTGCTCTGCTGGCGCACGTGTGGGATGGGACGGGGAGGCTGGAGAGTGAAGCGGGTGGGGGTGATTCTTTAAACCTAGGAACAGCTCGCTGCAATCCTGCTTGAGCCTCTGCCCATGTCCCCGCTGCGGGGAGCGCCGAGTCTGGAGGCAGAGATCCCTCCCCAGGTATCCGCAGCGGGCTGTCACACGAGCTGTCTCCGGCTTAGTGAATATGTGTCTTCTGGCGGGTTCGGACGTGGCAGCGAGCCGTGGGAGATTGTTAAACGTGGAGTGAGAGGGTGTTGAGAGACGCGGGAGGAGAGCTCGTGCTCTCCTTTGCGTGCCGGGGTGAGAGCCGTGATGGATGTCATCTCATCGCTGACTCCCTCAGCCCCCGCGGGCTTCGGTGGCACGGACCCTGTGCCACACACGGCCATTCCTGCTGGGACTGTCCCTCCGCCGCCTCGAGCCGATTCAAGATGTGGATGCCCGGTGTGTCAGGACGTGGCTGTGCCCGCAGTCCTGCGCAGATGGACTCCGGGATGGCACGCTTTGAGGAACGCGGGACAAAGTTCCAGGGAGAGCTTCCTCACTGGAGGGTATCCAGCCACGGGACCACCTGAAAGATCAACCTGAGCTAAACCTTCTCCCATCCGCAAGGCCCTTCTCCTTGGGACAGCATTTGCATCTGGCGGAGGGAGCGTTCGAGGCACAGCGGATTGCCCCGGTGCTCTCCCGCAAGCAAAGCAGAGCTCTGTAACCAGCAGGTCTCTGCCCTGGCTGTGCAGGTCTGACTCACGTGGGAGACACGTGGATGCTGCGGGGACATCCCAGACAAACCTCCAGCTGCAGGGACAGGGTGTGAGACGGCCTGGAAATGGTTCGTTCCCGCAGAAAATCAACGTGCACTCAGACCTCGGGATGCCGTCGCACTGGACGCATAGGACGAGGGTGCAGCATGGGAAATCTTTCTTTGCCGGCTCCTTGGCAATTGCCTCTATCACCGTCAACACCTCGAGGTCTTTTCTCCCATCCTTACCTTCAACAGGAATAAATGCCTCAAAGACAAACCCAATTGCTTCGTAGTCGTGTGTTTTGTTTGCTTGTTCCTTCTGTTCGTTCCAGAACTTGCTCTGCCTCGATATTTCACTGGTGATTGGGGTTGCTGGCACGCAGCGGGGTGCAATGCTAGCGCTGGGGCTGTCTCCCCTTGCTTGGGCTGTCTCGCACGTGCCCCCACCTCCTCCCCACGCAACCCACGCGAGCCCACACCTCAGCCGGCTGCTTCTCTCTCCCCTGCAGGAGCGGCTGCAAGGTGAAGCAATATGAGACGCAGTCCCTGGTCCTGGACGTTTGCGCTCAGGTATGTGAGATCCGACCCTGGGAGCTGCTTGGCTGGGCGCAGGGATGCTCGGATGGCAGCATGGGGAGGGCTGGGCTGGCTGAGCTTCGGGCTGGCGTGTGCCTGCAGCAACGCCTGACCAAAGGGCCAGTTCCCTGAAAGCAGCAGCTTCCAGCCGTGGGGAGAACATCTTCCCCGTGGGCAGTTTCTGGTGGGAAGGGAGGGAGGAGGGCTGTGCTTGGTGCTTACCCCAGAGGGGGAACTTGTCCCTGGGGGTTTCCTGGCCAGGAAACACTCTCTGTTTTCCGTTAGAAACCATGTGCGTGCGGTATCTTAGCCCTGTCCCCAGCACGGGCCAGAGCAAAGCACCGAGCTCTGTGGTCGGGTTAATAGATTTTGCGTGTTTATCACTTCTGTCCCTGGCACCATGTGTTTCCTTCTGCCAAAACCCGCCAAGGAGCTGGTGGGGAGCAGCTTTTTGGTGGCTGCTAAGGCTCCCGTGCTTCCCATGGACTGTCCAGCAACCTGGTTGCCTGATCCCCACAGATTAGCTCGGTCCTGCTTAACCGCATGCCTTGATCCTGCAGGATGAAGGAGCGTTGATCTCAGAAATCCCAGATATTGCAAATCGGGATGGACATGCCACCGATGAGGAGAAGTTGGCCTCCACCACCTCCGCACAGAAACCGGCCGGGCTGGAGAAGAAGGGCGAGCCAGAAGATGACCTGGAGTACTTTGAGTGCTCGAACGTTCCCGTGCCGGCAGCGAAGCACGGCACGGAGGCAGGTGAGGAGCATCCCCGCTGCCTCTGGCTCTGGGGACGCGTTGTGCGTGCACCCAGGCAATCTCTACAGCCTCTGGCAACGAACTGGTGCTGTTGAGACAACGCAGCTTCATCACAGTTTATTTACACCGACAGGGCTAAAGGCTGCCGCAAGTAATAGTGAAACCTCCAATTGCTTATCTGCGCTATTTCCATTATGGAAAAATCACGGTACAGGCTGTCTTTAGACTCTCTCGGCACAGACCCCTCTCCCCATGGTCCCCACAGCGCTGCGGCAGGACGTGACTCAGCCCGGCGAGGCTCCCTCCCTGCGGCACACGCTGCCCCGCTGCCAGTGCCCTCCCGAAACTGGTGTTCACTGGCGAGCCGAGCCGAGGGCTGAGCCGAGCAATCGCACGCCATTCAGCCGGGATGCTCCCAATACGTGGCCTGCCTCCCGGGTTGCAGGGTGCCCTGCTCAAATCTTGTGCCAGGAGCAGAGCCGCCGGGACTCGGTGTCCCGGCACAAGGGCTGTGGTCGCTGCAGAAGACCTCCACTAATGCTCCTGGTGGCATTTTGCTGTCAGTCTCATATGTAATTAGCCTCTCTGACCAATCCATTAAAAAATAATTAAAAGCCAGGCAACACGACATTTAATCAATAGCAATGTTATAGGTGCAAGCAGGAGAGATCACCGCACGGAAGGTTTGCAGCTCTCCCCCGTGCGGGTACCCATTAATCATTTCCCCTGAACGCTGTGCAGAGCTGCAGGCTCTTGGGAGAGGAAAACAGTCCTTTGTCTCTCAAGGGAGGAAAAATCTGACAGTCAACAGAGAGGCTGGGAGGTTTTATTTATTGCTGCTCGTCTCAGAGGGCCAGGCAGGGGTGCACAGGCTCGGTGCTGGCTGCAGGGATGGTGCGGTGAGCTGTGGCATGCAGCCACTGACCAGGGCGCAGAGATAAATGGGGGGAAATAGTAGGAAATCTGCAGTCACCAGCATTACCTTGCCTCCTTCCTTTCCTAGCTGAGCTCTCGCAATACGCTTTTCTCTGCGCAGTTAACACATGAATAGCCAGTCATGTCTGCGGTTGTTTGAGTGAGCTTCATAAATTATCTCCCACGCTATGTGAGACGGCAGGGTGTCCCGCGCCTTGCAGACGGGAGGAGATGGCTTTTATCTTCTCTCCGCTGCTGTTAATAGCAGGGGCCATGTGGCAGCTCCTTTGGAGGGTGTCAAGTCCAGTTGGCGTGGGCTGAGGTTTGTGCTATTTGGAGTGGCCCAAGCAGCTGGGCTTCATCCCAGGGATGCATCCTGCCCGCACCGACCACCAAAGTGCAGAATGTCCCCTGTGTCTTCATTCCTCCTCCTCGGCCCTCCGCGGTCCCAGGGAATGGCTGGTGTGGGTGGCAGCTGCGGGGACACGGGCACGGGACTGAACTGCCACCAGAGGGAAGTGTTGGTTTCCACTCCAGGGAGTGCAGGAGGAGAAGCTGGCAGGGGTGCAGGATGCGTCCTCCCTGCAAGGGCAGGAGCCGGGGACAAAGAAGCCCTTTGGGAGGGGAATCTCAGGGGATGCAGAGACTCGGGGGGTACCCTTCTGCATCCCAGCAAATCCACATTTGCCACCAGGGTCTTGCTTCCAGGTAACTAAAAGGTTGTATTTCCTTGTCTTTAGGATTTGAAAAGGAGATCTCCAAGCAGATGGAAAAGGATGGGCCTGGCATCTTCCCCGTGAGTGCCTCTTGCTTCCTCCTCCCTCACCTGCAGGGAGGCTCAGGGCGGCTGTGCCGGCGCGGTGCTGGAGTGGCTGTGCCGGCGCAGTGCTGGAGCGGCTGCGCCGGTGCTGGCGTGCGGCTCGGCAGGGCAGTGGTCCTGGGCTGATCCCCCTGCCCCACAGCTGCTGCCTGCCCCACCGCGCAGAGGGGTGGAGGGAAGCTGCGGCAAACGTTGCTGCTAATCCCAGAAGCGCTACCGACACCTCTCCGAAATGAGTTTCTTTGGGAGCTAAAATTCTTGAAAAGCCCACGCAGGGACTCGATAAAAATAGCCGTGATTTGCCGGCAGGCCAAGAGGAGCCTGGCAGAGGACGGCTTCCTCCCGGGTGGGTGCTGCCGCTTGTGGCATGGGAAGGAGAGATGCTGGGGATGGAGCAGGGCTGGTGAGGAGCCAGGGCTGCAGCCGTGGAAGGGCAACGAGAGCAGACCCTGCCTTTGGAAGGGGCTGAATGACAGTGAAAGGGCAGAGGAGGTCACGGGGAAGGGACGAGCCGCAGGACAGGGGCTGTGTCTCACGTGGAGGAGTCCAGGGCTGGCTCTGACGGCCGGTTGGTGCCTGTGCCTTTACAAGGGATCCTCAGATGCTGCTTTCAGGAAGGCAGCTGACAGCAGAGATGGGGGCGATTAATAAAAAAAGCCCTGGCTCTGCAGCCACAAGTGACCCTGGCACCCCGGCAGTGGCACATCTGCATGGGGACACCCCCGATGTGCCCCGAGGAGCCATTGGAGTGTCCCCAAGACCCCTCCGCTGCAGGGGGGACCCTGTGCCAGCTTAGCCAACCCTGGCCAAAGCTGCTCAAGGTGGCAAGCAGATGACAATGAGATTAGCAACATCAGCAAAATTAGCTTCTCTGAGACAGATTTAACTATGCTAAGCCCCACAAGGACATTAGGCGAAGCGAACCTTTTGTTTGGTGCTGGGGAGAGCGTGGGCAGACTCTGCTCCTGCAGATGAGCCAGGGTCACCCCAAAACCACAGTGTGGGAGGATTTGCCGTGGGACAGGCAGCGGGCAGAGGTTCTTGCAGGTGTTCAGGTGCGCGCCTGCTTTTGGGAGGTGCTGTGGGAGGCTGCTGCCAAAACCACAGGGGGCTGAACCGGCTGCCCGGACCCAAACCTGCACCCGGGGGTGGCTTTGGGGGTGGCTCCTGCCACCGGCCATCGCTCGCCCACTGCTGCGGGCAGCAGAGCTGTGAGAGCCGTGAAGGGCTTGGTCGTGCTTGAACCTGAGCAGCAGTCAAAGCGCAGGGGAGGAGGGGAAAGAAAGAAGTGCTTTAGTGCTCTCGTTTCCAAAACACAGCAAAAGCAGACTGCCTCCTCCGAAGCACTTCTCTATTTATGGCCTGGCAGCCGGTTCCCAAGGAGATGGCTGCACAGGGCTGTCACTTCAGCTGGGATGATAAAAGGAGGAACAGGCGGTGGTGTAAGCCTCAGTTTGAAGGAATGCTGTTCTGGAGGCCTTTCAGGCTGCAGGACCCCCCCGAGGGAAGGGATGGGGCCGGCATCCAGGCAGCACTTGGGGGGCTTGGGTCACGGGGCTGAGCTCTCCCCCCAGTTTGGTCCCTGCAGCTGCAAGACTGGTGCAAAGGAGCTGGGCTCTGGGGAGAGAAAGCAGGGAGCGATGGGGGTAAAACCACATCAGACCCTCATGGGAACACCCATAATGGAAACAGGAGGGTGCTGGGAGCCCTTTGTGAGCATCTCCAATTTCGGAGCTCTCCCGAACAGCTGGGGAACCGTGGGATGAGCGGGGCTGTCCCTCGAGGAGGGGAGCAGGAGCAGCCTTGGAGCTGGGTCAGCCAGACCCCTGCTCTGCAGCGAGGTGAAGCCTGGTCCCTCCGCCAGCTCCCTTGTGCATTTGGGGTGATCAGCAATGCCCAGCAAATGTCCTTGCAGCTGCTGGCAGCAATTTGGATGCGTCAGCTGCAGCGACATCTCCACCTGACCGGGAGGTGATGGAGACAGGCGACCCAGACCCTCGCAGACCTCCCACGTGTGGGTCACAGTCAGCAAAGATCCTCCAGGCTGGAGATATTTTTAAACCAGCCACAGGGAAAGTGAAGGGATGTCAGATGTGAGCACATCTCTGCTCAGAGCTGGGTCTCATCCTTCCAAAATGGGCCCTTGCTGGGTCTCCTCTTTGGGATGCTGCTTCCCCAGGGCAGCCCGTGGGTGTCCTGCAGCGCAGCCCCAGCTCCCAGCACGGGACTGGGCAAAAAGTGCACTAAAATCCCCATATGGGCTCTGCCGGGTGTCTGCTACCGGGCTTGGAGCTGTCAGTGTGCAGGTAGGGAGGTTCGGTGCCTGAACAGAGGCTGATAAAACGGGGGAGAACACCCCAAACAGGGGAGGCAGGGTGAAAAGAAAACCCACGCAGCATCCCAGCTGGGTAATACCCCCCCAGGGCAATCCCGGGCTGTGCTCCATGGACAAGCCCCCCGCCGCCGTCACCAGTGTGAGCAGGAGCGAGAGTCCCCTGGACGGCATCTGCCTCAGTGAATCCGAGAAGACGGCCGTGCTCACGCTCATCAGAGAGGAGGTAACAGCGGGGGACCCCGTCTTTCCCGGGTGCACCCCAATACAGCAGCCATCCCGGGGCTGCCCCTTGCCGGACCCCGTCCCCGCTGCTGCTGTGGTGGGGAGCAGGGGCAGCTCTGCTTTGCCTCGGGGGGGGGTCTGGTCCCCTGCACATCGCAGGCACGGGGCAGCAAGGGAAACCACGCAGAGCGCGTTCCAAGGGTCCTGTGTCTGCTGCAACCTAGATAATCACAAAGGAGATCGAAGCAAACGAGTGGAAGAGGAAATATGAAGAGAGTCGCCAGGAAGTCTTAGAGATGAGGTAAAAGCCTTCTCCTCGCGTGTTCGCCTGCCTGCTCGCCCGCACAGTGCAGCGCTGTGCTGTGTTTTCCCTGTTGGGAGGTGGGTTAGCGGGGCCGTAATGGGATGATACGGCTCGGCGGCGTCGGGACGGGACATGTTAGGAGACATGTACTCTTTGTGCTTGGGTTGCGTTGAGCCTGCCGGTTTCTTTGTTGCGGGAATAAAATCCCATTAGCCACGCGGGCCGGAGCGGCAGCGGCTGGAGGGAGGTGTTAGCGTAGAGCAGCGATGACGGGCATTGCAGCACCAACGGCTGGGGCTCTGCGGGCAGGCTGCTGCTTGGGCTGCCTTTGTGGTGTGGGGAAGGGGCAGCACGGCCCCGGGGCAGCTTGCTGGCAGAAAAACCGCTGCCTCTTACCTGCTTTTTTTCTCCCTTTCTTCTAGGAAAATCGTGGCTGAGTATGAGAAGACCATTGCCCAGATGATAGGTAAGGTGCTGTCGCCTGGCCGGGCGTGCGGGGCAGGGAGCTGGCTGCCGCAGCCGTCCCCGCTCAGTCACTATGTCCCCGCTGTTTATTCTTCATCACAGAGGATGAGCAGAGGACAAACATGACATCTCAGAAGAACCTGCAGCAGCTCACGATGGAAAAGGACCAGGCTCTGGCAGACCTAAACTCGGTGGAGAGGTCCCTGTCGGATCTCTTCAGGAGATACGAAAACCTGAAGGGTGTCCTAGAAGGCTTTAAGAAGGTCCTTACCTTGGTTCCCTCTTTCTCCTTGCAGCCCTGGTCCCTGGACGCAGTACCTGTGCAGTATTTCCCCCACTTTGTCCCGTGCTGCAGCACCGTGGCTCTCCCATCCCACGCAGTGCTGCTTCAAATGCCCTGGCCCTTGCTCAGAGGACCGCTCGCTCGCTTTCCTCTGCCCGCTTTCTGCTAAATGAGCAAAGAATCTTTCAAATGCCAGGGGAAGCCGGTGCGGGGAGACCGGTTCTCCGGCTCTTCTCCGCTCTCCTCCCCGCCGCTCTCCTCCTGAGCTGCCGGCAGCGGAGCATCGTGCCCTGGGCAGAGCTGCAGCCAAGGGAAGAGCAGGTGCCAGGGCAAAGCGCCCCGAAAAACCCTGCCTCCACCTACACACCGTTTTTCCATGCTGTTGAGCTGGATAAGGGGCTCCAGCATAAGGGAGAAGCTGGGTCTATTTAAAGCCTTTTTCTTTTAGACTCAGAACAGGATATATCATCCCATCAGAGCAACATCTCGGTGCTCAGTCTCCATGCAGATGGATGTACTTTTTTTTTCCAGAATGAAGAAGCTCTGAAGAAGTGTGCTCAAGATTATTTAACCCGGGTCAAGCAAGAAGAGCAGCGGTATCAGGCCCTGAAAGTCCACGCAGAAGAAAAATTAGACAAGTAAGGTCATGCATGAGATTGCTGGGTGCTTAAAGACCTTGTAGGGCAGTGTCTCCATTTGGCTTTCCTGAGGTTTGAAGGCAAGAGCTTATTGATGTGAAAAGCTGCCTCTTACAACCTCAAGCTCAAGTGACTTTAAATGGCTGTAAGTAAGCCAGCACAAATCCCTGAACGGATTCTCTGATCTCTGCTTAGTTTTTTTTTAGTGGAGAAACTGAGGTTCACAGTCTATTTACAGTCACTTAACAAGTTCCCACCTTTCAGAGGGCTCCTGTTTGTGGTGCGCGAAGGGGTCGTGCAGCTACCAAGGCTCGGCTGATGAGCAGTAGCTCACCGACACGCAGTATCCCCAAGCGAAGCGGGTGAGGAACTGGCTTAGCTTCGCTCTGAGAAAGCAGAGTTTCCATACAGGAGTTTGGAGGAGCTGAATCAATCCAGTTTCATGCAGGTTTTCCGTAAGGGAAAACCACCTCTGAGGCATCCAGGCAAGCAGGAGCCGGGCTCTGCCGATGCCGCGTGGTCTAACGTCGCGCTGCAGTGCTCCTGGCTGCACCCAGACGTGACCACCGTCCCCTTCTCTCCAAACCCCACCGCAGAGCCAACGAGGAGATCGCGCAGGTGCGCACGAAGGCCAAAGCGGAGAGCGCGGCGCTGCACGCCGGGCTGCGCAAGGAGCAGATGAAGGTGGAGTCCCTGGAGAGAGCCCTCCAGCAGAAGGTAATGCGCCCGCCCTGCCTCCTCTCTGCAAGCTGCGCTGGCTTTGCTCTGAATTTCCAGTTTGCTGCCCTGAGCATCCTGTTGGTGCTGGAGGTGTCCTTCGGATTTTTGGCCCAGAAAGTGTTTTGTTTTGGTTTTTTGGGTATTTTTTTTGTTTGCTTGTTTTGTTTGTGTTTTGTCGTTTGGTTTTTTTTTGGTTGTTTTTTAAATATGCAACTGCGTCCTCTCGCAAGGAAGGAGATGCAAGCTCTGCCCAGGTGTAGGAATGGCTGCGTGCAGTGACGTGGCTGCCGGTTCAGGGCTGGCACGCGTTTGGCTGTCTTGGAGCGCGGGCAGAGCTCGCTCACGTGTGCCCGCTCGCTAGCAGAGCGTGGTGGGCTGCAGCTTGGTAGCTGCAGGTCTCTGTGCAGCACCGGGGGCTGTCGGGGACGAGGAGGGGTGAGCCCGGGGGTCCTCACGGCACCTGGATAATGCACAGAGGAGCTTTTACTGGGGCAGGCGTGGGAGCTGGCTGTCCCTTCCTGCGCTGGCTCGGTGGCAGAGGGGTCTGGGCGTTCCTGCATCTGTGCCGCTGCGGGGGTCCTCAAGGTCTGCTTTTCTTCCAGAACCAGGAGATTGAGGAGCTGACCAAGATCTGCGATGAGCTGATAGCGAAGCTGGGAAAGACAGACTGAGTCTCACCGCCCCTCGTCCAGCACTCTGCACTTGGCCGCTTTTCTCGTAACGTCAAGCACCTTGCCTTATCACCCAGGAAAACCCCCCAGCAGAGAAGCACACACGTCCAGCTGCCTGCTCTGCTTGGCTGCCGGACCCCACGGCCCCCCCATGCAGAGCCTGTCCCCACACTGTCCCTGTCTCTGTTTCCCGAGGGCTCTGGGGCTGGGTTCCCTGCGGTCAGGCTGGGCGTGCGTGTCCCTCCTGGGGTCCGCAGCAAGCGGCTGCCGTGCTGTCCGTCTGCACGGATGCCACCTCTCAGTTGGGAGGTGACACCCCGGGCCCTGTCCCCCTCGGCTGGGCTGGGTCTAGTTGTGCCCCTACATGCTCTGTCACTTACTGTCCTCACGTACTCAATTGCACGGGTCCAACCGCATGGTAGGTCCTGCCCCGGGACGTGGGTGATGCCAGGGTTGGAGCCGCCAGCCCTTGCGCTGGGGAAGGGGACCTGGCATGTGGGTGCACGGCTGGGGAGGCAGTGAAGGTGCCCCAGGCCCCCCCCCCACAGGTGGTTTGGAGCCACCAGCGTGGATCCCCTGGCTGAAGCAGCCTCCCGGTAGATCGATCAGTTTTGGAGGAGGTGGCGGTATTCAAGGGGCTGGTCCCGGTCTGTGGTACACGGGGGAAACACAGCACAGCGCATCCTCATCCCTGGCTGTGCCAGCCTCGGAGGAAGGAAGCCGACGTCTCTGCATTCGTGCACTTTATTAGCATTTACGAGCGCTCGGGCTCTCTGCTCACTTCTTCCAGTCGGGCACGGTCCTGCTACACATCTCGTTCCCCTGGGAGCACGGATACGGCCACTTAAGCAGTAGTAACTTAAGTCCTCTCAAAGGAGAGCCCGGCCAAGGGGAGGGCGGGAGGCTTCTGCACCCAGAGGTGTTTGAGAAACGGGGGACACGTCGGTTCTGGAGAGCTGGGACTTGTCCGTCCGTCTTCCCCGTGGCTGTCCTGCCTGCAGCCCTAGCACCTCCTGAGGCTTCTTAACGTGGGGTTTCTAGTCTGCTTTAAAACGTGCAAAGCCAAGCCCCTTGCTGTTGGCTCCCCATGCCCTAGTGAGATTAGTTCACCACTTTGGATGTTGCAGGAGAAAGGAAGCAAACCCTGAACTGCTTCACAATTCTGCTGACTTAAGGCTCTTTTCCCCAGTCAGTACAGGAAGGCAAGGAGGAGTGCAGTACTGCCCTGGGTCTTGTGCTGCTGTCAAAAATGCCCTTACGGCACTGAATATTAAGAGAACCAAACAAAAGCCAGCCTTTACAGGCAAAGGCAGATCCAGACAGCAGTAAAATACACTTTGAAATCTCTCTGGATGCAGCCCAAAATCTGACTTTCCATGCAGGCTGGCTGCCTGCTCTATTTCAGAGGTGTTTACTGGACGTGCCAAGCTCCAGCAGAATTGCTGAGGTTGCCTTTGCACTGTGCTGGGAACTGGGGGGCTCTGGGGTGATACGATGTGTTTAAATCCGTGTGTAGATCCTGCGCGTGCCCTCCTGGTAACACCGTTGCAGGACCTAGCCTTACCCGGTGAGTTTTGCCGCTCTGCAGGCTGTGCAGTGCCGCGTTTTCCCGGCTGCCGTGCCCTGGGCGCAGCGCTCGGCATCCACTAGCGGTAACCGGTGCCGTGGGCCGGGGGTGTGCCGTGGGCTGTGGGTGCTGCGCCTCGGGGTCAGTGCACAACCATCCCGTCCTGCACAAGGCAGATCGATGGGATCGGGCAAGACCCGCAGTGGTGGAGGATTCTCTACTATCAGCTTGAACAGATAGTCGTAAAGCGTCAAATAAGGGAAATATTTGCTGTTCGGACTGTTTCCTACCCAGCCTATCTAAGACTTTCGCAAACCTTTTTGCTGCTACCTTTTTGTAAAAGATTTGAGCTGTTTTCCTTCTATTTTCTAATTCCCTGTGTTGAGCATGCAGTGCAAACATCTGTTTAAATCAGAGCCATACACTTGATATATATTTTGTTAGTTATATTATGTATAGAGAGAATTTATTATACACTTAAGCAGACAAAGATGCCGGCAGCCTGCCCTAGCACACAGAGTCCAGGCCTGTTCACTGTGCTCCCAGTTATCCCAGTGAACGGGCTGGTAGCTGTGTGGTAGGGAAGCTGATGGCTGATACTACTCGGAGCTGTGCACCTGCAGCTGTGTGCTGAATATTCACTCCTTTGCACACCTGACAGAAAGGAAAAACATTTTTTTCCTGTTTTTTTCTCCCCCCCCCCCCTTTGTCCCTCTAATGGGCTGGTAGAAAAGCCTCTGTCAGATGATCTACAAAGACTATTTCTATTTGGGGAGTCAAAATGCCAGCCCCAGCCCACTGGAGCATGACTCCCCTTCCTTGCATTTCATCAACGTTTGCGGTTTCACGGACTATAGCACTGCTCTTTTCTTCTTCTCCTCGCGTGTCCCACTCCAAAACAGCATTCCTGCCTGGATGTGAGTGATCCTTTCCTGGCTGCAGTTAGCTGGGCTTTGGCAGGGTGGTGGTGACAGCAGGGAGTGACCCCTGGAAGGTGCTTTCCCTTTGGACCTTCTGAGAGTCTGTACAGGTCAATTAAAACCCTTGAGAACCGGGGATTTCTTAGGGAGTTGGGTTTTTCTCTTTGCAACCCTTCAGAAATGGAAGGGAGCAGGTCACCAGAGAGCAGCCTTGCCCAAGCTCTCGGAGCTTGTAAAAAGTTGATTTGGGGCTAGTTTCTGGTTTGGCACGCAGGTTCGCTGTCATGCCCGGAGCAGCGCTTGAGGTCCCACCATGAGGTTTGATGGAGCCAAAGCACAGGAGGCAGGTCCCGGGAAGGGACCGCAGGGCACAGCAGCCCTCAGCCTCGTCCTCTGCACGGGGACACGCTGCGCAGCGTGCCGGCTTTACACGAGGTCTGAACGCCCCAGTCCATCTGTGTGAATGTTTACTTCCCGCTCTACCTGAAGGGATGAAATTTGGGTTCTGTGTTTGCTGTGGCCAGCCAGGGCCAGGTTTGCTCGTGGCGGGGGGGGCGGTCAGCTCCGAGGCGCAGAGCACCAGGCTCGGGGCATTGGGCTCACTGGGGGTCTGACCTGAGCATGTTTGAGTTCGGTCTCTCTTCGGGGGGGGTTGTTCTGGCCCCAGAGGTGGCAGAGAATTGCAGAAGTTTTGATTTCACCACTCGGCGCTTCCCCAGACCCCCAGCCTGCGTACATGCTGCAGTCTTCCCTCCCAGGCAAGGAGGAGCCGCCTGGAAGGCCAGGCTGGCTGTGGAGAGCGGCTCCCACGGCAATAATCCGCTCCGGCAGTATCTTCCCCGTCTCTGCTCCCTGGCATCTCCCGGTCCCACTTTCGCTGCCTCTCTCGCCCCAGTGCTGTTGCGTTCCTGTGCCTGTCAGCATGCACTTCCAGTCTGGGCAAAGAAGATTCCTAAGGAATGATTTATTAACTATAATATGGTTATAGTTACATATATATAAATATATATATAATGGTTATAGTTATATATAATAGAAGGTGTGTGTTTGTAACTGTGAATGGGCAGGACTGTTGCATCTCGCGTGCCGCTCGGACCCGGAGCTCTGGCACGATGCCGGGGCTCGCTAACCGACGGCATGGGGGCCGAGCGGGAGCCAGTGGCAGGAGGGGTGCACGGTGACCCCCTCGCGCATCTTGCGAAGACAACGGCGTTCGAACGCCGCCCTTCCAGCCAAGATGTGTAACCAGCGCAGGGAAGCTCTGCGGATACCCATGCGTCGGGGTCGCAGCCTGGTTGTGTTTGTTGTCTTTTTCTTGCAGTAGAATTCAAATATTCCTTTCTGACAGCGGTGGGTGCCTGCCCGTAAGCCGCTAGTGTTGCCGTTAGCAAGTGTGCATTTGCCAGCAGATCTCTGTCTACAACGAAGTGCCAACGAGTAACCGCCCTGACTGCAAATCGCTTCCACCCGTCCTTCCAGCGTGCTCCCCCCACCCTGAGGCAGGAACTTTCTCTGCATTGACTACTACCCTGATCGCTTTGTACCATGTATGTAACTGCCATCGCCATCAATTTTATATGTACAATAATTTCCCTTTTATATGTCAGGTAAATATTTGTAAGAGTTATACTCACACAAATGAGATTATTATAATGATTACTAATATATTTTTTCCATGTTTCATTGCCTGAATAAAAATTGTGTTTATCACTCTCAAAAACTTTCTCGGTGTTTGTAAGGTCAGTGAAGGGTTTTTGGAGAAGTTGGCTTTATCTTCCAGGATGGGCCATATTCTGCCTCGTTTTTATTAATGTGCTTTACAACGCAGTTGCTTTCAAATAAGTGTGGTTATCATCTGCTCCTGAAATGTGCATTCATAAACCCTGAAATTCAGACCTGAGACGACTTTGATGCCCCCTTGACTCCTACCACGCCGCAGAGATGCTCCCGGCAGATTCCGCCGAACCGTGGTGCAGGCAGTGGTGAGCTCGGCCAGAAGGAAGAGCTGAGGGCAGTGGCGAGGTTTTAGGCAGTGGGACTTGGCTTAATCCCCACACTGACCCTGATAACCTCTCGTGGCCTTGGCTAAATCCTTCTGGAAGGATGGAGACCGCCCTGCCCAGCTGAGGGCTGGGGAGTAGGTGAGCGCAGGGACGACTCCGCTGGGCTCCCAGCCCCATTACGGGTTTTCGGTTGTTCTCTTGCACTTCTCTTCTGGTGGGTTGGAAACTTTGGAGGGTTATTCCCCAATTTGGCCGCTGCAAACAGCAAGAAAGGGGTTATTCACTGGATGGAGCAGACGGGCTTGGGAGAGATCTTTGAAAGCCAACCAAGGTAACGTGTCTGGAGATGGAGAGGGTTCCCAAAGCAGGCACCGGCAGGACGCGGAGCAGAGCCTAGCCCGGCAAGCGTGGGCAGGTCCGGCCACCTCCACCGGCACCGTGCCGGTGCTCTGCCCCAATCCCATGCCCCAGACCGGCCCATGCCCTTGGGGAGCCACGTCCCGTCCTCCCCTGCTAAGATGGCATTAGCCAGGGGCTGCAGTAAGTGTGTTATCCCCAGCCCAGTGATCCAATCACCCAAGCAGATTAGCTGTAAGACCTTAAGACAAAACAGAGGCTACGCGACCCGTGCTGCACACTGCTGAAAATGTCCGCCCTGAAGACCCTCCTGGCCCTGGCCATCGTCACATCCCTGGCCGGAGAAAGTAAGTGTCCCGTAGCTCAGGGCAGTGCTAGGTGGGGTAAATGGCTGTAGCTGCTCTTCTGCTTGCTGGCTGCCCCCATCCCTGCCGCCTGCCCGCAGGCTTGCGTGTGCCTCTTGTGCCCGGGTCCGATGCTGCTCCCGTCCCTGCAGAAAAATGGCATTGGGGGGGGGGGGGATGGTGGCTTTCTTCTCCTAGCAGCACCCAGAGGAGCACCCTGCTCCTCGCCTTCTCCGGCGCTTGCACAAAGCGCAGGCATCGGTGCCCGGCAGGGACCGCGGAGCCTCCCGGTCTCCATCTCTGATGGAGCCGAGGAGGTACCTGAGCCAAAGAACAGCAGCTTCTCATCGCTAGAGCGGTGTTTCCCAGCTAAAACTTGGTTCCTCAAAGGCAGTATCACAAAAAGCCATCTTAAAAGGCGGGAAGGTGGTTGTGCTGCTCAGCAATGCCATGAAGTGTGGGCAGGTCGGGGCAGTTTCAGGATCTTTGCACCAGGGGAAGATGAACCCCAAACTGGTTTTAGCTGATGGTAAATGAAAGGTTGTACCGTGCTGCAAAGAACCACAAAGGAGAAGTTTGTGACAAGCAATCCCGGTGTGGAAGTCGGGGGCAGTGCGGGTTAACGGCAGGCATTTACTGGCATTTGGCCCCATGAAATCCCTGTTTTCCCCGAGACACTGGTTTTCTCCTTTCCCACGCCATGAAGGTGGGAGCTCTGGCCTCCTGCAAGATCCATCCTGCTGACCAGGAGCTGGGCCCTGCTTGCCACGAGAGGGCTCTGCTCAGCCAGCAAAGCAGATACCAATTTGACTCCCAACATCAATGGTAAATTAACCATCACCGTCAAAATCGAGTATTCATAATTTCAGGCAGGAGCAGGATCTTCAGGTTTGGTTGGGTTCGGTTTTTTGGGGGGGGGTGGTGCT
This sequence comes from Aquila chrysaetos chrysaetos, assembly GCF_900496995.4. Lineage (NCBI taxonomy): Eukaryota > Metazoa > Chordata > Aves > Accipitriformes > Accipitridae > Aquila > Aquila chrysaetos. The sequence goes on along the minus strand of NC_044016.1, from coordinate 36,151,491 downwards.
TTGTCTGCAGGTATTTAAAACAGTGCTGTTTGTTAGTTAAAAGGTCTCTTATTGTCTCAAAGTGATAATAACGCTTTCACATTTGTTCAGCTGGTTCCTAAACTGAGCTGGCACCTCCGGCAGTTGTGCATTTTCCTCTCCTAAAGGGTCAAACAGCTCTTACAGCTATTATCAGCTCTGATGCACAGGGCGCCGGCGGAGGGTGAGGGGCTGGTTATTACCTGACATGCCTGTGGCCTCCTTCAGAGGACAATTTGGAGACAATTTGGAGATGACTCGTCCTTCCCAACACAGGAGCCTGCCCGGCACTTTGCTGCCTGTCACTGCACTTCTTCCCCTGGGCAGTGTCTTTGGGATGCACTTTCTGTGCAAAATGTTGCACGGGGGAGCTGCTGGAGTTTAAAGACACACAAATGCACAAAACCTGCTTCCACAAGTTAGATGAATCCTCTGTTCTCCCCCAAAAATGAGCATTAAAATGAAATTTGGCACAAGAAGACAAAGATTTAGTTTTGTTTTGTTTTGTTTTTTAATATTGTGTCTACCTATTTTTACTGTAAAGGGAATTACAGGACTCTCAGTGTCAGGAATTTTTTCAGAGCAAGGACTCAGAAGAGCTAGCCTGCCCAGTTTAGCTCGCATCATTTTGAGTCGCACTTGGAAGAGTTTTGGATTAATTTCATGGACAGGAGGCACCCGCATCCTGAAGCCTGCTGCGTGCCGTGGTCTTGCCGATTCCTGGCCGGCAGAGCTGCTCGGCTCTGACCGGTGCTAACCCTTGCCCGTGACTCCCTGCCCCTGTGCTGGGGGCCACCAGTGTCCGTGGAGACCCACAGACTGCAAAGGGCACTCGGGGCTCCAGGGCAGCACGTCACCGCCACTCTCACTCCTCCTCCTCCCCGTCTTCGCGCAGGTAAAGCCCTGAAATGCCACAAATGTGTTGCATCCAACGAGAACGACTGCAACAAGCAAGGCTCCCACAGCTGCCCCCAGTACGCTGACGCCTGCTCCACAATCACTGCGCCGAGTAAGTCCCTTGGCTGAGGGGACAGGGGGTGCTGGGGGGGACTGGAGGGGCTGGGGGGGGACCAGATGTGCTGGGGGACCAGAGGGCGAGGAGAAGCAGAGGACCTGCTGGGGCAGACCAGGAACTGGCTTCCTCTTGTCCCCATGAAGCAGGAATGAGCCACCTGGTTTTTTCCAAGTTTTTAGTCCTCAGAAACATGCTTTTGGTCTGAGATAATTCACGGCCCTTTCCTGACATGAGGGACATCCTTCTTGGTGGCATCTGCTCCCATCCACCAGAAATGCTTCACCACCCTCGGTGCAGCCTTGCGGCTGCAGGGCCAGCAACATGGACAGAGATGGCTCCCCAAACCAACCCCCCCTCCTGCCTTGGCTTCACTCTGTAGTCTGGGCTATATATATTTTCACATGTGGCTATAAATATGTGGTCACTATTTCACCGTGGAGCTGTGTGACGTGCTCTGCAGTGACTTGGAGCGGTGTGACCATGGGGACATCCCTTGGCCACCAGACCGCTGCTCAGCTCTCCCAGCAGTCCTGTGGGCAGGAGGGTGACCCTTTTATTCCACATCTGTAACGCAACGTGCTGGGACATGGCTCTGCTTTCCCCCTTTCCTCCCCCAGCTTAGCAGGGGAGCAGCGAAACCCCCGATGCCTGGAAGTACCTGACCCCCCCCCCCACCACGTTGCGCGTACCTTTCCTTGCAGACAGCGTCATTAAATCTTGCTCCTACAAGTCCTTCTGCGAGCAGGCACGGCGTGGCGGCTCCGGCGCGGCCACCCTGCAATGCTGCTTCAGCGACGACTGCAACGGGCCACCGCGGGGCTCGAGGAATGGCGGGGGGACGACGCTGCTGCACCTCCCCAGCCTGCTGGCCACCACGCTGGCGGGGAAGATGTTGCTGAACTGGCTGTGAGGGTCCCGGGCGAAGGGCGGCCAGCCCGGGGTAGCTGCTTGCTGCAATAGTCTAGGGATGCGCGCAGGTCAGCGGCCGGTGGGTTTGCTCTCCGCTTAAAGCGTGGGAGAGGCCAGGCCGCCATCAGGCAAATAAACGCTGCTGTTGAAAACCGTGTTCGCAAGCCACTGCTTCTCACTTACAGGAAAACCGTAACCTCGCGAGAGAACGGCCCGAACCAAACCGATTCGGCTTCCCGGCGCTCCCTGTGGGAATGGGAGCTCATCCGAGCGCAGCCACCCTGGGAGGCTTTGCCAGGCAGAGCCGGGGGGGGGCCTGGGGCAGAGCTCCCTCTCCCAGCACGCTGCCCCAGCAGAGATGCTTTTGGGCTGCTTTGTGCTAACTTGAGATTCATGGCTGTGGGGAGCGGTTTCTTTCCTCCTGTGGCTGCAGAGATAGGGACCTGGACGGACTATGAATATTTTTGGTGTGAAATATTGACCGAGCCTGTTCACTGCAGCTCTTTGCGCTGCTCGGCGGGAGGAAACCATCCATCGGGACCCCCTCGCCTCTGCAGCAAGCCCCAGACGCACTGCACGGTGGGGTGGGTTTGTTCCTAGACAAGCAGCACTATGTGTCTGCGGTTGCAGAGAGATCAAACTTTTGGGTGACTAATTCATCCCCTGGCTGTTACCACCACCTCCCGGAGGGAGATCTTGCTTTTCCTATTTCCACCAGGTTTTTCCTTTGAACGCCCTCATGATGGGCTGTGTCCCCCAGGTGCCCATTGTTACTACCTGCTAAAGTGTGATTTTATGTAGAAGTCCTCCTGCAGCTCAGAGACCCCCTGGGGCTGGTCTAATGCAGGCATGGGGGTCTGGCCCAGGAGATTCTGCAGTCTAAGGAGAAGAAAAGCGAGAGCCTGGTTGAGGTAAGGAGGAGATGAAATGTGTGGGCTGGCTGGGGAGGATGCAGGACACAGGGGACTCCGGCTGAGCTGCCCTGTGGGAAACTCAGCTGTATGTTGGGATAAGAACAAAGCTCCCGAGGCTTGTGGAGAGCAGACGGCACTCTGGTGGCACTGCGGGATCCAGGGCCAGGCAGGAGGCAAGCAAACCACTTTCCCTGTTATTTTCAATATATGATGCTTATGAACGTGAAAGCATCCGCACTGAGCAGGCAAATGCCAGTGCTCTGCTTGCCGCGGTGGCCGAGAGCACGTGGAGGAAAGTTGTCCAAGGAGCCATCGGCCAGGCGTGGGGAGGGTCCTCTCCCCCCACGCAGCTCAGCACAAGCTGGCCAGCAGCGGTTTGGGGCCGTTGTGTGCACGGGGGTGTCTTCGGGGCAGTGAGGTCCCGGGTGACGCTGGCACGGGGTTTGCAGAGGGGAGCGTCGATGTGGGGTCTGCTCTGTAGTCTGGGTGGCTGGAGTTCACATAGCTTGAAGCTCTGCTAGAAAGACCCCCCAGGAGAGCTCGGTGCTGCTTTGTTTTGTAAGGGAGAATGGTAAAGCGAGTGAACAAGAATGAGGAGGAAAGAAAGAGGAATGATGAAGGGAGGAGAGAGAGAAGGATGGCCAGGAGCATGGAGAGGCGAGTGGGAATTTGACTGCAAGAAATATAATGCAGTGCAAGCTAGCAAACTGCTGACTGAAAGCCCAGCCGCTGCTTCTCCAGCAAAGCAATCTGCTGGGAGTTTCCCATAGTCATATTGCAAGAGAAAAGGGAACAGGTACTGAAACCAAAAAGAGCAAGGTCGAACAGAAGAAAAGAAATAATTCCGCATGCTCAGATCCAGCCGTGGAACTCCCTGCTGCAGGATGCTACTGAAACAGAGACCTTGGTGAATGCTGGAGGGTGAGAGGGTCAAAAGTCCTGGAGAACATGGATATCAAGTCTTGTGAGGGTTAACACCAACCGAGAGGGATTCTTGGCTGCTGCCACTAGAGGGGAGACGTCCAGAAAGCAGATTATTTTGTGTCTGCTGTGGGCCCTGCTCCTTCCCCTGGGTACACGAAGGATGTTTTCCTGCGGGGGACCCTGGATGCTGGTGGGACCTCTGGAGGCCCTGGGACAGAGACGGGCCCTGCTCTGGGAATCCCCTCATGCCCCTACGTCTGCTAATGGGCCGTCTCTGTGAGTTCAAGGGGCTGCTGGCACCCCCAGGCAGGCTACAGCAGCAAAATATATTGAAAAATATAAGAGGAGAACTGAAAGGCTCTCCGAATAAAGGAAGAGCAGCAGTGTGACTAGCTGCCATGTGACTGTGCCCATAGAAAACGGAGCTGCTTCAGAGCCGGGCTCTGGTGCAAGTCACAAGGTCTGTAAGAGATGCCCCAGTATAAAAATACTCTATGGAACAGTTTAGTCTTTGCAAAGCAGGCAGGGATGGGGAGGGGAGGAAAAGAAGACGGGGGTTCACAGAGCAAGGCTAGAGAGAGCTCCAGCGAGAAATGCTGGGAGGCAGGCAGTGCAGCGAGCAGTGGGAAGGAGAGGACACGCGTGGGATGGATGAGGGTTGCGGGTACGTGTGGGTGAGGCTGGGCTGAAACCCCAGCGCTGAAGCTCTGCATCTTGCCTCTGCTGTTATACCCACATCTCGGTGTGCGTGTGCTGCTCCCTGCATGTGGTAACACCGAGCCTGTTCAGCCCAGGCGCAAATGTGGGTTTAAGCGGGCAAGCGCTGCAGCAGGCTGGTGGGTATCCACTGCTGAGACTTCCAGAGCTTGCCTGGACATGGCCCTGTCCTCACCCGATGGAGCGGCCAGCCCTGCTTAGAGGCAGGAAAGTTGCTTTTCCAAAGTCCTTGTTTTCTCTTTGTTTTCTTTTTTTATTATTATTATTCTAAGTATAACCCTGTTGCTGTGGCCTGCATTTCCATAACTGGTGGTTTTTCATGCTTCAGGTTTTGGTTCCCTTAAAGCATCTTCAAAAACTCTACAGTGAGCACTTGGCACTTTCAGACCCTGGCTCCATCAGTGTTTGCAGCTGGGTGAGGATGAGCTTTAGGGTCTGTGGCCATCTGTGTGCTTGGGGAGATGGGCAGTGCAAGGAATAATGCACCAGCTGCATTGAGGGATGATCCTTCCCTTAAAAGGCACATGAGGGGCAATGCCAAAATCCTGCTCTGTCACGCATAACAAAATGGGCTTCCAGGCTAGAGTCACCCTGGGTGTATCGGCTTGCAATTATACACGGTCCCGTCGGGGCTTTCTGGGAGCATTGGCAGGAGGAGATGCGGAGGGAGGTCATCACTTCTTTTCTCCTGATGTAATTAATAAATGATGCATTTTGGGCTGCAGCTTCTGCCTGGGCGTGGGGCCGGACTGTCCCCCAATGGGGAAACTGTGGAGGGATGACAGCGGGGAGGGAAGCTGCTCCTCCGACACGTGGTCACAGGCAGCTGGCAACAGTGAGGAGAGCAGCCGCGACTGTGGAGCGGGGCTGTGCATTTATTTAATGGTGCTGAATGCTGTGCTTTGAATGAGGATCGATGGGGTGAACCTGTCAGGGTCCAACAGGAAATTTCTGGAATAAAAACAGCCTCTTGTGCAAAATGCTGGGAAAGCATCACTTGCACAGTGTCTCTGAGAGCAAGGCTCCCCGTGCACCCTCGGCAGTGCCGGCAGGGCCAGGATCGGTTTCACCCCCGCTGGGAGAAAGTGCTTTGGGGCCAGATGCAGCTCCAGAGAGAAAGCAGGGACTTTCCGAGGGTGAAGCCGCGGGGAACCCATGCTGTCCTGGGTGGCACAAGGGGGAAAGCGAGTGTTTCCTGCTCTCCCAATCCGCCCTGAACTTTCCCAAGCGATGCTCCTGCAGCAACTGTGACCTGAACCGGGCGACTCATCTCCATTTAGTGCCACACTCCAGCACATGCTTAAAAGCCTGGTGAAAGCAGGACCCTCCCCGGGCCCACGCCTGCCGTGCTCCAGCACGTTCTATCTGTGATGGGCTAAAGGCTGCTCTCTGCTGTGACAGACTGTGGTTTTGTCTGCTCCTCGGGCGGTGACATGGGCCCGGAGCAGAGTCACACAGAAATGAACACACATGGTTTCAGTAACAGCGTTTGGGCAATCTTCTGCAACATGGAAGGGGAAAAAAAACTTTGTTCTAAAAATGACCCAGGCCATAGGAAATGCTGGGGGTTGAGGCAATGTGTTTACTTAACAACATTTTGTACAGCAAGTGCTGAACAGCGTGCAATTGCTCTGGGAAAAAAAAAAAAAAATCTTCAAACGAATAGCACTGGATCCTCAAAACTAGAGTCTTGCCTTAAAAAGAAAAAAGGAAAGCCCCCCCCCCCCCCCCCCCCTCAATACTCCAGCAGTGAGGGGCACAGAGCTGGAGGTTGGGGTCATTTGCATTGCCTGGAAATGAGCAAAGCTGGTGACAGTTTCTAGATGAGGACTCTGCAGAGCCAGTCCCTGAGGGGGGGGGGAGCACCACTCACCTTCTGTGGCTACATCGGCTGAGCCAGGGACCCTTTGGGTGTGGGTGATGGGCTCAAGCTAATTGACTGACAAACGACTGATTGATGCAACCATGAGGTTTTCTGGGTGATCGGGCAGCGCCTGCAAGCCCTGTACATGCCTGATTGCCCTCGGCTTTAAAATGAGGCGCAGCTTCCCCACGGCACCATGCAGGAGGTTCGTGAGAACGGCAAGGACCCTGAGACCGTATCACAAAAGGGAATAGTGACTCGCACGGCTTTCAACAGTCTGCCCACTCAAAACATCAATTGTTAACTCCAGGCTTCGCTTTTGCAACTTTCTCAGGTGCGGAGGAACCACAGGGTTGTATGAGCCCAGGCGCTGTAGCACACCAGTAACTGTTTACAGATTTCACTGCTCCCTCACTGGAGACCTCACCTGCTGCGAGGGTGTCTGCAGTGTTTTGGGGAGCGGTGCGCCATGGTTTGGGCACCCAACGTGACCGCCGTGTTACACGGCAGGATTTACCCCTCTCACCCTGCGAGGGTGATGTGTCAACCCCATCGGGTGCTTGCTCTCTCCCAGCAGCGCTGCTGTTAGTGCCGTAGGGTTTTTGCAAGGTCCGGGCTGGGGCTCATCCTCTCCGGCCTCGCTCCCTGCCTGCAGTGCCGGCTCTGAACTCCGCAAGTCTGTGTCTGTGCACAAGCAGAGATCCGGGTGCATCCTCAGGCTGGTGGGAAAACGTGCAAGCACTCAAACTGTCACTCAGGGGGAAAACTCCCAAGTGCGGTTGGGTTGACAGGACCTGGATCTGAACTACTAACAAAAATGGTGGTGATCGGTCCGAGCCCGACGCAGAAGCTGGGGCAATTAACCCCAGATGCACGCCGCTCTCACCTGCTTGCTTGTATTTGCTCCGATGCTGCCGTCTTTGACATTACACCCCACAATAAGGCCATGGGAGCGGGGAAAGGGTTTGTAAAGCAGTAAGGACGCCCCACCTAGTTTGGAAGCCCCGGGACTTTGTCTCGATGTGAGGATTAACGGTAGAGCAGGACCACTGAAGCCTGCCTACCCTGAAAAACTTCTCTTGCGTGAGAATCCACTTGCTATTTTGAGCATCTCGGCTAGTGGCACAGATGCTGCTCGTCCGGCTCTCGCCCCGGGGCAGGGTCTCGGTCGGGGTCGCTGCTCTCGGGGGTGGGGGGAGATGCAGCCGTCCCCGGGGGAGGGGGACAACCCGCAGGACGGGCCCGGTCCCCGCTTTGCCGAAGCGTCCCGGTCCCAGAGCAGGAGCTGTCTGGAGGACGTTGATTTACCGAGCGATTTTCTTGTCGGGTTTGGGGAGGGGGGGGGATTTGCCAGGAAGGACCCGGGACCGGGGGCTCTCGCAGGAGCTCTCCCCCCCCGCGGCGAGGCTGCAGGGCTCAGGGCGGGGACCGGGACCGGGCTGGCCCCAACCCCGCTCCGCGGCGGGACCCCCCCACACCCCACGGCGGCTGCCCCGGGCGGGGGGGGGGGACACACGGAACGCGGGTCCAGCCGGCCCCGGGACCGCTGCAGGTGCGTGGGGAGTGTGGACACCCACCCGCCCGCCCCTCGGGGACTCCCCCCCCCCCCCGGAGCCGCCCCCGCGCCCCGCACTCACATCCGGGGCCGGGTTTGTTAATGGCAGACGTAATTAACCCGGAAAAAAGCGACGGCGGAGCCAGGGGCACACCCCCTCCGCCGCCCGGCCCCCCTCCGCCGCCCGGCGTGTACCCAGAACCCGCAGCCCCCAGCCCGCTCCGCCGGCCATGCGCGGGGGGCGAAGCCCAGGGACGCCGCGGGGTGAGTGCGGGGGCCACGCGTGTCCGTGGGGGCCACGCGTGTCCGTTGGGGGACGCCGTCCCGGGGCTTTTTCTTTGGGGACCCGGCGGGACGGGCTTGGGAACCCTTCGCTGCCCCGTCCTCCCTCCGTCCCCACCCGCGGGGGCTGGCCGGTAGGACTCCAACCCCCCCACACCACACACACACACCCCCCCCGCGAAGGGGCTTCCCCAGCCGCGGGGTGGTGGCGGCTGCGAGGCGGCCGTGCCTGCGGGGCCCCGGGGGTCCGACCCCGAGTGGGGGGGAGCAGCCTCCGTGGGGCCGGTTTGTCGGTTGCAGGGATGCGGCAGAAGGTGCCGGTTCAGCAGCTGGAAGCGTCCGTGCCTCATCGGGTGGGAAGAGGCCTCGTTTGCAGCGGTGCCGGGCGCTGCTTCTGCTCGTCGGTGCTTGCAACGAGGGGTGGCGTGGGGATGGGGGGAGAGCTGGAGGTAGCGAGGGTTGTTCCTGCCGGGCTGGCCCGTGGCTGGGGAACGGGGTGCCCGTGGGAGATTTAGGGGTGCTGCGGGCACCCATCTCCGCTTTGGGTCTGCGGGATTGGTAGCAAACGCGCGGGGAGGGTTTGGGATCTGCAGCTATCCGGAGTGTGTTCCCCTGACGGTTTTTTTCTGTGGTGAGGTGAAGAAACGCATCCTCGCTGCTCCCAGCCTGCCTTTCAACAGGTTAATTATTTCATTAAGGCAAATGTCTGGAATTAGCAGGAGTTAGTTGCTGGGCTCTGCCTACACCGTCTGTCTCGTGTGTCAGCCGCCGGATAGACGTCGGCAGGGCGAACTCTGGAAACTCCTTTGCAAGACCAGGTAAAAGGAAGTGCTGCTGCAACCGCCGCGGCTCGCAGCCATCGCCCTTTGCGGCCGGGGCTGTTTCGGAGCTGCGTGGGGGCAGTGGGCATCGCAGCTCGGAGCCCTCGTGAAATTCGGATAATCATCTTGCGTGCCAACCGGCACCGGGGCAGCTCGGACAGAGAGGCGTGAGAGGAGGAGGAGGAAGATGCTGTGGCTGCCCGCAGGTGCGATGGGCTGTGCTGTGGAGTGAGGTGCCGAGGAGATGCTAGCGCTGCTGCGATGTTCTGAATGTCAGGTCTCCCGTTGCCTTGGCTTTTTTTGCTGCAGGGTGTCCCTGGGTCACGCTCCCGTGGCTGTAGCTGTGCCGGGAGCAGGACAGAGCAGGGCACGGGCAGCCGTGATGGTGCGGTGAAGCGCAGGCGTCCTGGGGATGCTTCCTGGAAAGTCTGGCTGTGCGGCTGCCCACGAGGCCCTTGAGCCAGCAGTGACGGCAGAGGGGGGCTTGGGTGCCCTGCACCTTCTGCCTGTCTCTGCGACGCGCTTACCTGTATCTCAGGAGGCAGGCAAGAAGGTATTTTTGCTGTAAACCTCCTTCTGTAGCCTAATTGCTCTTGTCATCTCATTAACCGAGCCAGAAAAGGGTTGTCCTTTTTGGTGGGATATTACGACTGAAAAGCTGGGAAGTCAGTTGCTTTCAGAGGTAGGGTAGAGCCCTGGAAGTCTCCAATGTGCTTCGCTACGAAATGGCATAAATTCATAAACAGGATCTGTTAATGAGATCCTGAGGGTCTGATTTGGTGCGATGCTCGGGAAGTTCAAGTTGTCGTTGGATGGCAGATGAGCCCCCGTGAATCAGGCGTGGGCATCATCCATGAATCGTAGCTCCATGTGCCCGGCGCCAGTGTGATGTCCATCACGTTTTCATAAAGGATGTCCTCTGAAGCGCCTCTTCGCTGCGAGGCCTTCGGGAACTCATCTGCGCTTTTAAATGATGCTGATTTTCTGTGAGGTCCCTTGTACTCTCCCCTCTCAGGTTTAGTCTTGTGTCCTTCCTACAGCAAACACAAGTTTGGGTCTGTCATGGAAATATTTATGACTTGGAGTTTACGAAGTGCTGGGTAAATAGTAAATGTTAGTGCAAACTGAGCATTTTTTGGCCCTCCCAGGATTTCTGAGCAGGGGGACCAAATACCCACACGCTGATTGGGCTGGAGATGCTGCTTTTATCCTTTTCCTATGGAAAAGTGCAATTCTCAGTGGCTGCAAGGAGACAGACAGGTCATGCCCTGCAGGCAGTGGGATGTGAGGGAACAGGCAGCCTGACCGGCTGGGGGGAGCACAGTCTGCAGGGCAGAGTTTGAAGCAATTGCAATTTCCTCTGCCCAAAGGTTTTTGCATATCCAAGTGCAATCCGAGGTCAGCTCGCACAGAAGAGTTGAGCTGGTTTGTGGGCTTTCAGCCAAGCCCGTATTAATTAAGGATGGCAGGGGGAACATAGGGAGTCCCGGGGGGTGTCCCGAGGGGCTGGGGGCTCATCCCTGTGCTGCCTGTGCCACACTGTGGCTCTTTCTCATCCCTCTCGTAAGCAGAAATCTCTGGACTTTTATTAGCAGCAGGAGGAAGAGTTAATTTATGAGGCCTGGTCTGAATGTGTTGGTACGGTTGAAGGTACTTGGGAATCTGCTTTCTGCGTGCTTCCCCCCCGCCCACAAAAATAACCCCACAAAAAAGCAGTAAAATGTGAGGTGCCCACATAACCTTTGCATCGGGGCAAACGTGTTGTTTTAGAACAACCTCTTCTACCGAAGCAGTACGATTTCCCTCTTAGCAAAGCCCTGATACCCATCTCTGAAACACTGGTGATAAACTCTGAGATCCTGACAACAGGTTGACTTGGTTTCTGCCACCTCTACCTTTGCAGCTGCACCACAATTCTTGCACAACACTTGCCTCTCAGGGCCCCACTCCACTGCAGCTATTCAGCTCAAAAATAGTATTTCCTCCTTTTCTGCATGAGATCTTTTATTTGTGCAGCCTCCACTTCTGGCACCTGCGCGAGTCACCCCTCTTCTACCGGACAAACCACACCGGGTTCAGCTCGCATCCTTTCGGTAACCGCCGCCTCCATCCCCGCCCGTCCACCCTGAGCCGTGGTGCGGGGGCTCTGCCCGGGCAGAGGGACGTGTCCTGCCCGCCCGCGCCTCTCCGCGCTGCTTTCGCTCCCCGTGCGCGGCTGGAAGCGACGGTGCAGAGACCCGCTCCGCTGCGGCAGCCCCGTTGCGGGGGTTCTGGGGGGCTCCCCTCCCCGTGGCTCTGCGGCGGGCTCTGCTGTGCAAGGTGGGCGGGAGCCGCTGCCGAATTAAAGCGGTGGCAACGTGCACCCACTCCCGCTGACTCAAAGCGGCCGCTGCTCCTGCCGGGTGACCGAGAGCAACGTTCGGGCTCCCCCACGTCTTGCGCCCACGGCGGGACACAAGCAAAGCCCATTTACGGGCACCGCGGCTGCCGTGCTCTCCAGTCCGGCTGCTCAGGGTCGTCGTGCCCGTGTCGTGGCAGGCTCAGCGTGGCGTTTCTCCCTGCTTCTGCAGAAGGGATTTGGGTGCCCGGGAGGTCGGTGTTGCAGCCCAGCTCTGCTCCTCTGCAGCTGCTTGCGGCCGAGGTGATCTCGGAGGTGACCTCCCGGCTCTCCCTGGCTGGCCGGCAGCACCGGGGAGGGTCCGTGCCCGCGGCAGACCTGGTGACAGGGCTTGGCCCCGCGGCGATGGGTCATTGTTTTCCCTGCTGACTCGGCATCCTGGCTGCACAGATTTTCTGCTGGAGTTGCAGATTGTTTTCCATTTCCTGGGAGTGTGCTCGGGCTCTCTCTAGCGCGCAGTCTGCTTTGGGATTATTTTTTGTCACGGTTCCCAGGGACCTGGTGTCTCGCGTCAAATCCTTTGTGGCTACTTTGTCCTCTCTCGGTGGGCCAAGCTGTGGTACGGCGTTGCCCCACATTGCTGAGCTTGGTGGGACGCGACCGCCGCTGTGACAGGGGCGGTTTGGGGCTCAGGGCTGTCACTCGGAATCGGTCTGTCGCTGCCCCGGGGACATCCCGGTGGCCGTGGTGCTGCCCTGTGCTATGAGTGGTCTCGGAGCCGGACCGGCGAGCTTTTGTTTGGTGGTGCACGGCGATTGAGTCCGTCTGCAGGTCCCGGGTTTCCAAAGTCCTGCAGTTCCTTGCTGAGCCGTTTTGGTCCTGCTCGCTGGTCTGATCCTGCCTGCACCCGGGGCCGTCACGCTGGCACCCCTTCTTGTCACAAAGGCGTGCTGGGTGACGTTTGTGTTTGGCAGCTTCCCCACAGTGCGAACATGCGGCGGTAGCAGTTTGACTTTTCTTTTTGTGTGTTAAGCCGTGGGCTGTGGAGGTCTGGGAGAGGCAGCAGGAGGTTTGGGCAGGTTGGGAGATCTGACCTGCAGGAAGCTCGGCCAGCGGCCGTGGGACGTGGTGCGGAGGAGGGAGCTGGATGGGGAGCGAAGCCCCAGCCCCTCCTTTGAGCCTCGTGCTTTTCACACCTTTTGAGCTCCCTGGCTGCAGTGGGGTTGGCGGCTCTCGGGGCGGGGGAGTGATGTGCACCTCTGTGGGGAGGAAGATGTTTATGAAAATGCCTCATTTTTCAGCAATGGGAGGCAGCTAAAGTGTTCCTTTGGACCAGCCCTGGAAGGTTGTCCCTTCCCTCTCCCTGGTGTGAGCTCAGATGCAGGCTGAGCGACTGCGCTGGCATCCCGGCACGTCTGGCACCGATGGGTTGAGATGGCTGTAGGTGCAGGAGCAGCTCCGCGGGGAGCTGGGGCTGCGGGATCAGAGCACCCACCTCTCCCTGCCTGTCCTCTCCTCTGCAGGGTGATGTGAGAAGGAGCCCGGCATGCCGTACTTGGATCGACAGAACCGTATCTGCGGGTTCCTGGACATTGAAGAAAATGAGACCTGCGGCAAGTTTCTGCGGAGGTATTTCATCCTGGACACCCAGGCCAACTGCCTCCTGTGGTACATGGACAACCCCCAGGTAGGCTCCCGTGCTGGTCCCAGCTTCACGCTGGGCATGTTCATGGAAGTTGTTAGCCAGTCTGTGGCACATCCCGGCCTTCCTGGGCCACCCTGATGGAGGTGTCTCCTCTGGGTCCCCGAAGGAGGACACTGTCTGCTGCATCGGTTGTCTGTCGGGGTCTCCCGTGGCTGAGTGTGGCCACGACCAAACTCCAGCAGAGCAGCCCCCCCGCCACTTCTGGGGTTTCCAGGACTGTCCCAGCAACGTCTCACACCACCAGGAGCCATTGACACCTTAGAGGAGCCTATAGAAATGCTGTGCCAATGTGAGGTGTTACATCTCCCTAGAGACTTAGTGTAGAGACAGGGGGTTGTCAGACATTGGAACAGGCTGCCCAGGGAAGTGGTTGAGTCACCATCCCTGGAGGTATTCAAAAATCGCGTAGACGGGGTACTCCAGAACATGGTTTAGTGGGCATGGATGATGGTTGGACTCGATGATCTTGAAGGTCTTTTCCAACCTAAATGATTCTATGATTCTATAACATGAAAGAGAAGAGGTTAGACCGGGAGCCGGGCGGCTGGGGGAGGTGGAGCCTGCCCATGTTGCGCCCGATGCCTCTGGGAGCTGCCCCAGTGCTTGCGGTCAAGCTCAAAAGAGCAAAAGGCAAAGCTGAGCTCTAGGAAGACCCTCCTGGAAACCTCACAGTGCTTGAGCACTGCTTGTAGGCTGGGGAGGCACCTGCCTTCCTGAAGAGCATCTGGCAGCAGATTCTTCATTGCCTTGTTAAAAGGGGAAGGGGAAGCACCCGGCCACCCGCCCGCAGCCTCTTGGCCAGCGTTAGCACAAACTCCTGCTCTCTGGGCCATGCGGGGTGGGAGTCGGAGCCCGTCTTGCACCTGAGGTGCTGCTGCACGGGGCGGTGAGCGGGGCAGGCAGTTCAGAGTGGGACCGAGGAGGGCACGGAGCTCGGGTGCAGCGAGCGTGGCCGGTCCCAGCTGCTTGTAGGGTGCAAGTGCGCAGAGAAGGGAAGCGGCCGAGGCTGGCAGCGTGGCTGCAGCTTTTGCTGCCTGACCCCAATGACACCGAGTGACAGCCTGACTCACCTCTTTTGCATTCTCCCTGTCATTTAACTCCCATCGCTCATTACATGTTTTGCAGAACCTGGCTATCGGTGCGGGTGCTGTCGGATCTCTGCAGCTGACCTACATCTCCAAGGTAATGTCGGGGTGGGGTGGAGAGAAAATGAATGCTCCGTGTTGTCCCCTTATCCGTGCGGCTTTCCCGGGAGAGGCGATGGCTCACCCCGGCAGCACCCGAGGCGAGGTCCTGCCCGAGCCCACGCCATCCTCCCTGGGAGAGGAGCCGGAGCGGGTCCGTGGGAAGCGGGGATTGTCCCTGCAGCGCGGCCGATCCCGGCACTGAGACCGGTGTTCGCCTTCACCCGCGGACTGGCACGGGACGGGCTGCGAGGTCGGGGTGCAGGAGGAAGAGGAACTGTTCTGCCATGAGGAAGGACACGGGGTGGCCGGGGCCGAGCGGGGACGGGAGCGCGGTGGTGGTGCGAGCAGGACGCGAAGCTGGCAATCGGCACGGCGTTGCTGCTCCGGCACCCGGACCGAGCAAGGGTTTGGGCTCGTAGTGTGGTGCCCGTCTCGCTTTGGCACTCGGTCCCCATAACCCCGGCACGGTGCCTCCCGCTGCGGGTCCTGCTGCAGCCCCAGGTCTGCGGGAGGGTGCTCATCAGACCCAGCGAAGATGGGGAGGTAGAGACCGTCCCTTTTGTGATGGGTTCAGGGGCACCAGTAGCTCTCCCCTTCTGCTTAGAGGGCAGGATGAGACCTTCTGGAAACTGAGCCTTTTGTGTGTCTCGATGGCATTATCCGGCTTCCACGGGAAGGCAAAAATAGTGCAATAAATGACAACTGTTGCAGGGCTGGTGACTGGAGTGCATGGAGCCGTGGCTGCGAGCGCGGCCGGGGAAAGCGGAGCTGCAACCGTCCTTCTGCCGCGAGCTGCCCCTCGGCTGCTGCTGGGGGGAGCGGGGGGGCTCGCGGCCGCTGTGCCGGGCTCAGCTCCGAATTGGAGCTGGATAA
This sequence comes from Aquila chrysaetos chrysaetos, assembly GCF_900496995.4. Classification (NCBI taxonomy): domain Eukaryota; kingdom Metazoa; phylum Chordata; class Aves; order Accipitriformes; family Accipitridae; genus Aquila; species Aquila chrysaetos. Next base: position 36,136,369 of record NC_044016.1, on the reverse strand, counting down.
AGAAACGGACAGATCTCTCTGTTCCTGCTGAATCATGATTTATAAATTAAGCGCAGATGAAGCAACACTGGGAGGTTGAGCCTTCCCCATTTCGGAAAGAGCCTTACTTCTAAATTATATACGTTTTAGTCTAAATGAAAATTGCTGTAGGACAGCATTTGGTCACAAACTGCAGGACTGGGTTATGCCAGCGGCTTTAACTACCAACGGTAAATATGCCAGAAAAATGGAGGTTTGCTTGAGAAAACATATTTAAAGCATTATAGGCTGGCTCCGAAGGAGGAAGCCTGTCAGAATAAATACTCCATGAATGCTGTGCTTGGAGCCCTGGGGAATATTATTCTTATATAAATGATTCCTACTCTTTAGGGAGAAACCACTGCTATTTTCCCTCAATTTTCTTAATTGCTGACAAGAGCGACTGCGTTAGTCCAGCAGAAACTCGCGTTTTCAAGGCCTTTGAAAGCTTTCCGTTCTTTGCTTTACAGTGCAGCCAGCGCCGGGGGGGACAGCGGGAGATGAAAGCCCCGTCTCCGCGCTGACCTTCCCCTGGGACCGCGCGTTCGTTGCCGCATGTGGTCTGCGTTACGCCTGACACGGGCCAGTTCCCGAGAGCTCGCGCGGCTGCGCTGCAGCTCCTGGGCTCGCGCCGTGCGTGTCGTCCCCGTGGGCACGGGACGTGCCAGCGTCCCGAGGGATGCGCTGCCCCTCGGCCCAGCGTCTGTACTGCTGGGGGTCCTGCCCGGCCAGTCCCAAAGAGCCTGGGGTGGCACGCAGCACGGGGAAGACGTGCCCGCCGGCCACGTTCATTTTTCCCCTGACTTGAGCCGGCCGGCTCTCCTCCTCGTTTGCAGACGGGGCTAATTGCAGGGCTGGGGAGGGCAGGCGATGCCTCCCCTCGGGCCGGCCAGCGTAACAAGGCTGCAGCCGCATGCTCGCTGCTCGGCCCCGTGCTCTCGCTGCAGCATCGGTGCTCGACTGGGGGCTCAGAGGAACTGGGAGCATGGACTGGGTTGGAGCCTGGGGAACACCGGCTTCCTCTCCGCCACGGGCACGTGGATGGAAACTTCCAGCTCTCGTGCATGCCGTTAGCATGTGCTGTTATCTTTAACTTTTTCTTTAATTTGCTCTGTTGCAGGTTAGCATCGCCACCCCGAAACAGAAGCCGAAAACTCCGTTCTGCTTTGGTGAGTGAGGGGGACCGTGCCCGGCATGTCATGCCAGAGGGCCGGCGCAGGGCTAGTGTGAGCCACAGCCCCGTATGGTGGTCCTGTCACTGCGACCCCCAATGCGAGATGCACGGGCAGAGCTTGGTGAGGGAGGCAGGACACTGTGGGTCCTATCCGTGATGGTCCCCTGCTTTTGCTGTGCTCCTGAATCCTTTCCACGTGTCCTGTTGTGCTGCACTACCTTGTGCAATACAGTTTTTTTTTTTTTTTTCCTTTTTAATGCCTGCATAAGCTTCTGCTCCTTTTGGTGCAAGGAAGGGGTGTTTCGTATCGAATTCCCCCCCACCCAAATGGCCTCAGCCCAACCCGGTCGGCCTCAGTGCCTCACATGTGAGCCATGAACTCAGGTTTAAAGCAACAGAAATGGCGGCACAAGCACATACTTGTCCCAGGGGAATGGTGTTGCCTTTGCAATATTTTACTACAAAGGATGTAGCCCAAGACAAAGACCGGAGCGCACGGTGCAGCCCCACACGGGGGCTCGCACCAGCATTTCGGATAAGAGTTAAAACCCGAGCGCTGAGCGAAGGAAGTCCCAAGGGGCCCTCAAACGCCCCATGCAAGGGGCTAACTTCAGCACTAGATTAAGTCCTAGTTTGGGCCATGCCACAGCCTTGGTTTAAGCCTGACTTCAGCCCTGCCCTCCCTACGCTCTGGTGCAAGGATGCATCCAGCTGACCAGCTGCCACGTCCCTCCTCCACGCCCCTCGGCCGCTTTTCCATGCGAGAGGTTACGAGACCGCTATCTGCAAATCGCTCTGGGACTGGGAGTTGAGGGATGCTGTCTTGTTGATTTGTTGTTTAATTTATTTTAATAATGCTAAGCACTGTTCCCTAACTCTTCTTTTCATTCCCTTCTTTGATAGTTATCAATGCTTTATCTCAGCGCTATTTCTTACAAGCCAGCGATCAGAAGGACCTGCAGGACTGGGTGGAGGCACTGAACCGGGCCAGTAAGATTACGGTAGGTTGCATTATGCTCGTCTCTGGTGTTGCTGTGTCCTGCCTTGATGGGCCGCTCGATAAGCGTCTGGAAGAGCTGTGTTTTTCCTTCTCGCTGTGCTCTCCTCCTCCGTCGCCTTCCCGGTCCCACCTGAGGAGCAGCGATGGTGGTGGCCGGGTTGTCCCCGGCCAGGTCTGTGCCAAACTTGCCAGGCTTTCTTCTGGGTTAGTGCTGAGGCTGCACTGGGGAAGGAGGGAAGCACAGCTCTCGGCTGGTGGCTGCAGTGTCTCCTCCTGTTTCTGGAGCCAGCTCTGCTTCTGGTGCATCCCTTGTTTTGCTGTTTGATCAGTCATAGTACAGGACCGTAGCTCCCAAAACCCCCTCGTTCCCAGGGGAGCGTGCCGTGGTCCCCGGGACGGCCCCGCGAGAGCAGAGCTCTTACACGGACACCCCGGGGGCTGCGTGCGGTTCTGCCAGCACGCGGGGCCGAGCTGGTTCGGATCTGAGGGAGAAATGCTGCGAGCCGAGGAGGGACGTGCTGGCGATGCAGCCTTTTAGCGTGCAGGGCTGGACGGCTTCGCCGTGTCCCTTCGCAAGGCCAGAGCTGCGTGGTGACCCATCTCAGGAGTCTGGCTTCGGACGGGAGACGTTCCCTCCACCATCACCAGGGATCCTCCTGGTCTGGGTTTATTTTGCTGCTGTTTGCTCATGCGTCTTCACCCTCCCTGCCCAGCTGCTCTGGGGGACGGCGGCTGCACCCTGGGGAAGCTCCTGCGGGAGCCGTCCCAGTCCCTGCCTGCTCCGGGGACGTTTCCCTCCTGTCACTCCTGCTGGCTGGGATTGTGTGTAACCGACCAACTCCTCGCCGCGGCTGTCAAAGGGCGTCTTTCTTCTGCTTCGATAATTTATTTACTCCATTTTTATTCTTCCTGGAACGCCGAGTCTTGTGACGAGGCGTAGCAAATGCCCTGCACTGCAGGGCATCGCGGGGCGGGTTGCGCCTGGATCCGAAGGAGTTTGTCTGCCATCTCCTCTCATTCACTGTTGTGTTCATATAACCGTAAATTAATGGTCACTGACCCAGAAACCCACGAAGTCTATGCTCCTCAGCTGCCCGGCGCTCCTGGCGATGAGCGATGCTGCTGTGCTCCCTCTCTCATGCGGCGGAGCAGGAGCATCGCCTGCGCGCTGTGTGGCAGTGCCCGTGTGCCGGGACTCCTGCGTTAGGTGTTCGCAAGACGGCTTCTTTCTGGCCCCGGGATGTGGGGGATCCCTGCGAAAGGGTCAGGAGCACTGCAGGCTTCTGTGTGCCTGGCATTAGCAGTATGGCTGATGTTTAGTGCTAGCAGGGTTTTACTAGGTCATGCGCTGATGCATGTTGTTTGTGGTTTGTAAACTAAATATAAGGAAAAATCATGATGAACAGTTTAGGAATGGGTCCTATAAAATAACCTTTTTTTCCTTGAATTTTATGTTTCAAAATCACATGGAGTGCTGTGTTGTGTCTGTGGGAAACTCACCTACAAGACCAGACCTGGCTTGTATTTTCTTTTTATATCTGCAAATACATTAAATGCGACAACCTCTGTGCCTGAAGCCACCAAACTGACTGCACAGGCTCTAGCTTGTACCTTCTCTTTTATGGGTACAGGTGATATTGGCCACAAAAAAAACCACCTCCAAAACCAGGCAGGAGTTGTAACCAGAGCCTGCCAGTGACATTTGTCTAGCTGTGCCACCAGGGTAGTTTCCTCCAGGGTAATTGCCTGCAGGCAGCCCGCATTGCTGATTTGCCAGGCTGGCTGAGGTGGGAGCTGGTGCGGCGGTAGGAAGAGATGCATCTTCTGTTTCTGCAGTAAACCACGGTGATTTTCATACCCTGATGTTGGCCAGCCCTTCCCGACTCTGGCTGTGTCCCGGCTGGCCGACCGGCTCATCCAGCCCTGCAGGGAGGAGTTCTCGCAGGCTGGCTGGGAAACACGGGGCTACCTGAATGCGGGTGACACGGCCGCTCTGCCCTGCGTGGGAAATCCCTCTCCCTGCTCTGCAGCTTCCCACAGGTCTCCATTTGTGCCTGGGTGTCCTTGGGCTGCTCTGAGTTGCAGCAGCTTCATCACCTTGGTGTGGGTGGAGGGGCACAGAAGGGCGTGGGGAGACGTTCTGGCTTTCGGTGGGGTTTGGACCCTTACCGGCCTCTGGTCTCCGAGAGGTTTCCCTCTTCCCCTGGGCTCTGCAGGGCTGCTGGGCTCTTGGACGTGGGATGCGTGGCACCAACCGTGGTCCTGTGTGCTGTATGTTCGGTGCACGCTGCTGCCGCCTGAGCCGCTCGCTGCGGTGGGACGGGAAGGATGGGGCGGCGGTTCGGGTATTGCTCCCGGCGCAAAGATCCAGGTTCAGCTTCCGCTTCTCGCGGAGACTTCTCTGCTCTTGGCAAATCGCTTCCTGCGTTTCTTCACCTTGCACGCTGTCTTTGTAGCCAGGGCCTCGGCGGTTGAAGGCTTGAGGTGTGCAGCGGGCCGGCGTGACCGTGACGAGGGGCTCTGCTCAGTTCTGCGCGAGGAGGCTCGAGCTGGTGGCAGCGCTGCCCCGTGCCAGGCGCCGAGCAGCACCTTCCCCCTCGCGTCGCCGCCCGCGGAGAGACGCGGCCCCTTCCTTCTGCCCCTGCCCCGCTGCCCGCGCGCGCAATGTCTCCGCATCCGCGTTGTGAAACCGTTTCCTCTGGCCGGGTGGCCCGTGCTGGCTCCCCAGCCTCGCCGTGCACCCGCCTCGTGCTCGCCCGCGTTGCCGGCGCGGGCAGCCGGTGCGTGCCGGTGCCCGCGGGCGCCGGCGCTCGCGTGCGGCGCAGGCGTCCGGCAGCCTGCCGCGGTCTGGCCGCTCGCTCTCGCGGCGACAGCGTTTCTGAAGCGGGGTGCGATGGCACCCGAACGTGTCGCTGCTGCCTGCTCCCTGCCCGGCGCTGCCTGCCCCATCAGCTGAGCCTGGCTTTTGGAGAGCACCCAGCAGGCACAGGCAGCGGGGCCGTGGGGTGACCGGGATCTCGTCCTTGGCCCTTCCTCCTCTCCTCCCTATGGGTTTGTGAGGTCTTAGCACAGACCTCTGCCCCGCAAGACTTAAGCCAGGTCTCAGGTTGAACACCAGTCCAGCCGTCTGCTTCGGGAGGGACTTTAGAGCAGCTGAGAGTTCTGCTCTGCCCAGCCGGCAGCCGACGCGCGGCGCGGTTTGCACGGAGAGGACCGCGTGTCCCTCCCTGTGCGCTTCGGGGTCGAAGGCAGGAGGGTGGGTTGGAGCCAGACGCCCCGATTAATGGCATTAGAGAAGTGGAAGTGCGGACTTGGGAAGGAAAACTTGGAAACCCGCCTTTCTGTCCACAGCCAGGTGCTGGAGGGAAGGAGCTGGGAGGGGGAAAAGGAGGATGCCGGCGCTGGGTCCCTGCGGCGTAGCCTCTGCCCGGTGATGCGGAGCCGCTCGCAGCGGAGACGCGACCTGCCCGGCCGCGCGTTGGTGCAGGACGTGCAGGCGTTTGGCGTGTAAAATAGCGCCCGGCCATCTGCTGCGCCCCTGCGGACGTGCTGCAGCTCAGCCTCGTTAGGCAGATGAAAGCTCATCATTAAGCCTAGCTGTAAGTAGAGCGGGGACAATTAAAGGAGCAAGTGTCCCACAAACGCATTGGGCTGCAGAGGCGAGTCACAGACTCATGTGAGTTGATGCTTAATTATTCACCACCTCTCATCTCCCATCTCAGTGCCTCCTGCAAACCGCCTGGGTGGGGCCCACACCCTCCTTAATTGGGGTGGCTTGTTCATTTATTATTTTTTAAAGGGACGTTGCTGCATTTAGGCTGGGAGGACAGAGGCGATGGTGCCCCCGTGCAGGCGTAGGGCTGCCCAGCATGGTCACGCCGGTGCCCTTCACCCCTTTCTTTCTCCCGTAGGTGCCAAAGGGCGGCAGCGTCCCACCGGCCGCGGAGATCGCGAAGCCTCCAGTGGTGCCCCAGGCCCAGGAGAGAAAGCCCCAGGTGGCCTACAAAACCGAGATCATTGGGGGGGTGGTGGTCCACACGCCCATCTCTATCAACCAGGTGAGCTGGCAGGATCCGCGCACCGGGTAAAATCCCTGCGACGTCGGCACCCCGCTTTTGGTCTCTCTTCTCCCCGTGTTTTAAGAGCAGCTCCTAATGGGGATAAGCAGAAAAGGTGGCAGCTTTCTCCGTGCGTAGCTGGGCGAGGGCATCCCCGTCACACCCTGCTTTGATGTTCCTGCACCTCGCTGCCAGGAGCCCTTCGGCGCTTGAGCCGGGCTTTGAGGGGTCCCTGCCTGCTGGCTTTTGTGTCTGGCTCCTGCCGCTGTCCTTGTCCTACCAGCAAGGGTGTGCTGCCTTCCGAGTCGAGCGGAGTGAGGGTGGCTGGGTCTGCAAATCGCTTTTTGCAAATGATATTCAGATTTCTGCTTTAGGAAGGGTGAGCGCAGGGAAAGCGAGTGTCGGAGCGTTGTTACTGCTTTAGCCCTCCAGTATTGAGCAGTGCAATGGGTAGAGAAATACTGTTAATACACAGCAGCGATGGGCTCTGTCATTCTCTAACCCGCGTGTCGGAGCAGCAGAGCTCGTGGACGTGGGTCTGCTGGGCTGGGGCATGTGTTCCGGGGGTCTGGGGAAGCTCTGGGGGTCCGGGAATGTCCAGCCGTGGGGCTGGAGGCAGTTGCTGATTTGGGCTGTTGGGGAGGCTGGTTTGCACTTTCATTTCTGGAAACCAGCTTGGTGCCTGCAAACCCTTCCCACTCAGGGATGTATAAATAGCTGCACTTAGCACCCTGTAGCACCTCTCCTTTGTCTCGCTCTGAAGTGTGATGAGACGAGGGGGTGTGAGGAGGAGGAGGCTATGAATCCGCTCCCCTTCCCGGCCATTCCGCACCATTCACCCGCATGTCCTGGGTCCAAATCCCCCATCGAGGTGCCCGGGGCAGAGGGACCCGGTGTTGCTGCCCCCATCAAAGCGGCCGAAGGGACTGACCCATCCCGGAGGCGGTAGCCGGCCCCGCTTGCCGTGGCTCTGCAGCCCCTTCCCTCGGCACGTGGCCGGGTGTGCACGTGGCCATCGGTGTCTCCCACTTTTGGGCGCTCATCCGGCTCTGGGTCTCACTTCAGCTCTTATCGGTGGCGGCACTAAAAATAGAGCAGAGAATTAGATCATTGGAGCCTTTTTTTTTTGCTGTCAGGCGATTTTAACGCTTCCCTGGCCGCGGGGTTTGTTGGGGTGCGGAGGCATGCGAGGTCGGTCGGGCTGGCAGCCGTCCCTTCCCGGTGCCGCTGCCCCGTGGGATGCTGCTGGACCCTCAGCCCCGTGCGTGGGGTGGGGAAGGGCAGGGAAGGGACGGCTGTGCCTCCCCCCTTGCTTCCATGCAGCCGGGGCAGCCTGTTTGCAAACAAGTGGGAGCAGCCAGCCCTGTGAATTTTCTTTTTTGTTTCAGTGAGTTAAAGCTGCTCTTTCCTCTTGACTCTGCCTGCCTCTCCTCCCCTGCCACCGCCTCCCGAGAGCCAGGAGCTCCATCCTCAGCCCTCGCGCAATTTCTTTCTTTCACTGAGGGGTTTTTTAGAGGTGGTGCATCAGCTGCTGGACCATTTTCCGTGCTCTTGCAGCTCGCCCCGTGTGTGAAATGGCTATTTTTCCGCTGCAGCTTCCTGGGCGCGTCCGTGGTTTCCTGGCTCTGCCCTGGCCGGCCGGTGCTGCCCCGCAGCGGCTCTGGGACCGCAGGGGGAAGCCCCACGCTCCGGCTGCACCCCCAGACTGGCCAGCAGCATCACCCCGGCTCCCGGGTGTAACGCTCCCCATCGCAGCAGCATCCCCACCTCTGGTTTTGGACACGTACATCCGTAACGCTCGGCAGAGCCGACGCATCCCCCAGGCGAGGGGAGCGGGCAGCCTCCCCTTCCCGGCTGGGCTGGAGCTCTGCTCCGCCGCTCTCCAGAGGTTCTGGCTGGCAATTTGGGGCCAGCCAAATGGCTGCTCGTCTCTGACCTGGAGAAACCAAAGCAGCCTCTCGAAGGTGCTGGAAGGAGCATCGCAAGCAGGTTGCTGGTTAACCACACCGGCAGTCGCACCGGTGCGGGTGCCATATAAGGCTGGCGGCGATGAGAGCCACCCTGGCTGCCATGGCAATTCTCAAACCTCAGCGCGGGGCTGGAGGAAGGGGTTGGAGGGATGGGGGAAGGAGATGAGCACAGATGTTTCATCTCAACCATCCTCGGCGCTGCCAAGGGGGAAGGGAGAAGGGAGGGTGCTGCCCGGGGAACGGAGCGGGGTGCGGAGGAGGGAGGGGGTGATGCCGGCAGCGGGGAAGGGTCCGGCCCTCGGGATGCGCTGGGAAGCGCTCGGGGTGAGCCAGGGGATGGGTGCTGGGCGCACGGCCACGTGCACAGCCCATCCGCGCTCGCAGCAGCGAGCGTTGGGCTTGGGGGGAGACAGCTTGGGGCCAGAGGAAGCACAGTTTTTCTACCTGAACTCCAAACCTCACAGTTTCTTTTGGGAGAATTTGGCTGTGAAAATGTGGAGTGGAGACTTTACAGCTCTCCTGAGCCGTTTATTCCCATGATATATTGCCTTCTCCAGTTGGAAAGCATGCCTGCCTTCTAACTTGGGTTTGTCTGGCTCCAGCTTCCAGCTGGTGGTTTTTGTTTTGCGTCCCTCTGGCAGGTGAAAGAGCTCCTTGTACCTTGCGCTTACTCCGGCGAAGGTCTGTGGTGCAGTTGAGTCACCTCTCGGTGTTTGATAAGCTGGGCAGATGAGGTTCTTTAACTTCCCTGCTGCAAGGGATTTTCTTCAGCCCTCGGATTGCTTTTCTGTAGCCTTTCTAATTTCTTAACGTTGTTTTTAATGTGTGGGCGCCAAAAAGGTGGCTAGCACTCAGGCAGCAGTCTGAAAAGCTGCATGCAACGGATAAAATCAGCTCTCGGCTCTGGTTCATTCCCCTCCTTGTGTCCAGGCATTGCAATTAGCCCTTGGCGTGCAGCGCTGTGCTCAGGGCTGGCTTCGGGTTGCTTTTCCCTCCAGCTCAAGGTGTCCTGCCTTCTAGCCGGGAATTCCCCCCACCCTTCTCTCTCCCGGCTCCCCAGTAACTCTGTGCTCTCCGCTTCCAGAACGGAGGGGACGGAGGGGAGGGCAGCGATGTGGCCGCCCACCCGCTGCTGCGGCGCTCGCAGAGCTACATCCCCACCTCGGCCACCAAGCCGCCCGCCGGGCCCCCCATCCTCAAGAGCGGCTACTGCGTGAAGCAGGGGAACGTGGTGAGTACCGGGGGTCCCCTGCGCCGCGGGGAGCGGGGCGGCTCAGCCGGGTGCGTGGCTGTGGGCTGCCCACTGCCCCGTGGGTTGGGGATGCTCCAGGGATGCTCTGGATGCAGGACCACGACAGCGTGGGGAGAGCGCCGGCGCCCAGCACCGAGCTGTTTCCTCCTCTCTTTTCCAGAGGAAGAGCTGGAAGCGCCGGTATTTTGTTCTGGATGAATTTTCCATCAGTTACTACAAGTGCGAGCAGGTGAGCAGCCCCTGCCGCCCCCCCGGCCCCCGCCTGGGACCGACTGCTCCCGAGCAGAGGTCCGGAGCTGCTGCGCTGCCGTGCCGGCATGGGAGGCACATCCCAGCGCTGCCAGCCCCAGGGGCCAGCCAAGCCCATCGTCGTCTCCTCTCGTCTCCGCAGGACAAGGAACCCTTGCGCTCGATTCTCCTGAAGGATGTCTGCAAGACCCACGAGTGCCTGGTCAAGTCTGGGTAATGCTCCCAATCCGTGTTTCCCTGAACTGCATGCAGCTCCTGCTGTAGCCCCGGGTTGTGCCGGGGCCGGAGCAGCTAACGGGAGCTCCGGCTGCTCCGGCTGCTGGTGGGAAGCGGCTCCCCGAGGAGCTGAACCGGAGGAAGGCAGGAAGAAAACCCAGTTCCTCCTTCGGGGAGCCCAGAGGGCCCCGAAAAGCAGTGACTGCTGCCGCGGGCCAGGGCCAGGCTGAGCTGTGCTGCCGCTCGCTTTTCTTTTACGACCCTGTAACCCAAATGTCTCCTCTTTGTTCTGCTTTTAAGAAATTTCTTCCCCTTCAGCTCCATGAGCAGGTTGGGGAAATGTGGCTGGATGCAGGATATCGTCCATCCTCTGTTCTCCTGGCACTGATAGCCATCTCTGTTGGGCAGGCGTGCTCCTACAGCTCTCTTATCTCCCTAGATTAAGGAGTGTGGGGCCCTGCACAGTAAATGGCATTGTATGACGGAAGAACAAAGGTGTTCATAAAGCTGCTGAAAGCCGCATATAGGTGTTTTCCTTAAACTAGCACAGGTGGCCACACAGTGTCTTGGGAACAATTTATTGCAGCAAATGCTGATAAAATCAAAGTAACTTGAAGACTTGCAATGAAAAATGAACTAAGAAAACAAACCTCATTAGCTAAAGTAAAAATATAATTTATTAATATATCTTTGAATTGTTTATTCTTAATAGGTAATAGAAAGCTCATGAACTGTAAATGAGATGGATTATGGGTCTGGGGAGGGGCCGGGGTTTGCCTGCAGATGGCAGAAGCTGGAGTGTGTGTGTGTAGCTAAAGGTCTCTGGGGAGCTGGAGTCATCTTCTCAAAATCCCGATGAAATCCAAGGTTTGCCTTCAATATGTTTTTCACCAGCATAGTCTAGAGATGAGGATAAACACAGATTTTTTTTTTTTTTTTTTTTTTTTTTCCATCCATGATGACTTCTGGGTAGTGACCATCTTTTTCTCGCTGTTTCTAGTGACCTCCTGATGCGGGACAACCTCTTTGAAATCATAACGAGCTCCAGGACCTTCTACATCCAGGTGAGGCAGCCGAGGCTGGTTTGCTTTTCTGGGCAGTGAGTACAATCCTGCAAACAGGCTGTTCCCCAGCAGCCTCTCGGCCAGCAAACGCGAGCAGATGAGTTTGTAACAGCTTCGCCTGGTGTCGGGGCACGGGCAGCGAGGGAGAACTGCCGGGCGGTTTCACTTCTCCCCTTGGGTTTATTTATAATAGCCACTATTTGTGTGAGCAGGAAAAAGCAGAGACAAAAGCACAGGGCGATCCGACGAGCATCCCGAGTGCGTGGGGCTGTGTCTGCACCTTCCCTGTCCTGCAGATTTGGCCAGCCCTCTTTGCAACCTGCGGGGATATTAAGTAATTCTCCCTGTTGCATCTGAGCTGGGCAGGAGGAGGCAGCAGGCAGGGGATGCCATGCACGGGGCTGTCGGCACGACCCCTCAGCACTTGTGAGTCCCCGAAGAGCAGCCAGCACGGCGTGCCGTGCCGTGGATGCTCATCCCCACGTGCACGGGCAAAAGCCCCGAATCCTGCTGCCCAGAGAGCACGGCCCCGGGCACGCTCGTGGCGAGATGCAGACCCCCGACCGTCTGCCGCTGCAGGGCCAGGGCTGGTCACATCCCGACAATTTTTTGTTCCTTAAATGCTTTATCTATTCCTGATACAAAAATGCTGCGATGTGGAGAGTGGCTCCCCTTCTGCAGGGGATGATAGGGTGGTGCAGTGATTTTTGAGCAAGAATAAGTTAGTAGCAAATATCCTGGGAACCTTGGTAGCCTGTCCATCTGCGTGTCCACGCTTTGCTGTGGCGGGGATCAACTCTGGCTGCACCGGGGGCTTGCAGAAGGCAAAGTCTGTTTTGGGCTGGTGTGTTTTGCAGGCAGACAGCCCTGAGGACATGCACAGCTGGATCCGAGTAATCACAGGGGCAGTCCAGGCCCTGAAAACTCGCCCGAGGGTAGGTCATGTCCTTTCTGCTTCATATATAGTGTCAAATGAAGATTATGCCAATGTACAAGGTATTTATTTAGTGGCTTGTGTAAGCGCTCAGTTAGCCCGTTTCCAGGATGAGATCCCTGCCCTCTCTGAGTTTGTTTACCAGTCGCTGGAAAAGTTTCCCTGAAAAGATTGAAAAGTGAGATTCAGCCATCGAACTGGACCTGCATGAACCCTGCTCTGCTCCGAGGCACAAGCGAGAGCCTGACTGATGGCAAAGGGCCATTTAATTCAGACTTTCAGTTTGCTTAGGGTTTTGCTTTGTTTTTTTCCTTTCTGCAGAGCCTGGTCCCCAGAGCTTTGCAAATTGCTCGCAGCATTCCATGCACGAAACCCCAACCTCAGCCAGCGCTCACCCTGTGTCTGTCCTTGCAGGAAATGTCCTTCATGAGATCCACCTCCATGGTGAAGCCCGGGGGCTCCTCGGCCCTCTCCCAGCAGAGGCAGGCGGCAGAGGAGAGGAGAGCGCTGTGCAAAGCCCCTTCCACCTCCTCCTGGCAGCCCTGGACGCCGGTTCCGCAGGCAGCGGGGAAGCAACCGGTGCCGGAGGAGGTGCCCGCGCCGCTGAGAGACTCGGTGTTCGTGCCGGCCTTCACGGAGCGCGACGCCGGCGCCGTGCTGGGCAAACGCGTGCGGCACAAGTCGGAGCCGCAGCATCTCAAGGAGAAGCCGTTCGCCTTCGACCTGGACGATGAAAGCATCCGGACCTCCGACGTCTGACCGGGCACCGAGCCATCCCCCGGCTCCGCGTGCCGTTTCTCCGGCTGCCGGGGGTCCCCGCGGGGCGGCACGGGGCGCGCAGCCGCACCGTGTCCGGGACGGTTGGTCTCCGTGTATTCGCTCAGCGCCTCGGACCGAGCTCACCCCGTCGTCTCGTCGGGGGGTGAGGTGGCCCCTTCCCTCCACCGCTGCTCTTCCCTGCGATACAGGATCCGGCCGGACCCGCGTCCCGGTGCCTTGCTCTGCCGGGAAGCGGAGTCCCTGCCTGCTCCTGCCTGCATTTTGCCCCGGGCGGCTCCGTGTTTTGGAAGCTGCCTCCGGGCAGGGCGACCTGCGGGCACCTCGCGCTGCCATCGCTCGCCGTGCAGGGTGGGAAGCGCTTGCTCCTGGCACGGCTTGGATGAGGGGGCATCCTCCTCTGCAGCCGCATAATTTGCCCCCAAAACCAAGCCTGGAGGAAGCGGCAGGAGGTCTCGGAGGCCTGAAGGGGAGCGTGGCCTTTCCTGTGATTGGGAAAACATTTTTCTCCCCTTTCACGCTGCTCAGCCTTTCCCTAGCAGCTGGGCAGAGCCGGGGAGACGCCAGCCCTCAGCTGCCTGTACAAGGGACACGCTGCAGCTTCCCGTTTTGATGACTTTTTCCCTAGGAAACCAGCTCTTTACGCTGCCTGACTAATGGCGTATCAACAAATCCGTTGGCTTTTAATTATGTCTTTTTATACCTGTAGCCACTGTTAAACCCCGGCACTGGCAGGTTCCCCGCTCAGCCCCTCCGAAAGGTTTATTGGTACTTTCTGAGCGTGAGCCTGGGCAGGCAGCCGGTGCGACCGTGGCTCCCAGGGACGGGAGGATCCTCAGGTACGGTGTTGGTTTTGCACTGTGTACATCTGGGCACCAGAAAGCCGTGCCCGGGTGGTGAAGTGCTTTTAGCAAAAAGCAGTGAAAGCCGAGCATTTAATGAAACTGGGAAGACTCGTCCAGCCAACTTGCCTGCTGCCTGCCTTGAAATGAAAATGAGTGGAAGTTTTTAGAGCAACGAGAACTCGTCATTTCCATAACCAAATAAGCTCCTGTAGGAGTTGTGATAAATAGCGTGTAGAAAATTCAGGTATTCCCTAGGCAGCGAGATCGTCTGATATCCTCACCCCGAAATGTGTGTGTAATCCTTGGGTACCGAGCGAGGACACACCTCCCCGTCCTTGCTTGCTGTCAGCAGCAGGTTATGTCGGTGTGACTTTGTGAGAGCAGCAGCAAGCCCATCCAGGCGTAGGTGCTGCTTCACCCTTCGTTTGAGGGCTCTTACCCAGACCCAAGGTGGCAGAGTGAGGAGCGTTGGCTGGGGCGGTGTCCGTGCACCATGGAAAGCAGCACGTGTTTGGGTAGGAAAGCTTTCGTCCGGAATTGCGTTAAGCTGAAACCAGAGCAAGCGACGGCATCCCTGGTATTGAGCTGCTGTGCTCTGCCGGCAGCCCCGGCTGCGGTGCCCTGCGGGCAGGAGGCAGCAGCAGCAGTGCCCTGGCTGGGCACCGCAGCCCCGGGCAAGGCTGCAGGAGGTGCCCGGGGCTGCCCCTGGCTCTTCTGATGGGCACGTGGGTTTTTAAATGTGCTTGCTTTGGCCCAGCTGCACTGCCGTGTCCCGTGTCAGACACAGGCACGCTCTTTGCCATCTCAGATGTACTCCAGCTGATAAATCTGGCTGGCTGGTGTGGGAATGGCATTGCAAGCTTAGCAGCGCATGGAGTGGTCTGGAGTTAACAAGGCTTCTCTCTATTGAGGACTAGTTACTTGTTCTTTTTCTTCTTTTTTTTTTCTTCCTTTTTTTTTTGGCATTACATGTTCCTGCTCTGCAAAATCAGCTCAACGTGCTCCCCAGGAGCAAAAAAAATCTGGTTTGTCCCTGCCCTTTCCAGCTCTCCAGCTGTTTGACAGCTGTGCTTCAGCTAGCTCAGGCTCAGCCTGGGGATCGAGCAGAGCTTTATCGGTTGAGCTCCAAGGCGTTGATTAGCCCAATGGATCTTAACAAGATTAAAATTGCATCTTCCTGCATCGATCCCCTCCTGTGTCGGAGGGGCTGCTCCTCCAGCTGGGCTCCGCGGGAGCCCGGGGCAGGCGCAGCCGAAGGGGCCTCGGTGCAGCCGGGGGGAGGCGGTGACGGGACCTCCCAGGTTTGGGGCTAAGAGTGGCTTCAAGGGGGATGTGTGGAGATGCTGGGGAACACTGAAACTATGAAAACCAGCGGGAATCGATGCAAACGGTACAGGGCGAGTGTTAATATTTGTTATTTAACTGTAGAAACCTAGATCATGCTGTTCCTTTTCCTTCTTTTTGCTTTATTTGCACTAGTGTTTGAAATCTTTTTTTTTTTTAGGCTGACTGTTTGGCTCATAACATGGGGTTTCAAAAATGTTTTAATAGTTTGGTAAGCCTATCAATCATAGAGTCACTGTATTTGGTGATAGCGCTCTGACCTCATTTCTGGAGAACATCAAATGCAGAGAGACAATGGTTACTTCGTGCAAGGCTTCAAAACCATGGAGTACCAAGTATTTTTGTTGCTTGATAATTGCAGTTTCCTCGGGCCTGGGATGGTAAAGCAGAAGCTGGTTGCACAATTAGGGTTAATTATCCAGGAGGAGAAACTACGAGTGGCTCCAGCACTATTGCAACATTCCTGTTTCTCATTCCCACCCTCCCTGCATCCCCAGGACAGCGTAAAGGCTGAATGTGAGACTGAAACAAGTGTGTTCAAAGTCAAGCTGGGCTCCAGACCCATCCGTGATGCAGGTGGTGTTGTGGGGAGGAATTTCTCTCCCATCCCAAAGGACCAGGTGGATGCAGCCAGACCTTGATGGAACTTTGCAGCAATTTTTAAAGCAAACTGGTATCCCCTTATCTCTGTGTTTGCCGCCTGGCTCTCCCGCGTGGGGATGAACGATCCCCCGTAGCTGCTTGCTTTTGAGAATGAAGCGTGTGCTGCGAGTTTCCCTGCTTTCCTAGAGATGCGTGCAGGTTCGAGGTATCTTCTGCGGAAAGAGTGGTGCGAGAGATGGGTGTGCTCTTTTCTATGGAAAATCCCAAGCAGTTTCAGCTGTTTCTGTGAGTGCTGGCTACGGATTTCAAGTGCTCTTAGGGCCGGGGTGCCTCGTGCGGGCGATGCTCCCTGACTCCCATGGTGTCGGTTACCTGCCTCCCACCCCTCGCCTGTAAATGCTGGCTGCAGGAGATGGAACCCCTTTTCCCCTGTGTTTTTAAATAAAGAAGGAAATCCCAGTTGCTTTCCCAGGCTGTCTGTTTGCATGGTGTATTTTGGGTAATGATTGCCAGGGAGGGTTGAACGCCGTCCCCACCAGGGCTGGGAGACAGGGCACAGCGGCTGGGGGGGGACCGCGGGGTCCACTGCCGGGTGCTCCCCCCACGTGCGAGGGGAGCAGCCCATCATGTGCTGGGGGAGCTTTTAGGGATGCTGCACTGAGCTGCCAAAGCCCAGCCTGGTGTCTCTTGTGCCACACTTATGGCTGGAGCCCCTCGGAGGCCCCCGCTGCGGAGCTGCAGCCGGCTGGGCTGCCCACCCCACTGTATCCCACCGGACACCCTGGCCCCCCCAGGCAGCTTCAGCGGGAAAGAGCACCGAGGGGAGGGCAAAGGGCCATCGTGGCCTCTGCTTTGAAGAAGTTTTTGATCTTGTTTGTCACTGCTAGAAAAAGAGGGGACAGAGACTAACAGGGAGAGAAGCATCCTTTGCTTCCAGGGCGTGTGTTTGGTAAGGAACATGACTGCTTGGAGCAGAAATCGTCCATCTCCAGGCGGTGTGCATCCTCCCAGCCCGAGGTGCAAGTTGAATTTCATTGCTGACAATGTTAAGACAGCTCTAGCTATTGCTCATCTTGAGCCCTTCCATAGGTAAGCGTGTCCCAATAAAACTCTTGGTTTAAACACTTTGTTACTTTTCTTTTTTTTTTTTTTTTGCTTTCAGTGTCGTCATATTTTCCAGTGAGAACTGGCTGAGCACACTTCTTGTGTGAAGTAAGCACAGATGCTGCTGCCCTGCACACAGGTCGGTTCTGGGTGTGAGAGGGGGTGAGTGCATGGCGGTGGCAGGGAAGTCACAACTATCTTTGCCTTTCTGGATATGTGGGCTGGAGGAAAGCTGTCGGACCAATACCCTGGTTTTCCTCAGCGTAGTCCATGACTGCCTCGTACACAGAAGGAATTTGAGGTCCTGCTGTTAGCTGGCAGCTGCTGGGCTGAGGACATGGGGAGATGTTAATGACGATGGGCTTTTGCACATGGGATTTTTTTTTTTCTTTTTTTTCTTTTCTGGCTCGCTGCATAATTCCACCCTGCCACCCGCCCCCGTGGGTTTTTCAGCCCTGTTGTTCCACTGGTCTGAAGAATGTGGTAGTTTCACGATGAAGCCTCCCCGCCACCCTACTGCCCTGAGACCTATTTGAAGCTGCCAAATTCAGATTACTTGTGACCGAAATGGGATATAAACCCCATTCCCCGAAGAGGAGGAGTTGTTGCAATAAACCACAAACCAAAACTGGAATAGGCAGAATTCCCAGCCAAACTGAACCCCATTGCAGTGCTATTGGAGGCAGAAGTAGAAGTAATGCAGGCAGAAATTAGCCAAATGGAAACAGCTGGAGGGTCCTCGGTTTGCAGAACTGTGTGAGAACGGAGAGTGTATGGTTGCTGTATTTTACGTCAAATGCGACTGGACTTTTGCAGATACGGATTTTGTGTCTGCTTCTGGCTGTGACTTACTGCAGCTTCCTTTTCCCGTTTTTATTCAGCTCGGTAAGTTTTCAGACTGCATCTGGTGGGGCTTCCTCTTTTGGGTGTGTGGTTGCTTGAAGCTCCCACTCATTTTGGTAACGCATGCGCCCCGTGCTGTGGGCTGGAGCCGGAGAGGTGACCAGCACGTGGACAGGAGTTACCCCTTGGCATCTCTGGCCCTTTCCCAGCTCTCCGACGGGTCCCGTCTGTTCCCTGCAGCTCGGGGTGGAAATGAGGCTTCCATCACTAATGAGGCAAGGCTGGTATTTAACAGTTTTGTAAAACACAAATGGTTGCCACTGAACGGTCGTGACTTTAAAGAATACGACTGTCCGGCAGCAGGGAAAGGGAATGCAACCTGCTGCCACGGGCAGCACAATGGAGTATGTTTTGGAAAGCATGCTTATTTACTAGGTAGGGCAGGGGCCAGGAGACACAGGTAGCTTTAAAATAACACATAGAGTGGTTGCAGTGTCATACAGATGATGTTTCTGTAACATGTGCATGGCAGGGAGACTTACATCAATAGACGCAAGTGCTTCTTTGGAGAGGCCTGAATAGTAACTTTACCTGCTGCACTGTGACTTTCCCTGCCTGCGAGAGGGGAAAGTAATGCTCTCCAAAGGGTGCAGTTTCTCCTAAATCTAACCCAGCTTCCCCTGCAGCCAGTGAACACAGTTTTAAACAAATAATGTAGAATTAGAGCTCGTGGCTTCGCCACAGAGTCTTTGTAACATTGTGTTGGTTTACTCAACCTTAAAGGTTTACAAAGTCTAGTAACACAAAACCACACGCTGGTGGCCTGCGTCTGTGTGGCTGTATGTACCCTACAGATAGTGAAAGTACGTGGAGTCAGCTCCTTCCAGGCTTTATTAAGATTTGTTTGACCACCTCTGTTCGCAAGGTCTGATTTCTTAAACTGTCCCTGCTTGGGGCAGGTGGAAATCCAGATTATTTTAAACAAGCAAAGTATACACCGAACAATTTTGCATCCAAGGCTTGCACAGAGGAATCAACAAGAACGACTGTTCCGCGCGTTAAGTTACAGCTTTGTAAATCCACGTTTGCGCAAGGCAGAAGTCCGCTCTGGCGCTGCAGAACAAGCGGAGGAGTCCGTCTCCCCTCCTCGGCGAGGCCGTCGACCTCCGTGGGGGCCAGCTCAGCCCTCTCAGTACACCGTGCACCAGTTGCTGCCGTCGCTGGGCATCAGCCCGCCGGTGATGAGGAGAATCAGATCCACGAACCACCAGATCCCCAGTCCTCCCAGCGTCAGCAGTTTCCCCACGGCGGTCCCGGTGTGGCCCAGGCAGAACCGATCCACTCCGAAGCAACCCAGGAAAAACGAGTAGAGCAGCGTGGTTATGAAGTAGTGCCCAGTGTACCTGCAATGGAAGGGGTCGGGGTGGGGGGGGGTGCAGGGGCCCGGGTAAGCCGCCGGTTCCTTACAGCGGGGCTCCCTCCCGTGGGGGCCGGGAGAGGCGCAGGGACCGGGAGGAGGGGATGAGGGGTTGTGGGGGGGGAGAGGAGCCCTCCCGCCCCCCCGGAGAGCTCATCCTACTTGACGCAAGGCCTGCTGCCCCGCAGGAAGCTCCGCGGCTCGGCGCACTCGATACCGTCCAGCGCTCGGCACTGCACCCGGGTACGGTCCACCTCGCCGTAGGCCTGTCCGCCGAACTGCAGGCAGAGCGGGTGCCCTCAACCGAACGGCAGCGAGACCCGGGGACCAGGCCGAGCCGTCCATTCCCCCCGACCCCTTCCCGCCCGCCCGGCTCCGCACCTTCACGCAGCCGTGACCCAGCTCCTGCTGCGCCGTGGCGTTCCCGCCGTGATCCACCGGCTCCTCGCACTCCACGAACTCCTCGGGGCTGAGGGGAAGGAGGGGGAGCGGTGAGGGAGGGCGAGGCGGCCGCTGCTTCCCCGTCCGCCCCCCGCCCCGCCGCCGCCGCCCGGCCCGGCGCTCACAGGTAGGTACAGAGGACGAGCGGCGCCCGCGGGTCGGTGTAGGCCCAGATGGAGGCGGGGGACCCCGGCCCGGGCGCCTCGGCCTCGGTACCGTTCTGGGGGAGGCCGCGGGAGGAGCCCTGCAGCAGCAGCAGGTTACCGAGCAGTAACGCGACCTGCCCGCCCAGCAACGCGTAGCCCACCGGCCCGCCGCGCCGCGGCGCCATGGCGGCGGCCGCTGCTGCTAGGAAACGCCTCGCCCGCCCCGGCCTAGCGGGCCGTCCCGCCGCCGCCAGCCAATGGGAGACCGCCGCCTCGCCCGCGGCCAGTCAGAGCGAAGGCGGAAGAAACTGCGGGGAGAGGGCTGCGAGGAGAAGAGGCGGAAGAGCGCGCCAGGTCAGGAGGCGATTGGCTGCCGGGGAGGCCCGCCAGCCTATGGGTGAAGGAGGGGGGCGGGGGCACCGGTGCTGGGCGCGGCTCTTCCCGGCCCGGGTCTCGCCTCAGGGGCGGCCGCCCGCCCCGCCGTGAGGGGAGACCGGGGGCGGCGGCGGTGGTGGTTGCGCCGTGGGGGCTCCGGTAGGGAGGGGGCTCGGGACGCCGCGGTCCCGCTTGGCGTGAGTTGCTGGTTGGCGATGGGAGCCGAACGGCGGCGGCGGCTCGCCGCACGGGAGGCGAGCGGCCCGGTTGCTGGCGGAGCGAGGCCTCGCTGCCTCTCGGCCGCCCCTGGCCCTCGCCCCGTGCCCGTCGGAGGTGCCGTTGGTGCCCGTCCTGGTAGTCGGGGATTCCTCCCTACGGGTGGGCGCACGCCGTGCCCTCCCAGCCGCCGCTACCGGGAGAGCTGCTTCTGCGGCGGCCGCTGCCGCCTGCTGTCAGCAGCGGGGAAGGCCTCGCCTCGGGCTCCGCTCCCGGGCGTCGGAGTGTTGCTCGGTAGCAAGCAGAGCGAGCTCGGCCGAGGGGTTCGCAGCTTCCCCCGGGCCCGGGCTCAGCCCTGGGGCAGCAGCTCCGGCAGGTACGGAGAGCCGCTGCTTCTCCCCGTGCACTCGGTGGGAGAAAGGGTTTAGGCAAACGGCTCCCCCGGGGGATTAGGCCGAAAGAGCCCCGTGTGCCTGGTGCAGGGCGATGCCACCTCCCTGAAGGAGCCGTGGCTTGGCCTTCGTCGCTGGCGGTTCGGGCTGGAGAGCCCTCTGTGGTACTGCTGGAGCCGGATTTCCCCTGACCTGTGGCAGGAATGGGTTGGTCCGTTGGATGTGATGGCCAGCTGTCTCATTAAGCCCTTCTGTAATGATTAAGAGGCTTCCAAGCAGCTTTAGAAATAGCTTAAAGATTGCATAGCATGTGGGCTGGCTGGCAGTGGATTTGGTTGGCAGCGCTGAGGAAGGCAGAGGAAAGATCACACATCGAGTGTGTGTTTTACTCGGGTTTCACACCATTCTGTCAGTGTAAAGCATCTTGGAAACGGGTGTAAATGAAACTCATGCTTTAGGGCCTGATGTTTCAGACTTTACCACATTAATTGCTGGGGGAAAGGTCATGTCTGAAGGGGCTGGGAACGCTGTTGCAGGCGAGAGGCGGCAGCAAGGAAATACCAGCCAGGGCAGCAGCAGGTCACGGTCCGGAGGGAGCTGCACAGCCAAGTGCTGCTTGGAGCAGGCTTAGAGCCAGGAGGGGTGAAATTGTGGCTCTGTTCCCTTGAGCTCCCCGAAGTGTGACTCTGGAAGTCTTTTGAAAATAAATGGGTCTCGACCCCTTGAGCAAACTTCCCATTAACAGGAAAACAGGGAAGGGATTTCAAGAGTTGTCTAGACCATGTCCCTGCCTAGAGGAGGAACTAGTCCTGCTTGGATAGTCAAGTAGCAGAATTTTTTTATCCTAACTGCCCTACCCCTTGTACAAGAGCTCTACCTCTGAGTGCTTTCTGGATGAGACTCAGTGATTAATTGAAGAGAACGGCGCACTTGGCTATATAAAGGTAGAGGGTTGGAGCCTGGGATCCTGCTATTGACCCTCTACATCTGGACAAGCTGCTGCCTGTTTCCATCAGTTTTCTTCTGCCTCATTTTCTTCTACCTCATTTAATGCCCCCCACAGTGTCCTGAGGTCATTAGATTGGAAATGCCAAGCGCAGCTGGAGACAGGTACGTGGCAATCATTAAGTCCAGCTGGAAGCCAGGCAAAACATGTAATTTGATAATCATGCATTTGGGAAAGAGCCATTAGCGGGATTCGTAGGTGCCCATCAGCCAGCGATCACTGGTGCAGTGTTAACGAGTGTGCTTCCTAAGCCAGCTGGACTGTTGCTGGTGATGTCAGTGAAGTCCTGACTGCATCCAAAATCCTTAATCTGTCTTATTTACAGTGCTTATAAGCAAACACCATGCACGTGGTACGTGGA
Organism: Aquila chrysaetos chrysaetos; assembly: GCF_900496995.4. Lineage (NCBI taxonomy): Eukaryota > Metazoa > Chordata > Aves > Accipitriformes > Accipitridae > Aquila > Aquila chrysaetos. Next base: position 36,114,564 of record NC_044016.1, on the reverse strand, counting down.
GAGGATGTAGGAGCCAGCAGGGTTGAGGTTGGAGGGAGAACATGACACGTCTGACTTTGCTATTTAAAACCACTGTTACATGCTCAGCCAGTTTAGTTGGAGCCCTCGTACCCTTCAGTCTGCCAAAGGTAGATGTTTGGCATTCACTAGAAAAGGGAGTGTAATGGCCAGCCCCATCATGAGGATTTCTGAGAAATTTCTTTTCTTGCTGATTCTACAGCTTTGTTACAAAGAATTGTGAAAATAACTGACAAACAGTAGATGCCCTTGGGGAATTCACTCCGTATCCTCTCCCCTGCCCTCACTGCTCGAGCGCAGTGTGGCTCACTAAACCACAGCCTGGCAATGTCTGTCGTCCAGCTCACAAAATGTCAGTGAACTCCGTGAGCACCCACACGTACAAGATTTACGCTCTGATACACTGGACCGTACTGCTGCTCATGTTGTACACCGGCCTTGCTCCCTTTAGAAACCAGTCTAAATATCTTCTAAAGCCTCCAAAGGGGATGGGCAGTGCAAAACGCAAAGGAGGAAATGCCTCTCTGTGTGGGCTTTCCTTACTGCTGCAGAGGAGATGCAAAGGTCCCAGTTCTTTGCTGGTCATTACATCTCTGGTCCCATACCATCCCCTTCACCGTGTTTCTTAGGAAATGGGGCTGCTGTCCCTGCTCTGTCAAAGGGTGATAGAATGCTTTTCCTTGAAAAAACACCAATTTTTACTCCTTTCCCCAGGCATTGAGTGAGGTCCTTTTCAACATCTACCACATAAGCTTTGTTATCACACTGGATACTGCTTTGCCTTTGGTGTAAATAGTTGGCTTTGCATTTTTTGGCTCAGCAGCCACATCAGCGAGTGATTTCAGCTGGCCTGGCAGCTGTATTGCATGGCTTACTCTTGTATTACCAATGTCCTGTGCAAATGAGATGTCCAGCACACATATTTGGTTTCCATTTGTGTACATTTTTTCTTAGTAAATTTACTTTGAGATATTTCCTGTTTCTGCCTTTTATGCCTATTTAAGAGAGTATCTCTTATTTAAGCCTTTGAAAGAATGAAACATCCTAATTTTAATATCAAGTAATCTCTAAGGCTCTTGCCTGCAATGGGTTTTCTCACTTTGCCTTTTTCTAGTCATAAAGTCTGTGCTGAAGACAACTAACGGCCTGAATCCCAGTGCTTGCCTTTGAGGTTTCAGTTGTGGCTTAAGACATTGCAGAGCTCCGGGATTTATTGGTTTGTTTCACCTGGTTCTTCTCGAAAAGCATCCTCCACCGTGTCTGAGCGATAGCTCTGCTGATGTGGGCGTTTCAGGTGTGTTTCAACTGGTTGATCGGATGAGCGGTTCTCCAGATTTTTTGTTTCCAAAGTTGGCAGGTTTGCATTTGACCCAAAATGTGGGTTCAGAGGCTGTCCTAGCTTTCCAGCCTCGTTTCTGGTTCATTTCCGGAGCTTTGAGGTATGTTGTCTTCAATTCCTTGTACTGCAAGGCTGCGACAGTGGCGGTGAGTGACAGGAGAGGCCAAGGGAGATGGATATGGCTCTTGCTAAATACGGACCTGGGAATCTCATGCCCCTCAGGCAGGAACCACTTATTCATGGGATGATTCATGTTTGTGTGTTATTTCTACAGTGCACAGTGGTATCCATACTCGATCCATGATATTATCATCATCCATGGGAAGCCTCCTGTATCTTGGGTAACGCCCAGCTTATGGGAAGCACAAGGTATGACCTGACTCAAAAGCTATGTGCAGCTTTCATAAGGGTTGGCGATACATAACCTCTGTGTTGTTTCTAACATCAGGTGGGAGTAAAATCCCCTGTCTCACCTTGCAGTATTATACAATTTAGTGTGCCGGCTTCTTGCATAGCTTTGTGATTTGGTTTGTTAGGATACATAAAACTGGCTTCATAGAGTTGAGTTGTTGCCTCCTTCCAACAGGAACAGGAGGTTTTCTGGTTGCTGGAGGCTGCGAGGGAGGAAACCTGAGTTGCAGGTCGTCTTCCTACAGCTCCTGCAAACGTGGATGCAGAGTTTTGGAATGTGAAGGACCAAACGGCTCTTTCCTCTAATTGTTCACCGTAGCGACAGCAGTATGAACCTCTTACAAAATCTTCAAGACCTCATCGTTGAGGAGAGGGGGAAGACTTGCGCCAATTGCTCAGCCTGTTAGGTGTTTATTAATGGCATCTTTTGCATTATGTGCATTCAAAAGCAATTTCTAAAACATCGTAGATATCGGTCAGACCCCTGTGAGTGAGCACTTGGGTGTGTACGGATGTTTCTGGCTGATAGTGCTCAAAGGCCTCTCATGTCCTGTTGTCTGTTGTTTGTGCTGATGAGCTGTGTGTGGCCTTTGGTGTAGGTCTGGCTCTGCACCCACGGTGAGGCATTTTGCTGCATCTGTTTTGTTCAAGAGCAGCCACTTGCCAGGGAAAAGAATGTGGACGCTCAAAAATCCCTGTGAAGTACCACACTCAGAAAACCGAGAAAGGTTATCGGTACCTGAGCAGTTGTTGGTAAAACTGGGTCTTATTTGTCTAGGCTCTTGTACGTTGCTTATCGCTATAGCATGAGGGTGCTTCTCCATCACCCCTTCAGTAATGTGACTGATGTGTCACACGTTGTTTATTCCTCCTTCTCCCGGAGGAAGACGCCGTGCTCCACGGAGTGCCTTGGCAGGGCGTTTAATGGGTCAGAGCAACACGTATGACGCTTGGAGCGGAGGGTGAAGCCTGCAACGGTGTTCCGTTCTGGAGAGTTTTTGTCACGCTCACCTGTACCCTGTGGTGTTGCAAGGCAGAGTGCGAACGCGAAGTTGTATTTCCATGCGCTTCAAATCCGTAATGTGGGGTTTTTTTCGGAAGGAAAGGCCAGAAGAGTTGTGGTTGTCTGCGGTCTGTGCTGACACCAGTTCCCTTCGGCAAGCTCTTTCTTCGGGACTTGCTTGCTCTCGGGACTTTGCTGCTTTCCCTCTAAAAAAAAAACCCTTGGAAATCCTAGGGCTGGCTCTCATGAGGACGTGGTTCGGCTCTTTCTGGAGCGCGGCCCTGCCCCGACCGCCCCCCCCCTCCCTCCCGCGGGGCCGGGGCGCGACGACATGTCTCGGGTGGGCTCCGGCACGGCCACCTCTCTGCGGCCTTGCGGCCCGTTGATGTCCCGCATCCGAGGGCCCGCCGTCGGGGTCAGCCGGGCCGGGGACCGGGACCGCCGCCTTGTCCGCGGTGCTGCCGGGCGGGCGGAGCGGAGCGGAGCGGCCCCGCCCCGGGGCGGCGGGCGGCGCGGCGCAGGCCCCGGCCCGGCTCCATAAGGCCGCGGGCCGCCGGCCGGACGCAGCGCCCCAGCCGGGAGGGGCGATGCGGACGCGGAGCGCCATGGCCTGGGCCAGGGCCCGGGCCCGGGCGGCGCTCAGCTGCCTCTGTCTCCTGCTGCTGGCCGCGCCCGGGCAGCCGGGCCGTGCGGGTGAGTGCGCCGGGGCCGGGGCCTGCCGCCGGTACCCCCCCCCTCCCTCCCTTCCCTCCCTCCGGGCCCGGGCCGGGCTGGCAGGCGGCCTCCGGACCCAATTCCCGGCCCGGGCAGAGCCCCCGGACCCCTTCCCCGGCCCGGCCGCGAGGATCGGGCCCCCCTCCTCATTGCCCCCCCCCCCCCCCCCCCCCAGGGCTCGGCCTGGCCCTGGGGGCCAGCTGAGGGGGTCTGGCGGCCCCCGTCCCTTCCTCGGAGCTGCCGGGGCCCGGCCTGGCCCCGAGGGCTGGCAGGTGGGGTGGGAGACACCCCCCCTTCCCTTTGCTAGAGCAGGGGGTCCTGCCTGGCTGTCCCCGTCTGCCCCCCCCCGCCAATGCAGGGGGATTTCCCCCTGTACGGGCAGCGCTAGCGGTACACGGTCCCGGCGCGGGGGTCACAGGTGTCGGAAGGAGGGTGCTGTGGGGGGTGACAGCCTGGGCCCTGACCGGGACCGTCTCTGCCAAAATGTGCCTGGTAAATGTTGTGCGTGGTCAGAGCGGGGCCGAGAGGACAGCAGGGCCTTTGTCTTAACCCTGAAACGCGAGGAGGCAATCTCGGCCGGTGAGCTGGGGGGGTCCCATTACACCTGCTCGAGTTTGCAGGCGTCCGGGGAACGCCGTCGCTTTGCTCTCCAGCCCTCCTGTGCCAGGCTAGGCAGTCTGCTCTCCAGATGCTCTTCTTACGAGGCAGGTGGCAATCCACGTACAGGAAAGCCTGTAAAAAGTGCAGTGGGGTTGGCAGCCTGTTCACGGGTCTCCCAGAAGTTTGTGCGAGCAGATCCCGGGTACAACCGTGTCATTTCCCTGCCCGGAGGGTGTTGCGTTTCTCTCTTGAGGTGACAGAACACCCACATCGTTTCCATTGCTTTTCAAGGGACACGTGCAGGGACCTGTGTCTTCCCCCTCTCTCTTTGGGTGACCTTAGCCATCATGGAGCCAGAGCACTGCCTGCACTGGCAGAGCCAGGCACGGGGCAGGACCCCGGCCGGCTGTTCTGCCCCAAGGAGGATGGAGGCTGCATACTGGGGCAAGAACTCGGGCACATCACGGTGTCATTGCTAACGGCAGTGAACGCACACCGTGCTCTCCTTATGGGCTTTTAATGAGTTGACACTGTGCTGTCTTTATGGGCTGTTCGTGAATTGAAACCGTTCTGTTTATGGGCTTTTATGATGCTGATTCTGATGTTAAATATACATGATAGGCAGAAATGTCTCCTCTGTTGTTGTTTTCCTCCTCCTGAAGGGATATATGGGCTGTGTTAAACTTCTGTGTTTATCATTAATGCATAGTTTTATAGTCAGGACTTCCTAATTGAGGAATCTTTTCTAAAACTAATATTGATGCTTTAGGCTGAGAAACAGTGCTCTTGTGGTGGGTGTCTCTCCCTGAGGGATTCTGTGCTGCGAATCTCTTGCCTCTCACTTGGTGTGTTGTTACTGGCAGTTGTGAGCTGTGCGCTAGACGAAAGCCAAGCTTTGAAAGGTGGCTGTTGGCTTGTGGTGGAGGTAGCACGGCATGTTGGAAACTGCCTTGCCAGAGCACCGAGGAGCAAAACCTTAAGTGACGCATCTCCAGGATTTTGGATGCTTGTGCTTCCAGTGAACTGGTCAGTGTTTTCAGGAGTAATATTTTAGTTTCTACCTGTGGGTGGGAGGAGACGCAGGTCACTGAGTTACTGATGGTGGGTGGCAGTTTTCCTCTCTGCCTTCTCAAGTCTCTGTCCCAGCTCATAATGCCAAATCTGTGATGAAAGATAACAGGCCTCCTTTGTCTCAGGTCTGAGCATGAAGGAGAGGGGAGAAACAAGTCACCTCTTTCAGTTTATCCAGGAACTTCCAACTTTTGGGTTAGAATATAAGTGCTTTGGACACTCCCCAATTAATAGGGATATGAGGCAGAAATGGGGTGTTACAGGAATCTACTAATTGAAAATTCCTGAATGAACATAATCTTATAGTGATGTGTAGCCTTAAGGGATTTGTATAGTGTAGATTTTCCCCTCCTGTTTGTGTCCGTAGGAGGCCTCAATGTTTGGCTGTATAAATTCATAAAGAAACCATCTGGCATTGCCATAGGCAGGAACTGTGTTTCTTGCTATATGGTCTCTTCCCCGATACTTGGTGTCATACACACACCAGGATGTTTTAGCCACGCTTTACCAGTTTTTAAAGGAATTCTTAAAGTATCTAAACACTTTGGTTTGAATTTCTGGGGAGATGCAGTGTTTGGTTAAGATAAGTCCTTTGTTCAGCTCATGAAAAACACAGCACTGCCTCACCCATATTTCAGCAAATCTGGGACAATCGTTCAGCAGAGTAAAGAGGGTTTTTGTGGTTATTTCCTCCATGTGAGAATAAAAAGAGGAAAGAAATTTCAGTGTAGCTAATGTTGCCTCTTGTAGTGCTTTGTTTTCAGAAAAAGGAAGTTTGAAACATGACTTTGTAGTTTTTGCATGTCTTGATCATTCTCAGTTCTCAAGCTAAAATTAAAAAAAAAAAAAGTTTATTTGCTCAACTCTCTGTGATTGAATTTGTATTGCGTGGTTTCCTTTGGCGGCCAAATTTAAAGATAGCAACATCTCCAAAGAGAAGCATTCCCACGAACCTCCACTGTGTGAAGTGAGCTGACATCTACACAGCTGACGAGACGTGGAGGAAGTGAGTGGGCTCTGTGTGCGAGGAGCTCCTCTCCATGGGCAAGGCTGTCATGGATGGGTGGGCAGAGACTCCAGAGCCATTGACACAGGAGGAAGGATGTCCAGGTGAGATTAATCATCTTGCACCCAAGGATAGTGTGGCTTGGCTCTTTTTCTCCTTGTAAGAAGGTTCCAAGGTGGAGAGGATGTTGTGACAGTACCAGAGAACAAGAACCATAGTCCTTTCTGTGGAACAAGAGTAGCTGTTGTCTTGCAGACAAATTAGTGTGGCTTTAGAAAGGGCAGAAGGAATAGTAAGAGTCTAGACAGGAAACACTTACAGCATAGGTCAGGATTTCAGCAAGAGGGAGGTAAGAATATTCTAGGAAATATTGCTGTAGAAGAGCTCAATGTCCTCATTAATGTCCAACACCCCCAGTAAAATACTAAGAGAAATTACATTAACCATTCTTGCCAGCTTTAATGTTAAACAAATATTCCAGGTGAGCAATAAATCAAGTAGATGAATTTACTTCTCTTGCCATGATAGTTGGTCATCTTTTCCTACCTTCTAAAAAGGCACTGTGACACAAGGAGACCCGCTTGGTCTGAAGATTTAGAGCAAGGGAAGGAGGAGACAGAAAGAGAAGTCACGAGGAGGAGTACCCTGTAGAAGAACAGCTGGCCAGATGTTCCCGGGTGCTTTGGAGATGGAGCACTACCAAGGCACTCTTTAGCGTTTGAGGTATGGGAGGAACTGAAACTGCTGGCTTCATAGGAAATGTTCCTACTTTTAGCAGAAGATGTGTTAGCTTGGTGTTTTGTATAAATCTCTAAATATTTTTAAGTGGACTTGGATAGTATTTACATAGTGAAAGTGAAGGAGATTTTTGCTTCCAGTAATCCAAAGAGTAAATCTTACTACAGCTGTCATCTTAACGGACAGGTCAACTGCACCTAAAAATGTTTTTCCTACTATGTAATCGATTGGAGAAATACACTGAAGAAGTAATAAGTGGTTATGTGTCATTCTGGAAGGACGTCTGTAAGCCAGTTCACAGAAGTTTCTCCTCAAACAGATCCTGCTTGGCAAAGTCCTTTATGATTTTGAAAATGGGATATAGAGAATGCATATTGAGTTTGCAGTTGGTACCCTTCCAGTCAGATAGGATTCAGGCTCCTTAAATAAAGAGTTAGCAATCCCAGTAATGTGGACACATGAGAGAAATATCTGGCAGAAAGATGCAGCTTTGAAAGGACGGGTGCAAAGTGTTCTGCTGAGGTGGAAATAATTGTCTGCACAAGTACAAGAGGGTGAAAAACAGGGTGCAGGAGCATGTGGGCAGGAAAGGAAATGAGTGTTAGAGTAGGTTAAATGACAAGTGAATCAGCCATGCTGTCTGTTATGGAAGAAAGATTAACTTGTGGAGATACATCAACACACAAAGCATGTGAACCTTGATACTTGTGAAGCCTCGCTGGACTGTTGTGTCCTGTTTTGGATCCTTTTTCAGGATAGGTGTGGTCTAACTGGAGAGTAGAGCCAGTAGAGCCTCATGTGAACAGTCAGAGATCTAATAGGGTCCACAAGGAAATATTGAATATTGGCCTTTATTTAGATGAAGGAGAGGAGAGGGGAGTGTGACAGCATACTTTGGAAATGTAAAAATTTCCAGCCAGCCAGGAGTAAATTGTCCACCTCCTTTGGGGATTAGAGATACGGCTTAAAACACAGCGAGGGAAATCCATTGGACATGAGGGACGCTTGTTGGAGATGCTTTGTGTGAAATTGATCCCACCCTGGGACCCAAGGAGGGACTAGATGGCTGCGTAAAGCTTTTATCACTTCTTCTAGTGAGCAGTCTGCTGCCTAAGCATCAAATGACTGGCGCAGCTGACCTCATCTATTAATTGTAATCGATTATAACAATGGTGAATTTAATGAGTTTGTGTATTTAATGCTTTAGCAATGTGCATCTTTTGACTCAGACATGCACACAGCTAATAGAAGATTAAAACTCGTTGCTGCTAACTGATGCTCTAGGTTTAATATGGTTGTGGTTAAGCCTTTACATTTATAGTAAAACGGCTAAAAGTTGCTAGGGTGGATGCACGCATGGAATAAATCCGAAGAGAACGTTAGCAATATCTTACTTCTGTGCAGTGCTGATTTTTTTCCTGGCTCTGTTTCCATGCTCACTTAGGGATTGAGTAAACTGAAGTAGGCAAATACGAGTAAATGGTCATGTTGGGTGTCCTCTCTCCAAGTTTCGCTGATAGACAGCTGTGAACAAATTTGGGTAGTATCAGAGGATTTTTAGTGTTTTGCTTATTGTACAGAATGATGCTCTTTGGTATCATTTGTGATGCTGAAAGCAGTGGGGGATCCGAAAGGGGTGATCATAGCAGAGATCGAGCGCTGCAGCCATTGCTGACAGTCCCAGTGCACTGCTGGAGCCTGTGATGCTGCAGGTGGGATGGTTTTGAGCCTTGTCTCCGCAAATCCAGTCCTCTTCGGTGTGGGAAGGGTGGTTTTTTGCATGTTCCTTGTTAGTGTCTGTCTGCAGTCTGTGCTGGTCACATGCTGATGAGCTTGTTTTTATGAAATGAGTTTTTGTGGTGCGATAGGAAAGTTTAGGCTGTAGCCTATTTCTCTTTTTTTTTTTTTTTTTTTTTTTTTTTTTTTTTTGGTTCTGCTGAAGAGTGTATCTTTGACCTCACTTTAGTAGGCTTGGGAAAGAGTCATGGTAAAAGAAGGGTGATAATCGGGGCGAACTGTTCAGTGTGGGTGGATGTAGCTGCATGCTGTATTTCTGTAGCTGAGCCAACAATCTGCAGGCGTGCCAAGGTCTATGAAGACCGGAGATGCAGCTTGACTTTTGCTGAATATAGATCTTACCTGTCGGGGAGTGAATACCCTAACAGCTTACCTCAGCGTCTGGAAAGCCGTAACGGCTACAACACGTTTCGATGGTTTTCAAGCTCCTGCACGACATGGAACGTACATGAAATTCCTACTGTGGATTTGGGGCGGGGAGGGGAAGATGATTCACATCTTCCTAGTTGCCTCCAATGCTTGGTAATTAAAGGCAGTCTTTAATAAGACAAGATAAATACAGTGGATGCAATTGTTTTTTTTCTCCTTGGAAATACAATCTTAACTAGTGCTACACCCAAGAATGAACGATAAGAAGCATATTCTCAGTAGTGACATGTAGCACAACCCAGATAGCAGCCTTGGCCAGTGGCAGGAAGCACCTGAGTACAAGAAGTCCTGTAAGTTACTGAAAAATGTATTGCAGACTACTGTGCTTGAGAACCATACTTACTATATTGCAATGAAGTTTCTCAAAAGGGGGTGGAGGAAAAGCTACAAAAAATAGCGTATCTTAGGAAAACAGAATATAAATATCTTCTAACGCCTTACGTGGAAAACAGCTGAGTATCTGGGTTGGGTTTTTGCTGTCACTTCTGCCTTTCCTTAATTGCTATGAATTAAACCACCTTTACTTTGTACTGAAATTTATGGGTGAATTCTCATGGATAGTAACCATCTTGACTGGAGGGTAGCATCTTAACACCAATGTGGTTGCAGGAACCTATCTGATAATGCCTTCACAGCATGCTGGAACCTAGTGCTTATCTAGACTGCTGCGATAGCTGCAGACTGCCTTGTCCTTGCTAGAATTTCACCTAGTGCTAATCAGGTCAGGCTATGTTTTTCTTCACTGGGTGAGATAAGGTCTGAACGTGTCAGTCACTAGAAGGAGCATTGGGTGCTAGGTGGGACTAGGGTGGCTGGCCAGTGTATTATGGGATTAAGGACATATCTCTCAAGATTTGTGTTTCTCGGTAGGAAGAAGGCCTGTCCCCTAGTAACTAGCCTTTTTAGGAGGAAGATTTAGGAGCAGGGTTGTCTCTTGCATGTTCTAATTTCTGCTTCGTTGCACTTGTCCCTTTCATTGGATTTTTGATTAATTAGTCTGGTGCCCTCTTTGAGGGTTGCTAGTGATGCGTGAAATGTTGCATGGGACAGTCAGCATGGCAATAGGTTCTTTATAAAGTGAGGGTCAATGCCATGGAGATACCTGCCAGAATGGATGCTTTTGTCCTGGGCAGTGCCAGTGAAGCGGTGTGCTGCACTTTCAGCCACTGCAGAGCAGTTTTGTCCCGGTGAGAATCCCACAAAACAAACTCTTCTGTACATCAGCGGGCTTGTTGTCAGTTTGATCTGTACTGAAACGTGGGGTGAGAAAGGACATCTTTGCCAGAAGAGGAAAGAGAACTGAAAGTTAAAGGGAAAGCTGTTTGCATTAAGTTCAAACTTTTAATGTGAAGGCTGCTTTTCTCTTTTTAGTTCCACTAGAAAGGAAGGTGGTGCCTTCCTACCCTTATATTTTAGCTTGTAGTAATCGGAAGCACTTTGTTAATCAAGACAAACACGCCCTCCTCCTCTGATGAGTTGTGCCCACAATGAAGGGAAGAATAAGGCATTGTACCTGAAATCACCTCCCAAACGGGTGGTAGTGAAGGGAGGGAAGGAGAGCAGAAAGTGGGGGGAGAAATGTCAGAGTATTCAGAGAGTTGAAAATTGTACTCTTTCAGTGCCGTTTCTCTAAGAGGAAGCCTCTTGGTGTTGCACTCTTCCCAGAAATCCCTCCCAGTTTTCCTAGCTTTGTATGATGATTCACTCCTTTGTCTTCTGCTTCCAAGCTGCTTTTGGGGAGGCATGCCCCTTTCTGAGCGCTGCGAAGATTAACCATGCCCTGCCGTTTCTGTAGCATGTGTCCCAAGAGAGTCTCCAAAACTCTGTCCAGATGTCACCGGGTCACATCCCCCCCTAATAAAGGCACTTCTGGATGGCAGTGGGGAAGTAACAAGTGCAGAGCAGCGACGTGCAAGAGCTCGAGACCGGATACGAGCGAAATATGTCTTTGGAAATGACAAATGTAGAGAGGTGATTTGCTGGAGTATGTACTTTTGGTGGTTCATCCCAGGGAAGGAAGCAGCCCTTCCCCTGTTTTCAGGCCAAAGAGGTATTGACACTGTACTTTCTGTAGCCTGTGAACATAAGGCTATTTTCAGGAAGTTTCTCTCTGCTTTTTTAATACCTTTTTTTCCAACAATCACAGTAATTAATGAAGCTTCTGCTGCAGTATGTGTACCGTGATATTTCTTGAGAAATAACATAGCTCTGCCTGTGCTTGTGTGACAAAAGTGCTGTATTACAAGTAGGTGCACTGCAATGCATCTGTGTTCTCCAAACGGATGTACATGTGCACTGTAACAGGAGAGAAGTTGAAAGCTGAATCTAACTGCTTTTGCTTGCTCTTTGGGGATATCGGTGGAAAAAGTGCAGAAGTGGACCTGCTTTTCTTTGGGCAGTCACTTACCGGGATGCCCGTTTGGAAATGCTGACCCGAGGTGACGTTTGTAGCGTTGAGGTTGCGCGGCAGCTTGTGCTGGGGATGGGAAGAGGGGCTGCAAAAGCATCGGCAGGAGCCTGAATGTCACTGCAGCTTGACGGTGCTGGCTCAGGGAGGCTTTTGGGGAACCCATGGCATTTAAAGCCTGCGTGGGGGCTCTTGCCTGATTCCCAAATGATGGAGCAGGTCTCCCACGGAGGCTTCGAGCACACAGTGCCTTCGTGTGACTTGCGAAGCCACCGCCACCTTTGGAGTTGCAGTGTGAGTTTTGGCATTTTTTTAAATGAATGGAGGATCTTGGTCCCACTCGGAGAGTTTTTGGAGGATCTCAGAAACTAAACACACCGTCACCACCCCCCAGATTTGGTGATTGTTTCTGGAGACAAACGGTGGCAAGGAAGATAACTGTTCCCTTCCCCCTACCTTTAGGTCGGGAAGCTCAGGCTCCTCTGATGAGCTCACTGATTCCATTGCCATGAGCTAGTAAAACTGTTGCTATTAATCCTGCCTGCAACCCTGGGCGACCAACCTCCTGCTTCCCGGGGGAGCAGCTCCTGAGCCAGGCACAGGCAGACAACGGCTGTTGATGGGAAAAGTAATTTACATGTGCAATTTATTATTGTTTACATGGTCAATATAGAACAGTTGCTTGCAAAAACTGATGCCTTATAAAGGAAACTTGGACCGTAGACTTTTGTTTGGTTCAGAGATCTGTCTGACGTTGCATATGCAAATAATTTATAAAGTGATCTGCAAAAGGGCACTTTGTTGCATGCATTTGTTTCACCTCATTTGTTTTTATAAGGTCCTTAAGAGATCTCTAAGAACATAATGAGTAGTACTGGCCTTGTGTCAGAAGTTTGGCTGTGATGTGCAGGGCGAGGGCGTAACGCTGAGCTCTGCTGGGCTGGCTTTGTGCCGCCGTGCCATTAGGTAGCACAGGAACTGCTGGAGCCCCTGGGAGCTAATCTGGAGAGGCTGCATGGTCGAGCTGGTGCGGTTCTGCAGCTTTGCAGCGCAGGACACCTGGTTTTGACACTGTCTTTCTGCATGTCCTTGAACAAGTTCTCTCTGTGCTGACCTGCTTTGTTAAATGCTCTGATTCCTGCTGATAAAAAGTGGTGGTGTAGGAGATAGATACTTGTAAGACAGTAATTGGAATGTGAAGCTTTCAATTTGAAACCTTCTGGAAAATTTGGTGTCTTCTCTGCTGTTTGTGTGTTGTTTTCTCTGGCCTTTTACAAGGCAATCCATGTGTGCTTTGCTCTGAGATTTGCTCTGTGCTCTCCTGTGTGCATCAGGGCCTTTGGCTTTTTCTGTTCGGGTTACAGCTCTCTAAATACATATGGTGCCTTCTTGGCAATGTGGTGCTATGCTGTCTCTTAAAAGTAGAGCTTGTAAGTATGCGATAAGAAACGATGCCAGTCTAGTGGCAGAGGGATCTGCTCTGTGCAGTGCTGCAGATGCGTACTGAGCAGCCCAGTTTCAGGCGTCTGTGATAAGCTGGAGGCTTAAACTGGAATCACAGGCTGCCTCGTTCCTACTGACGGGGCTTTTCCTGAAATAGTGTTTTCTTCCTTGTGCCTTGTCCTTCTGATTGCTTTGTTTCTTTAGCCAGTGTTTCTGTTCTGCCTTCTAGGTTTCCAGCAGGTTTCTCTGTTGTCTTCCTATGAAGTTGTAATCCCGCAGAGGTTAGGAAGAGAACGGCGAGAGGCTTCCAATGTCTCCTCAGTACAGGTACTGGGCAGTCTTAAAAATGCCTTCAGTTTAGTATCTGCTTCCTAATGAGGTCCACCCAAAACTGACCTGAAATTCTCACAAAGCACTATCAGACTCATCTAGCAGCAAACAAGTATCCATCCTTACAAAAGGTATTACATCTAGCATTGCCTTTAGCTGAGTTACGGTAAATACCTCCCTGCTCCAGAGGTTACAAGTTGCTGCAATGGATTTTTGATCTGGGTCTAAAAGTTGTGTAATGAGAGTTTTTAAGCACTGGAACGAGTTTCTGAGAGGTGGTGGAATCATTCTCCTGGGAGATGCTCAAAGTCTGACTGGAGGAGGCCCTGAGTAGCCTGGGCCAACTCTGTAGCTGGCCCTGCTCTGAGCAGGGGTTCAGATTAGACAACCTCCAGCGGTACTTTCCAGCCTATATTATTCTGCTGTAGCCATGTAACGAAAGACTGCATGCTTCAACGTATTTGGATTAGACCAACTGTGTTTAGTCACAAATCTTGTAAACGTTGGCAGAACTTAATATTAACAAAAATGCCTTGTGGTTTATTGCAGTCGTTGACTAGTACTCCTGCTGGGATATTTAATGTAGTGGTCAGGCGATTCAGCTTATCCACTTAATATTAAGGACCCTAGTTGCTGTCTGTAGCACTTGGCTAATGCGAGGCTGTGGAGGTACTGGCTCACTGTGAATGTTCAGTAATAAAACTGTATTGTCCTTTTCCAGCTGTAACTAATGTTTTTTCTATGGAAGTCTTAGGAACAAGGGATAAGAAAACCACAAAGCTATTTTGAAATAGCTTCCTTCATGTGACTTTTCCCCAGTTACACAGGAAAGGATGCCAGGTTCCGGAGGTAGGGACAATTATAAAATAGGTTTCAGGCTCACCCACATGTGGTTATTCCTGGTCTGTTGCAACTAGTAAGATTTAAGAAGGAAAGTTTATTAGCTCAGTATCTGGCAATTTCAATGTGTGGACATGGCAGTCGTTTTGTCTGCTGGATGTCAGGGAACCAGAGCAAATCGTGATGGCTGTGGTCAGCTTCTCATTGCAAAGCCTTGTGGGCTCAGTGAAGTCGGCTAGGAACACAAGGAACACCCCCTCCCCCTGACCGGCGTTGAGGTACCAGCAAGAAGTGTGATGGCAGAGGCCGCTCAGATCAAAAGAGTTCTGCATCCCTCTGGGAGGTGGTTTAAATTTTGTTGGTATCAGCTGCATCTCCAGCAGGGTCTTTGCTGCCACAGCTGTATCTGAAAGGGCTAAGAGCACAGACTAGTCCCAAGTTACGGAAGGTGACAGTAGTGATTTGAATGCTATAGTCGTAGCAGTAATGAAACTCACAGAGACTGTTTTCTGCCAAACTTTTGTTGATTTCAAAGAATGTTTTATTCATTAACATGAGTAAAATTCAACTTTTTTTTATATTCAGGACAAGGTGTCATATGCTATTGAGATAGAGGGAAAAGAATACACGATTCATCTAGAAAAGAACAGGTAAGTGGCTAATTTCTTTAGATTATTAAATTCCATCTATTGTGTCCAAATAACAAGCTGGCAGGTAGCACGCGAGTTCCGATTCTTGAGGTTGTTTGTGAGAAGTGCGGTTACATGCTAGCTCTGCAAAATCTGCAGAGAAGGACGGCGAAAGTGGATTGAATTACAGAGTCTTGGCTATCAACCAGAAGTTTTGTTGAACTCCTGCAACCCTGGTGATCTCCTTTCAGTGAAGGAAGCAGTAGTTTGCTCGAAGGGAATCTGGGGAATCGTTGAAATGACTCTCTATTCACATCTAAAAATAAACAAACTGAACTATATTTCAAGTAAATATTTTTGCTTTCTTCTGGGTTTTGTTTATTGTTTCAGGGGTTTTTTTTTCCTGTCTCAGTAGCACAAGAATACTAATAAATGAGGAAGCTGACTTTATATCCAAGGCTTTAATACCCATAACTTACAGACAATATAGATGTTGTCTCTCTTGAGTTTAATTTTTAAAGGGCTACTTGCAGCAACAGCAAGTTACCATTTATCAGGCTATTGCTTCTTAAAACTACCCTCATAATAGAGAAAAGAGACAGAACTATTTAAATGTAAAAGCCCCTGGGGATCTCTAGCAGCCAGTTGCCAAGACCCTGACCCTCAAAAACATGGGAATTCAGCTATGCCGCATCAAGGGATTTACCAGTATGGGTCAGCAGTCTTAATCGTGGGAGACTTTCCCAATGCACTTCCTTCCAAAACTGGGAAAGAGAAGTCATATGCAGCAGACTGAGTGCTGTGGGGTTTTTTGTTTGTTTGTTTGTTTTTTATTCTGCATGAAAGCAAGCTTTTAGCACAATTTAATGGGTTTTGATGCTTGTTTTACTATTCCAGGGTGAGGTGGTTGATTTGATTTCATTAACGGTTCCACCATTCTGATATCTTGGATTTTGCTGTGGAAATGCACAATTTCTGTGCTAATTTGGGGGGGGGGGGGTGTCCTTTTGAATGTTTCCTTATTTAATTGCAATTTACGTATTTGTGACGCTTTTGGTTAGGATCATCTTACTGCCCTGCTATAATGTCATAATCATTTCATGAAATTCCTCTTGTATTCCTTCTCCCCTTTCCTTCCAGAGAACTGCTGCCCAAAGATTTCACAGTTTATACCTATAATAAGGAGGGGAAGTTGCAATCTGAACATCCAGATATACAGGTAGGATTTCTTTCTTTTTATACCCTTACTGAAGGTGACTTGAACACCGAGCATCTACAGGTTGAAGGAGTCGTGTTGCAAAATGATAGTTGTATTTTTCGCTGGGCCCCCTTCTAATCCCATGCATGCACTGCACTCCTCCTGGAGAGCAGTCTTGATTTTGGATAAGGCTCTAGCCTGGAGCTTGTAATAGACCCGTGTTTTCTTATATGGAGGTGATTGCTCTCTGATTAAAAGCTACTCTTCTCTGAAAAGGAAATGCTTTTCTTAGATATCTTATCTGAGAGTGGTGCTGTCCTTGCCATACAGCACAGCGCAGTGTTGGTATCGCTTCTGGACACAGGCCTTGCTTCTCACGGGGACCAGAACACGCGGAGCAGAACTGGGGTGGTCTAGTAACTGAGTATATAGCTTTTACTTTTACACACAATGGTCTTCCAGATTGGTCCACAAGTCAAAATGAACAGTCAGCTGCTGACCCATCTTTTCACTTGTGTGAGGCTGTCTGTCAGTGACTCTAAGAATTTTTGAGGGTTGACAGGCTATCTGTTAGTCCAGAAATTTGGGAACTACTAGAAGGAATGGAGGAGATCAAGTCTGGAGGACCTTTGAGAGGGATGCTATCTGCGTAGCATTGGAGTTTTTCCACTGAAAATGCATTTGCAGCCCTCTTTTTCTGTACAGGAAGGCTGCCTGGTAGGTTGCCTTTGAAAATTTAATTGCTTCAGTAGAGTAAGAATAAAGAGCAGCTTGTGCAATACAAAAAGGATGAGAGTATTCCTAATGGTCTTACTCTTCTTATGTATCAATGTCGTTCCTTTGAAAGGGAAGCGTTAGTCATATATGATTCATAGGATCTCATTTTTGAAAATAGAGCACCTGAGTCTGTCTAACTTCCTAGTTAAAAGTAATTGACTAAGAGGAAAAACGCTTTTTCTGCGTGAGGTTGTGAAAGTCTCAGTGGCCCTGAAGGATTAGCGCATACCTTCAGTGCTTTCTGCATTCATTGCTGAAACAACAGGCGACATAATCTACCTGACCCCTATAATTATGTTCAAAAACGCACTTGCCAGAGAAAATGGAGTGTATTTTCCCCGTACTACCCCCTTGTCTAGTTTCCAAAATATGTACACACAGAGGACAAAATGGAAATATTCTGCCATATCAGGGCTGATGAGGGGTTTAGAGCACAACCAAAAACTTCTGGCAGCACAGCGCCTGTTGGTGAGGATAGCAGGTGTTGTCCCTCTTCTTGCTAGAGGGAGGTTATGTACAAGTCAAACATTCTGCGGGACTGTTTTCTAGAAGACTGAATGGTGATTTGGCCCAAATCAGTAGGGAGGGGCTGGCCTCGAAATATTTGAGGCAGGGTGGAGAACAGAACTTAAGAGTGGGATGGTTTATGGTCAAGTTAAGAAATCCAGTTGCTAGATAATGCTTCTAAGCCCTGCTTGCCTGGTATTGATAATGTGTTGGTAGCGCTGGCTCTGAATCCAGCTTCAGGTAGAATGACTGAGTGGGTGAGTGGGATTTTAAACTGAAATCTGTAATGAACTGCTGGCCCCATGGAGCTGTGAAGAGTATCTGCTTTACAGGATAGGGAGGTAGGGATCCAGTTGGACTGCTGTGCCCCTGTGGCATCTTGATTAGTTTCATATATGTAAGTCATTGTGGCAGTAAGGCAGGTGAGGAAATTTTTAGATGCATGTTAGCAAAGAAAATGCTGTTATATTGTGGTAGAGCTAGAAGCATGTTAGAACCTACAGACTGTAGATAAAAGGCATGTGGTAAACTTAACTTGAAGCTTATTATGTTCTCAAGTTGTAACTACTGCCGGTCAGTGGCAGGCATAACAATTACACGATCAGAGACACTGGGTGTGCAGGTATGCGTGGAATATGTGTGTAATGTGCCCTTGTTTTCCCATGTAGGATCACTGCCATTATCAGGGATACGTGGAGGGGACCCTGGATTCTGTGGTTGCTGTCAGCACTTGCTCGGGGCTCAGGTAGCACAGCTCGTCTTTTGTGTCCCTGTTGTCACGTGAGTCTCGCGGCTCACTGAACCTGAAACAAAATTCTTGCTCTGTGTTTAACTACTGTTCAGCCAGGCGGGGATTCATTGTCTGGGGCCAAGCTGCAATAGCGTATGCCTTTGTGCAGTCTTTCTGTGGTATCTTTTATTCACGTGGTTAATAGATATTTGAAATACCATTAAATAAGTTGATTAATGCAGTTTGTTATCAGAGTACAGTAAGTTTTTCTTTGATACAAATTTTGGCTTATTTTCTAGTTTACATAGATGGTCTTTACAAAGAACTGTACGTAGTGCAAAAATGGAAGCTTGAACACGAGTCTGCAAATTTTACAAAATTGGCCCTAGAGCTTGTGCACTTCAAATTTCACTGGAAATTTTTTCTGCTTTGGGCTAATTTCCATATGTTTTGGGACACTGATTTTTTTGCAGTGCCAAGTTGGACACCAGAGTGGCATTAGTGTATTTGAACTAAAGCATCTCTGTTTAAGGCTTGTGATTTAATTTCTGGGGTGTTTCAGGCTCATAAAGAACATATTTAATTTACTGTATTTGTGAAGGCCATATCCAGTGAAAGCCTGCTTTTAGGCTTGAAATGAAGCATGCTGTTTTGCAAGGACTGAGATATAGACATGCCTTTAGTTATCAAAGAATGACTGTTTTTTTGTTTTACTGTAAAAATCTGGGTAACTATCCTCTGTGCTTAATGGAAGAATTCTCAAACACTACCATATTTTAGGGGTTTGGTGACAATAGGGAACATCACCTATGGGATTGAGCCCATGGATTCCTCTTCTGGCTCTAAACACATTTTATATCGATTGGATAATGTGAAGAAAGAGCCCACGATGTGTGGAGTAACCACTGAAGACCATGAAAGGGAACATACAGAGGAAGATCACCATCCCAGTATGACTCAGCTGCTGCGAGTAAGTACTCCACTGTTTTCTCCACAGTCCCCTATAATGGGTTTTGTGAGTGTTCAGCTAAGAATATGGAAGTAGCTTATCAGATTTCCTGGGGTTTAACACATACCTAAAGGTTTCTGATTCAGAGGGCTTTCTACACTGCTGAAAAACTCAGTTGCTTCGACAACGCAGTTGCAATTTCCTTCTGCTTCTGCACACAGCAGTGAGAGTTGAGTG
This sequence comes from Aquila chrysaetos chrysaetos, assembly GCF_900496995.4. NCBI lineage: Eukaryota > Metazoa > Chordata > Aves > Accipitriformes > Accipitridae > Aquila > Aquila chrysaetos. Next base: position 36,095,391 of record NC_044016.1, on the reverse strand, counting down.
GCTAGTTAGATTATTCATGGGCAGAGCTTTTTGGGGCTTTTAAGGGCAGGAACACTACCCTCATTGGAGAGGCTCATTAACAAAGTATTGCATCAGAAGCCAGGAGAATATTGTGGTGTTTATTGCACCCTTCTAACCATCAGAATAACAGTTTGCTGTGAAGGTCCCCCTTGTCGTTTAAAGACTGGCTGTACAGGAACAAGATTGCAGTAAAAGCAGGAGAATGAAAAACATTGTGTTTCACTTCAAGGTTGTTGGCATTTGCTTGTTAGTATCTTTCTGCTCCTTTATAAAAGTGTATACTGCCTTTCCAAAGAAATCTGTGTGAAAAGTAAAGTTCTCTTGCTTTTGAAACACAACGAATCTTTATGCGGCTAAATTTTAGTGTAAAATACTTGCAGACAAATTGTCATTGCATTGGATTACACTTCTTGGTTTTGGCTTGTTTTTGTCTTGGCACAGTGTGCTTTGGGTGTGCCTCTCAAACCACTAGCTGTATGAAGTGAAATATGACAATGTCGTGATTTTTTTTGTTTGTTTACACTTGAATTAATAAAAATGAAGTTGGCTAAAACTTTTTTCCGCAGAGAAAGAGAGCAGTCCTACATCAAACAAGATATGTGGAGCTGTTCATAGTTGTGGATAAAGAAAAGGTAGGGATTGTGTGTTGCTTTCCCTTCCTTCTCCCCAGGAGATGGCTTGAAAAGCCCTCAGTCTTCGTTACTCCCAAATGGATTGTTGAAAGACACTGACACTTTAGCCGAGGTTATGTAAATATGCTGACCTAAAACTGAATAAGCATGTTCTACGCAATACTCTTCAGGAAAAGAGTGAACCGTCAGACATGGAGAGTTTCTATCAGCAAGGAATCTAATAATGTAAGGAAAACACATGGCAAAAACTGCCTTTGCTGTTTTCTCTTGAATATTGAGCTGTCGAGCCATAGCAATGAAGATGCTGCTGTCTTGATTAGTGTCTTCTTGACAGGAGATTTGGAGCCAGGCAGAAATGTTTTTCATGTTAATAGTCTGAAAAAGTATTGTTCCTTTTTCTAACTCTTGTCTTTATCTCTTTATGACTAAGTTTCTTTGTCTTACAGTTTGAAGATTTTGGGAAGAGCGAAACAGAAGTAAGAGAACACATGGTGCAGCTGGCAAACTTCCTTGACAGTGTAAGTTAAAGCTACCCTGAGTGTAAGTGGGAATGATGCTGTGTGCAGCAGCCCTGCAGCTCTGTTTACCTTTGTAAAATTCCACCTTGGTGTCTGTTCTGTTAACACTTTGGTGAGAATGAAATAAAGGTTTTTATCAAGCCAGGAGCTAACCTGTTCCCTCGGCCATCATGTTGATGACTGATAGAACTCAGAGTCGCGCCTGCACGTTGTGCTGAAGGAGTGCCAGAGGAGCAGGGGCTGCAAAGCGATGGCAGTAATTATTGACAGTGGGTTTTGGTGAATGCATCACTATGAAAGCTTCTCCACCTCTAAATTCATCTGCAGTCATCACTTGAGAATTAATTTAGGGAACTCTTCCAGCCTGCATTACATACAGTGAGAGACAGGACAGATTGTTGCAATTATTGCAATTCTTAAGTATTTGTCAAGGTTAGAGAAAAAGCATGTCTTTGAACTTAACTATTTCAGACAACGCTATTTGTCAGGATTGAGACTCCTTTTTATTTCTGTTTTGGCTTTTCTCATTGATCCTGTAGCTAATGAAAGTCTGAATCACAGGGAAAATGCATTCTGGTGATTTGAATTGTGTACTAAATTTTAAAAAAAAACAGCCAAACAAACAAAAAGCACACAAAAAACCCCAAACAAACCCACACAGAAAGAGTAGATTCTTGCAGTAAGATAAATAACGCCAGACCACTTGTTCTTATCTGAAGGCCTTCAGAAATACTTCTCCTTTTTTTCTCCTGCCCAGATGTACATCATGTTGAACATCCGCATTGTGCTGGTTGGTCTAGAGATTTGGAAGTATGAAAACGTAATTAGCACAGACGGAGGTGCTGGTGATGTGCTGGCAAATTTTGTACAGTGGCGAGAGAAGAATCTTGTTTTGCGCCGGAGACACGACAGTGCCCAGTTTGTTCTGTGAGTTGCAGTTCCCTCCCTTTGACTCTTAAGAAGCTTATTCTTTTCCCGTCTGCTCAGCCATGCTCTAGTATCAAAAGTAGCTGTTGTATTTCAGCAGAGAACCCCGTGCAATCTGCTTTGTTTTATGTACTTGTTAAAACATTCCAAGTCAACTTAAGCATTTTTAAGAAGGTTTCTCTGGTCCTTGAATTCAGTGTCCTCTCTGACAGGTATATTGCTAAATAACAATTTTTTTTTTTTCCTGTCCTGCATGTCCTGCAATGTTATATGTTATATTTTATAAAGTTTTCTTTCAGATAATCCTTTGTCAGGTTGTACACCAGTTAGACTTGTAACCTAGGGCTTTTTCCACATGAAAATTAACATAAACCTGGTGCAGAGAGTTGCATTTTAATGCAGAAAAAGTTGTTTCTGCAGTTGGTATCCAGAAGCTAGCTACGTGGTTTGAGCTTTGACACGTGACGTTAACGTGTCCGTCCCTACTGCCTTAAACTAGCACAGAGCTTCCTGAGCTGTCGTTTCTGCCCCGCTTCCAGGATGCCTGCCCCTGTGCACTTCCCGCTCCTGGAGATAGTGCAGTCCTTAGGAAGTCACTGCCCAAAGTAGAGAGAGGGCAGAGGCGAGAGCACTGCTTCGCACGGGACAACAGCCCGGCCTGCCCTTGTGCAAAGCAGTAGCTCCCCTTCCTGCAGGAGCTGGGAGCCTCTTTTCCTCTGAGGCAGAACAGCACCGTTCAGGTGATGAAGGTGATAATGGCTGAAAAAATATTAATTTTTAAAATTCTTTTATATGAAGTAAAATGTGGTGCACTGTGCTTTTGCACTTCAGCTTTAAGAACTGTGTAGAAACAAAATAAGAGAGTAATGAGAAGGAAGTTGACAAGGAAAGAAATTTATGGAGTTTGGCAATAATAGAAAGGCAGCTAACAGCCAATTAAAACAAATGATTTTAAGGGTGGACCACTTAGCTCTTTATATTTAGAGGGAAGATGTGGAAGAGGCTAACTTTCTCTGCAAACTCTTGTCTTAATTTAAAAAAGAACCATGAACAGAAAGATAAAGCTGAACTGGTAGATTCATGCTCACAGTCAATAATAGCGCTCCTAGCAGTGCTCCTTTGTTAGCGTTGGAAGGCTGGAAAAGCAGGATTTTGTGCTCCACAAGCAGAAGTGATGTATTGAGTGGCTGTACGGATGGGCTGTACTGTTGGCGGTATTGTGTGTCTGTACAGTTGGGATGATTGCCTTTCCTTTTTCTCCCCATGGCTGTAGGAAGAAAGGGTTTGGTGGCACAGCTGGAATGGCCTATGTTGGAACAGTGTGCTCCAAGAGCCACGCAGGAGGCATTAATGTGGTGAGATATCTTTAGTGATACTGTGAATGTGATCAAGATAAAGAGTTTTGCACTCCAGAAGTCTTCGTGGAAGTGCAGAATCTTTAATAACAAAGCTGAAGTGGCTGAGTGGGGGCTTTTATGTGGTCCCCAACCATTTCTGGCACTTCCATGATATCTGGATCACAACTTTTCTGTGGTCTTGTGCATCCTCTGCTCAGCGTCCCCTCTCCTCAGTGTGCAGCACTCATGAAAAAGGAGCAGGCTTTCTCTGCTGACATTTTAAGTGCCCCTGCCTTATAAGTATGTGGGAGCTGTGGATGTTCTCAAGTCTGTCGTCTGGTGTCTGCTTGACCTCCACAGTTGTGAACTCCTAGAGCAATGCCGGTTCACTGCCCTCTTTATGTGAAATTGTAGAGCGTTAACGAACTGAATTGCTGATCTCGGATAACTGGCAATTCCAGCAATCTTGTTTTCTTGGACTAGTGACACAAGTACTGGAATTTCAGTTTGCATATTTAAGGAGATTTGGGCTGGTGTGGAGAACTGTAGTTTTTGTGTTAATATTGCAGCTGCACTGGAAAGTAGAGGTTGTTAGGTTGTGTCCCAAATATGTTTATCTAAGGGCTCTTATTACTAAGCAAATGACATGCACTTGGTTGGAAGGCAGGCACAGTTGGTCTGAGAATCCTGTTAATGTAGAGACAGAATGACAGAAGTGTTTTTTTGGCACAGAACACTGACTTTCTCAATATAAGCTGTCTGCTAATTTTCTTCTGGTTTGCTCTTGTGCAGTTTGGAAGAATCAGTATACAGATGTTTGCATCAATTATGGCTCACGAGCTGGGACATAACCTGGGAATGAACCATGATGATGAACGCGTCTGTCACTGTGGAGCAAGCAGTTGCATTATGAGCTCTGGAGCATCGTAAGTGACTGACAAAAGGGAATGCATTTTCTGAGGGTCAAAACACCCCACCCATGCGCTTAGTTTTTACAGGTTGCTTTCATTTTCAAAGTACTCTCACAAAGAGTCTTGTCACACTTGCAGCTTATGGGGAAAGTAAATGTTACCCTTGTTATACAAACTGAGGGAATGCTTGTGGGTTGGCTTAGTGTAAAGATAAGCTCATGTTCTCTGTTGCAGGGGATCGAGGAACTTCAGCAGCTGCAGTGCAGAAGACTTTGAGAAGCTAACTCTCAACAAAGGTGGAAGCTGCCTGCTCAACGTTCCCAAGCCTGATGAAACCTATAGCGTCCCATACTGTGGGAACAGGCTGGTAGATGCTGGGGAGGAGTGTGACTGTGGTTCACCAAAGGTTGGTAGCTTGTGTGTTTTACAAATGGTGCCAGGGTAGTCTTGCGTGCCTCTCGCTGGAGAGGGGACTGTGCATGGCGGAGGCTGCGATTTCTGGACATTCACAGCGTTTCTGTTTTCAGGAATGTGAAAGTGATCCTTGCTGTGAACCAGGTACTTGCAGACTCCGATCCGGTGCTGAATGTGCTTATGGCGACTGCTGTAAAAACTGCCGGGTGAGAGACTCAAGCGTATTATTTGGAAGTGTTCTTCAGTGGTTGAGAAAAGGAGAGCGTTGGCCTAGCCAGTGCATCTGTGAGAGGGAATTGTCATGCATGTACACAGCACCCACCGAGGGCTTCAGATCAATGCCCTTTTTGGGGGGGCATGTTGCGGGTCAGGTGCAGTGTTTGTCTCTGCTGTAAGGTTTCTATTTTCTGACGCAGTTTCCCCCTCCCCTCTCTCTTTAGCTCCTTCCTGGAGGAACCGAGTGTCGGGCGAGTAACAACGAGTGTGACCTTCCAGAGTACTGCAATGGCACATCCCAGTTCTGCCAGCCGGACTTCACCGTTCAGAACGGTCACCCGTGCCACAACGAGGAAGCCTACTGTTACAATGGCGTTTGCCAGTACTACGATGCACAGTGTCAGGATATCTTTGGCTCAAGTAAGGAAGAGCACAGTGTTACAATTTTTCTAGGAGATGTAGCTAAAAGAATAAGTTTATTTAAAATATACTTACTTGTTTTCCTGTAACAAAGACCAGCTGACGTTCTTACTTTGTTACATTTGCTGTACAATGCTGTGCTGGTGATTCAAGTAGTTATTTTCTTGCACTGATCATTCCTATTACAGTGGGGCTCCTGGTGTATAGGGCTGTAAAGAAGTCATGAAGAAATATCAAATGGTATAATTGACTCAGTGTTAAGTGACTATTTTTCTCTCTCTCTTTTTAAACTTGCAACCTTGTAGTGCTGACATTTTCACCTCTTTATTGTTTTGATGGGGTTCTTAAGCTCTCTGTGCTGCATGGAAAATACTACGTGTAGCAGGATAATTGCTCTGAGTAAAGGAGACATGATAATATGAGATGTTTCTGTCCCTTTGTAACTTGGTTCCTCTGTCTGGGGGGTGGGCTGTTGTTTGCAGAAGCCAAAGCAGCCCCCAACATTTGTTTTGCTGAGGTGAATTCCAAGGGTGACAGATTTGGCAACTGTGGTTTCCATGGCCATGACTACAAGAAATGTTCCAGCTGGTGAGTTGAGCCCAGTGCATCAAGAAGTTCCTAAATGTATCACTGAGAATCCTTATTCGGGTGCTGTAGTATTAGTTTGGGGTGTTTTAGCAGGTGGACTGGGGAGATGCATGTTATCCCATAACTAACCTTACTGACTTGTATGTATCATTGTGAAACCACGGTGAGATAGCTTGGGAAAGATATGTTTTATCCTAATTTCTGAAGCTGTTATTAGCGCTTAAAGCCCCCACACTTACGCAGTTCTAAGTTTTGTTGACTTTTGTTTTAGATTGTCTGGGTTTAACTCTTGCACATAATAGTTGAAATGAATTTGAACGGTCAGGCAATTCTTCCCTAGCTGGGTTTGAAACTTTCAGGCTCGTGCCACGGTTTCCTGTGCGTGTGGTGTTCTGTGGCCTCAGTGGATCTGTGCATCACGCGTTCAGACGTGGGGCTATGGCAAGGAGAGTGTGTCCCACATCTCCCATCGTGGATTGTTCTTATCCTAAGGTGTTCACGTACAAAAAAAACCAAGTAGCAAATCGTCATGTTTTCTTTAATGTAATGATCCCAAGAGCTTACAGAAGCAAGGGATAAATCCATACTCTTGCAGCATTGAAATGAAGCCCAGCTCAATTTTGTTTGGCGAGTTGCCTCAATTTTATTTTCAAGTAGTGTCTTCCAGTAGAAAGAAAAGATCATACCAAATGCGTGATAGTTAGGTTTTTTTCTCAGAATAAATTCAAGTGTCACTGCAATATTCATGTGTTGATGTTGTAGGAATGCCATGTGTGGGAAGCTGCAATGTGAAAATGTGAAAACTATGCCTGTTTTTGGAATTAAGCCTGCTATTATCCAGACTCCTATTAGAGGCACCACGTGCTGGGGTGTAGATTTCCAGCTAGGCTCTGATGTCCCGGACCCAGGAATGGTGAATGAAGGCACCAAATGTGATACTGGAAAGGTAATTAACAATTAAAAAGTGATTTCTTAAAGTAATAATTCGGGGGTTTCATGTGAATAAAATTTTCAGCTGCATTGTTTCATGAATATTTATGGCCATTAATTTTTTTTATGCCTGTAGTTAATGCAAAACTGAGCGAGTCCATTGGTTCCCCAAGCTGCCTAGTACTGCAGTGCATGTGCATAAAAATGTAATGAGCCTTTCATTTATAGATGAAGCAAAAGAAATTAAGTTTGTTGAGAGCCAGAATCTTTGCTCTGTCAATGACCAGGAAGAGCTAGGCGCACACAAATGCCTTTAAGACAACTTTGAATTAAAATCCAACTCAACTAAAAAGCCTAGAAGCTTAGCCCCAGCAGAGGAATGTGCATTCCACATACCCTTACTGTGCACAGTTTAATTGCTATTCCTTTACATTCAGACTAGAGACAAAAGACTTCCAGTGACAGTTCAGACCCCATACTGAGAAGCCTTTTGTAGAACAGACGTGTTTCTGTAGAGTTGGGGTTTATCACGTAAGAGTACGCGACTTGCTTTGTGGTCTGTGAGCAGAGCCGTGTGCTGTGGAGCGGGCAGCCAGGGGAGCGCGGCAGGGGGAAGAAGGGGTAAGCCAGTGAAATACCATCTTGCTTCATTTGTGTGCATCTCTATTCCCCTAGATCTGCAGGCATTTCCAGTGTGTGAGTGCCTCTGTTCTGAACTACGACTGTGACGTGGAGAGGCAATGTCATGGGCATGGGGTAAGCAGCGCAAGACCCTCCGCTCCTACTGGTAGTCCACTTAAAATGAACACTAAGTCTGTAAGTTGTGGTATAAGTGGCAGTATTTCTACGTGAGGACCTCTGACGTCTTTGTTACGACAACACTAGATTTTTAGAGCCAATGAGTGTGCAAATATATAAACAAACCTTTTTATCAAGATTCTCAGTTTGAGCCAGGTACACTGTAATTGTGCTTAATCAGTAGTGTCTATATACTAGTCTTTTTTGCACCTAGGAGGTCTTTTGCCCTTCTCTGTTTAAGGCTGTAACTAATGTGAAATAAAGTAATCGTGATGCTAGGTGCAGTGATTAAAAATATTCTGTCGGGTTCTTGAGGGTCGGTTTTGCTATTAAAAGGTGCTTTTTGGTACTGTTAGTGAGAAAAGTGCCTTTAACAGTCAGCAAAAATTGGACCGAAGTTATGCAAGTTGAGCAAGTTTTAAAATGGTGGATATTGACTTAATTTTTCTGTTTTGTTTAACTGTAAAACTCTCTATAAAATGTCTCTGGGCAAGAGAGCCTATAACAGTATCAAAAAAATCTTTGACAAAAGCTCTTAAGATGGTATTTTTTTTGCCAGGCAAGAAGAATTCCCAATTCCAGTATTACTAATGTAACTTGAAACTCTGCATCTCACAAAAAAAAAAAAGAAAAAGCCATGCTCTTTAAGCTGTTGGGATAGCTAATCTTTGGAAGCTCATCCTGAACAATGCTGTGCTTGCTCAGTCATGTGAAATCTTGAGACGTCTGGCCAAGGACTGTTTAGAATTGACATGGGAGTTACCGGTTAAAGTTCTCCAGGCTGAGTGATATGGAAAGGAAAGAATAGACGGTCATGGCTACTGCATGCTGCTTTTAAATATATGGAAACTTAAGTTACTAAATATCGTGATGTTTGTGGTGTTTAAATACAGGTGTGCAATAACAACAGGAACTGTCACTGTGAAGCAGGCTGGGCCCCTCCTTACTGTGACACTAAAGGCTATGGAGGAAGTCTGGACAGTGGACCGCCTTATAATGGCAAGTAGTTGAAGTGCTGGTGGTTGGCCCTTCACCAGCTTTCATTTGCAAACAATTCTAGTTAAGGTTTTGGGCTCAAGATGTTGCACTACTCTTTTTTGGGATGTTGGGGATCTGTAAAGAAACTGGGCTGGTTTAATTGCCTTCAGGTGATTTCTGCCATCTTGGACCAAGATCTTCTTGGACTTCTCTGTATCCAAGCTGGGAACTGAAGTCCCTTCCATTCTTAGATCCAAACAAAACATGAAATTTGGCTGAGGATGTGGGTTCAAATCCATGGATTTGAATTTGCATCTTCATAAGGACATGGTGCTTCTAGCAGCGGTGGCAGAGATGAGTAGCTGCCCTGTTCTGGTATCTGCAGGTAGTTGCATGTGCACCTGCAGTGCAGTCAGGACTAACATCTGGCTGAGGTGGGTTAGGGCAATGCATGTTGACAAGTCACTATTTTATTAATGTTTGTTATTTGAGTGCAGATAGCATGCTTCATTTGGTAGTGAATACAAATGTAGTCCCTGCCCCAAACAGCTTATGCTATAGAAGAGGTACATGATAAAGAAATGGGGAGATACAGAGGTTTGTGACACTGTATTGTTTGCAGACTTCCGGTTTGCTTTTTTTTTTTTTTTGTGGAGGATAAAGATGGGTTGGGGATGGCATTTTGTGGATTTTTTTCATGTAGTTTTTCCTCCAGGAAGGTTACTAGGTCAATGTTTGACGTGGCAAGATGGTGTATCTGTGTACTTTCAGGATATATGTATCTATGTTTGAATGTGAAGAGTGGGAATATGGTGCCTGGGACAGGGGAGTACAATTCATGCATGTGAGAAAGCAAACTGAAAGAGGCTGTGAAGCTTACTTTTCTCACTGACAGTTTGAAGATGAAATAGGAAGCCAAATCCAAGCTGTAATTTGGAGAAAACTTGTGCAATGCCCATGTGGAGTATATAAAGATGGGATTGATGTAGTCCCTTCTATGAGCTGCAAGAATGATCCTGAAGACTGTTTTTCATAAGATGGTGTGGGTTTTGGGGGAAGATAGACACTATGTTGATGCAATAACAGACTGGTGAATCATGTTGGAGCATGAACAGATGCCTCAGATCATCAGACAAAAAAATGGGAAAGGGTTTTTTTGTACAGCCTGCAGTGGAGAAATTTGCTGCATATAAAAGTGTAGAGATTGTTAAGAACCTGAGTTCTTTGCCTACAGCAAACGATGGTAGGAGAAGAGGAAGATTTAGGATCAGACCAAAGGGCAGAAGCTCAGTTTTCCTCTCTTTCAGTTGAGCTCATAAGATCTTCACAGTAATGTAGTGGAAGAAAAATTAGGTATTGATCTAGTAATTCAATATGCTGTTAGAGCCCAGGGTATCATGGCACACACAGTTCTTTCATCTTTGACCAGACAATCCCTCTGAAAAGATAATCAGAAAAGAATATATTTGGGCATATATCTTGCAGTCTTACTAGATTCTTTATTTTTTTCTTCTATGAAAAATGGAAAATAGTTGTAGAACCAATCCTACCAAATACTCACTGCTACAATGAGTCAAGTGGTGGTAACGCCATGTAATACTTTTTTTCTTCTCCATCGTTTTGTCCCCATCAGACAAAGACACCTCACTGCGAGATGGCCTGCTGGTATTTTTTTTCCTGGTCCTCCCACTCCTTATAGCTGCTGCTCTGGCATTTGCAAAAAGAGACAGACTGAAGCGATGCTGTAGAAGATTAATGTCACGCTGCCATTCGTAAGTACATTCTCCTTTCACCTTCTCCTCTGCCCTTTTGAAGTAGTCCGTAGACGTTTGTTTACACAAGCCAATGCCAAAGTATGGAGACATATTCCAGTCCCAAGATGTCAGGCAAAGGCCCCTGCATCAAATGATGCATTTAGCTTGCCCCAGGCAATGACAGAAAAGATGAATTTATCTTAAATTGAGGGAGCAGAGAACTTTTTTTACCATTATTTTTTTTGTCGTGCATTGGTGATGGGTTTTATATTTTTGGGTCCCACCTTTGGTATAAAGTGGGAAAATGAAGCTGTCATAGTCCTAAACAGAAAAAGGGTTATGTTGTTCATTAGATATGTGGCAAATACTATGTTCCTGACATTTGATATGTGCTAAGATAGTATAAATCCATCTAACGGGTTCAAAGCACTTGGATTCATAGCCTGCATAGTCATTCTGTCAAGTTTATATGCTCACACAGTCCATATCAATTGGATTTCAGGTCACTTCAGTCACCACCTCCTAGAACAGAAACCGAACCGAGAGACTACCACCACAGAGGCTTTTCGCACGGCATGCCTTATGCTCCCAGAGGTGTTCCCATGGTAGGAATGACCCACTTTTCATTACTTTATTTGCTATCTGTTACTCTAAAGTAACAGGTGAAGGCAGTTTATATAATTTTTGCCCTAATAAAAGCTTCAAAGTTACTTTATTTTTTCATTTCTGCAAATTGGGTTTTCTCTTTGCTAGGAGGCAGAGAAGAATTATTTCCTAGGGTGTGTGGGGGGAACTCCTCAGTTTCCCACTGTTTAAGCTTCTTTATGGGCTGTGCTTGGCTTGCCAAGCAGTTTACCTGCTTTGCTACCCCGCTTCCCCTTACACTGGAACTGCCTGCCCCACCCGAGGAGGGGAGCAATCCTTGCCAGCTTGTTAGCCCCACTCCTTTGCAGGTCAGTTATCTCTCCGAATGCAGTAACTAGCCAAAGCACACTTGCAGAACAAATCAAATGCTTGTTGTGATCAGCCTTTCTGTTTTTCCCCAAACATAGTACTTTTCAGACTGCTGTTGCTTCTTTCTACTGAGTTTCTCAGAAGGAAAGAGCAACTCTGACGTTTCCAGGTTTGTTTGCAAGTGGTCTTAAATGTCACTTAACTAATGAAACAAATACTGCAATTCCCTAAGTGCAATTTTGTGAATGTTCTCGTTATGTTGTCTTCGTAGGGTGTGGAACCAAATACCTTTCCTGTTCCATCTTACCCAGTTAACCAGCATCCTCAGCAGGCTTACCACCAGTCTTACTACCCATCTCCGCAATACCAGGCACTGCAGCCACAGAAGCTGCCGACAAGGTTGGTTGAGTTATTGCAAATAACAACTGGCAGTTGCGCTGATGTATATAGATTGTCATTGCCTTCATCTCCGTAAGCATTAGGGTATTTCATCATGTATTATATGCCAGCAGGACTGACCTTTTATTGAAAGAAGTTTCTCCTTCATTTCACACTGTGGAACTAAAGTGCTATTACCCATAGCATTCATTTTACATACTGTCAAAGCTACATTTTTGATTAACAGGTTTCAGAATGCTTTTCTGGGGCCAGATTAGTCCTGCATACAGGTGAATAAAATGCTTCTCAAAACAGGCAGTTTAAAAAGAAATTACTCAAAAATCTGTCACTTCACTGATTTGTGAACGTTATTGCCAAGTACGGGATCATTTCTCATTAACTTTGAACAGAAAGTTTTCCTTTATTTTTCATTTTACTTTTTAATTGTATTTCTAAGATGTAATGCCTGTGCCATAAAAAATGCGTATCCAGAAAGTGTGAGGTATCGAGAGTGAGTACTTCAAAATAGCTTGTGTTGGGGGGAAAAACTCATGGGAGTCTTTATTTTGGGAAAAATGGCGTGTAACAAACTGGGGTTCCCTGAGGATTTCAGGCAATGGAAAGCAGAGTCTGACCACAGCGTGTTTGAAATGAGTCTTCAGCGTGGAAGCTGAGATTGCGAGAAGCAGCGTAGCTGGCCGGGAGGAGTCTCTGCAGTGGCCGCAGGCGAGAGGGAGAGGGACATGCGTATGGATGTAGTCACCTGGACTGACGATGGCTTCTCTGTCCCCTTGTAGGCCGCCGCCTCCGCAACAGAAATGTGCACCTCAGGGACCTCCTCCGTCACAGCAAAAATGTTTACCTCAGGGACAGTATTTTCCTTCTCGACCGGCACCTCTGCCTCCCAAATAGCTTTTGGCTTCTTTGGAGCCTTCACGTGAGCTGACCTGTTCACTGAGACAGAGCTGAAATTGCAGTTATCCTTCTTGCATTGAGTGGCCCATGGTAATCCTGGAAAGCCTTCCTTCTGCAGCCTGGGATAAGGCAAATGAGATACTGAAACGAGGAATGTAAAACTTTAAACTAAATACCTCTACCAAAGCTACAGGAACTGAAAAACATCTAACCTATTCTTAGATCTGAGTATTGTGGCTTTGTAAACTGCAGCAGGGCTGTCCAGCTGGAAGTGGAGCAGCCTGCAGTTAAATAATCTTTAAATACAGCACTTGGGAGTTACTTTTGGTTTCCCCATTTCTGCGATGAGCCCTGATAACAAAATTGTCTGATTTGTTGTCGTCTTTCTAAATGTACGGTGAAGAATTGAAGTAACCCATACCATTTTCAAAACAAGGAAATCTGGCCAATTAATTCAAAATTATTTTGCATGGACTGGAAAATGTTATCCATTTACACATTAATGGCACAAGTGAAATAAGGTATCAGTGTACTTTTTCAGAGGAAGATAAATATACTGTAAACATGTTTATGCATGTATATATGTCTATTGATGTGTAATAATGCACTTAAATTCTTACTTTCATGCTGACTGACACTAAGCTGTGCTATATGAGCACTAAGTTTAATGATTTTAAATTAGTAATTGTGAGTTGCTAAATGAGAATCCTGTACTAATTTCCACTAATATCATGAATAGGCAATGAAAATAAAGGTACGAAAAGACACGGCCATATTTTGGTTTTAAAAAACGGGGTGCTCTTAGATTTTAATTTGGGTCTGAAGACTGAGTAGCAGTCCCTGCAGAACAGTGAGAAGCAAAAAATGTCTATCTGCCTAGATCCCCTGAGCTTCTCTGAGCACTTTAAACAGGAACCTGTTGACTAATGCAACCCTTTCACCTAACCCTCAAGCCTTTTTAGTGTCAGTCAGGATGCTTACAGGCTAACTTGCATTAGATCGGACTGCCATCCATTTCGACACCACTGACTAAACTAGATTTTAAAACTGTTTCTGAGAAGCAGTGGGTAGCATTTGGTGTGCTGGCTGAGGAGAGGAGATCTGTTAATGGTGATACCGTTGTGCAGTGGGCAGAAACGGGATGCTGGCGGTCACAAACAGAAATCTGTTGCACAAACCTGCTAAAAGTGAAATAAGTACTGAAAAGAGTGCTTGGCTTTTTCACTTTGTGCTAGCCACTGAGTACAAACTCAATCTGTAAAATCCCCCATAATATTGCCAAAAAAACCCCTTTTCCTCTGTATATACATATATAAAAATATATATATATATATAGTGTTTGCATTTGCAGTAATAAAATACTTGAACTCCTGTGGTTTCCCATAAACTTAGACTAAGATTTATAACACTATTAAAATATGTAAAATGTCACCTAGAATATCACCAGACCTATTTGTGGGGGTCTTCTGTTTGTTCCAAGATAATCACTTCCTAATTCTTGTTGTATTCTGCTCAGTTTGGGCTGGCTGGCTGTAACAGTTAGGTTTGCAGCGGAGGGAGGCAGGGGTCCGGGGGAGCCTCTCCAGGCAGCTCGGGACTCGAGTTTGGAGGGTGGGGATGAGAGGAGGGAATCCAGGGAATGAAGTCATCCGAGAGAGAGACACGTACTTAATTGTATTTGAAGCTGTATGTGTGAACTAAAACTATGCTGAAAATGGTGCCTTTTAACAGATAAAAGAGTTTTTATACTTCCAGCATGCTCGTTAGCAATATTTGCAGGGTGGTGGCGTAGGGCAGTGAACACGCGGTTTTTAGAAGCGATCCTAGGGAAAGGAAATAGCTCAAATTTTACATGTGTTGAACACTGAAGATGACTACTGACTTTCTTTTTTAAAGTGTACGCTTATCCCTGTCCCCCGAGTAGGTCTGGAGAAAGCGGAGGCGATGTCCCCGTCCGACCCGCGTTTAAACCTCTGCGCTCCGCAGAACCGTCCCCGCTCTCTGCGCGGCGACGCGCGTCGCTCCGGTACCGTCGGGCTCTGACGAAAGGGCTGTTACCGACCCCCTTTGTAAGAAACAAACGAGCAATAAAGATGCCGGTTTTGTACAAGGCGCTTTCGTCCGCCTCTGCTTTCCGCGGCGGGGCGGGGCCGAACCGGCGCGGCGGGGCCGTTACCGGCCGGGCAGATGGGGCCGCGCCGGGCGCTGCTGCCGCTGCTGCTCTTGCTGCGTGAGTCCGGACCGGGCCCCCGCTCCCGGTGCCCCCCATGGCCCTGGGGGTCGTCCCGCATGGCCGGGGGCTGGGGTCGGCAGGGCGCGGGTCTCTCTCCCCTCCAGGCTCGCAGGCGCTGGCCCAGATCACGGTCCCGCTGCGGCTGCCGGCGAACGCGACGGGGGAGGCGGCACTTCGGCAGGCACGTTGCTCCAGGGGTCCCGGGACGGGGTTGCGGAGGAGATCGTGGTCTCCAGCTGTAGAGGAGGAGGGGTACAGCTGTGCTGGCAGCTGGAACGGAGGCACCACAGGCTGTGCCTGCTCCCTGGGGAAGCGCCGAGCCCTTGTGCTTGCCCTTGGCATTTGAAGACTGCCCTCGGAGCGTGCTTGCCCAAAGCCGGCGTTCCTAACTCTCCCTTTCTCTGCTTTTCTGCACACGCAAGGACGAGGTGTCCTACGTCCTCAGGATAGAGGGGAGGCTGTACACCGTTCACCTGCAGCAGCAGTAAGTTGGCCCTGGCGTTGCTTCGTCTGACTGCTGCGGTGCTCTGCCCCCAGCACAGGACGGTGCGGGGCTGTGGGGTGATCCCCGCTGTGGGCGTTGGCACTGGCACCGCTCCCTCAGGCTCTTTCCAGCCTCTTTCCAGCTGCCAGGATGGTGCCCTGCTGCAGGCATGTCCCAAAGCCCCCAGGGAATGTGTGCGTGTGTGCCAGGTGCCCGAGTGCTGAGGGGTGGCAGAGGGCTGGAGGAGGGTTTGAGGGATGTTTGTGCCTGTGAGCCCCGATGCCAGCGGGTTCTGGATGGGCCAGTGCAATAGTGCAGGCTGCAGGACCTGGAATAAGCTCAAGAAACCAGGTAAGAGATACTGCTTTAAGTGCTTCACTTTACACCTTTCTTCTGTAGCGTCTTTTTATCTGAAGATTTCAGGATTTACATGTCTGATGAGAAAGGATCTTTGCGCTCTGATTCAACCCCTATCAAGGTAACCTTGGATTGCTTTGGTGGTTTTGTACCGTGTTGCAGTGTAGAGCTGCTGTCTAGTACGTGCAGTTCATCTGTTTGGGCGTTGGGTGAGGGAATTGCCTTCGTGGCCACAGAAGGGACTCCTTGTCCTGTGTTGTGATGTAGGGAGGCTGCCACTACCGGGGGTACATCGAGGGCTTCCCCAGCTCGGCAGTGACCCTCAGCACCTGCTCGGGGCTCAGGTAACGAACCACCACCTCCCCGCGCTGCCCTGCCCGTTAGTGCCGCCGGGCACGGCCGGGCCTTTGCCGCGAGGGAGCCCAGGGACTCAAGGCAGCCGGGGTTGGGGCTTGGGCAGCCTCCCCGCCGCGGCTGGCAGCGCCCGGTGGCAAATGGTGGGTGCCGTCACCTTGGCAGGGGCTTGCTGCAGTTTGAGAACGTGAGCTATGGGATTGAGCCCCTGGGTTATTCTCCTGCGTTCGAGCACTTTGTGTATCGAGTGAGCGACGAGAGGACGGCAGGTTCCCTCTTGGCCAACAGCCACCCCGAGAGGGGGCCAGGCAGGCTGATAGCAGGGGAGGTGTCAACCAAAGCACGTGGAGGTGACAAAGTGAGTGTGTGCCTGTCCTCTCGGGGGTGCTGATGTCCCCGTCACGTGGGGAGGGGTCCGATCCCGCAGGAAGCTTTGGCCGGAGTCGTCTGGGGGGAGGTTTAGGAGTGCCTGTGCTTGCGATGGGGTGTCGCGTGGATCGTTACTGATCTAGTGCCTACGAAAGGCATCGCCAAGGTAGAACAGCTTCTGAAAAAAGTCAGAAATGGCTAAGTTGGAATGGCTTCTTACCTGATGCTAATTTGGAGACAGCATCAAAGCATTGCTTTTGAATGGACACTTGAGTAGTGTAGCAAACCTCAGGAATAAGGTGACTATAGAACGAAGAAATAAATAGCATTGGAGACCATTTTCTTTTTCAGCCACTATCAGCTGCAGCACGATCTCCCAAATACTTGAAAGTGTACGTAGTTTTGGACAAGGCTTTGGTAAGTCTGTGCCAGTCATTTTCTCCTTGTGTTTGCCTGACTTCTACGAGCATAGAAATGGTGCCATTTCACAGCTGTTATATGTATTTATTTTCCCTTCTGAAAAGTTAAGTGTATTGTAGGTTTTGTAGGAAAGAAAGAATGAAAATTCGTAGCTCACATTTACATGACTGGATGTTGGCAATCATTTCAGCGTTTCAACATCGTTCTGCTTCATCGTGATAAATGCCTTGTCTGCTCTTATGTCCTCTTGGGTTATTTTTCAGTACAACTATATGGGTTCAGATACAAATGCTGCAACACAGAAGATAATCCAGGTCTTCAATTTAGTCAACAATGTAAGTTTTAAAGTCTGGTTTGTATTGTAGTAAGATGATGGGAGGTTGATGTTAGTAATGGCCACCTACTGCTGCTTTTGGTCACAGCTTGCTTTTTGGCCACAGCTGCTTTTGGTTTTAGGAGGAGGCTATGTAAAAAACTCCAGGTCTTGGCTCGCAATATTCTGGCTGTGATGGCAGGAGCTCCTAGCTTCTTGGCAGCCTGGTCCAGACTTGGTCAGAGGTGGGCAAGGGGTTTAGTCCCAGTGGGCTAATACAAAGGTTTGGCTTAGCAATTGTGAAAATACGCTCTTTCGAAGCTGTAATGGCTCTACTGGTATGGTCTGTGCTAGAGTTATGGTTAGCTGCTTGGGGCAAGTCTTGAACCGTGTCAAGTTGGTATCAAGGGAAGTGCTGTTTAGCAGAATGGAGTAGGAATTTGCAGGACCTGGCCACTGTCCCCCATTGCCTTTTCACAGGAACCGGGAGTAAGCTGTCTGGTATTTATAGCCTGTAAAGTGTTTCCTGGGGAGGTTTTCTCCAGATATGTCAATCTGCTACAAATTAGCATCCTTCCATATGTGGTGGCAATGTCTCATGCAGATGTACAAAAATGCAGGCAGTTTGCCTTCAGGCAGCTGACGTCCAACGTTTTGAGGCTTCCTAGATTGTTCCCCTCTCCGTGCTGCAGATCTTGTCTCACTGATCAGCCGTACAATTAATCTGTTTCCACTCAGGTGCTTATAAGCAACTTCTAATGGTGTTCGTCACTCCACTGGTTATTAGGCTTTGATCTCGTGCCTCTGGACGTATCTTTCTATTTTTTAGGTTTGTTCATTCTATTTGTCATACAGATGTCATTCAGTGACTGACAATAGCAATTGGCTTTTCCTACGTGATTTTTTGTGTATAGAGCTGTAATTCTGCTCAGAAGGAAAGGTATGTGAGCAGGCGTTTCCTCTGTTATGCTTTCAGATGTTTAATCCTCTTAATGTTACCATTGTGCTGTCCTCCCTGGAGCTGTGGACAGAGGAGAATAAAATATCGACAGCAGGGGAAGCAGATGACCTTCTACAGCGATTTTTACAGTGGAAACAGTCATATCTCGCTCTGGGATCGTATGACATAGCTTATCTATTACTGTAAGATAAAGGTTTCCTTACTCGTTAAAGGTTACATGGTAGAAATCAGTTAAACCAATGTAGGTTGAACTACAAAGATTCCCATGAAAAATGCTTTTTTTTAAAGAAACATATTTCTTACATATTTCCTAATTCCTTAATATTCTGAAAGTATTTCTTTCAAGACGTACCTTCTAGCCAGCCTTTGGTGATGTAGCGTATGCAGTTGTGCCGCCTGTCCCTGCAGCCTGTGGCTGAGGAGGGGCTCCACTGCTGCCCTGGCAATGGGACGGCTGCAGCCCCGGTGCCTGCCTGGCACTTGGCACCGGCACCGGCCGGCACACAGGCCCTGCCAGCGGCTCCCCTGGGCCGGTGGGGGCACCAGGGGACAGCGGGGCAGCCTGTGGGGACCGAGGGGGACTCAGGCTGTGCAGACCCGGGATCCCCCACTTACCCACAGTGACCGGGGTGTCCCGGGCCGGGTGGCCAGTGTACGTGCGTGTGTTTCAGGTACAGGGACCAAGCAGGGTTCGTGGGCACAACGGCTCCAGGAAAGGCGTGTCAGAGAGACGCTGCTGGCGCAGTGGCTGTGGTACAGTATTGCTGGTCCCCCACTGGCCCATGTGTCCGTGAAGTTGGAGCTTGCCCACGGGCAGCAGGGACGGGAACGGGTGGGAGCATCCGGGGCCGGAGCTGGGGTCCGCGGGGGTCTCCGCAGGGAAGGCACCTCCGCGGCAGCCCTGCTCTCTCCTCCTTCTAGTACCGAGGGGCCGTGACGCTGGAGTCCTTCTCCGTCCTCCTGGCGCAGCTGCTGGGACGCAGCGTGGGCATAAGCTACGATGACTCCCGAGACTGCCGCTGCCCTGGGCGCGTCTGCCTCATGAGCCCGGAGGCACTGTGAGTTGGTGGGGTCCTGTCCCTGCCCGCGGCGTTGCCTGTGCCCTGCGGGGGCTGCGGTGGCTGGGGCAGATGAGGTGGGTGGGCGGGATGCGCTGGGGGAGATGGGGAGCCGGTGCCCGTCTGGCTCGTGCAGCCGCGCGTCACCCCCCACCTGGCCAAGCGGTCGCAATTGTGTGGCGGGGATGATCGCGGGGCATGCTCTCATCAGGGGCGTCCTTGACGAATGTCATTCTGTTGCAAAAATTACAACAAATCGTAAATACCTGCTTTTATTCCTTCAGGAAGGAAAAAAAGAATACTTAAATTAGTGACTGAGTGCTTAAATTGAGAAAAGAGAGCTTTTCTTTCCAAAAGCAAGGTATTTCTGAATGTTTCTCAGCCTGTGTTAATAATGCGTTGTAAAATGAGGTTTGGCAAGTGAACTGAAAGACACCCAGGGGACCATTGCGCCTTGTTCCAGTATCTGAGCAAGTCCTGGAATTGCACAGAGATTTTGAGAGAGTGAACGGCGGTAGATGTGTTAACACAAACAAGTATGGATAATTGCTTTATTTTAGACATGTCAGCGGGGCAAAAGCCTTTAGCAGCTGCAGCATCGGGGACTTTGAAACCTTCCTGAAGCACAATGGGGGCTCGTGCCTTTTCAATAGACCGCGCTTGACCGGACTGTCCTACCGGAGAGCGGCTGTCTGCGGCAACGGCATCGTGGAGCGCGGCGAGCAGTGTGACTGCGGGGCGGCAGAGGTGGGTGCTGCAGGAATTATGGCTAAATACGTAAATTTGTACTGTTCGTATGTTTAGAGTAATGAACCCTCGAAACTAGCGGCAGAGCTGAAGCAGAGGCTGGCCCAAGAAGGATTATGTTGGGTTTTAGATCGTCTCTATGATGGCGTCGATCTGATGGCAGCTTTGCCCAATTTTTTATGCTGGATATTGCCCACATGTAGCTTTTGGGGGAGAAGAAGGAGGAGAAGAACCTCTGACAGTAAAAACCTCTAGGGGAACAAAGAAATAGAATAACATGGTTTTACAATGTGTCCCCAGGCATGTTTGAAGGATAAATGCTGTAATAAAATGTGTCGGTTTAAGCCAGGAGTGAAATGTTCCTCTGGATTATGTTGTAATGAATGTCAGGTAAGGCATTTTTTATCATTATCGCAAGATCATTATTTATTTTTGGAGAAATAGTATGTTCCCATGCTGAAGGATGGAGACAAACTTAACAGTCAGAGTGCTTCCTGGGGAAGGGCTTTCCAGCTCAGCTCCCTGAAACCCGCGGGGGGAATATTACTGGGGGAAGAGCGTCCTGGACAGCGTAAGGTGCATGTGGTGACCCGAGTGCCTCAGAGGTGGTCCCGAGGGACCGGGGATGTGTCTCCGGACAGCGTCGGGAGGGGCTGCGTGGGGCCTGAGAGGGGACCCCTGCGCCGGTGGGTGCGGAAGGATGGGGAGAAGAGTCCTTTCTGCCTCCTCTGCCAGTTCAAGCAGAAAAACTCGCCGTGCCGCCCCCCCGCCGACGCGCAGTGCGACCTGGCCGAGTTCTGCAACGGGTCCTCCGCATCCTGCCCCCCCGACCTGTACGTGCAGGACGGGCACGGCTGCGAGCACGGCACCGGCTACTGCTACAAGGGACGCTGCCAGTCTCCGGACCTGCAGTGCCGGCGGCTCTACGGGAGAGGTAGCAGAGGCTGCTCTGGTTGCACTGGTACTGCTGGTACTGCCCAGGTGCTGGAGGTGGCCACAGGAGTAACAATGCTCAGTTTGCATCTTTGCTCTTTAATGCACCGATCTCAGGTCGGCCTTGTTGTGTCTTTTTAGCCTCGTTTCGGTGGAAATGAGGGTTCGTGGTTGGTTGGTAACTCGTTTCTGATACTTCCCTCATGAGCCCGAACCCAATTTCAAGCACCTGTTGAAGCAGGAGGGGTTGTAGGGACGGCACTTGCACGTTATCTAATAGGAGTGATGATGCACAGCGCTCTGTGCCTTGTGTCCCAGCTTCTCCTTGTGCATGCAGTTAGCGGGCAGGAGGGAGAGCAGAGACTGTGGTGCCTGGGAAGGGTAGGTGCAGTACCCGAACGGAGGGCAGAGGGGTGGAGTGGGGGACCCGAGGAGGGAAGGACACAGCTTTAGGAAAGCATTTCAAGCTCAGTTTTGATTCTGGTAAATATGCACTTCAGTAGCCTGTAGTTCTCCCAGTTCTTCAGAGATAACGATGAAAATAACAACAACAAAAGCAAATTATTATCTGTGAACGAACTTAATCAGAGAGCTAACCTACTGTTTGCTAATCCTGTGTTTCTGGGGTTCAGGACTGCTGAGGGTTTGGCAGTTCGGGGACAGGTATTACATTTTCTCTAACTAGTGAACAGCATCTAAGTTCTGCTATGAACAGGATGAAAAATTAAGAAGTTATTATATACCATAGTATGTCCCTTTGTGTTCCTTTAAATGATAATAAATATTATTGCTAAACTTGTAGGTTCAAAAAATGCTCCTGTGGCTTGTTACGAGGAGCTCAATAGTCAGCGGGACAGATTTGGACACTGTGGGTTCCAGCCCAGACAAGGCTATAAGTCCTGTGCTTGGAGGTACGCTCTAGGGAAAGGGCGCTTGCTCTGCTAAAAATGCATATTTAATTGGGACTTTACAGTCAAGGAAAGTATCAAGACTCCAGTTGATAGTAAGATTTGTGAAGCAATAAATAGACAGTTACATGTGAGTTCTTCTTGTTAGTAGTATGGTGTCTCTCCTTATGTCTCAGATCGTCTCCTGGACTTCCCAGTCCTGCTTATTTTTTCTTATCATGCAGTGCTCCAGATTTGTGTTCTGCTGTTTAAATGTTTCTAGCGTTTCATCAGGGAGCATACACATATATATGTGTGCGTGATACACATCCTATGCAAATTGATTTTATAGGAATCTCAGATGTGGAAAGTTAATCTGCACGTACCCGTACAGCACTCCATTTCCATCAGAAGCTGCTGCTGTTCTTTACGTCCAAGTGCGCGAGCATTTATGTATATCTTTGGATTATTTGAATGCACCAGCAAGGCTGGATCCTCTTTTGGTTCCGCCAGGTACAAAGTGTGGTTCTGGAAAGGTGAGAAAACATTTTATAGTCATCTAAAATGCCAGGTATAAATTGTAAATATTAACAAGGTTTTAGAAATATGTGCTCCTTTGCAATGTAAGTGTACTCGATATTTACAAACACTGTAAAAACATGCAAACATTACATTAAAGGTTTGGCATGGTGTGAGCATTAGACATAACCCAACCCCAAGACAGTAACGAGCTTTTTAAAAGCACCATTGTTGTTTTTTTAGAAGTAGTATGTTTTCACTCCCTTTTGGCACATCAGACTGATGGGCCGAGTGCTGCAATGGCAAAGCAATGCTGAGCCGGAACTGCTTGTGGTTTTTCCTAGGTGTGTATAAACAACACTTGTCACCCACATTCGGTCCTGGGATATGACTGTGACAGCAAAGTGAAGTGCCACGGCCACGGCGTAAGTGATTCCACGCAGCGCGCACGGTGCTGCGGAGGGCAGGTGGCTTTGTCGTACAGATTTGCTGGGGCTTCTATGGGAACTGATGGAAGACCCATTTTAGGCTGATAATCAACAAAATTGTGACCTTGTCAGCTAATACACAGAGTAAAACCATTTAAACTGCTGAGGACAGCGGAGGTAGTGTAGATAAAAGATGTCGCGTGGTGGTGCGTGGAGCGCTGCTGGGCTCTCCAGACCACTGCCTGGCTCTGCAGTGCTGGTGGCTGGGGCGAGCCGCTCCTCGTTTCTGCTTATCAGAGAGAAGTGCCCGTGGGTTTTGCAGGAGGGTGATGTTTTATGCTTGTTCGATGTCTCAAGGCTCTTAGAGCCTGCACTTTATGGTGCGTTCCTCGTCTGATGCGCTTCCTAAATTGCCGGAGCGCCACTAAGCGCGCGTAGCCTTGTCCCAACCCGACCAGCGGCAGCGAGACTGATGCCGGTCTGGGCAGGAGCGTCCGTTGCGTCGAATTCATCGCAAACTTTTACCACCCGGCCCTGGGCTTTTCAGGTGTGCAATAATAAGAGACATTGCCACTGCCACCCTGGCTGGAAGCCCCCCGACTGCCTACGGAAGGGATCCGGCCCGGGGGGAAGCGTCGACAGCGGCCTCCAGCTGACGGACGGCGGTCAGTACCCGCGGCGGAGGTGGGGACGGGTGCTGGGCTGGGGTCCCTGGCGCAGGCAGGGAGGGTGGTGGTGGTCCCATGGCCCCCGCCCGCTGGGCTGTCTCCTGCCAGGCCTCTCCCTGCAGCGGGCGCTGGAGGACGTGACGCTGGCCTGGCCGGTGCTGGGCTCCTGCCTCCTCCTGCTCCTCCTGACCGGGGCCGTCTGCCTCGTCCTCCGGCGGCAGGCGCAGCCCCCAAACACGGAGGGGTGAGTGGGGTCCTCCCTGCCACGGGATCCCTGGGGGGGGACTGGGGGGGGATGCGGGATGGGGCCACGGTGTTCCCCCGGGAGGGCTGAGGTGATCCCCAGGGCTGAGGTGATGATTCCTGGGGGGGGTGTGAGGTGATTCTTGGGGGGTATATGAGGCGATTCCCAAGGGGGATATGAGGTGACTCCCAGGGTGGGATATGAGGAGATTCCCAGGGGGCATATGAGGAGATTCTTGGGGGGGATATGAAGCGATTCCCAAGGGGGATATGAAGCGAATTCCCGGGGGGTATATGAGGCGATTCCCTAGGAGGGGATATGAGGAGATTCTTGGGGGTATGTGAAGTGATTCCCAAGGGGGATATGAAGCGATTCCCAGGGGGGGATATGAGGTGATTCCCAGGACGGGGTATGAGGCAATTCCCGGAGGGGATATGAGGTGATTCCCAGGACGGGATATGAGGTGATTCTTGGGGGGGATATGAGGTGACTCCCAGGGTGGGATATGAGGAGATTCCCGGGGGGGATATGAGACGATTCCTGGGGGGGGGGTATGAGATTCCTGGGGCAGGATATGAGGTGATTCTCAGGGGGGATATGAGGAGATTCCCAGGGGGAGTATGGGGTGATTCCCGGGGGGGTATATGAGGCGATTCCCCGGGAGGGGATGTGAGGAGATTCCCCAGGGCCGAGGTGATCCCCGGGGGGGCTGAGGCGCTCCCCAAGCCAGGCCGGGGCTGAGGCACCGCTCCGGCTCTCCGCACAGCCCCGCCGCCGAGGAGGGCAGCGACGGCCGGGACACGGACGTGGACACGGACACGGACACGGAGCCGGGGCCGGGGCCGGGTCGCGGGTGTTAATAAAGGCGTTGGGCGGAGCCGCGTGTCCGCGCCCGTGTGCGGGGGGCGGCGAGGCCGTTACCGGCCGGCGGGATGGGGCCGCGCCTGGCGCTGCTGGCCGCGCTGCTGCCTGCGCTGCGTGAGTGGGAGCCGGGCCGCCCCCCCCGCCCACCCCACCCGGGGCAGCACCCACGGCCGGGCGGGCCCACGAGGCACCCCCCCCCCGCCCCTCACCTCCCGATCCTGCCGGTGGGATCCTTCCCGGCCGGGCACCCAGGGACCTCGCGGCCTGGGGACCGACATGTGCTGGAACCTGACCTCACGCCCTGGCGGGTGATGTCACACCCTGGAAGCTGACATCTTGTGCTGCAAACTGATGTCATGGCCTGGCAGCAGCTCCCCCCCCCCCCCCCAGGCCCGAGCCCCCCCCCCACAAGCCCCGGCCGGGAAGGGCCGCCGGGCCCGGGGTGAGGTTTGCTGGCGTGGAAGCCCGTCTGTCCCAAGGCTGGCGTTGGGCCGGGGCAGGGGGAATTTTTCCTCCTGGCTGCTTGGCGGGGATACACGGGGATGGTTTTGTCCTCCCGGCACGGCACGCCATCCAGCAGGAATCCCGTGGAAGGGTTTTAGGCTTGCTTCGTGTTAAATCCTGCTCGCGGGGGCTGAGGGGCTGCAGCTGTTGCGAGCACCTTTTTTTTTTTTGTGTGTGGGCACGTTGTGGTGGTTGGGTTTTGTTGATCTGCTAAGTGCGTGAAGCTGCGTGATGTCGGCAGCTGCACGGTGGGGACGGTGATGCTCGTGGGGATGGAGCAGGTCTTGGGGCTCTTTCTGAAATAGGAGTTTATTGCGTGGTTGTGGATGTGTGTCGGTGACTGGCCTCTCTGAGCCCGATTTCGGTTCCTGATGCAAGGTGGGTTGTTTCAGCCAGAGCTTGCTCTCATGCTCCCATCATACAGTGTTCGTATTCCTCGGCTCTGATCCAGCAGTAGTAAGTGCACATAATTTTGCTTTTTCTACATAGGTGTCTAGATACTTTAAAATAAAGTGTGGGTGAATGATAGGGTAGAAAGTAGAGTTGGTGAACCTGTGCAGGAAGAGACCTTTATAGCCACATGGACAGATGCGGCCCCTGTCACAGGCATATGCAACTCTGACTGTGGCTGACAAGCACAACCGTGGCGATGATAATTTCTAATTATAACTAAGAAACAAATTCTTTCTTTAGGTTCACAAATGCTGCTGCAGATCACAGTTCCCCAGATGTTGCTCTCAAAAACAGCTGGAGAGACGGTACTTAAGTAATCAAGTTAACTTAAGCAATCAAGTTATTTGGTGTTTGTGTGTGTGTGCGAGTGGCTATACACACGCAGGAATGTGATGTGCAACAGCCAAGGTGTGACTGGTAGAGGGACAGTTTTAGGCAACCACGTTCTGCCTGTGCAGGTGATGGGGGGACCATGCTCTGCTGAGCCCTTGTGCTTGCCCTTGGCATTTGAAGATTGCCCTTGGAGCGTGCTTTCCCAAAGCCAGTGTTCCTAATTCTCCCTTTCTCTGCTTTTCTGCACGCGCAAGGATGCGGTGTCCTATGTCCTCAGGATAGAGGGGAGGCCGTACACCATTCACCTGCAGCAGCAGTAAGTTGGCCGTGGCATTGCCTCTGACCGCTGCGGTGCTCTGCCCCCAGCATGGGATGGTGTGGGGCTGTGGGGTGATCCCCACTGCGGGCGTTGACACTGGCACTGCTCCCTCAGGCTCTTTCCAGCCTCTTTCCAGCTGCCAGGATGGTGCCCTGCTGCAGGCATGTCCCAAAGCCCCCAGGGAATGCGTGCGTGTGTGCCAGGTGCCCGAGTGCTGAGGGGTGGCAGAGGGCTGGAGGAGGGTTTGAGGGATGTTTGTGCCTGTGAGCCCTGATGCCAGCAGGTTCTGGATCAGTCAGTGCAGCAGTGCAGGCTGCAGGACATGGAATACATTCAAGAAGCTCTGGGTGGGACCATTGCAGAGCATTTTCAGAGGATTTTTTTGTTTTTCTGCTCTAGATTCTTTTTACCTGATGATTTCAGGATTTACACGTACAATGAGAAGGGATCCTTGCGCTCTGACTCGCCCCATATCAAGGTAATGATGACCTGCTTAGTGTTTCTGTTGCTACGCTGTTCCAGGGTAGCCTTGCTGTTTGGTATTTTGGGGGATGTCATTAGTTACTGCAGGGGAGCAGTGCTTCCCCTCTCTCCGCCTTTTTGCTTCCTAATCACAGCAGGAGGTGCTGGGGTGAAACAAAAATTTTCCTTGCAAATGCATGGTCAAATTCATGTTTGTGAAAGTTTTTGGAGTCGCTGAGTTTGCTTGGTTCAAAGCTTGTAATCCTGACCATGGCTACCCTTCCTGACGGAGAGACCAGGAGAAGAGCCCCCACACCCAGCAGTGTGGCTCGACACAAGGCAGGGCAGTTCCTTATCATAAGGATGCCACATCCTCACGCTAGGATTTTTTTTTAATGACTCGGGCCAAAGAGAGATTGTCCACAAAATCCTTGTTGTGCCATCATTTGACGGGGTTGCCTTTACAGCCACAGAAGGGGCTCCTTGTCCTGTGTTGTGATGTAGGGAGGCTGCCACTACCGGGGGTACATCGAGGGCTTCCCCAGCTCGGCAGTGACCCTCAGCACCTGCTCAGGGCTCAGGTAACGAAGCACCACCTCCCCGCGCTGCCCTGCCCGTTAGTGCCGCCGGGCACGGCCGGGCCTTTGCCGCGAGGGAGCCCAGGGACTCAAGGCAGCCGGGGTTGGGGCTTGGGCAGCCTCCCCGCCGCGGCTGGCAGCGCCCGGTGGCAAATGGTGGGTGCCGTCACCTTGGCAGGGGCTTGCTGCAGTTTGAGAACGTGAGCTATGGGATTGAGCCCCTGGGTTATTCTCCTGCGTTCGAGCACTTTGTGTATCGAGTGAGCAACGAGAGGACGGCAGGTTCCCTCTTGGCCAACAGCCACCCCGAGAGGGGGCCAGGCAGGCTGATAGCAGAGGAGGTGTCAACCAAAGCACGTGGAGGTGACGAAGTGAGTGTGTGCCTGTCTTCTCGGGGGTGCTGATGTCCCCGTCACGTGGGGAGGGGTCCGATCCCGCAGGAAGCTTTGGCCGGAGTCGTCTGGACGGACAGAGATGGGGGAGGTTTAGGAGTGCCTGTGCTTGCGATGGGGTGTCGCGTGGATCGTTACTGATCTAGTGCCTATGAAAAGCATCGCCAAGGGGTACAAGATTTATTGATGGATTTGTAAAAGCAGGGGGTTTTCTCCCTCCAGTTTGCAGACAGTTGGCAGCAATGTTCTGGCTACTTCAGCCACGGGGTTCATGTGAGTGTCCCAGGGCCCCAGTGTTCATCTTCGCCGAGAGCCGTTGTTATTAGTGAAAGTCTTCAGCATTGTCCTAGGTGTTAATACACAGCTTTTGCTTCCTGCCCTGAAAACAAAATCAGCACATGGCGATGCCTTGCAGAGGGTTTAGTGTCTCAGAAAAGTCAGCATTTCTTATGCCTCGTGACTGAATTATTAACAGTGAAGGATTTTTTTTTTCCAGCTAGTGTCCAAATACCAGAGAGAGATGGCACTCCACATAGTTTTGGAAAGGGCTTTGGTAAGTCTGTGTCAGTCAGTTCCTGTTCTGTGTTTGTTCTATTTGTCCTTGGTCGAGCTGCGATAAACCGTTGCTGTGGTCGTCTACATGGTCCTGCCTGGCTCCGTACAGTCTGTGCCTTGTGGCCATGTGTCAGTGGGTGGAAGCCACTCTGAGAAAGATCACGATAAGCCTGTGTGCTTCAGCGTGGCAAATAACATAGATAAAATCTCATGTCATTTTTCAGTATGACTACCTGGGTGCAGACGAATATGTTGTGACACAGAAGATCGTTCAGGTCTCCAGCTTACTGAGCAGTGTAAGTTTTTCCTGGTTTGTACATACCGAGATGGAAATTTTGACACCTTATTTCAGCCAACTAATGGCTAGGTATTGGTAGGATTTGTCTAATTTTTGAGAAGGTAATAATTAAATGTGCTTTCTGGAAATATGGAGTCTCAGCTTGTTAGCTTCTGACTTTTTGGTTTACTCTGTCAGAGCTCCAAGTGTGTCTAGGGCCTGTCCAGACTGAGGTAGGAGATGCGGAGGGGATTTTACACCTTGCTGTCCAACACAAACACATGCTCTAAATCAGTGCTGCTCTAGAGTCCAGCAGTGCCTGTTCAGAAAACCTCGGAGATAACATGCTGTCCCACAGTACATGCTCCACCAAGGGGCCATCGTGTGCTGAGACAGGTGCCAGCAGCCACTGCTGCTCGTTTCCACCTCTCTGTCTTAAGGGAGTGATTTTATTGTTTTCCTGCCTGTGTAGTGCACAGCTGAGTGAGCGTTTGACTTGAAATCACAGGGAATACTGTTTCTTCCTGGAAACCTAAAAAATGCAGACAAGGGCAAGTTTGTGTATTCTGTATGTTTAATTATTTAATGTCTCTATTCAAGCTTAGGTTGTCTTTGGGTTTATTGGATCCTGCTTACTGAACTAATTTTTCGTGCTCTTTTGGACACACTTCTGTGTCTTTCCATTTTGTATTTCCTACACCTTTTTCATGACACACATACAAAGCAGTCATCAGTTGCCAACTGCTTCTGTCTTTTCCAGAA
The DNA here is from genome assembly GCF_900496995.4 of Aquila chrysaetos chrysaetos. Taxonomy (NCBI): domain Eukaryota; kingdom Metazoa; phylum Chordata; class Aves; order Accipitriformes; family Accipitridae; genus Aquila; species Aquila chrysaetos. The sequence continues at coordinate 36,066,226 of NC_044016.1, read as the reverse complement.
GCAGCGTGGCTGCTAATAAGAGCAAACATTTAAACAGCACTTGAAATGAAGCATATGGGAGCAGCCACTTCTCTTGTTAAACTTTCAGATGTTCAGCTCTCTTAATCTAACAGTTATGCTGTCCTCCATGGAGGTCTGGATGGATAACAGTACATTGAAGACAATGGGGAATGGAGAAGAAGTGCTGGCGCAGCTGTTGGAGTGGAAGCAGACCAGCCCCATTCTGCAGCCCCACGAAGTGCCATATTTGCTCCTGTAAGAATAAATTGTCATCGTTATTTAAGAGAAGACGGTAACAACCTGCTGAATGCATGTACTCTTGAGCAAAAGGCTTTGCTATGACTGTGATGCCTCTTGTAAAAATTAAGTGAGAATGCAGGCCGGTATTGCAAACATAAAGTGAGCCCTACCCAAGCTTGGCATGATCAGCGGGCTCTGGCCGGGCCGATGGGGCATCCCAGGCTGGACAGCCAGTGAACATGTGTGTGTTTCAGGTACAGGGACCAAGCAGGGTTCGTGGGCACAACGGCTCCAGGAAAGGCGTGTCAGAGAGACGCTGCTGGCGCAGTGGCTGTGGTACAGTATTGCTGGTCCCCCGCTGGCCCATGTGTCCGTGAAGTTGGAGCTTGCCCACGGGCAGCAGGGACGGGAACGGGTGGGAGCATCCGGGGCCGGAGCTGGGGTCCGCGGGGGTCTCCGCAGGGAAGGCACCTCCGCGGCAGCCCTGCTCTCTCCTCCTTCTAGTACCGAGGGGCCACGACGCTGGAGTCCTTCTCCGTCCTCCTGGCGCAGCTGCTGGGACGCAGCCTGGGCATAAGCTACGACGACTCCCGAGACTGCCGCTGCCCTGGGCGCGTCTGCCTCATGAGCCCGGAGGCACTGTGAGTTGGTGGGGTCCTGTCCCTGCCCGCGGCGTTGCCTGTGCCCTGTGGGGGCTGCGGTGGCTGGGGCAGATGAGGTGGGTGGGCGGGATGCGCTGGGGGAGATGGGGAGCCGGTGCCCGTCTGGCTCGTGCAGCCGCGCGTCCCCCACCACCTGGCCAAGCGGTCACAATTGTGTGGCGGGGATGATCGCGGGGCGTCCTCTCATCAGGGGCGTCCTTGACGAATGTCATTCTGTTGCAAAAATTACAACAAATCGTAAATACCTGCTTTTATTCCTTCAGGAAGGAAAAAAAGAATACTTAAATTAGTGACTGAGTGCTTAAATTGAGAAAAGAGAGCTTTTCTTTCCAAAAGCAAGGTATTTCTGAATGTTTCTCAGCCTGTGTTAATAATGTGTTGTAAAATGAGGTTTGGCAAGTGAACTGAAAGACACCCAGGGGACCATTGCGCCTTGTTCCAGTATCTGAGCAAGTCCTGGAATTGCACAGAGATTTTGAGAGAGTGAACGGCGGTAGATATGTTAACACAAACAAGTATGGATAATTGCTTTATTTTAGACATGTCAGCGGGGCAAAAGCCTTTAGCAGCTGCAGCATCAGGGACTTTAAAACCTTCCTGAAGCACAACAGGGACTGCCCTTTCATCAGGCACGCTCTGCATCAGCCTGCCTACCGCGCGGCTGTCTGCGGCAACGGTGTCATTGAGCCCGGCGAGCAGTGCGACTGCGGGGCGGCGGAGGTGGGTGCCACGCTCTGGTGGAGGGCTGTGCTTTCTTCTGGTCCTGAGAGCGGGTGGGTGTAAGCTAGAAGTGGTCTCAGGTTGTGTATTAAGCATTTCTGCGGTAAGGCACGGAAGCACAGCGTTCCTGCTCTTCCCTCAGCTCCTCTGAGGTGCACTGTTTGTTAAGAGGATGGGGGTCAGGGCAAGCAGTCATCCTGCAGATGGGGAAATTTGCAGAAAATAATGATTTCTGGTGTGTTTGCAGGCCTGTGCGTTAGACAAATGCTGTACTCCCCAGTGTAATTTCAAACCAGGAGTGAAGTGCTCCTTGGGATTGTGCTGTGAAAATTGCCAGGTAAGGTGTGTTCATAATTATCAGAAGTTAAGGCCATTTCTAAACCTTGGAGCAGTAGTAGCACTGTCAAACCAGCTTTCTGGTTTTGCTCAGACAGGCATCTCCAAAAAAATTTAATGATATTTGTGCTGCATTTTGTCTCTTCTGGTTTTTGTTGTAATGGCATGTTACAGGTAAGGCATGTTTTTATCATTATCGCAAGATCATTATTTATTTTTGGAGAAATAGTATGTTCCCATGCTAAAGGATGGAGACAAACTTAACAGTCAGAGTGCTTCCTGGGGAAGGGCTTTCCAGCTCAGCTCCCTGAAACCCGCGGGGGGAATATTACTGGGGGAAGAGCGTCCTGGACAGCGTAAGGTGCGTGTGGTGACCCGAGTGCCTCAGAGGTGGTCCCGAGGGACCGGGGATGTGTCTCCGGACAGCGTCGGGAGGGGCTGCGTGGGGCCTGAGAGGGGACCCCTATGCTGGTGGGTGCGGAAGGATGGGGAGAAGAGTCCTTTCTGCCTCCTCTGCCAGTTCAAGCAGAAAAACTCGCCGTGCCGCCCCCCCGCCGACGCGCAGTGCGACCTGGCCGAGTTCTGCAACGGGTCCTCCGCATCCTGCCCCCCCGACCTGTACGTGCAGGACGGGCACGGCTGCGAGCACGGCACCGGCTACTGCTACAAGGGACGCTGCCAGTCTCCGGACCTGCAGTGCCGGGCACTCTACGGGAAAGGTAACAGGCTGCTCTGTCATCACTAGTACCAGCGTCAAGCTCCAGGGCTGGTCTGGGGCAGAAGGCGGTATCCGAGCATGATGGATGCCTACCCTCTCTCTTATATGAAATTGGGGAAGCTGGGGACTGCTGGGAGTATGCAGGCTAGGGAAGGGCAGAGGCAACCGCGGGATGGATTTCCCACACTTGCGGAGAGGGGAAGGGAATGGGCCATCAGAGGAAGGTGACAGTTTCCACGGGGATTTCAGGCTGAATGTTGACACAGCCAGTCATGCACACCTCACTGCCTCTCAGAGAAAAGAATGAGCCAGAAACATACCCTGATGCTGTTGTGGAAGGTGTTTTGTACTGGTCAGACCATTCCACTGTCTGAGGGATCTGTCCCACAACCCAAACAGAGGTTGCTAGTGATGGGACGAGCAGTAGCCAAGTATTTCTCTGTCAGAGGCCAGAACTGATAAGTGTTAAAGACAGCAGAGGTATCTTAGTCTGTACTACCCTCAGTGGTAACCAGTATTATTTCTAAATTTCCAGGTGCAAAAAATGCTCCTTTGGCCTGTTATGAAGAAGTCAACCATCAGCAGGATAGGTTTGGACACTGTGGCAACCACCCAAAGGATGGCTATCAGCCCTGTTCCTGGCCGTAGGTTTCAAGGGACTGCAAAGTGTTGAATTGGGAATATATATTTAATTTATGCTTCCCTTTGCTGTCGCTGCAAAGTAATAATCTGTGAGAAGGTTGCCTTTAGTATGTTTTTCTTTTACTGGGCAGAATTGACTTGCAGTATGAGCTCTAGGCATTCTGTAGAGAAACTGGAGACTTTCGATGGCAACCTCAGCACACACCTGCTTGTGCAAGTGTTTCATGTTCTGATGGTTCATAGGATGGCTTCTCCCCTGGTATCAAGGATTCAACTCTTCTGAAACAGCACATGCTTGTGTTTTTATTTTGTGTAAATCCCCCTCCCCGAGTTGTGCACCTCAACGTCTCCAGCACTGTGATAAATCAGACGCTGTGTGTACTGCTCTAATTTATTGTGCTAATGAATTTTTTAGGAATCTGGGATGTGGAAAGTTAGTATGTACATACCCGAATCGTATTCCCTTCACAAAAGTCAAGGGTGCCATAATTTATGCTCAAGTGCAAGAACATCTGTGCGTGTCTTTTGATTTTATGCGTGGACCCACAGCGCCTGATCCTCTCCTGGTGAAAGAAGGCACAAAATGTGGTCCTGGAAAGGTAAGAAATAGTGCACAAGCATCTGGAAATAGCATATAATTATCACGACTGTAACAGTTTTAGAAATAGTTGCCATTTAGCCTCATGAGTTAAAGGTGGTCTGTACTTATGTTTTTAGTGATTATTACCTGTGCTATTGAATTTAATCGTTCTTTAGGGCCAGGAATCCTTTTTAGAGTTATGGCAAGCATGGTAAAGGCTGATGAAAAAGTGCCCAGCGGGATTTTTTTCCTTTTGGTCTTTCAGGTTTGTATGAATGGCACGTGCCACCCACATTCAGTCCTGAAGTATGACTGCAACGTGCAGAAAAAATGCCACGGGCATGGAGTAAGTAACAGTGATGCACTTAAGTTAGTGTTATTGGTTTGACGAATATTGCTGAAGAAGAGAGAGTGGTTCTGTTAAAATGCCCACTGGGGCTTGTCTGTGAATTGCCTAGACCTATGTTTTGGGCTAACACTTTTTCCCTGCAATCATCACGCAGTAACGAGTTACCGTGGGAGAAATTAAGTGAGACCACCCAACTTACTTTCTGACCCAAGCGAAAAATAAGTGAGATAAAGGGGCTTGGAGTATTTGCTTGTCTAGATTAGCAGAAAACTGGAAAAAGAGTATCTAGAGAGGATTTAACTGCACATAACTGAAATAGTGTTGGAAACGATGAGCGTAGCTGTGCAAGGCGAGAGGCAGCGTGGTGAACAGTGGAGTGGGAGCACAGGGGAAGGCCGAGGGGCCTCTCGCAGAGCGGTGTCTCGCGGTGCCGGCAGGCTGGTTGTGACGGCAGTGTGGGAGCAGGGCATGCGGGGGTGTGCGGAGGAGAGCAGGGGCGGGTAGGAAAGCAGCAATCCTGGTGGAGATGGAGCACTGTTCCTCAGTAGGGGTTTTTACAGTGGGGGGTGATTTCTGCCCACCCTGGTGTCGGCAGGTGTGCAATAACAAGAAGAATTGCCACTGCGATCCGGGCTGGAAGCCCCCCCAGTGCAAGACTCGAGGATCCTCTGGAGGCGGCAGCATCGACAGCACGCTGGGCCGCGGTGAGTGCTGCAGCTGGGCTCTGGGTGCCCTGTGGCTTTACCGGGTGTAACGGCGGGTCCCACAGCCCTGCAAACGGCCCTGTCGAGCTCACAGCTGAGCAGATGGCCCATGGCATCGCCTGGCCCTTACCTGGAGCTGTACCTTTGCTTCTCTCGCCCTAGATCATACCGCCAAAAGCTCCGTCCTGGCCGTGCTGAAGAACCGGCTGCTGCTGAGCTTCGGCGGCGTCTTCCTTGCCCTGGCCTGTGGCACCGTCATGATTATGAAGTGGAGCCAGCTGAAAAGCTTCTGTGCAAGGAGAGCATCACAAACAGATGGGTGAGTTGGTATTAGTTACTTAATGGAAATTCTCCGTTCTGGGTGCGGGAGATGGGCAGGGAGCATGGAATTACTGGAAAAGCTGGTGAGTGGGATTTACAGCCTGGGCAGAGCAGGGAAAGTGGTGCTTGGGAAACAGTAACCGTTTGTTGGTAAACTGGGAACTGTTTGTTGGTCATCAAGGGAAGAAACTAGCAAACAGATGTCTAAAATATACAAATGTAGGAGAAGCAAAACTAAGGGTGGATTTCCTGGCACCAAGCACACTGTCTGTGTGCAAGAGCTGGAGGAAATAGGTTTCCTTTTGCTAATTCTTGGGGAAAGCAAACCGTAAAAGGGGAAAAAGGAAAAGGATAGAGGAGAAGCTGCCAGAACCAGGCAGCTTACTCTGTCTGATGTGGAGGAGGAGAGCGGGTGGGAGACAGAGCTCGGGGGAGCAGGGCTGGCTCAGAACACCGGGGGCGTCAGGGCCGGCAGGGCCGGGGCTGAGGCACCGCTCCGGCTCTCCGCACAGCCCCGCCGCCGAGGAGGGCAGCGACGGCCGGGACACGGACGTGGACACGGACACGGACACGGACACGGAGCCGGGGCCGGGGCCGGGTCGCGGGCGCTAATAAAGGCGTTGAGCGGAGCCGCGTGTCCGTGCCTGTGTGCGGGGGGCGGCGGGGCCGTTACCGGCCGCGCCCTGGGGCCGTTGCGGAGGCGATGCGGGCGGCGCTGGGGCTGCTGCTGGGGCTGCTGGCCGCGCTGGGGCCGCGGCGGGCGGGGGCGGGCGGTGCCCCGCAGGTAGGTGCGGAGCCCGGGACCCCCCCTACCCAGCTCCGCGCCCCCGGCCCCCGCCGGCCCCTAACGCTGCTCTCCCCGCGGGCAGCACGCCCGGACCTACATCATCCCCATCGAGGGGACCCCCCGCACCGTGCGCCTGCGGCAGCAGTAAGTGGGGGGCAGCGGTAAGTGGGGGGCAGCAGGCAGGCAGCGCACCCCCCCCCCCCCCGGGTCCCTCTGCAGCCCCCCGGGGCTGCTCAGGCTGGTGGCCGGGGACCGGGGAGGGCCGCTGCCTCGTGCGGTGGCCACGGTGTCGAATGCAAGGGGGTCACCTCTGGTTTGTACCGTAGAGTGTTTTTGCCGGAGGATTTCCGGATCTATACTGATGGCCGAAGGGGGCTTGCGAAATCCGAACTGGCACATATCGAGGTAATAGTCATGCCCTGCGTGCTGCACCCAACATCCCCGAGGACAGAGCAGCTGTGGGAGCGCTCCAGGAGGAAGGTGCAGAGGAGAGTCCCCTCTGCAGCAGTGCTCTGCAGAGCCTTGCTCTGCCCCAACACGGTGCCAAGCAGGAACTTTCTTAAGGCACCAAACCCATTCCCTGGGACCACAGGTAACCAAGCCCGTGGTGTTCAAACGTTGATGTGGTTGGTACTGTGTGGAGGAAGGTGGGCAGCAGCCAGCCAGCAGTGTTGCAGAGGAGCAGGGCTGTGGGCTCAGCCTCTAGCTGACGCAGCAATGCAAGCAATCTCACCTCCCGTGGTGGAGCCTGTCCTACAGCGTGTGGGCTCGGGTTGTCTGGGGGGCTGCGGCTGCTGCCAGGTGAATGGCCGCATCACCCAGCCAGCACACCGTTTGGGAGGACAGCCGCGCTGAGGGCATGCATCGGCTCGCACCCCGCCGCAGCGAGGACTGATGCGGGGGCGTAACGGGTTCACGAGGATGGTAGGGACAAAGACCAACCGGGGGTCAGTGCAGGTGTCCGTTCCCAGAGGAGGCCGCAGTGCTGTGCTTCTCCCACATGCATTGTGTGTCCATCCTCTTGCGGGGACGGGGACCACAGTGCAGGCGGTAGCAAGGTCTGGTGCCTTGCACGCTGCAGTGTTCCCCAGGTCTCTCGGGAGAAGGCACCGAGCCGTTGATACGGCTTTACTCCTTCCAGCGCGACTGCTTCTACGAAGGCTACGTCGAGGGTTTCCCTGTTTCACTTGTGGCACTTAGCACCTGCTCCGGCCTGAGGTAAGGTGGTTGCCTTTGCGTGGGGGACAAGCGTCACTGTGAGTGCTGGGCGGTGTTGGTGCCATCCCAAGGAGGAGCCATTCCTGCCGCTCTGCACCTTTGCTTTCCAGCGGGATCCTGCAGCTCGTGAATGCCAGCTATGGGATCAAGCCTCTGGAGGCTGCAGCTGGGTATCAGCATCTTGTGTACCCAATGTGGAATGAAAACGTAGAGACTCAGCTGTTCATAGAAAACAGCTCTCTCGCCTGGACTGTGGAGGTGTCACTGAAGCCAGAGGATGCAATAGCAGTGAGTACACCTCCTGGCTGAGTGGTCTTTGGTGGGATGGTAGCCATAGACCTGGGAAATTTGTAGCTGAAGGATGCCTCAATTTGTGCAATAGTGTGTTGTTTCAGAGCTTATTTGGTACAGAGGATGCTAAAGGGCTTTGTAACTCATCTGTGCTAAGGATGAGGTCTTTGCCTGTGATGGGTGGGAGCTTTGAGGGTGGTCTGAGGCTGGGTGAGCAGGAGAGGGGTTTCTCGGCAGTGGTTATCATGCAAGAGTCGACCCTGCCTGCTTATTAACAGGGCAGAAGACAGCTAGGCAAGCGGGAAGGGCATGTTCCTTTGCTGGAACTTACCCGCTGGGCCAAAGCCACCGTGGTGTGCAGTGCCAGGAGGGCAGTGGTTGTGGCAGGCAGCTGATGTGTGGTACTGCTGGGCAACTGGGTTGCAGAGCTGTTGTGAATGGGCAGGAGTCAATGCTTGCCTCTGCTCTCTGTTATAAGTTGCTTTTTTTTCCACTGGTCTGTGGCCTTGCCAAAATGTCTGTTGTTGTAAATATGGCTGGAATCTGTGGCTGAGGATGTCGTGTTGTAGATGATGTAAGGACTGTTTTCCTGGGAGTCTGGGGCTGCTCATCCTACAGCTCCAAATGGCCGTGAAGTGCAGTAACTGACCCTGGACCCAGAGGTCTCCTTTGCAGAGCTGCTACGAACTGCAGAAGCTCTGCAGTAATGTGTGCGTGGGTTGTTTTTGTTGTTTAGTTTGCTTTTTGGTTTTCCTATAGAGTAAGCAAGCTGTCCGTAGATCCTCCCGGTATCTGGAAATGCACGCAGTTTTGGACAAATCTTTGGTAAGTCTTTGCATCCTCTCTGCTGTAAATTGTTGCCTCTAGAAAAAAAACTTCTGCGTGCAGCAAGTCTGTAGCTACACAAGAATATCGAGGGCAATTTGCATGGGGCTTGAGAGTCTCCACGCAACGGGAACAAACTGCCTTGGGCATGTACAAGAATATGTTGTGGCAGGGAGCACAGCCAGTGCTCTCAGAGAGTTTGCCTTGCACGGTGCCCTGCGTGGTCTTGTGTTTGTCTCCTTTCAGTATGACTATATGGGAGCAGACAAGGATGCTGTGACAGCCAAGATAGTGCAGCTTTTCAGCTATGTGAACAGTGTAAGTTGCTTTTGGTTGCATCCTGAACATGTATGGGAAATGTGTGGTAGCAGTATGGATAAGGCCCTGTAGCTAAAGAAGTGGGAGGCTGCAGAGCAGCAGGGCTCTGTGGACCAGCCATGGTGTCTGTCTGTCTGTCTGCCTCCAGATGTTTGCTCGCCTCAATCTGACAATAGTACTGTCTTCTCTGGAGCTTTGGACACAAAAGAACAAAATCCCAACCACGGGAGATGTTGAGGAGTTGCTGCAGAGATTTTTGCAGTGGAAAAATGTGCATCGTGTGTTGCGGCTGCAGGACATAACGTTCCTATTTGTGTAAGATGAGGATGGCTGTGTCAGCGTGGAAACAAAAGGAAGAGGAAGGTGCCATTATACAGTGTGTTGGACTGAGTCTGGTCTGTTCCCCAGTTACAGGGAGCAGTCCCATTACGTGGGGGCATCTTCTGCGAAGAAGCTGTGTCTCAAAAACCATGCTGGAGGCGTTGCCTTGGTACGGTACCCCTGAGCTGTCTGTCTGTCCCCATAACCTCCCATGCCTGCAGGTAAGGTGGTGAGCGGTGCCTCAGGAGCTAAGCCCCGTGCACAGCCCGAGGCCGAGGAGCCCCCAAGCGAGGCAGCAGAGGTGCCAGGGGGGTGCAGACCGGGTGCCCCCCCGGGCTGTCGGCGCAGGAGCCCTCACACCTGCCAGAGCCCCGAGGAAAGGAGCTCAGGGGTGGCAGTGATGGCAGGCTGAGGCCGGTCCTTGTGTGTCCCCCCCCCGCAGTACCAGAGGGCTATGACGCTGGAGGCGTTCGCAATTGTTGTGGCCCAGCTGCTGGGGCTCAGCCTGGGGATGGCGTACGACGATCCGGGGAGCTGTCATTGCGCAGGAGCCGCCTGCATAATGCAGGCCAGCTCGGTGTAAGCCTCCCCCTGCCCCCTCGGCACGTTGGGTGGGTTTCGGTGTGATGGCACAAGTGGGACACGCTCCCGCCGGGTGTGCGGGGTGCCCGTCTGTGCGACGCTGCCCGCGAGGGGCAGAGCAGGGGCAGACAGCGGGCAGCTCCTGGGGGTGACCGCAGTGGAGAGCAGCTGCCCCGTGTTACGGACGTCTTCTACGGGTGGGAAAGGCCACGCAGCCCCAGACACAGACTGTGGTAACGGCAACCTTCTGACTTGCAGACGCTCGGCCGGTGTGAAAGCCTTCAGCAGCTGCAGCGTAAGAGATTTTCAGCGTTTTCTCGCCACTGGGGGAGGGCAGTGTCTGCTGAACAGGCCAGCTATGGATACAGCATATAAAGCTCCCGTGTGCGGCAACAAAGTGGTGGAGTCGGGAGAGGCTTGTGACTGCGGTACCACCGAGGTTAGTTGTGGAGCCTTGGTACAGCAGGAAAGAGCCAAGCCATGTGTCCCAGGGTGGGAAGAACAATCCCAAGAGAGCTGTGAATTGCTCCTGTACCCTCCAGACCTCTGTGCAGGGCAGAGAGAGCCCAAGGCTTTATGAAACCCTAAAGCCATGCAGACACTTGGCTATGCTTGCCACCATGGCTGGAGCGGCTGTCATAGAGGGATGTTGTGTGGTGTTGGCAACAGATGGATGGAGGGAGTTTGTAAGCAGTTGTAGTTGTAAAGAGGGGCTGCCCCAGCCCCTCACTGCAGGGACAGTTTGTGGGGAGAAACTCTGTGATTGCAGCCTGCCAAAAAGGCAGGGGTGCTGTAGCAGTCCTGTGGTTTGCTGGCAGGGCATAGGCAGAGGTGAAGGCAGCAGGGAAGGTCTGGTAAAGGAGCAGTATTCCTGTTGCACAGTACTGGGGAGCAATGGGTGAATTCCTCTGTCTTGCTAGAAGCCCGCTGGTTTTGTGCTGTGCATGCGGATCTGCAAGCAATCTCTGTCCCTGCAATGCTGCCAGCACCGGCAATGGCTCCCCCACAGCCGCGGCCACGTATGGTTTTGAGGGCAGAAAATATGGTCTTGCTGTGGGAGCATGGATGGCTGGCAGCAGCCAGCGTGGCAGAGGGCTCTGCCTGGGCACCCTGGGTGCCACCGTCCACTGGAGAGCCTGGAGACGGCTGCCTCAGATAACAAGGGCTGCTGGAGGGAAAGGCCAAGCTCTCTGGCTTGTTCCCTTGTCATCCTTGGGAGAAGTGGAACCTTGCCTGACTGTCCCTGCCGGTCACCTCCAGGAATGCCAGCGTGACCCATGCTGCACCATTGGCTGCAAGATGAGGAGAGGGGTGCAGTGCCTGTCGGGACCGTGCTGTCGGAAATGCAAGGTAAGGCGTGTGGTGGGAGCGGGCAGGCTGCGTTCCCTAGGGATAGAGAGCCCTTGCGCCGGCATCGTTAGCGTACATGCCTAACGTGAAGCGGGAATGTAATGGGACCCAAGGGGGAAACAGGGACTGTGCATCCAGCCAACGGTACTGGCTAGGGCGCTGATGTGGACGGTCAGCAAATGTTGGAAAGTGAAGTGAGCATTATGAAGTGCTGGTGCTAGTTAGGTGCCTGTGTCCCAGGAAGGTTATTTTTAGGGTGCAGGTACTGTGCCTACTCCCAAAGTCCTGAGGTGAAGGAGATGCCGACTTTAAGGCTACACGCAAGGCTCATAGTGGCATTTCCCATTTGGCCTTCCCAGCTGTGCAGTGCAGGCTGCACGGGGCCGGGTGACTCCTGTCACTGGTGGCACATCTGTCCTCTCACCAAGAGCCACACAGGCTGCAAGGGAGGGCAGCGGGGCGCAGGAGCGACCCGGGGCCACAGGAGCTGGAACGAAGGCAGAGCGAGCAGAAATCAGCACATGAGAGTCGTGCCGTGTTGGGCTGTGTGGGTGCCAACCGTGTTGGGGGGGGGCTGCAGCTGGAGCTGGGGCTCCAAAGTACCGACAGCTTTGGTCTTGCAAATGTACAGAGGGGAAAGGGTGCAAGTGTGGTCAGGAGCCAGAGGAGCTGAGACTTCCCTTTCTGGGGGAGAGCCACTGTGGTGTCTGGAAGGTATGTATTCTACCTATTGTGCAGATCAGGCCAGCTGATGTTACGTGGGAGAAGCTTTGGATGTCCTTTTGTTTGTGTCGCTGGTTGATGCAGTTGTTGAAAATGGCAGATAGAGCGGTTGGTCTGAAATCTCTCCCTTATGGGCCTCGATTCCAGGCAGTTGGAAGCTGTGTGGTGGAAGCAGGGGGTGCTGGTTGGCAGCAGGCTTAACAGGAGCCAGCAGTGTGCCTGAAGTGGTCAGGCAGTTGGATGAGATGATCAGTGTAGGTCCCTTCCAACTGGAAAATATTCTCTCTCTTTCCTCTCTCCCTCCCTTCTCCCTTCTCCCTTCTCCCTTCTCCCTTCTCCCTTCTCCCTTCTCCCTTCTCCCTTCTCCCTTCTCCCTTCTCCCTTCTCCCTTCTCCCTTCTCCCTTCTCCCTTCTCCCTTCTCCCTTCTCCCTTCTCCCTTCTCCCTTCTCCCTCTCTTTCCTCCTAATTCTGTTGTAATCTGTTCTATTGAAATTCTGTTCTACTGAAACTCTATTCTAATCTAATCTATTTTCTTTCCTCTAGTTTGTGAAAAAAGGCACGTTATGTAGAAGCAGCTCTGAGGATGAGTGCGAGTTGAAGGAATATTGCAACGGCACCTCTGGGGAGTGCACACCTGACCTCTGGGTCATGGATGGGCATCCCTGCAGCAGGAACACCGCCTTCTGCTACCGGGGAGTCTGCCAGACAGCCAACAAGCAGTGTCAGAAGGTCTTTGGACGAGGTAAGGGTGATGGATTGCAGGAGAAGGGCTGGCTGTCGTGCGGGGAATGCAAAGACCTGGAAAGGAAGCATTGAAGTGGGAAACCCTGGCAGCCCAACCCATGTGCGCAAGTAAAAAGGGACAGGAGGCGCAGAGGAAAGGGAGGAAGCGTGTTGGGTGTCTGTCTGTCGGTGTGTTGCTGCCATGCAGGGTATTCTGGGGGGGTGTGTAAGGGACAGAGCCCCTGTAGCTAGAGTGGAGATGTCAGTGGGAGAAGAGATCTTGTGGAAGTTGATCCAAGCTGGGTGAAAGAGCAAGCGGCTGAGGGGCTGGTGGAAAAGCCCATGTGAGCACCACGGGAAGGGTGTCCAGGCACAAGGGTGAGCAGCTGGCCTGGCTGTGACTGGAGTAACTGAAGTCGGGGTGGCACAGCGCATCTGCCAGGAGACATAGGGCTGCTTTGGCAGCACGCTGTCAGGTACGATGCACTCGTGCATGTCCTGGGCACCTCGAGAAATGGCTCGTAATGAGCGTCTGCCTCGTGACCCCAGGGCGATATGTGCACATGTGGTGTTGCAGCACTGATGCTGTTCCAGGGAGGCTGGCAATGAAGGAGCAGTGTGTAGTTGGAAGTGGCGATGGGAGCAGTTGGTGGGGGACACAGCCATGCAGGATGAGGCTTGGCTACCTGTGAGCAATGTCCTTTCCAGCCAGGTGGTTGGTCTCATTCTCTGGGAGGTGACTCCCAGTGCGGAAGGGAGGCAGCCAGAGCATCCCACCAAGGCAGGCTGTAGGGAGCACGAAAGCAAGCAGGCTGGGTCTGGGCTCCTGCACAGCCATGGCTCCAAATGCCTGTGAGCACGCAAGTGGCCCCGGGCATCACCGAGTAGCGTGTGTAGTGTGTGGCCTAAGTGGTGATGCCCAACCCTGAGGTGGAGTCAGGCTGTTGGACAGACCACGAGTGTCGTTATGTGTTTGCAGGTGCCAAGAATGGGCCCTTGGCCTGCTACGAAGAAATCAACAGCCAAAGGGACAGAATGGGACACTGCGGCTCCAATCGCCACGGTTACCGGCATTGTGCATGGAAGTAAGTGCTGTAGCAAGGGTGCTGGGGTGCTCTGGCTGCAGCGTGGTCTGCCACGGAGCGGGGAGCCTGGTCCCACGGCGGGGGAAGAGGCAGAGTGCAGATGGGCTCCCCGGCTCAGCCGCCCATCAGTGGAGAGAAATATGCCGTCCTGGGGCTGGGTGAACAGGGGCACTGGACATGTCCGTGCAGAGCTGGTGAGCGCACGGGCTGGGAGTGGGGGATGCGGAAAGGGCCTGTGGTGGACATAAGCGTGCCGTGTCCCTGTGCTGGGAATTGGGCATTCGGGGTCCAGTTTCCAAGCACTCGCTCGGTGTTGGCAACAGAGCTGAAATGGAAGGATGAAGGTGGCTGTTGTCAAGTCTTTGCTCGTGATGCCTTTGCAGGGATCTCCGCTGTGGGAAGCTCGTGTGTGAATATCTGGGCTCCAAGCCCTTTACCAAAGAGAAGGCTGCGGTGATTTATGCTCGGGTGCAGAACACGCTGTGTGTAACGTTAGACTACATGAAGCCTCCCACGGAAAGGGACCCCATGCTGGTGAACGATGGCACCGTCTGTGATGACCACAAAGTAAGCAATCCTCTGACGTGTAGCAGCTCCCCTGGGAGAAGGGAGCACTTGTAGAAAGTATTGCTGTCATCTCCATCCTGAAGGAGTTGGGATAGATGTATGGGTGGTGTGACCCCCTTCAGATGGGGTCTGGCCCAAAGCCTGATGCTCCCTTGTGAGTTCCCAAAAGATCTGCAGCTCTCCTGAGTTGGAGCTGGGTGCGTAACTGCCCGGCTGGCTGACCCGGGGTTGCCTGCGTGCTTGTGCTGTAGATCTGCCTGAACCAGCAGTGTGTGCCTGCCACTGTCCTGAACTATAAATGTGAGATGAAGACAAAGTGCCACGATCATGGTGTAAGTCACGGTGCTGCGCATTGTTGGTTGTGGTTTGTTCAACTCTCTGGAGATGTGGCTCACAAAAGTGGCATCTCGGGTCGTATCTCTGGGGAAGAGCAGCCAAGAGGGGCTTGGTGGTGGAAGTGCCGGACCATCTCTCGAGGCTGCATGCATAGCACCTCCAGCATAGCTTCCTCGTGGAGCCAAGTGGCTTCTCTTTGTAAATCAGCCAAATGGAAAGGGTCTGAGCCTCCTGGAGGCTGGAAGAAGTGATAAGGACAGGGAGAAGGCAGTGCCCCGGGAGGTAACAGCCAGCATTGACCAAGGCAAAGGGCCAGCCATGGGAGCCTTGGGCGAGTTGTGCCCAGGGAGGCTTTGCCTGGCGCGAGGTGCCCTGACGTCTGTGCCCAGTGTCTGGTGAGTGAGGACATGTGGGCATGATCCTCTGCAGCTGGCTATAAATCCTGTCTCTCCCTGTCTGTCATGTAGGTCTGCAATAACCAAGGGAGCTGCCATTGCCATCCTGGCTGGAAACCACCAACTTGCCAGGAGAAAGCCGGGGCGAAGGGTGGGGGTAGCAGCAGCCCGTCTGGAGATGGTGAGTGGTGAGGGCAGCGGGTGCTCGGGTTCTCACGGGAAGAGGTGGTTCTGGGGCTGGGGCGACGGAAGCCCATTCCAACACTGGCTTGCCAGAGCAGAGCTGTGTAGGCAAGTGTCTGGGTCCTGTGGTGTGTCCCAGGATGGGCTCAAAGAGGTTGTTTTGTTTCCTGGGCCTAGATGAAGCAGATGTCAGGAGCAAGGGCTTGCTGAAGCTGTGGCTGCTTCTGACCTTCTGCCTCTTTGTGCCTGTTGCCGTTGGGCTCGTCCTCCTGGTGCTAAGGAGAAGTGGCCTGAGGCACTGTCTCGCCGTGGAGGAGTTGGATGAAGACAAGTGAGTCTGTTCTCTGCACCAAAGGGTGTCAAGGTGACGGTGTGTAGGTGACATGGAGGTGGCTGTAGGCAGCAGGAAGGCTGGAGCCCGGACAAGGACTCTTGCCATGCAGCACGCCCGAGGCGGGAAGAGGAAGCGGGAGCGATGCATGATGAAGGGATGAGGTGGCGGTGCTGCCATGGGGCTGGCGGCAGTGCTGGGAGAAGGTTTTTTGCTCCTTGCAGCTCTAGGCAGCTCTGTGACTGACAGGAGCTGCCTTCCCGGTCCCACTCTAGGTTGGGAGACAAGGATTGCGTCAATGAGGAAAGAGGCGTGTCAGATGTGTAGCTGCATAGCACGGAAGGACATTGAAATATAAGTCATTGCCCAAGTGGCTGATTGGTTTTTTTTGTGCTGGGCTTGTGCACGGGTGCCAGTGGAGCTGGCAGGGGAAATAGGGGAGAGGGAGCCATTGTGTGTGCCTTGACATTGGCAGGGAAGCGGCCTTAGTGTCAGCATCGGTGTAGGGGTCAGGGCACCGCAGGCAGTGCAGTTGTTGGAGT
Source organism: Aquila chrysaetos chrysaetos (assembly GCF_900496995.4). Classification (NCBI taxonomy): domain Eukaryota; kingdom Metazoa; phylum Chordata; class Aves; order Accipitriformes; family Accipitridae; genus Aquila; species Aquila chrysaetos. The sequence continues at coordinate 36,050,376 of NC_044016.1, read as the reverse complement.
CACAGGCGGGCGGTGGCAGGGTCTCTGTGGCATGGTGGCTCCCAGATGCCTGCAGATGTGGCCAGTAGAAGCCATGGGAGTCAGAGCGGGTGGTTAGGAGGTGGCAGGTGGCCAGATGTCCCGGGCATGTGGCAGCAGATGACAGCCTGGCTGGTGGTGAGTTACCGTGAGCTCTGAGCAGTGAAGCTTAAAAGGTGCTTGCTGGGAGAAGGTGCGTGAGTGCAATAGGAAAGTAGGGTGGAACAGAGTGGAGTAAAGTAGCATAGAGTGGCATGGAATAGTGGAATTAGTTGGAAGGGACCTGCTGTAGTTGTTGCAGCTTGTGGGGCAAGTCACCGTAATGGCTGTTGGCATGATGCACCAGCAGGCGGGTCCCAGGATGTGTCCCAGCAGTGCTGTGTAGAGGCCAGCCAAGGGTGTGTGAGAGTTGGGTGCCATGGCCAGGGTCAGTCTCGGGAAGGATGCTCCCCAAGGCTCAGTATTGGGGTCAGTTCTGTTTAATATCTTTATCAATGATCTGGACGAGGGGATTGAGTGCACCCTCAGTAAGGTTGCAGACACCACCAAGTTGGGAGGGAGTGTTGATCTGCTGGAGGGTAGGAAGGCTCTACAGAGGGATTTGGACAGGCTGGATCGATGGGCCGAGGCCAATTGTATGAGGTTCAACAAGACCAAGTGCCGGGTTGTGCACTTTGGTCACAACAACCCCATGCAGCGCTACAGGCCTGGGGAAGAGTGGCTGGAAAGCTGCCCAGCTGAAAAGGACCTGGGGGTGTTGGTTGACAGCCGGCTGAATATGAGCCAGCAGTGTGCCCAGGTGGCCAAGAAGGCCAATGGCATCCTGGCTTGTGTCAGAAATAGTGTGGCCAGCAGGAGCAGGGAAGTGATCGTCCCCCTGTACTCAGCACTGCTGAGGCCACATGTCGAATAATGTGTTCAGTTTTGGGCCCCTCACTACAAGAAGGACATTGAGGTGCTGGAGCGTGTCCAAAGAAGAGCAACAAAGCTGGTGAAGGGTCTAGAGAGCAAGCCTTATGAGGAGCAGCTGAGAGAACTGGGGTTGTTTAGCCTGGAGAAAAGGACATGGTAGGAAGGTGGGGGGGTCGGTCTCTTTTCCTAAGTAGCAATGGGATGATAGGACGAGAGGAAACAGTCTTAAGTTGCACCAGGGGGGTTTAGCTTGGTTATTAGGAATAATTTCTTCACTGAAAGGGTTGTCAAGCATTGGAACAGGCTGCCCAGGGAAGCGGTGGAGTCACCATCCCTGGAGGTGTTCAAAAGGCGTGTGATGTGGCACTTAGGGACATGGTTTAGTGGTGGACTTGGCAGTGCTGGGTTAGCAGTTGGACTCGATGATCTTAAGGGTCTTTTCAACCTCAGTGATCCTACGGGCGGGCGGTTTGTCAGGGGGATAGGGGAGGACTGCGGTGGCAGAGAGCGTTGTCCAAGTTGGGGAGTTGTTGGTCTTGGTGCTCACGCAGGGGCGGGCGGCAGCGACGCGCGTTTGGCGAGGATGGTGCGGGGGTGCCGAGCGGCTCTGTGCGTGGAGGTGCCTGCCCGTGCAAGCAGACTCGGCGGGTGAGGTGCTGAGGGCTGTCCCTGTGGTGGGCTCTCTGGAGAGCTAGCTGGGGTGCATGTGGTGGGACCGGTCCCCAGACGGGGTCCATGTCTCTTGGCACGTGAGCCTGGAGAGTGGCAGCAGCATGCGTGGCAAGCTGCCTGGGCAATCCCGTGCGAAGCAGCCCTTGGGTGGGCAGGGACCTCGGGGTGGCGGTGGCTGGAGGTGGGTGCTGCCCAGAAATGATGCCTCTGTGGTGTTTCCTCTCTGGCAGCGGGTGTCGGAGTGCAGTCCATGGCGAGCACCGCAGGGAGGACGTTGCAGTGCAGCACGGCGGTGGAGACGACCGCAGCCCCAGGCTTGGGAGCAAAGTGGCCCGCAGCCTATGTCACGATCACTGTAAGCGTGTGTAGTGTGTCTCTTGTTGTGGTGCTTGTTGTTCAATGAAAGGTATCTACGATCTCTGAGGAGTTGTGTGATCCCTGAGTGGCACTACGTGCCAGAACCGTGCCTGGACTGGGAGGCCCCTAAATGGGTGGAGGAGCCCCGGCTGTGTGCTCTGATGGTGCGGGCAAGGGCTGCTCCTGCCCGGGACATGGCCAGGAGCTGCAGCCAGCCCTGACTGGCCTGTGCCCAGTGTGATGGCAGCGATTGACAGATTGACTGAGTGAGAGGTGCCTGCCAGCCATGGCCCTCGTTGGACTTAGAGCTGGCGAGGCAGGAGGGGAGCAGGCCTGGCCACATGTCAGTCAAGCAATGGAGCAGCCACAGAGCCCCTGAGAGCCTGCGTCACCCTTTGTGCCCGAGGAGCACCCATGCTGCGAACCTGCACCCTTACATCTCTTGCCATGGATTTCACTGTGGAGGAGCTGCTCCTCACCTCCCACTGACTATGCCCTCCGGGATCTGATGGGACATTGCCCGCCCCAGGCGCACCCTGTCCTCCCCTCGGATGCTGCTGTTTGGCACCCAGGGCCTGGGAGCTGCCTCTGCATGCCTGGCTCTGGCCTTTATCCAAATAGGATAGGTGGGGCAGGGGGAGAGCAAGGACGTGGCACGGCTTGGTGCTCCCCTGCTCCACTCCTGCACTGCCCCAGCCACCGTGTTCCCATGCAGGGCAGAATGGGGATGCAGCTACACAGCACCGTGCCCAGCACAGCAAACAGAGTTGTACCCTGCCAGCCCTGCCCCTGCACACAGAACCCCCGCTCCTACCCTGTCTGCCCCACTCTGGTGGCCCTCATGGCCCCCTCCCATCCCCGCACTGCGACCCTGGCCCCTACGCTCAGCCACCCTGACCACAGCACCCACCTCTCCTCCTGGCACCACTACCTGTTGAGCCCCAAACCCATGGTGGGTGCTGGGATGTTGTGCCAAGCCCACGGGCTGGTGCCATCCCAGCCCGTGCAGACCGCCTCTCAGCCAGCCAGAGAAGGAAGGAATCCGCACAGGCTGGCAGCGCTGACAGCTTCAATGCAAACAGGACAGACACAAGAACACTCACTCCTGTCCTGACCCTGCAGCCGTGGCTGGTCCATAGAAGCAGGGTCTTGCACTGTGCTGCACACTGAGAGCATCTCAGAAGAGCTGGAAAATTACTACTGCGATCCCAGAGCATCACCTACCTGACCCTGGGGACACCATTTCATCCCACAGGAACCTGGATGCCCTCCTCTCCTTCCTGGGTGGGGACAGTGGCATGAGCTGCTTCCTCGGGTCCCTGCTGGTGTGGGCAGCAGTGGCAGCAGCTGGAGTCGAGGTGTGGGGCACTGGCAGTGGCACGGACCGGGTGATGCTTTCTACCCAGCACATCTGCCCTGGGACCATGGCTTTGCTTGGTGCATTCAGGGATACAAGGACTGGCAACAGTTTTGTCCCTCCAGCATCTCTGCCAGCCGGGATGGAAGCACGTCTCCTACAACCACACCAAAACTGCCTGGGGCAAAACATCTCCACTTGAGGAACGAAGCGCTTTCTAGGCTGAGGCTGCAGGGAGATTATTAGTCATACAGACAGGCAACGCAGCCCAACACTTCAGAGCATCCTGCCCTGGGAGGCTCCTGGGGTCTGGTACCACTGTACTGATGTGCTGTGCCAGTGCACATTTTCCCCCAGGAAACCAGTGCATCCTGCCAAGCCCCCCTCGGATGGGGGGGGACCCACCAGCCTGCTCCGGTGACCCTCAGCCATGGGGACCCTGCCCTGCCAGGTGCCGGGCTGGGGCGGCTCTCGGCGGCGCCGGGGGGGCTCACGCCATCGCGGCCGACGCGCAGGAAGAGCGTGGGGCGGATGCACGGTCCCCGCCGTGGCGTGGCTGCAGGCTCCTTCCCGCTGGCGTGGGGCCGGTGGGAGGGTGGGCTGGGGCAGTGGCGGCGGAGGAAACCTGACTCATCAGAGCAGGCATCACGCCAGGAGATCCCCTCGTGCCCGGCGGTCCCCTCCTTGCTGTGGCTGCAGCCCCTGGACAGGCAAACCACAGCACTCACCCTCGGACTTGGGTGGGCTCAGGGTGCCCTGCCCAGCACTGGCACACCGTGGCACACAAAACCCTCCAGCCTTTCCACGAGAAAGACCTGCACTGTTGTGTTCCTGTGCATTGCAATTAGGTCAGAAGCCTGCAGACCCTCGTTGCAAGGAGGTCTAATTACCCTCTGTGCATCACCGTCCACTCAGCCTCCCTGGGAGTGGGTGTGTGCAGATGCGAGGAGAGCACGCTGGTGCTCCGGTGCAGGCACGCTACCAGCCCACCATTCACTACTGCTAATTAAAACTGTCATTCTGGTCTTGCACTTTGTTTGGCACTGGGAATTTAATGACACCATCAGCTCACGTTCAGCCATTAGACAGCTCACTGGAAATGCAGATAAACTCTTATGTGACACGAAATGTGGATTAGGGAGTTTCGCTCCCTGCCATGCAGCACTTACTTCTGCAGCAGCTGCTTTGGATGTGGCTCCCATTAATTTATTTTGGCTGTGCTGGGCATACTGTTAGTGCATACATCAGCGGCACCTCATGTGAGCATGGGGCTGAGGATACAGTGCGTGCCTCATATATCGCTCCTGCAGGGACAACGGTCCCTGGGCTCTGGCACTTGGGGGGTGTCACACAGCCTGCCAGGAGCTGTGGGCAGCTCCCAGAGCCACCCACGCACATCTGCCCTGCTGGGCCATACCCGGTGCCTGTAGTGGCTGCAGGTCCGTGCTGTGGTGTGGGCTCCATGCTGCACTCACGGTGTACCTGGGCTCTGCGGTTTCCAGCAAGATGAGAACAGTCCTTGGTTCTTGCATGGTTCCTGCAGACCAAGCACAGCCCACAGGACATGAGTTTGGCATTGCCAGGATCCTGGGGAAACCCAGCTGCAGAGACAGCATCCCTGAGCTGCCGCCAGCCTAAAGCACCCCAGGCTGCTTTGCTGCAGCCTCCCATGGGAGCCTGGAGCATGCCTGCGGTTCCGAGGGGAAGTCCTGGCAGCGGGGGAGACAGCTCACAGCCCCTACCCGGGTCAAGGGCGCTTCCCCGAGCCTTCCCCATAGGTGGATGCCCACAGGGATGGAGATCAATGTTTGCTGCGCGGCAATGCCTTATCGGCAACCTTTAATCTTGTTTGCTCGGACCCTCTGTCCATTGGGCAGCCAGGCCCCGGCTCCCCCCAGGACAAGGTACGCGACCGCGGCACACGGTGCTGGCTCAGCACATACCGGGAGCGGGGCAGCCGGTGCGTCTCCGCCGAGCCAGAGCACGTCCCGACCCTACAGCCAGCGCCAGGCGATGGAGGCTGGCGAAGGCACAGAGGAGACCCCGCTGCCTCTGGTGCTGACACGGTTTCAGCTCTCCGAGGAGTACGGCTTCCTTCTTCCCGATCCTCTGGTAGGAGACGGCTGTGCCACCGCGTCTGCATGCTACAGGAGACAGAGAACGGGAAAATAGAGGGGTTGGTGAGCGGCTTTCTGGTTGGGTTTCAATTCAGTGCTACTCTTAACAGTTTATAAAAAGCAATGAGGAAGGCACATGCTATTTTGGCTTAGACAGTTTCACAGGACAAACCCCTTGCTTTAAATATTATTAAACTGGCTGCAGCAAGGGGCACAGGGGAGAGGAGAAGGAGCTTTGCAATTCACACATTGGCCTTGGCTTTACAGGATTTCAGGGAGTACAAGGACAGCAGTCAGACTGCAGATCTCCTGTGCTGAAAGCAGTGCCATTTATCACTGGGCTCACCTCGCAGTGGGAGCGCTGAGGGACAGGCAGATACTTGTTTATCATCTATTAATTCGCGATCACGCAGGCTGGTATTACAAGAGGGGGAACCAGACACAAACCATTAGCCACAATGTGCAAGGCTGGATGGATGCTGGGAGCTGGGGCTGTCGGCGTCCGCTCGCCTCCCTCTCCCCTGCCAGTGCCCCAGGAAAACCTTTTCGCAAACACAACAGAGCAGGACGGTGAAAGCCCCCCGGCTGGGCAATGTCCAGCACAGCCCTCCCAGTCCCAGCGGCAAGTCACAGCCCTGCTCCCGCTCCCATCACTCCAATTCCCTTTTCTCCCCAGACCCTATGGCTCTTCTGCATTACAGCCAGAGCAGGGACTGGAGCAGGAGAGTTTGGGCGTTGTCTCTCATCAACTCTGAAAATTTTACCCAGGGCTAGGCTTATCTCCGAGCCCTCTGTTCCCTCCTTTGCGAAGGACGACAGCAGCAGCATGTCCCCCCCGCCCAGCACAGCCCTGAAGTGTTCTCTTTAGAGGAGGGAGCTGCACTCTCCCCTGAGCCTGCCCCTGCTTCTTGCACAGCCCCACAGCCAGCTCTGCTGACACCACATTTAACCCCTGGACATATCTTGCCCTGTCTCAGTCCTGAGCTGCTCAGGAACCAGGGGAAGAGATGAGACGCAGCCTTATGACACCCTGTGCGGCCAGACTCTGTGCGTTAACAGCCCTCCCTCTCGCCTCTCTCTACCAAGACAGAGCTGCCGGCGCCCTACGGTCCCTGGATGGAGATTGCCCATGACCTGCCTCAGCTGATCGCCAGCCATCGGCTCCGCTCACAAGTTCACCAGGTACCTGTGTTATCTTTCCTGACTCTGGAGCTCTCTCAAACCTTGGTCTGACACAGCAGTGTCTGCAAAAAAAACGCACGGAAAAGCAAACCAACAGCAAAGCCGTGTCCTCAGCAAGGACTCACGCAGACAGAACTAATACTGTGCAAAACATCGGCACAGAAATAAGTCCTACGGCAGATCCTACAGCGCACCGGCCAGCCGAGGCAGCGAGGGCTGGAGCGTGTCGAGCAGCATGCGGTGGCAGGGGAAACCCTCTAGATGTCACGAGAGCCACAGCTTGTCCTGGCCGTGCTCCCCACCGAGGATTCCAGTCGCTCCACGAGCCCCCTGGCCTGGCCGGACCCCTCCGGCACACGGGGATCGGCCGCTCTCACGTGCATCCCAGTGCGAGGGAGAGGAACACCTTTTGGAGTAAAATCCCACCGTTTACTGTCCATGCTCACGAACCAGCAACGGCGAACCAGTCGCAAATCTTGCAGGTGTGGGAGGGAACGGAGGCTTGCAGGGGGAGGGCGAGGGCAGGGAGAAGCACTAGGAGGGTCTCTCCCCGGCTGGCGGGGCAGCCCCCCACCGCGGGGGGCCCTTGGCATCGCCTGCGGTGCCCCTTGCTTCCAAAGGTCTCCCTGGCAGATGCCGCAGCTGAGCACCCGGCACCTCCGAGGGCATGAGGAGCTGCACTTGGCGCATCTGGTGCTCAGCTTCATCACGATGGGCTACCTCTGGCAGGAGGGCGAGGAGGGCACCATGAAGGTAAAATCAATGTGGAGCAGGTTCAGCTGCTCCTTGGGATCTGGGGCTGATGGTGCTCCCCTGGGACTCATCCCATGGGAGCAAAGCCTCTTTCCTGAGGCTGCCCGTAGACCCCTCCTGCCTGGTTGGGTGCTTGTAGACAGGCACCTTTCACCAGCCTGACAGTGTCCCCATCTTCTTCTGTGCTTTGTGCCCTTCAGGTCCTGCCCCAAAATCTCGCTGTCCCCTTCTGGGAGGTCTCGCAGGCCCTCGGCCTCCCCCCCATCCTCAGCCACACGGACTTTGTGTTGGCCAACTGGAGGAGGAAGAACCCCAACAGGTAAATGGGCAAACACGGGTGGATGGAGGGCAGCTCCTCCCGCAGTCGGGGCAACCGTGATGAGCCTGAGCAGGTCCCATCCAGCACACAGGACAAACGGTTCCCAAACCGCTCCTGTTCTGCCAAAAACCATTGAAAACCCACCATCACTGGGGGGCTGTCTCATGGGTGCAGACGCAGGTGCCCAGTGGGGAACTGGCTGCCTCTGGGAGCATCCCCGCAGGGGACGGCGCTTCCCATGGGCCAGCGAGCTCCTTTGTCTCCCACAGAGCACAGTCCATTACTGAAACAATTTATAACGTCTCTCTTTCTCTCTCCTTTTCTTGTGCATTTGTTGGCAATAACCGAAATGCCTTCAGGCCTCTGGAAATTGAGTAAGTATTTAAGATGCTTATTTATTTTCTAACAGTATTAGTTTTGTTTGAATTGGCTTAGCACTCCAACACTGCAGGGCTCTGCTTAGCTTGAACCTATCTCTTGATATATGAGCACAACAAAAACAGCTCAGTCTTTGGCACGCAAATACCACTGCAACAACAGCAAAGTGCCATGACCGCAGCTGAACCGTGGGCTGCTCTAGTCCGTGCAGAGCCTGCCTGTCATGGACCAGACTTTTAGCCCAGCGAGTGCATGGGGAGGGTCACGGGTCCCTCAAAACCAAAGCAGCCCCTCTCCCCTTTTGCTCTGTGCCAACTCATCTCTGCCCGTGATGCAGATAAGAGGCTCTGCAGCTGGGAGGGTTTTGCTCCAAGGACTCAGTGGGTCCCGGGGTGTGCGGGGAAATCCCGAGCAAGCGTCCTCCTAACCCCCGCGCGCTCGGCCGCTCTGCCCATCGCCCCTGCAGGAACCTGGACACTATCATCTCGCTGCCCGGGGGAGAGAGCCTGCGAGGCTTCATCCTCGTCACCCTCCTGGTTGAGAAGGCAGCTGTGCCTGGGATTAAGGTAGGGTACCGCCGTGCCCCGTAGCTCTTTGCTCGCCTGGAAAGCACCCACAGGCGCAGACCCACGGGGTGTACCCGTCCCCTGCACGCTTGCTCGCGGGCTGGGGGAAGGGGCAGAGCTGGTGTGGGTGGCAGCGGGTATGCAGAGCTGCTGTACACAGACATTCCAGCCTCCTCAACACTTTGTGCTCTCCCTCCTCTCCTCTCGCAGGCAATCATTCAGGCCATTCGTGCCATCCTGCAGCTTGATGAGGAGACCCTGCACAAAGCCCTGCAGGAGCTGGCAGAGGCCATCGGGGACATGAGCAAGGCTTTGAAACGGATGCATGGTAACAGCAGCCTTCAGCTGGAGGGCAGCTCATGTCCTCACATCGCTGTGCACGCTTTAGCTTATAGGATGCATTAGCGTAAATGCGCTTGGCCCATAAAGCGTCTCTGGAGAGAGCGAGCGGGAGGATGCAGGAGCAATTCAGGGGAAGCTTAGTGCTCCCAGGATGATGCATAGTGTTTGAGCACCCAAACGGGCCCGGGGTAAAATTATGGGGTGTTTTGGGGCTGAGTATAGCTCTGAGCAATGCTATACTGAGCACAGCAGTGCCCCAAGGAGCCCGGCTGGGGGAAGCCCACCGTGGGGAGGGAGCACCAGCACCGTGCAATGCACCGGTCCCTCCTGCCGGGTCCTTCTCGGGGCACAGATTCGGGTTGCCTCGGCTGTGGCGGAGCAGGGAGCACTGCCACACGGGAAATGCCGACGCGGTGGGAACTAATTGCCTTTTGCCCGCAGTAACATCTATGATCTGATTTCCTCCTAGACTATGTGGATCCAGCAGTATTTTATGCTGTGATCCGGATCTTTCTCTCCGGGTAAGTGTGGCACATTTCCTCCCAAAGCCACCGTGTCGGCAGCTCCCGGGGCTGGGGGGAGCAGGGGATGCGCTGGGAAGGGGCAGTCCAGATGGGGCACGGGGTCCCCCAGGCAGGATAGGAACCAGCGCTGTGGCCGGCAGTGGTGGCTCTGAGGGTGACGTGGTCCTGTCCCTCTTGAGGGATGGAGATCCCAGGCACTTGATCCACCTGCATGGAGCTGGAGCTGCTGGGCAAGGACCGTGGCAGAGCGCTGGGGTCTGCCTCCCCACCAGCTTCTCTCCATCCTGAACTTCAGCTTGGCTCCGGCACAGTCTCTGTGCTGCAATGGCTGTAATTGTGCAGAAATGAATCATTCCTGCTCTTGGCCCGAACAGTTTTGACAGGAGACTTATTTCTCTTTACTTTGCACACTGTACACACAAAGCTACGAAGCCAAGTGGGGTCTCTTCCCCCTGTGTGTTAAAGAAACATCTATAAGAAGCCTCTTGCTGTTGCTCCCTTACCATTCCGTTAACTAAAAAAACCTATTCCCCCACAAATACTGAAAAAAGTCCATTGGTCAAGGCAGAAACATGGCCATGAGAGCCCAGTGCTGTTGGTATGCTATCCCTCATCTTCCCTGCGGGTCTGCGAGCATCCCCAACTGCTCTGCTCCCGGGCTTCTCAGGGGGTTTCTATTTTTATTTCTCTTCAGCATATCTCGGCATTCCTAAGTCAAGAGTCTCCATGCATCCTGATTATGTTTCTCTCATTTTTTATCCAAGCTGACCTTGTCTTGATGGTCATCAGCCTGGAAAAACATGCCTTTTAAATTCTCTTCTGCTTATAAGAACTTCCCACTAGTAAAGGTTACTATAAATACATCCCTGGGAGAGCTAAAAATATTACAGTATTTGATAATGAATCTATTTTCTCTGCAGTTTGTGCAAAATCTGCTCCAGCAGTCAAACAGCCTTAGCAGCCAGCACCGAAAGCTTCATGAAATGGTGCATTCTTCAGAAGGTCAAGAGATATTTTTGTGCCAGGCACATTATCTCTCTGAAATTATAACTGCTCCTTCCATTTGTGAGCAAGCATTTATCCATTTTTGCACAACAGGCGCATAAAGCCAGATGACAGGGGCTGTGAGTTAATGGTGTATGGGGGGGAGGCACCGACGCTGCCCAGTTCCCGGGCTTGCCGAGGACGAGCAGCTTTATGAGAGGGAGGAAATTACATTACAGGCTTGTTCTCTGCTGAAATAAATAAAGGCAGGCTGTCCTGCGCTGTCTTTAAAGACATCATCTCAAGAGCAACAAGAACAGAGAAAAATCCAAAGTACAAACTTCAAGGGCTCAAAAGAGCATTTGGGCGACTCTATCTGCCGCAGAGGCAGCTCAGCTTCTCCTAATGGCCACTGGGATTTCAAGGAATTAATGTTAAGTGCCACTATTGCCCAGATAAGTGCCTCCTCGCCTCTTGCACACCCGAAGCAGCTCTGCACATGCAAACCACCCTGTGGCACCTGCCGGAGCCGGGACCCGAGTCGGGGACGGAGGTGCAGCCAGGCGGAGGGCAGGGTGTCCCTGCACCACGCCGTGGGGTGCTCACCGGTGCGCGGCAATCCCATAGAACCATCCCTAGCTCCTCGGCAAAGGATAACTAAGGATTTCTCCCTACACCCATGACCTTGTCGTGTGCCTCGACACAGTGTTTGATTTCCAAGTTTATCTCGCGTTTGAGGAGAGCTGACAAGGCTGAACGAGGAGGAGATCCATGGGCCAGGTCAGGAAGGTTTCACTCAATCTTGCCGGCCCAGGGTCCCTTCTCACAGCATCCCCCCCTGTTATCAGCCACCCTGCGGCTGCTCCCTGCCTGACTTCCATGTCTTCCCACTCAGCTGGAAAGATAACCCCGCCATGCCGGACGGGTTGATATACGAAGGTGTATCTGACGAGCCCATGGCGTACTCGGGAGGGAGCGCGGCACAGAGCACCATCCTTCACGCTTTTGATGAGCTCCTGGGGATTCGCCATAGCGAGGAGAGCAGTAAGTCACACACTTTTTTCTTTTTCCCAAGCAAATAAGGTGCGGGGGAAGAACCGAGCCAGAGCGATTCCCACAGCCGTGGGACGGCTGTGTGTGCCAGTCGACAGGACACGTGCCCATCTTGCCCTCGCAAAACCCTCGCAGAGCCCAGCTGGGACGAGGCTCTGCCCAGTTCGTTAGGGAGGAAGTCTATAAACGAAGCTCTGGCAGGCACTTCCTCAGTGCTATAAATTCCCAGATGGACAGACTTTGCTTTTTGTGTGTCAGCTTTTTACTGAGGTTATATATGGGTACGGAGAAGAGGGAGCAGAGTGCACCAGTATCTTGCCAGTAATTTAGCTCATCCATTCACATAGTTTCGCATTAGTCTGGCCCACAACAGAATGTATTTATCAGAAATTAGCAAAACCACTCTAATAGCAAAAAAACCCCTAAACAACCTGAAACCGAAAGACTGAGAGCAAGGGCTAAAACCTGCCTTTTAGGGTTAAGACCAAGCCTAATGGAGCGTTGACCTAATATGGGTTTTCTTTCTCAATTAATTGGAGGCACAGAGACAGAACAGCGGAGGGCCGGAGGCCGCGCAGGCTGTCGGGTACCACCCAGCGCAGTGGTCCCTGCAGACCACGCCAGCACCGGTGCTCCGGTCTGGCCGCTCTTTGAGAGCACCAGGGTGCTTTAACCTACTTGCCCACAACTTATTTACCTTTTTCTGGTGTCTTGCAGCTGCCTTCCTGCACAGGATGAGGGACTACATGCCCCCACCCCACAGAGCCTTTGTGGAGGAGATCCACCGTGCCCCCTCCCTGAAGCAGCATGTGCTCTCCTCTGGAGACGCACGGCTCTGCACGGCTTTCAACCGGTGCGTCTCAGCACTGGCAGAGTTCAGGTCCTACCACATCACCATTGTCACCAAGTACATCACCGTTGCGGCGGCCAAAGCCAAGGCTGGGCAGGCAGACGCGGGTGACAGGGCTGGCCCCTCTGCGGTGAAGCCCCCGTCCGCGCTGGAGGCCAAAGGGACCGGCGGGTCCCACATCTTCAGCTTCCTGAAGAGCGTCAGGGACACCACCAGGGAAGGGATGATAAGTGCCTGACTTGCCCTGAGGGTTTGCAAGGCACTGCTGAAAGCGGGTGCAGAAGGCCAAACGGCTCCAGCGCGTGTCTGCGGCGCACGAGCCAACATCCGACCACAGCGACCTTCACCGAAAACCTCCTCTCAGCAGCACCCTTCCCGCTTGCATGCATCTGGGACATGGGGAACGTGCTCTGGGTTGTCGAGGGAGGAGAGGACTGCTGCTGATAACCCCCCAAAGGCACACAGTGAGCACAGCATCCTTCCGCGGCACCGGGATGGGCACAGCATCCTTCCACGGCACTGGGATGGGCACAGCATCCTTCCATGGCACTGGGATCAGCACAGCATCCTTCCACAGCACCGGGATGGGCACAGCATCTTTCCACGGCACCGGGATGGGCACAGCATCCTTCCACGGCACTGGGATGGGCACAGCATCCTTCCACAGCACCGGGATGGGCACAGCATCCTTCCATGGTACTGGGATCAGCACAGCATCCTTCCACGGTACCGGGATGGGCACAGCATCCTTCCACGGCACCGGGATAGGCACAGCATCCTTCCACAGCACTGGGATGGGCCCAGCATCCTTCCATGGCACCGGGATGGGCACAGCATCCCTCTCTGGCACCGGGAATTGCTGTGTCCCTCCAAGCCCTGCTTGCTGCACCCCCCCAGGCTCTCTCTCTGCGACCCCCCCCGGGGGTCGGGGCTGCCGCTCCGCTGCGGGGACCGCAGAGGGGGGCTGGAGGTGGCTTGGGGTTCCGCGACCCTAATAAAGCAGCGGTTCCCAAACCCAGCCGTGCTGCCGGGCCCTGTGTCCATCGCGAAGCCGCGTTCCCCGGCCGGCCCATCGCGACATCCCAGCGCTTCTCCATCGCGAGGTGGCGACAGAAACCTGCTTTTGGCTCCGCCGCAGACGGGCTCCCTCGCAGCAGCGGAACGGCGGGGGAGCAGGTAAAACAAAACACTAGTGGGGATTTGGGAGGGCTGCGGTGAGTGCTGGGGGCTGCGGGGTGCGAGATGGGGCTTCCCAATGCGACCCACAGCCCTTGGTACCCAGACACGGCTCCTCTCCCCCCACCAACCAGCCCTGTCGTTTTAACACCGGGACACGACGTGTTTCTTATGTGCCCAGGGCTATCAGGCCCCTGTGGGTCCCAAAACACCGAGGCAGTGTCCAGTCAGCAATTGTCATCAACCTTTTCAGCCTGATCCTGATACTTGGGCTGGTAACAGCAAGCAGTCGGGTCTAAAAGTCAGATTCTTGATTGCCCGGCATTTCACAGTTACTTGTTTCTGTACAAGACAGTTTTGTCTGCTGAAATCCCTGCTCCCAGTTTGAGTAACAGGCAGAGATCTTGCATAGCTCATGTGTCTGCAGCGGGACCACAATTACTCACAGGGGAAGTCTGCTGACAAGCACCAACTCTCCAGTCATGGGAATGATGCTGAAGTCACTCAAACCCAACTGAGAGGCGAAAGTGGATGAGAGAAGTGAGCAGAGCATGTGGGAAAAACGCAGCATGTCAAGGAAGCTGGTGTTCACTTGGAGATGCTGCATTAAGGTATAAGGCTTTACTCTCCATTGCCAACTTCATTGCAGGTCCTGATTCATTAAGGGCTCAGGATGTCACACGGGCAAAGCGGCAACATTTGGGCACACAGAGGCTTCACTTTCTTAAGTCTCAGTGAATGAGCAATGCTGTGCTGTGGCAGGATGGGGGGGACATACGGTTTCCTCGAGGGGCCGGTAAGGGAAAAACAGCTCAGACAAACCCGTGGTCCTCACCGGGTATCTGCGGCAGACCAACACCCGGCTTGATGCTGGGTTCAGCCCAGGACCTAACACGCAGGTTCCTACGATACAGAGAGCGCAGCAGATGAAGCAAGAGCAGCAAACAACCCTGCAGCTCGGCATAGCTGCCAGGGCTCTTGCCTGCTCCCCCATGCATCGCTCCCCGGCCCAGGGCGGTAGGACTGGGCTCGCCTCACCCCACCGTGCTGGGGAAGGGTGGACAGATCTTTGGGCCAAGAGCGGTGATAAAGCTTTTTTCATAATGCCAGGTGCCCAAGATGCCTTTTTACGGTGAGAGAGCACCCCCAAATTCCTTGGAATCGGCATCTTTAGGGAAATCAGGCCATATGCCTCCGTGTTTTGCCTGCCCAGGTTTTGCTGGCATGGCCACCAGAGACAGGTTTCACACCCAATCAGTGTCTCGGTGCAAAAATAGCTCTGGCAGTGCCACTTCTCCTGCACTATCAGAAGACAGTCAAGGTCCTTTGAAATGAGGCTTTGTTCCCATAAGGGCAACAAAAACCTCAGCACACAGCAGCTTGAATTATTAAAGCTCCTTGCTAAATTTTATTTTGTGCCCTCTTTTGAAAGGCAGTCTTAAAACTGGGGCTTAAGAGAAGATATCTTCAGTAAACAACCTATGGGAATGTGTCAGCACCTTTAAATCTTTGCCTGGCAGCCCTCATTCCACTCGATCTTCATTTCTGAATAGCTGCTGCATATTTTATGTAGGAAATATTTCATTCTGGTGATTGTCTTGGTCTATTACATTTCAGACCATTTCAGGAAAACAGCAAACTTACTTTGAGGGGAAAAAAAAAAAAATCACTCCACCTAAATGAAAAATACAATCGAGACTCGCAGGGAGCTGGCACAGGCTGGCACTGCAGGGGAGACGCGTGGGCTCCATGCACGCTGTGGAGTGCCCAAACCCATACTGGTCAGCAGCAATGCTGGTGCCAGGAAGGGGCAAAGGGCTCCCGGGGGGATTTTGTTGCTGCTGCAAATCCTTGTGAAGCCCCAGGGCCCTTCTCCGCACACGCTGCCCCTGCCCCAACCGGTAGGATCACAGCAATGCTCCAACTCAGGAGGAAGGAGAGCAATTTTGTGCTGCCTTGGAAGAGAAAAGGGGAGCTAGGAAACCAGAGGAGACACACCAGAGGGCTCTGGGGGTACCCCACACCAGTGGGCACGCTCACCTTCAACACAGTACTTTTGGGAGGTGAGGAAGGTGCCTAAAGAGCTGCACAGAAACAGAGTCAGACCACGGCATTCCCAGGTCAGCAAACTACATAGCAAGGACTCACCACATTTGAGTTCACTTTACCAAATGCTTTGTGAGAGACACATCCAGCGACAGCACACGCATTAATCAGATTCAGCTCCTTTAAAGTTGGATTCAGGGAGGATCCTGCCGCACTTGCAGCACCCAGACAGTGATGCACAGTGATGCACAGACCCTTCCCGTCTTCTCTCCTGGCAGGCTGGGACAGCTGCTTCGTGAGAGCTTTGATTTCTCTCTGTTTCCAAACCACTGCTGTCTAATATTGATCACAAGGCACAGACATCTAAGGTCTCAGGTGCATTATGCCTGGAAGTACATTGCATTTAAATAATTTACGCCTGCGCCTAAAAATGCCACAATACGGTTGAGAATAACACAATGCTTGGCATTCATTTTGCGTGCTGCCATCAGGAACTGCACTGCGATGCACTGCCCGCAGCCACGCAGCACGACGGGTCTGCGGACCCGAGGTCCCGCTCTGCCCTGATGGGTTCATTTCGGCAGGCGCTGGGGGAGCCCTGGACGCATGGGGTGGCACGGCCCTTCTGCCACCAAAGGCAATACGAAGAGCAAAGGAAATTCAGAGCTGTGCCACAGTCACAGCCCAGACCCCAGCTGGGACAACCAGCGCCTGCGGGACACCCGAGATGCCCTGCGCTGCTGCCTGCACTGGGACGGGCAGACTGAAGTTCATTTCTGCCCAGGCTCCACACAAATGAGACCAGGATTTTGCACCGCTTCCCCGAACCCGGCAGCATCTGCTGGGTCAGCCAGGATAGACGCCTGATGTCTGGGAGCTGATTCAACACCAAGAGGGATGTCTCAGCCCTCAGCCACAACCAGAACAGCAGCTACAGACCCAAATTAGCACCACCCACACAGAAAACTATCTTATCATTGCAAACAGAGGCCCTGCCCCTGCAGCGCTGATGCACACACATTTCCATCGCGAATCTGCGGCTCTGGAGCCGCCCAGCAGCCTCGGCACGGCACTCCCAGCCCCGTTCTGGGGGTGTCCACCTTCTTGACACCTCGTTACCCCCTTTTATTAAGCGGAGATTTTTTCCATGGAGTCTGATGGTCCGATCCATGTGATGGAGAAGGAAGCCTGGTGCACACTTGAGGGGGACGGGAGGACACCCCGCCTGGGCACACCTTCAATGCCACCAAACCTCATGAGAGCTCCGGTCAGCTGCACCCGGCTGCTGAGGCATCAACACGAAGTCCGAGAGCTGCATCCCTTTCCTCCGCAGCCCAGGCAAGCCAGGGCCTCTCTTATACCTTATCACAAAATTCCCTTCCTACTCTGCTCAAAAGCACGACGCTTTCCTTTTTGCTACAGCCTTGTGTATAGTGCACTAAGAGGGTAAAAGGAGGAAAGGTGCCTGGGTGCCCCGCAGCGAGGCTTGTTGGGTGCCCACCAGCCTGCGTCAGGGCATGCACGGGCACAAGTCCCCGGCTCCTTCGCCCAGCCATCTCTCCTGGGCAAGGGGACGTACCAACAGCAACAACCTCTGCAGGGTCCCGGGGCTGCCCCCAGACCCGGCTCAGCTTCTGCCCTCCCCTCGCAGCCAAAATCTTCCGTGGCCCCGGGGAGGGCAGCTCGAGGGACGTTGGTGCACAGGGTGTTTCTCAGCTGTAGCTCACAACAGCGCCCAAGGAAAGGCCCCTCGCTGCAGGCTCCCCAGCAGCACCCAGCACCCCACACCGCTCGTCTCTGCCTCTCCCCTGCCCGGCACGGTCCCCAGCCTGCCCGCACCTGGCTGTCACCACCCGTGCTGCGCCTAGCCCGGCGGCCGCCATCCCACCCACGCTGCTTGCTCAGACTTTCCGCTCCGCTCCTCAATTGCTTCGGCCTCCGGTTCCCTCCTCGCCTTGCCCAAGTCTCACCCAGGTCACCTTCCACCACTGTGCAAAAGTTCCTGAGATGCCTCTGGGCAGCAGCCGGGCTGTCGGCCCCGCTCCCCAGGGCGTCTGACAGCCCCCGGGCAGACAGAGCCAACCGCTTTGCTGCGATTCCTGCTACCGCTTTTGTCCTCGTGAATATTTGAAATCAAACAAGAATACAAACATTGGGATTCTAGACACTTCCCAACCCCAACCTTATTTATCATACTTGGCTCTGCTCCTGGAACCAGGGCCAGGAGAGGCTCCGAACGATCTAAGTTATTTAACATGCTGTGCATAGATCAATCTCACTCTCCCCTCTAGCCACAGGTTTCCCTTTGTGGTTTGCTGCACACTTATTATGTCCATCAATATCCAAGTAATTAAAATCCCCCATTATCTGGGTCCTGGCTGCCTTACGAGCTCCTCATAAGCTATAAAACCTTTCATGATCAACCTTCCGTAAGTGCCCGGGAGGTCCGCAGCCCCATCCCAGGATCCCCAGGCTGCTGTTATAACCCTGAAGGTCCCACCGAAACTGCCGCCTGCTCCAGCCTGAAGCGTGTCTGCCATTCCTCGCCATGCATTCCTGTTCTGTGCCAGGATTGCTCATTTTTATCCCAGTCTTTCTCTTTTTGCCGGTAAGTTTATCTCAGAGCAAGCCCCCCCAACTCCTGCTTAGCTCACATGGCTGGAGGCGAGTACCGGACCTGCTGCATTCCTGCGAGCACCCGCAGGCTGCCAGGCTCTGGACGGTCACATCCCGAATTTTGCCCTGCTGCATAATCGCTCACCATACCCTGGAAAAGCAGCGAGCCCCCAAAACTGTCACACCTGCAGCCCCGCTGTCCCTGCATCCCAGTCAGGGACCGTGCCGGGGCTTTTCTGGAGAGACGCTGGTCGGGGCGGCTGCTCACGCTGCCCTTCACGCCCCAGCTCAACCCACCCACAGCCCACCAGCAGGTCTCTGTGGAAGCGGCCGCTGACTGTCCCGGCTCGGCACGTTGCTCCGGGCATGGAGATCACGGCACGCTGGGCAGGGCGAGCGGCTCACGCAGCCTGTGATGGACGTGCGCCCACGTTGACATCTCTACAGACAAGTACTTGTCTCCTAGTCGGGCTCTCTCCTGCACAGCTCGGCCACAGGTCTCAAAGCAATTTACTAATAACAGCCAAGTTTGCTTTGCAGTTCCCCCCCTGGGAGGGATGGGAGGGCACAGAAAATAATTGCTTTCACCTTCTTTCTGGCGCTGCTGCTTGCCCGAGACCTGACGCTGCAGCGGGTGCATGCCCTGAGCACCGTATCCCTCTGAACACTCGACCTGGCAAGAGCACAAGAAACGCAGAGGGCTTTATCTCTGCCCGGGGAATTACTCACCTTGGCAGGAGTGACTACAGTCCAGATATGATTGAAGGACATGACTCAAGCCAAAAAGTGCTAATTACGGCATTGAAGGAGGAGGAGAGAGGAGCTGCTAAATTACCCCTAATATGGAAAGGGAGTTAGGAACAGATTGAAAAACCATCACTGCAGAGATGATGAATATGGGGCTGTCCCAGCTCAGGGCCACCAGCACCGCTGTGCTGGGGACATGCGGACCTGGGACCTGCCACCCCGAGCCCAACAAGCCTCGGAGGAACCCTCTGTCAGGGAAGGAACGGGTTTGTTTATGCTCCCTGTGTGACCTTCAGCATATCTCTGGGTTTCTCCTGTCGTTTAGCTTTAGACCAGCTTTAGACCTGTTTCAGACCAGGCAGGCAAATGTCTCTACCCTGCCTGCTAATGGCACAAGGATCTCTCTCCTGCTCTGCTCCACTGCCTTCACACTCTCCATCACCTCCTGCAGCTGCCTCTGTTGCCGAATCCTAACGCTTTACTCTCTTTTGCCGGCTCGTCGCTGCAGCGTGCGATCTGTACAAATGCAGTGTCAGCGCTGCGGTGGCGCTGGGGCAAAGCGACAAGGGACACACAGAGCCGCATGCTCGCTCGGCTGCAGCTCCCAGCACCTTATGTTTTTGACTGCTGGGAAGCTAAAAGGACAGCATGGCTGGTGTGTCAGACAAATGCTGGTCGTGTTTTCCCATGGACGGTCAGTGCTGGGAAACGGCACCAGTGTAAAGCGAGTCACCAGATGGAAGGATACGCAAAGGGACCTTTGGGAAAGGGCTTTATTTCAATCCCTGAAGTCCCCGATGTATGGCCAGCATTTATAAAACATTGCACTGTTGATGCTTTTTGGAAATAGGAGGAACCAGAGACTGAATCATTAGCATTAGCATAAAAATAGCTTTGCATGGGGCAAACACAGCTTGGAAACAAGCCAAAGACAGGTCCTGACAAAGGTCTTTGACCTTCCCTTTTAGGATTACGAACATCACAGTAACTGCACGCTGCTGCTGCAGCCTCCGTTGCCTGCAGCCCTGCACCGAGCTCTCCGCTAGCAACTCCAGTGCCTCAGTTGGCAGCCAGGGTTTTATGGGTTTCTGGGACACGGCAGAAATCACTTTCCTGTTCATAAAACGTACAGCAGAAACACAGTGCATGGCAGGATCTAGGACTGGGTTAGCAGCCTCGTCTTTAGGACATACATGCCTGGATGAGAGGGGTATGCTGTCCACCTTCCCCTCCTCCACAGAAGGGGGGAGCATCAAAAATACATGGCGAGTGTGGCCTAGAAACCTCTTCTGTGTTCAGGGACAAGAAACCAGCAGGGATGGCTTTAATTCCCCCTTCTGGGCATCCTTTTGCCTGCGGCGAGGTAGAGGAGGAGCCGGGATCCCCACTTGCCCCGGGGCAGCAAGGGGCACCCTGGAGGCAGCCAGGCACATGCCCCCCAGCCGGCTTGGCTCTCCCAGCTACGCATGGATGCTCACCCGCTGGCAGAGCCGCTCCGCGGCTGGTCACAGCCGAGAGGAGAGGTGATAAAATCCACAGGCTTTGAGTGCAAGCTCTCTGAGGCCGGGGCTGTCTTTTTTTTCTGTATTTACTCAGAGACCAGCACAGTGGGTTCCTGGTTTATGATGCTGTGCTAGAGTAATTTGAATAATAAATACCATGAAGAAAGTGCATTATTATGAAATATGGGTTTTTCCAATAAATAAATCATGGCTGTTATTTGCATGTATAATACCAAGAGAAGGTATCTAGGACAGTTGGTGCTGGCTGGAGCGTCTGACGCGAAGCTTTGCAATAAACCAACACCCCCTTCCTTTAGCTTGCCCGTTACTCCAGCTCCACTGGGTTCACATTTTAGGATTCGAGGGGGGTGACGCTGTCGGGGCAGACCCCATTCCTGCAAACCTTTCCTCACAAGGAAAGGAGTGCCACGTTTGCCATGCGGACACCCTGGGCAGTGGTGCCAAGGTGCCGTCCTCAAGGGCCTGACCCGAGCCCCGGCCACGGGGTGCCCGCTCGGTCTAACGAGGGGAAAGCGGGCGGACGGCTGGGAACGATTTCTCTAACGCTTGGAGCGACCGTTCACGCGAGGAGCCAGGGTTTAATCACCGCCTGCGCGGTGGCATGTCGCCGGTGCCATGCGGAGGAAGCGCCGCGTCCGCCCCGATGCCTGTTTGCAAAGTTAGTCACTGCAGCCCGCGGTTGCTAGACCGGGTAAACAAGGGCAAACAAAGGCACTGGCGTTCCAGGCAGGCACGGTGAGCCCATGAGGCAATCTGTACCCTGCTTCCCAAGAGCTGTGTCAAACTGATTTCTTAGAAAAAAAGAAAAAAAAAAAGGAAAAAAAGACAAGGCACAGCAGTAAGAGGCTGTCTCATGCTGGGCTCTGCTGCTAAATATATTCTGTGTTTACTGTACGCAAGAACAGTAGGAAGCCTTCCGAAACAGCACCAGGGTTGCTCCGATTTTTTTCGGCAATCAATCACGCTTGGCTTGAGCCATTTTTATCCTGACACAAATGGAAAATATTTTCCTGGTTTAATTTCTACTGATCAAAGACATTTCCTCAACGGAGAGGAGCCCCATGGCCCCGGGGCGGGGGGGAAGAAGTCCACAAGGAAACTATTTCACTGAGGAGACACAGGGCGCAGCTCGCTCGCAGTGGGACACCCCGCGAGCAGACGGGGTGAGTCAGGACACGATCCCTGCAAAGCCAGGAGCGGTTAGCAAGGCTATTAATCCTTTTTCTTCCCAATTAATTTGGCGAACGAGAAACTTGGTGTTTACCCGTATGCTGGCCAAAGAGTATCCCGTGCAGGCGGCGGCGATGCCGGGGCTGGACGCATTTGATCGTGGGGACGAGACCCTGGAGCTCCGGGGGGTGGACGGCGGCACGTGGGCGAGGGGCGGTGGGACAAACGAGGCAAGGGCACGGGTCTCCCCCCGAGCATCCTTCCCTGGGGCAGCTCCCACCCACCCCATCCCGTCCCCCCGCGTGTGGCTGCCCCGAGGTTTGCGTGGGGGGCAAGTGCTGTCCCCTCTGCTGCACCAGGACCCTCTCTCCCAGCTGCTGCTGCGATGAGAGAGGCCTGTGGAGGGGCAGGTTTTTGGGGTCAGATATCTGTTGGGTTTTGTTTACTTTCTTTGTAAGATTTCCCTAAACATTGTTGGGAAACGCTCCTTCCATGAACCTCATCATGGCCGGAACTGACTCAGCTTTCTGCACAGAGAGGATTCTGGAGACGAGCTCGCCGGCCTCGTTAACTTGACATCACGCTCGACACTGTTTACGGACAGACGATGTATTTTATTTCCATTTGCGCCTCACGTCAGCACGGCGCGCGCGGAGCTGCCGACGCATCCCCGCCGGCCCCGCGGCATCCCCCGGCTCCCCCAGCCCCTCTTGCACGATGCTGCCTAAAGCAGGGCTGCTCGCCCGGTCGGCGCACACCATTCAAACGGCAACTTGGGATTTAAGGAGCAGCAGCACGCACGATAATACCCAAACCTCGAAA
This sequence comes from Aquila chrysaetos chrysaetos, assembly GCF_900496995.4. NCBI lineage: Eukaryota > Metazoa > Chordata > Aves > Accipitriformes > Accipitridae > Aquila > Aquila chrysaetos. The sequence goes on along the minus strand of NC_044016.1, from coordinate 36,027,892 downwards.
CCTTGAATTTCCCTTTCCCCTGCCCGCTGCGGGGGCAGAACCTGCACTGTCCTTCCAGCCTGCGCTGCTCCTGAAAACACAGGGCATTGCTCAGCTTTTCCTCCTTGATGCTTTCGTGGAGCAAAAGCGAGCAGCTCGGAGCAATCCAGGCACTCAAGTGCATTCAGATCATCAGCAGACAGCCCACACGAGAGCTGTTTTACCCGGCGTTCTCCCTCTAAATGGTCCTTTCATGCATTATGGAAAAAACGCGCAGCTCCACGCTGGCGTTTCGGCACATTAATTACAAGCTGCAGCCGTCGGCCGCTGTGGCGGGGGCCGTGGAAGGCCACGTCACACACGGCTCCAATGCCAGGCCAGGCAGGACGTCAGCAAGATTGAAAAATCCTTGTTTTGACCCATTTGCCTTTCAGGGTTTCTTATGTAAGAGAGAAAAGAGGGAAAGGGGACGTGGCTGGAAGCAGCACCAGGGCTCTCCCATCCACCTCTAAAACAACTTGTGTATTGACCAGCCTGCTCGGGGTGCTGGTCCGGCCCACGCCAAGGCCACGAAACAACGACTCTGAATGCAGAAAAGTTAACAGCCTCCGGCTGAGCCCAGCGCTGCCACGTGAGCTGCCCCAGCACTCCAGCCCCAGTAAAAAACCAGTTGCCACACTTGTCTGCACGGTTTGGGTGAGGCTTTGCAGCTCTGTGACCTGCAGTAAGGAGTCTGCAGTGTATGTACAAGAATTTCACCTATTAAATAATAGAGCGCAACCTACATGAAGATTTGTAGCTAAGCGGTCAGGCTTGTAAGACCTTATAGGCAGCTCAGAGACCTTTCTCTCCCCAGATATCTTCCCCAGGCTGGAGGGGCGGCTGGTATCGGTGCCGGCTCCCGCTTTGCTCAATGAGTCTCAGACAGACCCTCGTGATGGGCAGATTTCTCTCCTGAAGGCAGGCATAAAGACAAATCTGATTTCCTTCTCCCAGGCAGATGCCGACAACTTCAGAGCACAAACTGCAAACTGGGCTGGTTTCTAGTTTGACACCAAACCTCTGACAGATCAGAGCTGAAACGGGAGCAGTCACAGCTCATACTCTCAATTAGCACCTTCCTGATCAGCCGGGTCTCTGCCGGAGGGGCTGCAAAGCACTTTTTACCATACCTATATACATCCACACAGCATCATCTCGCTCCCCTTTCCTCCTTTCCTATGCAGAGCTGAAATAAACTTGCAGTTCTAGAACTTCTCTTCTGTTTGAACCGCCTGTATAAATAGCCCAATGCAGACAGACCAAAATACCCATAAACCAGCGCTGACACTTGACAGGGATTCAAGGGCAAATCTCGAGAACAAAGACAAGGCTCCCTTGTAAACAAGGCATCAGTCACTTTTAGATTATAACAATTAGGCAACGGAATTATTGGGAAACATCTAGAAGGCATCACTGCAAGAGCTAAACAAGTCTGAGAGCAGACACTGTCAGTGGGCTGCTGCTCAGAAAGCCTCGGGGGGGTTTCCCGCTCCGCGGCCGTACGGAGCAGGTCTGTGTCCCGCTGTGCTCTCGATGATTCAGGGATCACGGGAGTCATCCTGGCCCCGTCTCTTCCCGGCACAGACCTCAGCTGGGGCAGGCGATGCCAGCCCGGTGCCCGAAACCGCCAGCCTCGCCTCTGTCCTGGAGATAGATAGGCTTTACAGTCCTGCTATCGCTTTTCAGCGTGGGAGCTGACGTGCACTGCCGACTGCAATTTGCTGGGGAAAAAAACCACTGGCAGAAGTTCCGTAACCTGTCACAACCCCATGAACAGCCGCAACGGTCCTGGGAACAGCCCGAGCCCGGCTCCGGCGGCTGCACGGCTCTTAAACCCGTGCAAACCCATGCGACATCCGTGCAGCACAGCTCCCGTCCCCCCCGCAAAGCCGCAGGGGCACGGCCAGTCCTGGGTACACCCTGGGAGGATCGGCAGCAGGGTCTCAGCATGCAAAAACCACCCCTAAAAAAACCAACCCCTGCGATTCGGCCGGCCGCTGCTGTTGCTGCCGTAGGCAGGGTAAAGGCAGGGCCCTGCGGAGGATTCGGGCTGCAGAGCCGCCCCGGTGACGGCAGCGGTGACGGGAGGAGGATCGCAGAAATTGCTTTTCCAGGGGCTACAAAGCAAAAGCTGTCAGGCCATGAGAGAGGTTGATGGAGGCAAACACCATCTGTTTTCTCCAAGGAACTCTTTTGTTACGGGAGGAATGAACTACAAGGCTGATAACACCACAATTTCAAGCTAATCTCCCACACAATCTACGTATTGGTTGATTTCCTGGTAACTCTCCATAGGCGCAGGCTGGGTGTTTCCCTCAGCTCTGATGATCAGTTTTCTTCTGACAGCATTACTTGGCTACACGTCCCCAAACCTCGACTGCACGCTGTTCCCAAATACATGCTGCTCTTCCCCAAAGCACAGCCGGGACAGGAGCTACCTCTTCCACGTGCCCGTTTTACTTTGCCACAAGATTAGGGAACTGAAAACTAAATTTGCGGGTTTTCTGCTAGCAAAGCCTGTTCCTCTAAATCGGGACCCAGCTCAGCTCCCTCTGCACAAAGCGGGTGCTTCTTTCCTCACTGGGGGAAACGCTCTTTAATTTGCTTCTGGGCAGATCACAAACCAGCGCTCCATTTTGCAAATCAGAACTGAAAACCGCCTGAAAAGTGTGAGGGCTCGCTCACTGCCCATGCCCCAGAGCTGGGAAATAGCCTTATTGCTACCCAGCAATTCACTCAAAGCAGGCGAATAAGCAGCAGATGCAGATCAAAACCAGATTTCAGGCTGAGCTCACGGGAGTGAAGGTGCCTTGCCATTTTAACTAAGTCTCTTGCATCCCGGCACGGTCCCTCTGTTGGTTTCCCAGCCACGCTGGACCGCTCGCAGAGTCGCAGCATTGCACAGAGGTCACCCAGGCTTTCCCCTGTGTCATGGTCCCAGGCAGACCCAGCACCCCCGAGCCTTTGGCGACCCACTGCCAAGCCCAGAATCAGCTCCGCACCGTCACGTCCCTTACCCTGTACCGCAGATCAGCAGCTTAACACCCCCCTCGACCCCTACGTTTCCTCGCTGCCGCGTCTTGCCACCGTTCTGCCTCCACCCTGTCTGCTTTAGCATCCCGCTCCCCGAGCCCCGTGGGAGGCCGTGCCACGCCGTTTTTGCACATCTGCCTCCCGATCCGGCGCCGATCCCCATACAAAGGCGTGGGCTGCAGCCTGTGTGGCTCCGGGAGCGATGCGGGGCACCGAGGGCCCCCAGAAGCCGGAGCAGCACAAAGGCACGCATCCTGTCTGCCATCCCTTTTGCGGCAGAGGAAGCGGCTCGGCAGAGCCGAGAGCCCCGATGAGGGGGTACGTGTGTCTGGTACCGTTGTCCGTGGGCTGGGCTGCGACAATGACCCGAGCCAGCCCCACGTCCCAGCCCCGAGGCAGGATTTCCCGTGAGCCCGTCCCCTCGGCACCAGACAATGAGCTGTCTGACAACTGGAGACGGCTCTGCCTTCACCCTTCTCTAGCGAGGGGTACTCGGGGACCTTCAGGAAGATCAAACAGGAAATTCAGCGGAGAAAGAAAAAGGTTGTTCGTGCTTGAAAGTCTAAACTTTCCTTGCCACGCTCAGCCTTGCTGACCCGGGAGGAAGGTGCCGAAGTCAGGATATTAAAATACTTTCCCTGACTCCCATGGAAATAGCAGGACACGGTGAGCGGGTCTGCAAACGCGATGGGTAGGTGCCGTTTGGGGACGCTGCTCCTGCCGGCATACGGCCCGGCTGCGGGGTCATCCCAGTCCTCTCCAGTGACCCCCAGCAAACCCACTCACTTCTACCCTGCCTGCGTGCTCCGAGTGCATTGTTTGCCTGCTGCTGCCTGCATCCCCGCTAGACTTGGCTTTTTTCTTTTTTTTTTTTTTAAACAAAGCTTTCAGCTGTACCGCACGCTCTGGCTGGCAATCTGCCACCAGCCTCTCTAGTAATTATCTCCCACTACAAGTGGAGAGCACCACAGTTTGAGTTTCCCTTTGCAAGATGGCTTTGGGAAGCCTCAAGGAAGGGGAGAAGCCACCCGTGGCTTCCTTACCCAGCCAGTCTTCCCTCCCCAGCCTCTCCAGCCCCCCGTGACAGTAAGCATTTCATGCCAGAAGTCGATGTGTCCTCAGCAGAGCTTTGCTGAATGCAGGGCTTCTTTAAAAGGGTACTGGCTTTTAAAAGTGCCAGAAGTTTCTGTTTCTGTTCTGTTTCTTAACAGGCATGATTTACTTACTGTAACTGGCTATTCATTATGTCCTGCACTGCATTATTAACTCAGTGATCGTACATTTAGCAGAGAATTTATGAGAAATGAGGAGACATTCATTATCAGCAATACCACAAACTTTACTCTTATATGGTCTCCCTGCACAGAGCGAGCGATGCTCGGCTCCCACGGCTGAGCAGCAGCGTTCACACAGCCAGGCAGCTTCAGCGTGTTCCTTGGCCCCGTGCAGGACGGCACTGCTCTGCAAAGCTCCGAGGCCGTGGTCCCCCTTGCCCAAGCCGGTCCAACCTGCGCCCTTGGTGTCACCGAGCAGGGACAGACCTGCCCGCAGGGACACCGCTGCCAGAAAGCCGCAGCAGGCTCAGCGAGGGGCAAGGCTGTCTTCTTGCTTTGCGTGCCTGACACTTTTTACCGACTCTTCTTACTGCATCGACACCATGAAAAGTCGTTATTTTCTTTAATTTGTCAGCAGCCCGTGCTGCCCTTAAAATGGCGCGAGAGCTGCAGGGATGCCCCTCACACCAGCTGTAGCACCAGTTCGGCTGCTGCTGGTTTTCCCACGTGTCAGCAGGACAAACGCATGGGTTCCCAGTGAAGGAGGCAAGGCACCGGGCAGAGGGAGCCGTACCGGGAGCCGCCGGCTGCAGCTGAGTGACAGAGGTTAATAAAAAATACTCTTGCTCACCTTGGCTGCAGGAGGCTGGAGAGCAGAAGTAATGCCATGCAGACTGTGCCTGATATAACAACGCCTGCCTGAGCAGCCTAGAAGCCAGCATCTAATTTAGTTTTCACAGGTAGGATAAAGAAAAGTATTAAACAGACACGGTGCAAATTTTTTTCCCTATTAAAAACTTTTCTGATGGAATTTAACCAGCTTAATCGTGCCTTCTGTTGTCTGAAAACCTATAGCTTTTTTTCTGGCTTTTAGGCAGGTGGCTGTGTGAGCAGGATTGTCTGAGAAAAGTCTTCACAGCAAAATGTCTTTACAGCAACTGAGCTGCAGCAGAACTCCCATTAAAATACACCCCACTGTACCGCACATCTGAGCTGGGGCCCACAGGACAGTCCCAAGGAGCACACGGCCAAGTTAAACTCTTGGGTTTTGTAAGCAAAGGGCACGGTGTCCTGCCGTGAGATCTGGGACAAGTGTTACCAGATGCTCTATTAAAGAAAGAGCAACCACAGAAAAACCCAACCAACAACCAAACAAACAGAAAAACCCAGGTGGAGCCTGTGCTGTACAGAAAAAGGCACGTGAGCCACAGTGGGAAGAAGCTGTAGGCAGGTTGGAGAGCCGGGGCAGGCACTGCCATTCGCATGATGTGGATGTCCGACAAATTCCCAGGAATTTGGATTCCAAGAAGAACACGATGAACCGGTTCCTCTTTGACCTTACAGCCATCCTGCAGCTGCATCTGCTGCAGAGCCCTCCATCTCAGATACATTTCCCAGCAGAGAGCAAACATAAGGAGCAGCACTTCTGGCTCCTGAGAAGGGCAGGGATTCTCCAACCTGCACGGCCAGCAGCAGAAGCGAAGGCTGCGAGTGAGCCAGAGGTTGAGCCCACGTAGCGAGAGAAAGGATGGGAAGAGAAGAGATGGCCTGAGGCTCCTGGGCATTTCAGATTCTTAGATTTTCCACTGAATTTGCTGAAGACAAAGCACACACATATATATATTTATAAAGGCAATAATTTAACTTTCCTCTCCTGTTCCAAAGCTTTCTAGATGCCCTTCCAAAGACTCAGTTTCTGAATATTTTGCATATGGCTGGGAAGGTCTCTGCAGCCCCAATGCTCTCCTAGGGGACCGCTGCATCTTTCAATGCCAATGTGGTATTACAAGCCGTGCAGGCTTAGGCAGGCTAGTGAAAGGAAAGCTATGCAAAACATGCCCTAGCAAAATGCAAAGGCATCCTAGATTACCTTCTTTGGAGTGATTTTGGATGGTTACATAAATGCAGACTAAGTTGTCTGCAAGACTTTGCGGGAAAGGCGCTGGCTGCTCCAGCTACCCCTGCCACCGAGGGCAGCCCTGGCCTTCCCTCCACCTCCTGCTTTCAGGGCTGCTGGCTCCTTGCAGGGGCTGGGGGCTTTCCAGAAGCCCCTGCAGTGGCTTTTGAGCTGGTGAGCACCCAGCTTTACCTGCCTCCCTCCTACAACGGTGCAGCCGGGGCAGGCGGGATCCTCCGGCAATTCGCAGCTCCGAGCTGGAGCTGCCTCTGGACTATTTAAACACGTTTTGCATTGCCAGCGGAGCGCAGACCTGGCCGCTGAGTCACCATCCTTCCCGAATCTTTCCCTTCGGCGACCGCTTGCTCTGATTGCGAGACCCGGAGACTTGGTTGAGCCTACAATAAATCATAAGCACTTCACCTTCAAAACCTTCATGGCCACCACCTGGGACGAGATGCCTGCGGGGCGCTTGGCAAGCTGCGCTGCCAGATGCCGCAGAAGGGCCCCCGCACCCCAAAGCTCAGCACAAACCTGCCCGTCCCCCCAACAGAAAAGCCCCCGTGGCTGGAGCGCTCCAAGCCCATCACGTCGTGAGAAGCAGAGTGCAATTAGGGATGTGGCTGAGCTGTTCTGCAGAGATGGTGGGGATAGGAATTAATCCTCCCATTAATGTGTGAAACAGAGCGTTTGCATTTCACAAAGCAATTATACAATAATAGCAGGAGAGCTATGATGGAAATCGCATCTTGTCTGAAGTTTCGCTCCAATCCAACACATGAATAATTCCTCCTAGGCATTACTGGGAAAGCGGTATTAAAAGACCGATATAAACAAAAATCACTGGAAAAAAACATGAGGCATGCTTCATCTATCAGTCAGAGTTGAACACAACTAAATTTATACAAAGTGGGCAGAGAAGCTTGAAGGGGCAAAGACATTTGTTACTGCTCAGTGCAAGATGAGCTCACAAGAAAACGCATGCTTCATCTTGGCAGCTTTCTGATGTCTTACTCCCAAAGCATCGGCTTTATTCTCGGTTTCCATGGCAGATACTTTTCTAAGCTTGTATCTTCCACAAATATTGCTAATTTATTCTCTCAGCCATGTCTCTGCAAATACCTGCAGAATGATTCCATGTGCAATAAGAGCGGTGAAAACCAGGCATATGTTAACATGCCTCAGCTCTTGTTTTCGACCAGGCGAAACAGAAGAAGGGCTCGTTTTCTACAGCCACAAGATCATGGGCGATCTTCTGGCACTATTTTTTGCCCTAAGTACTCTGAAACTATTATCTGTCTGGTGAAGCGAAGTACATTTAGCATTTCAGCCAGACCTTTTTACAGGCAGGATTTCCCCTCACGCAGCACTCCAGGCAGCACTTTCCACCTGAGCAGGAGGGGACCAGCGATGAGCGTGGTCCCTGCTCCTACGGCTCCCCCCTCGTATTTCGTGTTAAAGGGAGTCTAGAAAACATGAGGCTCTTTCACAGGCGGAGACCCAGGAGCCAGCCACATCAAAAAGATCCTATTTGCAGGGTGGATTTACCAGCCCTGCAAATGTTGAGCAAACAGTGGCTGATGTGTAATTCTCACAAATTCGGCAAGACTACAGCGAAGTGAGAGGCTTTTAAGTCTTTCTGGCAGAAGGAGAATCATGGGGTTTTGCAAAGTAGTTCTTTACACACTAAAGCACATAACAGCTAGCACGTACAAAAGAAATTCGGGCAAACTTGTAAAAAGTAACCTGCGCAACGACAGCAATGCAGAACCGGAGGAAAAAAATGGCAGGTGTATGCAAGGAGAGCTTTTGCCGGTAACAACGGCCCAGAGCAAAGTCCCGGCAGCCGTGGGGAAAGCCCGTCCTCCTCCGTGCGGGTGAATGCAGGGCACAGGGCTGTGCCAGGGCGTGCCCAGCACTTACGGATGATTCCGTAAGTCCCAGATAGGAAAGTGGTCAAACACTGAAAAGTGGCCCACTCCCTCTCCTAAAGATAAAAGCCTGGCAAGCCCCGGCCAGCTGGAAGTTCATGAGAGCCTGGATGGAGCCGGGACTGCCAGTCGTTCTGGGGGCCAGGCAGCAGCCTGCCCCGCTCTGCGCATTGCCTGGCGAGCAACAGCTCATAATTAATCCTGTTCTCTGCTCCGTGCCGGCACAAATGCCTGGCACGTGGACTTCAGGTGCTCTTACGTCTCCCACGGCTCCCGCTGGCCACAGGAGAGCGGGTTTGCCGGGGCTGCGCTCAGACACATCCCCTCGCTCTGTCCGAAGGAACAGAAGTTTTAAAGGCAATGTGAAATGACAAGCAACTGGGCGATGTTACTTTGGATCTGCTCATCGCCGCGGTCAGAGATCACCTCCACAGCTCTCCGGTAAATAAGGGAAACCCCCTGGGGCCATTGGTCAAACTGGCTTGGGGACAGAGGCTGTTTTGGGGACTTCTTCAGTAGGGATGAGTAATAGGGGTCATCAACACAACCAGTAAACAAGCTGCTAATTTTCCAAACAGTGCCTCTGCAGCATCCGGCTGCTTTTAAGCCATTAACCAAAATACACCTATCTCTGGCTCCCTGGCCTCAAGTGACTTTTGAACCCACTGCTGTTCTGGGCCAGATTTAGTTCTGCTCAATAATACCAGATTTCTAAGCCCAGCAGGACACTCCAGTGGTCAGAGCTGGCCCCTCGCAGGCAGCCGTGCCCAGTCCACGTCCTCAGCGAGAGGGAGTCGCAGAATCATAGAATATCTTGAGTTGGACGGGACCCATAAGGCTCATTGAGTCCAACTCCCTGCTCCTCGCGGTACTACCTAAAACTAATCCGGCTGACTAAGAGCGAGTCCTCCCAGCCCAAGGGCTTGGCGTTGGCCGAGGGTGGGGTGGAGAGCACAAACTCTTCTGGAGCAGAGGAGCTGCACCGGTGAGCTGGAAGTTAAAGAAAAAGGACACTCGCAGCAGGAACGGGGCAACAAACCGCTCGGTGCCGCTGCGGCAGCGCAGGGTGCGCGGTGGGGCAGAGGGACTTTACCTGCTGCGGGCATTGCCATGTGCGGCTGGGCAGCTGTGGGGCGTAACATCCCGGGGAAAGTCACCTCAGAGGACATTATGGATCAGCTGCCTTTGGTAAACCACTTGCCACTTCGAAAAGACAGCTTTGTGAGCACTAAACATGAGCTGGATCATCTGGGAAGCAGCAGAAAGCATCCGATGCGCAGACCTGCGCAGGTTTTGCAGCGCTGCTGTACTTCTGTCTGCCCGAGACATAGACAAGCGCACGTCTGCAGGCACAGGCTGGCAGCTAGCACCTCTGGCTACTATTGCAATAGCTCCCACCTGGATTTTTAACTGTTTATTATATTACATATATTCTGAATGCAGAGCTTTTCCGCACGCAGCAAAGGCCAAGGAGCAGAGTTTGAGCTGTAGTAGCTCAAAGTCCCCCAGCGATGTCTGAAGTTGCACGAAGCCCGTTCTACAGCAGGTTCAGAGAAAAACGACCCCCATCGCAGAAACAGAAAGCTTTTCGTCTGGGCTGCACGGCAGAGGAAAGTTGGCAACTTAACTGTTAAACTCTCCTCTGACTATTCAGCGTTGACATCAGCGTGATCTCATCACTGTAACTTGAGCCCTCCGGCTTTTTCTCCAGACTGCCTTTAAATACCAGTGCTGGGAGCCAGCACAGCACAGATCCCTCTGACTGGACCCGAGGGCAAACCCGGCAGCACCCCACATAGATGAAAGCAAAGAGAAGCTACAAAACTCCAGCCATGTCCACATCCCTGCGAGTGAGCCCCTCGGTCCACGGCTACCGCTTTGACACAGCCCTGCGCAAGAAAGCCGTGGCCAACATCTTTGAAAGCATCAACGAAGAGTCCCTACAGAAACTCTTCAAAAACTCCGGCGACAAGAAGGCAGAGGAAAGAGCCAAGATAATCCTCGCCACCGACCAGGACTTGGAGGAGAAAACGAGAGCGCTAATGGCGCTAAAGCAGAGGCGAAAAGACAAGCTGCTCCAGTTCCTGACATTTCGGAAATACTCCATTAAAGTTCACTGAACCGGCGCAGGGAGCAGAAATGGAGGAGACCACTTCGGGACAGGACTGTTTGTGACCTCCTACCACTCGCGGCACGCTCCGCTGCCCCACGAGCTGCTGGCGGGACGGGGGACCTGACAGACGGCCCCGCAGGGCTTCAGCCCCACCGAGCAGGCAGCAAACCGCGGCGCCGATGGCAGAATCGGCGCCGACGGCAGAATCGGCGCCGACGGCAGAATCGGTGCGGACGGCGGGGTGGTGGCCGGAGGCTCCCGGAGGGAGGGCAGCTCCCGGCTGGAGGCACCAGGCTCCGACGGGCGGCCGTGGGAGCGAGCGTCAGGGGGACCCCGCGTGCCTGGGCACGACTCGAGAGAACTTCTGACGGACTCGGTGTTCGCTGACTTCAGCTGCGCGCTTTGCCTTTTCAAACTTGTTTCCTTAAAGTCTGAGCCCTTGCTAAGCCTCGCTGTTGGGGGCTAGGAGGGAGGTTCTAGAGACTGATCAGCTACTGATCATGGATCACTTTGCATTTGTTAAAATGCACCTAAGTGCACCGGGTGGGTGCAGTAAGTTCAACAACTTTCAGGGAATGCATTTGCTCTAGAGACACACTATGCAACTGTACCTTTTCTTTCTCAAGCTGTATGTGTGCAGTCTAAATTGTTTGCACAAAACCAATAATAATGACATATTTCCCTGAATTTACTGTGAAGTTCCTTAATATTTTGTTCACTTCCCATTAACGCTAAAAATCTGAAGATCATAACTACAGTTCTTATTTGTATAGATTACAATAGCTGTTAGACAAATACTTCATGGTAATATTTTATGACAATGTTATTATTATAACAACTATAATTTATTGCATATGGTGATCTGAACTTTAATAAATTATGAAGTAAATATAAATTCTCTTGTCTGAAATGCTCAATTTTCCTGGAGGAGTGGGGTTATACTTTTTTTTTTGGTCATTTCATACAGATTTCTGTTTTAAGAGTTGACTACCTGCACCTCTCCTTAATTCCCCAAGTGTCGATTTGGTAGCCTGTTTGCAGAATCTCCAGCAGCCCCTGGTTTTCCTGCAGTCCTGCCATCCAGTCCAGCAGCACCAGAGTTTGACCCACAGTTGCTGTGGTGTCTCTGGCATCCCCAGAAAAACCTCACCAAATTTAGCTGTAAATCAAACTCAGCTGTTAGTTTCCCCTATGTAATAAAGGGGAACTACATCTTTTGCAATAGTGTGACAGAAAAATCAGTTTAGAAAATGACCAGTTCCGAACCGCAGCGAGCGGTACGGTTTGTTGGGCTCTTGGCATTCCTGCAAAGCAGACGGAGAATCAGACTTGGCTTCCCATCATCCAAAGAAACAGAAGTGAGTTATGAACGCTTTGGCAGCGGAACTGGACTCAGTTTTTCTGCAGGTTATGCCATACTATCATGATAGACTATGTTGAAAATACTTAAAAATAGCAAAGACTAGTTATTTATAAGTAAGTATGTCCTCTAATAACCTGCTGCTTTAGAAAAAAAACATTCCCATGACTCTGCTTAGAGCAACAAAGATAAAACAATTCAGAAGAACGATAGACCAGCTACAGTTTTTTTGCCTACAGTAAAAACTCCAAATTGCCTGTAAGTCAGGGAGACTAGAAATAATCCTTTAAATTACTTAATAGGATGGATAATTGTAATTCTTTATAGCGTAGGGAAGCATATCCAAGCATTTCCCGAGAGCACCAGTTGGGGAGCGCAATGCCCAGCGTGCGGCGCAGCGCCGGCCTCCGAAAGCGGGCAGTGGGAGAAGCGTCTGCAGCCTTCACCGCAGCCGGGAGGGCGGCAGGAGAGCTCCTCCGGGCATCCCTGCCCTGTGCTCCCATGGTCCCTGTGGTCCCTCCTCCCGGCGAGACTAGAGAGAGCTGGGGTCACGCCTGGTTTGGGATGGACATTTGCGAAAGAGCCTCCAAAGGCTTTACAGAACTGCCCTTGCTCAGAAAAATCTGCTTCAGAGTGGGATTCGCTCCACGGGCAGTTGCCAGTTTTCCGGCGTTCGTCCTGTTCCAGTGCAGTGTCCCACACTCAGCTGTAGCTGTTTCACCCACTCATGACACATCCCCACAAAACCATCCATAGCGACACAAACTGCCTCAAACGGGCTGTTTCCAAAAAAGGTCAAACGGGGCCGTTCAGCGGCCGCCCGCAGCCCGGGACGCCGCCGCATCGCCCCTCCCGCTGCCTCCACCCAGGCATTTGGGATGCAGTGTCTTTCCTCCCGCTCGGGCAGGTTTTCCCATCAAAGCCATTTCTTGTGTGACAAACACTCAAAATAGAAACCAGCGGGGCGATGCAGCCACCAAATCCATCTGCCTCTGGGGCGTGTTATATGATGGCACCCCGACAACCTGCTGCAAGAGGATGCTCTCAGAACCCCCTGCCCCGTGGGTACTAAATGAGCTTTATGCTGTCCTGCTGCTTTCCACTTCTCTGACTCTGCTGCTGGGGCTTTGCTCGCCCCCCCTCTGCCCTGTCCTGCACCATCGAGCTTTCCACAACACATCTCCTGTGCCAGGACCAGCTGGGGGTTTGTCACAGCATCACCACTCTCTTGGCCCCCCGATACCAAACCACGCAGCCAGCTCCCAAGGGGCCGAGGGAAGGACTGATGCTTTGGCACCCCGTGCAGTTTGGGGAGAGGGGGCCGACAGCAGGACACGACTGCTGCCAGTCACGGGCACGGCCTCTGCCGGCTGCAGTGCACGGGGCCGGCGAGGCAGCTGGGCTTTCTGCCCTTACCGTCCGCACCACGACCCGTGGCCGCTCACACATAACCATAATTAAAGCACTCATCCAGAATCTGCCCACCACGACGCACGGGTCTGCAGGGGGGGTGACAGTGCCAGTCCCGCTCGGGGCTGCAGCCGCCCATTTTCCCTGGACGGAGACATCCCCGTGCCAGGAGAGCAGCACCCTGACTCACGCTACGGTCCCTCCGATTCCCTGTATCCACCTCTAGCCCAATGCTACCAACAATCAGGGGAACCCAATGCATCCTCTGCCAACTTTCTTTCCTTGTAGAAAGCAAATCTGAAGGAAGCCACGAATGCGGCGGACTGAAAGCAACACTGATTGAAGCAGTTGCTGCTGGCACGTCCTACCATTGCCCAGGCATTTCTGCTCACAAACATTTGCATAACACCATTGATAAGAACCTGTGACTTAGGGACTTTACAGTCCCTCTTGTCTCATTACATTTAAATTATTGGCCCAAGTGGCATCCCTGATAAATAACGGCCGCTTACAAAAAAGTTACGTGTTTATTGGATTTTTACAGTGGAAAACGGCAATTTTCCTTGGTGGCAGCCCGTATGCTGCTTTGGCAGGTTTGTGCTTCATGAGCGGCAGCACATCTCGCAGCGGGCTCAGGAAAAAATCGCACTTAATTGTTACGAACCGTTTGTCAATGAGAGTTTGAGGTACAAACATCCAAGCATCCCTCACGCTCATGGTGCTGCCTTCTCTGCTGCTGCTTTCCGGGGCCGCACAACGGACGGTTCAGAGCACCCGGACCCGACCCCAGCGATCCGGCGCTCGCGGCAGCCCGTGTGCTGGCAGGGGTACGGCCGAGCAAAGCACCGCCGGTACTGGTACCCGTGCCGCGCTTTGCTCTGCGATCCCGACGCGATCTGTGCAGAAGAGGTGCAGGAGGGCAGGTCACCCGATTGTGCCGGGCCCTTCCTGAGCACTCGGTGCCGCAGACTCGGTGTCTGTCATCAGACAGCCCGGCAGCGCTCCTGCCAGACGCGGGGCCCATTGTCAGCCTCCCAACGCAACAAACAGAGGAAAAGGCTGTTCAAGGAATTTCCTCCCTCCAGGAGCCGGGCGTTTCCATTAATTCTTCTCCGTGAGTCAAACTGGCTGTACTGGGTGTCCCTCTGACTTGGCATCCTGAGGAACATGCGTCTGAACAGCTAATTTTATCTAGCTTTTCTAATGCTCTGCCATAGGCAGGAGGACAGCGGAGGGGGTGGCCGTGCACCCTCAGCTCGCGTGGCTGTGCCCGGGAGCACACCGGTGGCTCCCCGCTGCAGGCAGCTGGGGACAAGCCGCAGAAAGCCGGGACAGAAAACAAGCAGAAGCCTTGTTCGCACAAGCTCTGGTTTAACAGACTGGGGAAGGTGGGGAGCAGCTCGCAGGGTGCTGGAAAGAAACAGCCCAGAGCAAAGAGGGGGTCAGTTACAGCAGACGGCACAAGGTCCCACGATCTGTCCCCCCATCAAACACCCGTCCCCATCTCTCCAAAAAAAACCACTCTTGCAAGCATCCTGATGATAGGAAGATGGGGTTGGAACAAGTCAACAGTCCAACTCAGCCTGTCCACTGTGTTCAGAAGGAGATGGGGATGTTGCCCAGTGTCTGAACACCCAGTACTGTACCTTCTAATTTCTGGTGAAATCAAATACACACAACATGAGCAGAGTCCAGAGTGGAGCTGGGCCAGACCTCACACGGCAGTGTTTGTGTGCGGAGGGACAGGGTGCTCCAGTCAACGGCATCACCTCTCGGGCAGGTTTCCCTTCCAAGCCATTGAGCAATGGGGCAAGTTAAAAATTGACTGTTCAGCTGAACTGTACATCTGTTTCGCCCGGAGGTACGGACTCTCCTTTGCAAACAGGCCGTTCAGTACTCTGGGTGCACCTGGAGAAGCCGGTACTCACGGGCAAGCAACTGAGCATGAGGCATCTGCTGGCCCAGGGCAAGGCAAAAGCCACCCCCTCCCCGACCTGCCCTCCCACCCCCAGACAGCACAAGGGGAGAAATCGGAGGTTGGCAGCAGCTCTGCTCGGGAGCGACAGGCGGTGAGCAGGAAGAAAAAAGACTTTTCTGCTTGTACAAATAAAGTTCAGCAGGAACAACACCTAGCCGGAGTGCGGGGCGGCACACTGCCTGCCCACAAAGGGCTCGGGGGAAATCCCTCCGTCCCACGAGAGCCTGGAAAGGCGCAGGGATAGATAGCGGGTGGGATGGAGGTGTGCCAGCCTTGCTCTGTGGGCAGCTGGACCCATCCAACCTCTCCCAGACACGGATGAGTGCGAGCGCAGCGGTGCCCAGGCAGGCAAACCCGGCTCAGCATCGGTGCAGGGCGGTACCACGTGCTTATAAAAAAAAAAGGCATAGCTGTATTTCATCTGTGGCTGCAAAAGGAAAACCTGCGCTATAAAGTGTGTTAAATGTGAGTGAAGAGCTATAAAGCGGTGAGATTTATGGTTGGGTTACTATGGTTTTCACGGAAAAAACCTGGTCTGGGGTTTCGAAGCATGACTGCCTCACATGCAGCAAAACAATGCTACAATGTCACTTTGAAGTGATAGACAAGGCTATTTATGAGAAGAAAAGCCTCCAAAATACTGTAGCAAACAGGAGATGGCACAGTTGCCATATATCTTTGCTAAAAATTAAAAGTTAGGCTGTGACCAGATTTTTAATACACAGCCCTGAAAAAAACCTGTATTTCTACTGAGCTGCACACCGAATTGGTGCACGTGGCACGGCATGACGATGCTTTCTGCTGTGGTAAGCAGTGAAGTCAGCCCCATCCAACAGTAAGCACTTCAGAAGCCACCACTTATAAGGGGTGTCAAGGTACCGAGACATTGCTAAAGCATCAAAACCTAAATGCCATCTCTTACAGGATTAGGAACTCCGTGATGTTTATCTGCACCTCTGCTCTGCACAGGGGGCTCACGAGGGCTCTCCAGGCGAGCACAGAGGGGTTTGGAGCTGGGAGGGCTGGCATGGAGGCAACCCATGGGCTCCCTCGCATGCCAGGAGGTTTTTATGGTGCATGCCTCCGGGCTGTGAATCAGAGCTGAGGCAGCAAGCCGTCACCTCCCGGGCTCCGGCTCCTGCAGGCGCCCACGCACAGGGAGCATCATCGGCGTGAGGGGAGGCAACAGTTGGGACTCAGCATCGCATCCTCCTCCGTGGAAAACCCGCTTCCTCCGAATGACTGAGCACGGACCCAGTGCCGGGGCGTGGGGCTCACTGACTCACGCTAAAGCGACCGGTTCCCAAAACACCCGGATGGAAACAACGTGGAGCGACTCCTCAGCGCTGCCTGCACAACAGGCAGCTGTGCTGGTCCTGCCGAGCCCTGCCTGCTGCCTGCCTGCCTCCCTCCCATGGGGCATCGCGCTGCCGGACCCAGCCGGCGTCCTCCTCCGGCCGTGCCCCCCTCGGCCAGGACCCCATCACTCGGGGGGAAGATATTCCCCACGGTAGCAAGAAATTGCATGAATGCTCGGAAGGGGCTGAGGCGATGCAGCAGTGAAGCTTTTCGGGGGGAACATGGGGCCCGAAAGGTCCCCGAGCCTGCCCACCCCAAGGCAGAGCTCTTTGAGGAGCTGCCCTGAGGGTGGGCGTTCAGCGGTGCTTGGGGTCCTTTGGCTGCCCCAGCCCCACACCGACCAGTCTATCCTGATCCCAGCAGCCAGAGATATCCCACATGCCTGGGGTAGCAGAGATGCAGCCGGCTCTTGCCTGGGGAGGGGATGTCCCTTTTGCAGTCCCTTCCCACGCTACGGCTTGGTGCTCCAGTGCCTGCGAGCAGGAGCAGGTCCCGGCACCGCGGCTCTCGGGCCGGCTTTTGTGGCACCGCAGTCCGAGCAGGGCTCCAGCCTCCCACGGTGCACGGCACCCTCCCGGGAAATGCACCCAACCAGGCGGCTGCTCCAATTTCTCCTGCTCCATTCCTGCTGCTCTCCCACATCGGAGACCAATTCCATTTTTTTAAACGTCTGTACAGAAGAAAAAGTGGATTTCCATTGTCTTTGTAAAGTAAAGATGCTCTTATGCCTCAAGGAAGTAGGCAAAAACTGGCATACAACATCTCACAATACCTTGACACAACTCAAGGTACTTTCCCCACCTGCTACTGTTTCTGCTTTGACATTGCATAATCAAAAGGAAAGAGAAAATTGTCAAATTATGCTTTCCAGATTGGACATATTCTCCAACTGGGTTTCTATTTAAAATTCACCTGCCATCCTGAATGGTAAAAAAATTCTAATCCAGACACATATTTTCTCTCCCTCACTCTGAACTGTAAAGTACGAGATGCACTTTATCATTTCAAGAATGTGCTAGTGAGCCAGCAGACCCTTCGCCTCTGCCAAACTTTTTGGGAGGCTCTGATTTACATCCAACCACCCTTGCCCAAGTGTCATTTTCCGAGCCCATTTGCAGAATGACTGCCCAGGGCTGGCGGAGAGTTCAGGGACAAACCTACAATTCAAAGGCATATTGAAATCTTGACCCGAGTGAAGTCCATGGAAAAAATCCAGGCAACTTGAAGGATTTTGTACAGAACTAAAAACCTTGAATATATTCTGCAGAAAGTGCTGCCAAACATATACTGTTTTTATCCGGATTCAAACAATAAGCCTCTTCCTAAATACTGAGTGTTTTAGCTGTAGTAAAAAGTATGCAAAAATGCATTATGATGGTGGAGAGACATTTATGAAAGTCAAGGACCAGGTTTTCCCTGGCTAACTGGCCAAAAAATAACATAGGTTTTTTGTAGGAAAGTGAATGAAACATTATCTGCCTTCTGAAATTAATTACCTGGAGGTCAGATCGGCAAAAAAGACCCGTGTTACCTTGACCCAACTCCCACACTATCCTTGCAGACAAAACCATACAGGTACATTTCTGTTTGCTGTAGCACTGCAGGCCCCCTCCCTGTTTTGCTAATCGTTGCTGGGTGCCACCCATCAACAGCCATTCCCAACCACACTCGCTTGCAGCAATGCAGTCTGTCACTGCTAGCTTGATCCCTGCTAGAAAGGGTGTCCTCGTGAAGCAACATGCATCTAAGCATTTAATACATAGATTGGGACATTTTAACAGCCTGTTTCCATCTGCCTGCATGAACTGATACACATTTATTTCCTGTCCATTAAAGCTAAACCTTTTACAATTTTTTTCCCCCTATATTTTTCTTATAGCAATTCACATCAGTCATATATTCAGCCAGATGGCACGTCCTGCAAAACCCCATACATGATAAAGAAGAGCAAGCATGCAATGGAGTGAAACTCAAGACCACGCCGCCTTCCAGGCGTGCGGCAGCCGCACTGCAGATGTGGGAGCCTGCACGGTGTGGCGTGGGTGACGGGACGCAGAAGGTTTTTTTTTCTGCTTCAGAGAGGCCATGCCTGCAGCCCGACTTTGCGTGGGCATGCACCACGGCTCCCGGAGCTCACGCAGGATTACAGCCAGTTTCGCTGCCCACTGGTCACTGATCAGGGACAGCCAGTGCCTCTGATTTTTAAGCAGGCCACCAGCCAGGCAGGAGCGCAGGGACGGCTTTGGAGGGCTGAGGGGAGGCTCGACAAGCTCCTTCATCCCACACCACGGGTGGGAGCAGGTAAGCCCTAAGGGAGGAAAACTCTGCAGCACACGGGAGCGGAGGGCAAGCTGCCCGCTGCTCGTCTGCCCGGCCGAGGCTGCCCGGAGGGGCTGCGCTGTTTCGGTCTCTGCAGCTGGGAGACCCCGGCAAATCCCCGTCTGTGCCCCCCGCTCGGACCGAGTCTCAGTAAACCCTTCCCGGCGCGCTGCCAGGCATGTCCCCTCGCTCCCAGGAGTGCTTGAGTTATAAACCTTTACACGCTTGATTACAGGGCTTACAGTTTGCCATAAGTAAATAAATTAGGTATAATTTAATATTTGATTGTAAGATTTACTGTTCTATTCTTTACAGGTTCTCAGGTGGATGCCCAGTAATTGAACTAAATGAAGAGCCCCATTAATTCCCAGCAGTGTGGAGTGGCTCCGGGTGCCGGCTGCGGCGGGCAGCGTGTGGCAGCACCGGCTTGGGAAACCTTCCAGCACCTCCAGCCTGATCCCAGTCCCCCGGCATGGGGGACGAGGAAGCCTCTTTTCTGGGCTTTAAGAGGGGAATTATTGCCTTTTGTGTGTAATTAATGCAGAGAGCCACATGCACCCGCCCCGTCACAGGGCAGAGCAGAGTCCAGAGTCACCTTACACAAACCCGGGTTATTTTGGCACAAAACCCAGGGGCGATCTGAGGTTCGGCTGTTACAGACCAAAATTTCACTTTGCCGTTACTTTTGAGACCCTTTCATTTTGAATAATGTAACCTATTTTTTGTGAGTTATTAAAGCTAAGTCAAGCACTTGAACTTGAAACAGTATCCTAACATATTTTAATAGCGGCCCAGTGCTGAATCATGTTGCATACCAGCAAAGGCTGGCTTACAGGCTGGGTTTAACTCTCTTCTGCTTTCAGCTATGCATAGCAGGTTTTGCTTACTACAAAACTAAAAATGCCATCCTTTTGTGTACTATTTTAGGTCAAGTGCTCCTCTCAGTTCTCTAATTATGTTAATCTCTGTTGCAACACTATTCTCTGCAATCTGTTGTGTAATCGGCATGTTTGGGTCCTTCTTCAGAAACGGTTCAAACACGGGCCTTTAAACAATTATCCTATGGGAATTATATTTGCAGCATGATCTCTTCCCACTCAGCTTCAGACAAAAGTCCGCAGGTATCGATGCCAGGGGAAAGCTGATAAAATGATTCCAATTTCGTACTTGTTTTTTCAGGGTTTGTCGAGTCCCAAGCGCTGCCCCTTGTCGCTTTATGCCAGTCCTTGGTTTAACCTTGAGCCGTCGCTCTGGAGGACAGAGAGGGACGGGCTGCAGCCCCCGGGGCCCCACAAACGCCTCCCGCTTTCCCGGCTGTTCCCGTGTGAGTCCTCGGTCCCGGGAGAGCCAGGGCCGGGCAGCCGGGGCTCTGCTGCGGTCCTCATGCCAAGGCCACGCTTCCACGGCCATGGGCGTTCTCCTCGCCGCTGCAACCCTCGTGACTGAGCTGTTGCAGGGATCTTTCTCAGAAACATCTCGTTTCAGCTAGCCAAACAAGCCTTCTTGGAAGATAATGCCCTTGCTCTGTTGCTGACTAAGCTGAAATTGTCTTTAGCTGAGGAAAACATCACTGAATCTGTACTGGCCTGGACTTACGCTTACACACCCCTTCCACAGGCAAAGTCCCATTTACCTGAGCAGGAATTCAGGTTAAACATCAGCTGAGTACTGAGAGCTGCAGAGCACAACAGCACCTGGCCAGCAATTCCACATTTTCCTATCATTTATACCATTTATCATTTACGCTACTTATGTAAAGCAGCAGCACTGTGCATGAATGCTTTTAAGCCCACCCCTGTGGGCTCTTCTCTCGCTGCTGGGGCATCCTCAAGCCCCTGCCACCCCCACGATAGCCGCACCATGGAGAAATCCACTGCCAGAGGACAAGACCCAGCTTCTCAAACCCCCAGGGTCTCCACACCCACACTGCACTAGTTTTCTCTTCCTATTATTTTTCAAGCTGCTGTAAACACACAACCAAAACAGCCAGAGATTTAAACCTTTCCCCCTCCACAAGAGACATTTAAGACTGAAAATACTTTTTGCATGTGAATAGTGCATTAAGTCAGAGTGTCCCAAGTCACCTGCAGTAAACTTTGATCATGGAAAGGTCCCAGAAATAGCTGTCCTTAAATCCCATTGGCTTTGCAGCCCCTTCAGCCTGCAGAGGAAACAGCTTTCTCTTCTGCTACATAACTTCATGGGGTTTTGACCTTCCTTTGATACTCAAAAACTGATTTAGTGGGATAAATCTTGGTTTGAAAACTAATTAACATTTTCCCCTGGATTCATACTCCTAACGCAGCCCACGCAGCCTGCTGAGGAGAGGAAAGGCTGCGAGCGTCTCCCGGTTTGCTGCTGGGGACTGCTCCGCCAGTAAACCGAAGTCACCGAGGGGTAACCTGGTAAACCTCTGCAGCGGGCTCATCACTGGTTCCCAGAGCCCCTGCAGGGAAGTTTTAATATTGTAACAGGAGATCAACCTCCTGAGCTGTGGATGCTCTGCTGTTACAAACCGTGGTGCTAATACAGGCGACTTGCTGCTCGCACACTATCAGTGCGTGAATGCCATCGCTGTCCCGCTGCATGTGCTTTTGGGGCTGCCCGAAGCGGATGCTCGCGTTTGCCCCAAACTCGACTGCAGTTTGGGGGAACGCCTACAGCTCTACCTGCCTTGTGCCCTCCCGTTTGAGTTTGTAATTCAAGTTTTGGGCATGGGACCGAGCCTAAATCCAGGATCAGATCCTGAGGTTCAGTTTATTTAAGAACCAGTTAATTCCCTCCTCGCCGCTGCCTGCCTGGCAATAGAACTGGGCTCAGCCGCTCATGCCAGCGCTGTGAAATTCTCTGGAGCAACCCCGACGGCGGGAGCAGAAGCTGGGCAGTGGGGCCAAAAGGGATCGGCTGGACTGGGCGATGCTTTTCAGAAGCGCGGCGTGTGTAAAGCAGCCTGCGTATGCATCCTGAGTACTGTGGATGGGTATTTGAGGATTCCCCCCTTTCTTTCTGTTAAGCAGTATTATTTTCTAACAAAACCAGCCGCTTGGGCAAGCTGGAAACAGCCTTTTTACAGCTTGCGGCGGTGCCGCCCTCCTGTGGCTGGAGATCTGCTCCATTTGGAATAAAAACAGCTTAAAAATCTGATGTAACATAACCAAGTAACTCAAACCTACAGTTACAGCCTTGCCTTTGGTCTGGCAATGCTAAATACTTCAGCTTGGCATCTGAAGCCACAGCAACTCAGCAGTAATGTGAGAAAGAGGCTTATAAGCCGAAGGGGGTTTTACCCTCAGTTATTGTTATGATCTTTTCGCTCAGCGACGGGATGCTGCTGCAGAGGGTGGAGACAGCGTTGAGAGAAAGGGTACGCTGGTGGACACGCGCTGCTCTGCTACCGACACACCTCACCATCCCGGGGGTTTTACTCACTGCTGCGGTTTTGTATTGCCACGGTGGAATTTATGCTCAAGTAGAAACAAACCTTCATTTAAAAAGTCCCGCAAATAGCGTTACTCCAGGCTGCAGTTGATGCAGGCTGCAGCCATCACACTGACGAGCTGTGAGGTTTCAGCCTTGCACCCCGACACTGCCTGATTTGCCCCCACTGAATGGGAAGGATCCCAGCGACGACATAAAAACTCATGGCCAAGCCCAGCACTGCGGTGCCAAGCAGGCTTGCTCACTCACCGCGGGCTGCCTGAAGACTCACAGTGAGCGCTAGCAATCCAAGCACATACACAGCTCATTTGCTGGGCAGGATGGAAAGAAATAGAAATTGTATGACTTATGTAAAGGAAAACCTGGAGATGAGCTGTACTCCCAACACTGCCCTCACTCTGCCTTCCCGAGACACGCCGCACCCCAGCGACTGCCTCCAGGTCCCTTCTGGGGACACAGCGGGGTTTGCAGGGCTGGACACAGCAGGATACAACAGATGTCTATCTCCTTATCGCACACCACGCCGTACCAGGCAGGGCTGAGCATCCTCAGCTCTCCCGGTAAATGCACAGCCTGGAGGAGGCATCTCCCGGTGGGCAAACCCCGCTCCTACCATCGGGGCTTGCACCAGAGGTGCAGGCAGGATTGAGGGGTGAGGGAAATTCCTCTGCTCCCTGCTTCCGCGCGTCTGCCTTGCAAAGGTACCAGCTGCAGTTGCAGCCGATGTTTGAAAAACATAGCCATGTCCTCAGAAGGAAAGCTCTGAGATATCTGTTCTCAGTGCTGGAATAACAGTTTGCCTTCAGAGATGAGTGGAAGCAGTTATTTTCAGTCCATTAAAACCTGCTGCTGCAGAGCCCTTCACCTTGCGAGGTGGCAGACCCTGCCAGGCTCAGCAGCAAGCAAGTAACTGGTCCACCATTAATCACAGGCTATTACACTAACTTCATCAAAAAAACATATCTGCTAGCAGCACTGACAATTTCCAAATTACTTTGGGCCAGATAACACCAGAGGTAGGTAGGCATGACTAGCCTGGACACGCTTACTGGTCCCACTAACTCGCACCAAGGGCTACTGGCTCTGGAAAGTTCGTAACATGCCAAAAGGTTTCCAGGACAGGGGGATTTGGGATAAATGCTTCACCCCAGTGACTCACCAACTTCCGCAACACATTCTAGGTTTCCTACTTGTGCTATGGCAACTGCAAACTCAACACATTTTTTGTAGGGTGTTTCATAAGATAACCCTTTGCTGAAGCAACTCAAATTGCTGAAGAGACCGGGCATGCCACAGAAAAAGCACCATAGCCAGTGCCCCAGCAAGGGGCAGCAACTCACACAGCTACCGACACAGGCTTTGGAATAACGTACGGCCACATCAAACGTTTTGCAAAGAAGCTGGTAAGATGCAGGTACAAACGCTGCTGCCGCACCTTGGACATTGATCCAAGGCTACGGCACCAGTGAGGCAGGTTTTGGCCGCCGAACGGGAATTGCCAGAGGGGAAGGGCAGAGGTGACGACCAGCAGACGTTAGTCACAGGGCAGGGAGAGCAGCTGTGGAGGAGCGTGGTGGAGGAACGCTGCTGAAGAGCTGGGAGCCCACCTCCACCGCCTGCCCCCAGCACCGTGCCTGGACTCTGCTATTGCTGCCTCCAGCATCTTGGGAGCAAAACCTGTGTTTTACAGGCTCGTCTCCTCTGCGTCTCACATAACAGCCAAAAAAATCTCTCTAGCAAAGTGGGTGACTGATGAAGCCAGGGACACAGATGGGATGTTTTGTATATTGTGAATGTAAAAAAACAAAATATATAGGAAAATGCTCAATCAATCAATAACCCAGCACAGGAGTTCTCTCTTTGCATTCCTAAGGAAGGAGACACAGACCCTTTCTGTCCTAATAACCCTTTCGATTTTTTCTAAAATATATATGATATCAATGCAACTATACATCAGCAACACACACCTAAAGGCAGCGGCAGCCCAGGAACGCATCCCGCTGTCCTTTTGACAGCTTCACCCACCACATCCTCGCCAAGGCGCGGCGCAGCCGAAGTTCGTTCCCTGACGCGCGGTACGAGCAGGGATTGTGTTGGGCAGGAGCCAAGCCCCGGGTGTTTCACAGTGACTGTGCACTGCTCTCAGCCCCAGCGATTCGAGGGAGTTACTCAAGTCCCCTCTGTGGACGTGTAACCCATCAAAAAGGGATTTCAAGCAGAAGGAACAGTTTGCAGGGATGTTATCTCAGCTTGTCGCTCTTACCTTTGGTGCTAGCAGGGAGTTTTCAGTCACTTGGAGCGGGTACATTTCTTTGTTTATTCTCCTGTTAGCTTTGTTTTTTTCACTTTGAGAAACAACATCTATCAGAACAGCTAGCACAAAGACTGGGACGCCAAACGTAAGCGTGTGAGCTACCACAGCACTTGGCATGAACCGAGGAGAGCAATAATTAGCTAATGGCCGGCAGTGCCGGCACTACCCCGGAGCCCAGCTCTGCCCCGGGCAGGTGGAACTCTGGAGCCCACCAGCACCCCCAGTTGCTGCCAGCATCACTGGCCTTAGCCACCCCCAGGCCAGCTGTAACCCTAGTTATTCTTTAAAAGTGACACCTGTGCTTCTATTAATCTCTTCCTCAGCTTTGCCTACTCAACACCAGTTTCTCCCACCCCCATCTTCTCCCTAGGGTGCTCACAGTAGTCACCCCAAAGAATGACAGCAAGCTGCCGTAAAAACCGCTGCAGCATTCAGCTAAAACCCCCCTCAGTGGGAAATGTCTCCCTGAGGTCTGCGGTGGGCTTTTTGCCGGGTCACGCTCCCCAGCCTGGAACGGTGCTTCAGCACTTTTTGGGGACTGGTTTGACAGCAGCACCCCACTGTCAGGGCTTGTGCGTTGGGGGACGTGTCCCCTCTTTGTCTTTGGGGGGCTCAGGGGTGGGTGGTGTGCAGGGAGCAGCAAGTTAACCTGCACCGGGGTCTCTCTGGGAGCACTACAGAGGAACAGGGACAAACCAGCAGTCAGGCACATTGCAATACACTTTATTCTCTACAGCAGAGGTTAACTCATTCAGCACTTATCCCATCACGCACTTATTTGTTTGCGATTGCCCCGGTTTATTGCGTACCTTCGCAGCAATTATGCCGCACTGATACCCGATGCCCAGCAACCAGCCCTGTGCAGTGCTATGTCAGCGTGTGTACAGTCACTCGTCATAAACATGCTTCATTACCTTCCACAGGCTAAAGGCTAGCCAGCTTTCTGCAGCGAGCACTGCTGGAAGCAACAAAAATTATGCAATCACTCCCCAAGAACGTGCATGTTTTATGAGTGTTACAAATTGCAAGGGACCCCGGTTGCATCAACAAAATCCTGCACAGATTCAGAATTAAAAGCACCCTTGATTCACTTAAAGGGACATATCAAAGCCTCCCTTAATTGTGATAAATCCCATTCTTTCATCTGAGAAGGTGACGTTTCATGGCAAATAAGCCCAAGAAATTGAGTGGAACAAGGAAGAGCTTCCTGTTTTCTAAGTGATTTCCTATAATGAACAAAGCTCAGCATGAAAACAGTAGGCTGCATGTCTGGTGCTCAGTTTTTTTAGGTCTTTGTTGATCCCAGGCAGGCAGATGGAATTCATCACAAGAAGCTAATCAGGGACACTGAGACCTAGTTGCATTTACAGAGAGAAAATCTCAGTTTGGGGAGTCATTAGAAACCTGCCTCTCATAAGCACGTTGCCTGCAAATTTACAGACCATTTCCCAGCCAAACCATTCTGCTCAGGCCTGGCGGTAAAGACCAAGAGGAGAGTGATGGGAGTTGTGCACAGGGGTCAATTAACCTGGGTCTGTCCCTTCTTCTCCCAGAGCAAAGAGGAGCTGCATCATTCCAGCAGTCAGGGGGGTGCATGACCTGGGGAGAAGGCTAGCAAGGGCACGCAAGTAACTTGGCCTTTAAACCATCTGGCACTGCCCCGGTCCCCACCCCGGGCTAGAACCTTCCTCCAAGTTCCTGGAGCTTAGAGGTCCCCTTTCTTCCCTAGACAAGGGAAGAAGCCCTGGAAGCCTCCAGGACCCCCCGAAACACCCAGCCAAATCACCAGCCGAAACAACCATGCCAGGGCTCTGAGCCAGGCAGCCTCTACCCAAAGGGACCAAAGCAACCCCAGATGTTTTAGGGACAGAAAAGAGCAGGACCCTACTCCAGAGCTACCCTCACCTCCTTGCCTCTTCCAAGAATCTGCCAAACCTTCTACTGCTCCAGCGTCCCCCTTTCAAAGGGCGAGACCCTCCTGCTCCTCACGGGAGGCTGGTCTTTCTCAAGGAGCTGCTGGCCCTCCCAGCCCTTCTTCCACCCCAGCACGTAGAGATCCCTGCAATGACACCCTTAACCCTTCGGTCCATCCCCCCTGCCCCCTCCATGCCCCTCCAGGAGGGATCGGTGGCTCTGGAAATGGCTGGGTTGGTTCAGGCTGTGCTGGGGGGGGGGCTCTGGGTCCCCGTGGGTCCCTGCTGACCACGAGCTGTATCACAAACCATCTGCACAGCATGTCCTGGGCAGCCAGCAGCAGCCGTGGGGGTCTTGTCCCCGTGCAGGGAGAAACCCCTTTCTAAAGGGCTTCGGGAAATCAGCTTTACAGCGAACAAGGCAGAGTCCTATACAAACAGGTTCCCTAAAAGTTACTGTAGGGTTTCATCCAAATCCTGGAGCTCCAAATGAGCTCGTAGAGCGTGCCAAAACGTGAGTGTCCTTGCTGGACACAGGATGCCACAGCATGCAGGCGTTTGCAAATGCCCTCCCTGGGGCAGTGCATTCCCGGGAGAGCTGTGCCTTTGGGAAAGACCTGGAAGGGAGAGGAGGGATGGCTTCCTAAGAGAGAGTAGGTGCCATGAGTATTGCCTTTTATTCTGCCTGCAGGCTGCATTCTGGCAGGCAGTGATTTTCATACGTTGGTATTTACTGTTACCTGATAAATAGATTTCTGGGTAAGGTCTGCTGTGGCATGAGCAAGCTAAGAGCTGTCTGGAGGTGAGAAAACAGGGCTGGTGGGGTGCTCCATCCCCTGACCAGGTTTACTGTGAATACCTGCACAGAGCTTGTATTTCATAAATGTTCCCCTCCATACCTGTGGATGCTTAAACCACCACTGAGAACCAAACGCAGAAGCGAAAACCATTTGCCAAAAAAGCCCATTCGCTTCAACGCTCAGACAACTGCTTCCAAATCAGCCTGGGCACAGCCTTCGCCTGCCTCCACCTCTGCTCCAACGCCGCTCCGGTCGGATGCGCACCGGGAACCCCGCTGCCTTCCCGGCGGGATGGGCAGAGCCGCCCGTGCCACGCTCCGGCCGAAGGGCTGCCGGGCATCGGGGACCGTCGGAGGCTGCCAGCCTGGCACCGGGCCGCCTTCAGGGGAGCCTTTTTTGAGCTCTGGTAGGTGGAATTGCAAACAGGAAAGTGCTGAGCCAGCTGGGAACAAGCTGTTCGCCTGCCCCCGGGTCTCCCTCCCAGCAATATTTTAATTTCAGCTCAACCTGCCAAAAAAAGGAGCTCCTTAATCAGCAAAGCCGGGAGGAAGGGCAGCTCCCGTTCCCGCACGCCACGGCAGGGCGTCCCTGCGGCCGCCCCTCTCCCTGGCCACCACCCTTCCTTCCCCTGCAGCCGCGACACCCGTGGCCATACCTGCGCCAACCGTGCAAAAAACCCTTCCCTTGTCCTCACGGTGGCCGGCGCACACCAAATCTGCCAGATGCTGCTGCAGCTCTTGGTCTTCCCTTTTTTCCAAAGAAAGAGGTGCTGCTCTGGTGGAGCATCGAATGTCACACGAGACCTGAGATTTTCCCTGGTTTATTTCTTCCAGGAAACTCATTCTTTGTGGTTTATCAAACCCAGAGCGTTTCTAGATAGAGGAAAACAAGCTCCCCCAATTATTCTTTGCCATTTGTCTGACGTTTTCGTTATCCCCAATGCAGTACACATCAAATATTGTCTTGTACTGAAAGCCATTTCTGTCAAATTAAGTTAAAAGGAAGTAGTGGAAAACTAAAAGCTCCACATCTAATCCTGCCACCTGGAAAATCAGCAGAGAAATATAATTTTGTCGTCTTTCAAATTAAATCAGATTCCAGGCTCTCTGCTGATGAGTTAATCCAATGCTGAGTGGAATAGCTCCGCTCAACCATGACTAAGTTTAGGCATGTTCAATTCATGGCAAAGCAGTTCCAGTTCAGAGACACTGCTTTTAATTGTAGTCTCACCCTATTTCTTTTAATTTTATAATTTGCCTCAACCGTTCCCCATTAAGAAGCTATCAGCAGGAGGTGTCACTTAATTGCAGAGCTGATAGCGCTGCCATGGAGAGCGGTGGCTGAGGACCCGCGGGCAGGTCGTGACGTCTCTGTGCTTTTCGGGTGCCCTTTGCCCTCCCGGGCACCTGCAGCACCCACCACCGCAGCTGGATCCCCAGCGGATCGCACGCTGGTGGGCTCCCACCCACCCACTGGGGCAGGAGACCACCGTAAGCAAAGCAGCTCGAGATGTCTCCCAGCAAAACAAAGTGAGACCGTGCTGGGGTGGTCCAGGCAGAAACGTACCCGCAAGTCCTTCTGCTTAACCTCTGCAGAAATCTCAGCGTGCGATAAGCCTCCTCTGCGGTCAGCCTGGTTTGTCACAAAGAGTAAAACTCTGAGCCCGTCGCTATCGACAGCGATCACGCTCAGCCTCCCTCCGTGCCTTGGGTCTCTCCCAACCCCAACTACACGTGGCCCAGCGGCGTTCCCCTCCGAGCTCCGGCCGCGCGTGGAGCTGGAGCTGGCGGACACTGGAGCTTTTTGACCACCTGCCCCAGGTGGAGCTGGACTACGTGGGCTTATAGGGACTTCAAGGCTGAACTGGGATTGCACCCTAGCGAGAACTGCTAAAAGAAATCATGAAGGAAGCATTCATTGCACTAACATCCCTTCTCCCAATTGAATTTTAACCATCTTGCCCCCCCCCCAAATCAGAAAAATCTACATAAAAATAAAAATTATTGTAAGAAAAATAAAAGTAAAATCTTTACCCAATACAGACTTATTGAGTAGGGCTAGTAGGAAAATGAGAAAATTTTGAGCACTTCAGGGGTTGGTTTTGTTCTCTGTGACAGTGAAAATTAGTTCCTTTATAGTTCTTCAATCAAAAAATGAGCGTGGTCACAAACCACACTTCAGCATCACAGTGCCTGGGTACAAAATAATTCATTCACCATATGGGAAGCCAGACTTGAGTCCTTGGTCTGCCTCATGACTGGCTTTTTCTGCGGTTCACCCCAAAACCCAGCCTGAATTTAAGAAAATTTCAGACATTTACCAGTACGAAAGTTGTATTATTTTACTTTTTTTACATTATTTTACAAAACAGTTGCCTCTTGTGGCACATGTCCGTCAGGCTCGTGACCAGACTATTATAAAGACTTACAGTTACTAGCTACAGGAGCTCAATACTTAGTAAGTACAGGGCTTGTGATGGCTTGTGCCATCCCCTGTGCGGACCGGCAGAGCCTGGGGGCTGTGCGGTCGGTTCCCACCGCAGGAATCCCCTGACTCTCCATGGGTTTCTTACTTGTGCGGGAGCACACGGACACTCCTCACACAAACGTCCCCAGTATTTTTGTTGGGCTCCCTGGGTGGCTGTGCTTTGAAACCACTCCTGGGCTGCTGCTGCCCTGTGCTGGCATTTTCGGTGAGCAGTCGCTCCCGCCCCTCTTTGATGTTTTGTGTAAAATTGACCTGCACGTGATTTCGTGTCTCTTTAATTCTCCTTTAAACGTATGAAGTATAACCAGAAGTCTCTTTCATGCTTTATTTTATTCTAATTTTTTTTCCCCAATTGCTTTTCATATGAGAAGCCCAGAATGTCACGTCTGATCCTCCCCAGTTTTCCTACGGGTCTTTTGGGAAATCTTAGACCAGTTGCATTAGAAGCAGCAAAAATTGTTGAAAGTGTGAAGGTGCTGAATAGTTAGCCAGGGCTTCCTTTCCCTGCAGCATTAGTCTTTGAAGTTAGAGCTGTCTTAACACTAGCTGCTGAACGAGCCCGTCCCATATGGCACGCAGCTCCCACACTCCTCTTGGTGACAGTACCGTGTCACCAGACCTCTCGTCGCTGTCACCAGACCTCTCGTCGCTGCCGCCCTCCAGGCCAGGCAGCCTCTCCACCTCCTGGGGTGACGATGCAGGGAACCCTCACCTCCACTTTTTCAGCCCCTCTTTGCATATACTCGTATAACAGATCAAAAAGGGCAAAGAGCTGCAATTTTCTCCTTTTAATGCAAGCCAGAAGGCGCTCTCCAGCTAACTTGAGCAGTTTTCTTAAGTAATTATGGACTGGATTCATCCCTCCTTAAGCTCGCTTTCTCTGTAGAGAAACAGCAAAGCTGGCTGAAGAAAACTTACCTGGGGCTGCTGAGGTTTCTGTGTGAGCCTTTTCAAGTTTCAAATTTAACACGTTTAAGGATCATGAAATGTTGTTTCTTTCCTTCGCCAGTTTGCCACAATTACTGGAACACCCACGCTAACTGAGACTGTGAAAAGCTACTCCGAAACCCGGCAAAAGGACCGCTAACCTTCCAGGTTAAACGGCCCTTCTCGGTGGGACGCTGCCACGGTCGCTCGCCGCTCTCCCTGCGCGTTTCTGCTCTGGCGTTGAACCCGGTGCTCAGCTGTTACGCCGGTGCACGGCCTGAACGCTTGTGTCAAGACACATGGGAACCACGCGGGGAGGCTTAGGAAGGGTTTGGCCAAGCCACGTTCAACTGCTGCAGCCTGACTGGCCTCGGCAGGGAGAGGCTGGGAGAAGAGCCCGGGTGCAGGACGCATCCGAGCATCCCGGCCAGACGCCCTTGCACGTCTCTGGTGATGCCTGAGCCCGCAGAAGATACCCTTTCCCTCTGGCAGGGACGTCTGAGCAAGTCCAAGCCGGGTAAACCTGCGTGGGCCGGTGAACTTCCAGCACCCCGCAGCTGGGTGCACGGCTCACCCGCCCCAGCTCGGTGGGCAGCCCAGGGGCTTTCTGCTCCTCCTGGCCTTGGACCAGCATCTTCTCCGGGAGCTGGGCTGCCCGCATCCTGCCAGGGCTCTGCCTGGGGCTGCTGACCTCTGCAGGCAGCGAGGCAAGACTGCAGCGATATTATTAATGACAATAGCTATTTTTATAGAAAAGCAGAAATGAGATCATTTCTTCAAATTAAAAAAAAAACAAAACACCAAACAAAACAAACAAACAAAGGTAAACATGAATGAGGTGGTTCATTCTGAGAAGCTTTTCTGGTATCAAGAGAAATGATCTTAGCACAATATGGTGTTTTGGTTTGATTTCTGGTTTGTTTCCCTAATTTACAATGTGTTTTAGGATCTTTGCAAAATATCCCTCAGGCTGCCAATGGCAACAGGACCCAGAGTGGTGATTCAACGTAAGAGAGTATGTTCTCTTACACCATTTATCCAAACTGTCCCCTTTGCGCTGAGATGTCATTAAACCATTTTAACCAGATCCAAAGGCTGCATCTGCATCCTGCGCCTCCTCAGGCGGTGGCAGAGGAGTTGTCCCTCTGCCGCACACCTACAGACCGATGCTGTCATCTAGTGGCACCTACCTGTCCCCTACAAATGCCACCTGGCACCTTGCAGAATCCCTGCCCCTCCTGGGCACCTGGCTGTGAGCGATCCTGACAGCCTGCCCCGCTGAGACGAGGAGGACATCTCCCCTGGGAAGCATCGCCCTGCGACGGTGCACAAGCCTTGGGGTTACCCGAAGATATTTTGCTTATGAGGACGGTGACGTTCATCTAGTCAAGCTGCATATGTCGGCAAGGACATACAAATATCGCTCGAGTGGACGCACGCTGCTATTCCAGAGAATTAATAACCCATCATAATAACGAATCTAAAGCAAAGGCTGAAAAGAAAGCAGGCAATAATTTCTGCCAAACATCGCAGCTGTAAGTGCACAATGGGAAAGAGCTGCTGGGGGAGCGGCCTGACTCAAATGAATCATGACAGGAGGGGAAGGAGAGTCTGAAAGCGGCTCCCTTTGACCTAAGTCTAGCTTTTTTTCACGTGCAAGGAAAACAGTTTGCACTGCTGTTCCTCCTGCAGTCACGATGGATGCTTGAGAAGAAGACAAAGAATTTATCACTCCTTTCTGGGCAGGCGGTGATAGATTATCTTTGGAGCTGCGGAATTTCCCCAGACCCGATATGAAATCAATCTCCTTGAAATGTTTCACTAGCCATATAGAGGGCTATCTGGAAAATGCAAGGTCCTCCGGGGTACGGCTTTACCTGCAATCATCTGGGCTGCAGCATTTTAATTTGTTTCCTTTAAAGAGACTCAAGGGTACCATAAGAGGCAGTTTCCAGGATTCAAAGGAGACGGCAGAATTTGATCCCTTTCCATGGCCTTGTATGTAATTACTGGAAAGAGTGAGGGAGGCAATACAGATGCAAAGACTCAGACAAGTTAAAAGTTATTCAAAGCAAGCAGACAGAAACCTACCTCTGCTTGGATCTGGGGGAGGCGTGCGGGAACTGCTAAGCAGGGAGGCAGGACCAGGGCCAGTAACAACAATCTTGCAAACTCCAGTTGTTGTGGGCATGTTCCCTGGGATTGGTGCATGGACCTGGAAAGGAGGAGCAATTACTGCCTTCAGACTGCAGTGAGGACAGCCGGAGGTTCAACACCATCCATCCAC
This sequence comes from Aquila chrysaetos chrysaetos, assembly GCF_900496995.4. Classification (NCBI taxonomy): domain Eukaryota; kingdom Metazoa; phylum Chordata; class Aves; order Accipitriformes; family Accipitridae; genus Aquila; species Aquila chrysaetos. The sequence continues at coordinate 35,995,031 of NC_044016.1, read as the reverse complement.
GGCCTGCATTTAATTTCCTCCATCCCTTTCCCATTCCCACTGGCAGAGAGCTGGTCCAGCCTGGGTACCAGGGAGCGTGGGCGTACGAAGCAGCGTGCGATGCTCCAGCAAGCCGTGCTGCAGTGCAGCCCTGGGACAGAGACTCCCTCCAGAAGAGTGATGATGCCCAGAGCATCCCACAGAGAAAAGCACAAAAGGGTCATCAAGAAGCAAAGTGGAGGGGACCTAGTCCTGCAGCGTCCTTCTAGCATAATTATCCTGGCATTAAGATAATTTTCAAAACACTTTTTTAGTTTCTTCCTGAAGGCGTGTTCATCAGCAGTGAAACAAGTCTGCCCATAGACTGAAGAAAGGCAAGCCGTGCGGGTGTTCGCCACCCAGCCAAGGGGGGCTGCTTTTCCTGGAGCTGCCTTGCAAGGTGTTTCTTTGCACTGAGTAATTGCAAAAGCTACGCAACTTGTGACATTCCTAATACCCCAAAACAGTTTGTTTCTTTTCTGTTTTAATTGCACCTTGCCCCAGGGCATGACCTTCAGCACCACTGGTGGCTGGAAAACCATTTCAGGCTCTTGGCAATATCAAGCTCATCTGTCTTTAACTTCACCGCTCTGGATTTTAACAGCCTAAGTGACTCCTCAGTGCTGCCACTTTCAGAGAATTTCTTACATGTCATCTAGTTTTAGTGCTATTCTATTTCCTTTGCTACCTTACCTTAATCATTTTTTAACACTCTTTCAGTTTGCGTTTCTCTCTCTTTTCATCTTCATCTGTTCCTGATATTTTATTTTTCCAATAAACTAAGTAATTTAATGGCCCTAATCCCAAGCCTCCTATTTAGAGCATGGATGTGGAGGCTGCGGAAAGAAGTCCCAATTTAAATCTGTCAGTCAAACATAATTTAATCTATCATCTTCTTTATATCTAAAACTGTTCCATGGGAGGGAAACCATGATTGGGATTCAGTTTACCTTTAAAACATCCAGCTTTACAGCTTTCTAGTGCTTGCTTTTCTTATGCACGGGCTAGTAGAAAATGACAAAGTTATATAGACTTTGGACAACACAAAGTCACGACTGTTTAGGTCCAGAGGTGATTGCACAGGCTTTAGAGAGCCCGAGGACGTATCCACAGTGCTGTCGCCGCAGTACGTGGACTGCGTCAGAGCTGCAGTGCTGCGGGGCAGTGCTTTTCTATTCTATTTCCATTTCTGGACCTCTAAAAAAAGTCCAGGGAATTAAACATACTGAAGATAACTGCTGCTCTTCGGTACCTTTCCTGTCCGCCGTCAGACGGCCCATGGACTTACGGGAGGCTGTGGATCGGGGCTGAAGTGCAACTGATGTCTGGGCTGCTTCTTTCCTGCAGATGCATCTCCATGGACCGTACGTGCTGCGCTGGAAATTAAGTCTGAGCAAAGACTGCCTTCATCTGCCTGCCAGCGATGAGATCTGATGGAAGAAAGCATTTGCTGCGCTGGCATTTCCTAAAGCCTGCCAAAAACCTAGGGCGAGGGGAGCATCTCTTTACATTAGCCTCAGAGTTAGGGCTCTGAGGGGTGCGACAGTCACGTCCCCGCGCTGGTCCCACTGGAAGACCCCGGCAGCCCGGTCCATCGGCTGGCGCAGCCGCAGGACTGAGCTGCTCTGCCTGCTCGCGCCCCGGGGCCTGTCCCTTACAGAAACAGCTGGAGTGCACTGACGAGGGTCCTGGGCTTTCTCAGAGCGAACACCGGCAAAGGACGGCCGAGCCCCGCGTCAGCTGCGCGCCCCAGACACGCGTGGCGTGGACGGAGTCGAGGAGTGAAGACACCGAGCGGGGAATGCTCTTCTCGGGTCTTCCCATAGCTCCAGTTCCCTCACCCTGGTTCAGCAGTGGGCAATGTTCACCTTTAACGATCAGCCCCGGGGCACGTGCAGTGTCTGGAGATCCACCTGTGAGAGCAGCAGAAATGCATACCTCACTGACAGCTGCAACATTCATTTAATTTCCCTCCCTGCTCAGGGCCCGTACGAGGAGCAGTATCAGGCAGCAACAGAAAATGTTCAACAAGACTGGCTGCACAAGACGCGAGCTCCTGAAATCAATCCACGTGGGACAGAGCAGCTAATTACCGCGCAAGAACACGGTACTCTTCTCAATCCCGGCTCCCAAGTCCCCGGGGGTTACAGATATGGAAAGGGGTTTTCGGTGGCTCAAGCACCTTGGCTCAACAGGCTGCTGTGGACTTCCAGCACTGCCCAGGCTCCTCTGCCGCGTTCGTTTTTTTGGCACTTTAGTCTGATTTACATTTTCCCAATTTCACCAGGATCACAGGAGACCCATGTAACCCACCCCCAGCATTAACAGCGAGGATCCTAAACGCAGCCAGGCTGTGTTAGAGAGCTGCTGCGAGTCGGACGGCTCCGAGCACAGAGGGATGGGCAGGGAGGAGCATTAAATCCTGGCTGGGGTGGACAGAGGAGGAAAGCGCAGCCCTCGGGACGGCTGGTGGTCAGCAGCCCTTTGGGAAGTGAGATGGGGTGTCAGAGCTGCCCGGCATCCACCCCAAATGCTGTCTCCTGAGGGAGCCTAGGGTATCTCTGGGTTACTCGGGTTTGAACCTGGAGCACCCGCTCAGCCGGACGGCTTTGGACTTGTCTGTGTTACTACCTGTACGAACAAATCCTCCCGTCTTCTTCTACGGGTGAGATCAGAGGTTGGGAAGAAAGGTCACAGTGTTAGAAGAACCCATTACCCTGGAGCATCAAGTACTAAATGATTGTACTCCACCCATGAGATAAGTTGTGTAACGGAGATGTCATTCTTCATGAATAATTAAGGGCCTTTCATAAAAATTTTACCAGCAGCTGGATACTAAACGGGTGGGTGAGGGATCCTTGCTACCTCCAAAGTTGGCAGCAGAGCAGTACGTGGCACACACACAAATAAAAAGGCTCAGGATCATGAGTCCCAGTGTCCCAGAGCCTCCCTCAGTAATGTTGACCTCTGTGGAGCACCTCTGCTCATCTGCAGAAGTGAAAACACCTGGACGTACCTCAGGGTAAATTTGCAAAACTGGACCAAGTCATTGCTCTAGAAAGTTCTCACTGGTTGTTCTTTGCTTCTTTTCATGTAGTCAGTCAGTGCTGGCTGTGTGAGAAAGGCTTTGAAGCAGGTCTATTAAAGCCCAGAGAAGTCACGGCATGATTTTCACCCAAGCTGGAGCATTCAAAAGCCGCGACAGTCAATATATTGTCGGCTGCAGTAAACAGCCTGACAGTCAGGCGCAGCAGCCATTTAGCAGATGACCACATTTTATTCTGGCCCTTATTTCATCCTGCAGCAATTAGCCAAGAAAAAAAGGGCCTCATCACACTATCATTTCAGCCTTATGTCTTCCAGCGTGTTTAGGGAGACAGAACCTAGACGTAGGTACCTTCTGGACCCTGAATAAAAATGCTATTAATGTCTGCTAGTGCACATCAGACTTCTCACAACTACAGCATGAGATAACAGCTACTCATCCCTGCCGGGTTTTAGCCATCTCAGGAGATGACTTTTGACAAATCTGAGGCAATCCTGAAAACGTGCGTGTGCCAGGAGGGGGAGGATATGCAAAAGGGTTTCGTACAAGGGATCAAACCGTCCTGACAGTACGAGAGCACTGTTGCACTAGGCGCGCTGCAGAACAAGCAGTTGCTTCTGATCCCGATTTGAGCCTGCATCCCAAAGGACAGGTAACAGAAAACTGGAATTTCCCCCCTCCAGCCTTTTTAGTGCCTATTAGCCTGTCCGTGTGAACGTGAACAGGGACCCCTGTCCCGTGCCGTCTCCTGCTCCCGAACAGCGAACTCCACCTCCGGGGTTCCTCCAGCTCCCGTTGCGGGAGCCGCACGGCCGAGCCCCAGCACATCTCGCCGAGGGCACGGCAGCATCACGACAGCAGCGCAGGGCAGCCCCCCCACCCCGTGCTTCGCCCGAACCGGGGTTGAGCCCCACACCAGCACTCAAACATTTAACGGGTGTTGGGCCCTTCCCCTTTGCTCCACCTCGAAACAAAAAACATAAATCTGATGTCCACGTTCTAGTTTTCTGCAATAATATCTTCCCCATAAATATCTTCTAAATAGTCCCAACCTCAAACACAGTGCTAATAAAAGCACTCTTTATGGTTATTAGACAAGTGAAATGTCCCTGGACTGAACAATTACCTTCAAATATCTGTTCAGAACTGGCTGGGAGTGGAAATCAGTTTCTTCCTCCCCAGGTACAAATCCATAATGAGGATTTATTCCTGAGGCAGTGGGAATGAGGTAATCCCTCTCCTTCTTGAGGTGAGATAAGGAGGAAAAAAAAAAAAAAAGAAGAAGAAATAAAATCGTACAAGTTAATACTGAAGCATCTGGAAAAGCAAATGATTTGCAGGAGGAAGGGGCAGGAGGTCGACAGCATAGAAAAGCTTTAAATAATAAGAGGAACAAATGACCGGTTTGCGTAACACTGTCCCGCGAAGGGGAGAAGGGAGGCAAAGGGTGGCACGGACGCGCTGCCAGCCTGGCCGAAAGCGGGGCAGCGCTGCACGGAGGAGAACCGCGTTGGGGTCTCTGAACCACGCGGTGCGGCACAAACCTCCCCGCTCTCCACCGACGGGATTTCTGTCTGGTGCTGCAAATCTCCTTCTTACCGAGGAACAGGACGAACGGGCACTCTGCAATTCAAAGGGACCTACGCTTCGTGATGCCGCCACTGGACGTGAATCGATTGAGCGACAAATGGCCCCAAACCCCCCATACCAGAACAGTCTGGGGTTTAATACAGGACTTTGACTATAGATTGCAAACCTCTCCTTGCGTTTAGCCTCCCCGGGGCAGGAGAAGTCCTGCCCTCAGGGAACAACCCGGGAGCGGGTGTCAGCCCCCCCGGGACACCCAACACCCCCAGGACCCCCCCCGGGGCCTGAGCCCTCCGGAAAGCTTTGATTTCCAGCAGCATGCCCTGGCCTCTGTGTCTTAATGACTCCAGACCACACAGCCAATGCTGTTTCTTTCTTTCCCGTACTATTTTATCTCGCTCTCTCCCACAAGGTGAGCGATTACCAGCAACAAACACCTGCTCGGCAGAGGAGGGAAGACAAATATGCTTTTAGACCTGGAATATGCAGCTACTTATTACAAATATTTGACAACGTTAGGACAGTTACTATCGGTCTCTCAGTTATTCTCCATTGCTCTAACATCCACCAAAAATAAATCAAATTCCTAAATCACCTGTGAGAGCGTTGAGAAGCGACCTGCCGTTCTAGTCCTGCCAGGTGACAGACAAATGCTCGGGACAGACGGACACGGAGCTACACTGCAGCCCTGTAACAAGCTGGGGTTGCTCTGACATAAGATAAACCCAGCCCTGCGCAGGGTTAGTGCCAGGGCTCCGCTGGGCTGGACCCGAGACGCAGCAGCCGTCCTGCTCCGGTTTCCTGGTGAGCGGCTGGATTTCTGCCTGGAGAACTGGTACAAAAACAAACCGATGTGTTGTATTTTGCGGGGACAGCTTTTTTCTGTCTATTTTGTTTCGGTAAAATGGTTACTATAATAATCCTACTTCAGGAAAACATATAAAATTGCCATAAAATAAAGCAGATGAGGAGAAATTGTTTCATCTGGGAAACAAGACTGTCGCCCAGACTCTGTCCTTCAGCAAAGCCACAGCGTATTGGTAAAACTGCCCTATGCAAATGGAATTATTCGAGAAACAGTGTAGATTAGGATAAAGGTATGTATTTACGGGAAGCAATTGAGGAAAAGCGCCTTGGCACTCTCCAGGGATTTGTGCTCTGCGTTTGCTGATCAGCTTTGTTTTCTGCTGAACCCCCTCATAGTTCTGTAGTACGCAGAAGAGGAATTTGTTGATGCTACAGAAAATGAAGTCCTGCACAGCAGTCAATAGGAAATAAAGGATATCAATTACACAGCTGGAACTGCTGACTTGATCAGATTTTATAACTCTTTACTCTAGGGGTCTGCTTAATAAATCCATTGGGAGAACTGTCATATCTTTTAAAGCAATATGTTTCAATGTTTTATTTTCTATGAAGGAGCAACTGGCAGTTTTACAAAATGCTCCTCGGAGTCTCCCATAGCCTCATGAAAGTATCAAAATTGATGGGAGATGGACATGAGCTATTTGCTCTCTAATGCAGGCACCAGTTTGCCATAACTTTTGGAAATTGCCGCTGGAAACCAGATGGATTCCTTCCCTTCTGCTTCAATCCCGTTTACAGCACAGGGGCAGGCTCCCGACGAGTGATTTAGTAAGAGCCTCACAGCAAGATGCTAAAAGATGGGGTCACCTAAAAGCAAATCGCCCATTGAGGAGTACCCCAGATTTTTTTGCAGTCAGAAAACAGCATCGTCCCGTGGGTGTGTGTGAGCAGCTACCCGGCCCTGCGAGGAGGGGTCACGCTTGCGCGTGGCAACAAGAGACACATCCACTTAAACCAGACTGAAAAATTATATTGAATAGGGGAAAAAAAAGCGCTCACTTTTGTCTATTACTTGCAGTCCTTTATCTGCATTTTTATTTAATCCAGCCACCATCTCAAGCGCTGAAAGCAGAAATGCAGCCTTCTTACGTGGCATCTTCCCTATGGTAAATCTAATTAAACAGCCATTAAAATGTGTGTTAGCTCGATTATATCAAGGTGACCTGCAGCTCCTGCTAAATGTTAATAACAGCATTCCCCACTAACTGGCATTCAACAGGGAACAGGCAGTACTATTTCTACTGATGTAGCCTTTAGATGAATATGGTTATTAAAGTGCTTTGTGTACTACTGATTCCCAAATAAATGCGTAACTGATTTTCTGGCAGCTGAAGTGTTTCGTGTGCCCCTCCAGCACTCCCAGCCAAGGCTGGCATCCCGGCGAACACCCCGGATGGGCTCCTGTTCCCGCAGCACATCAAGCAGGACACCAGCCGCAGCAGGGGATGCGTGCACGGACAACAAATGCACAAGCAGCACCTCTAAAACCCTGGCCAGAGGAAAAGTGCTAAAATGTAAGAAAGGAGAGGAGAGGACAGAGGTCAGGTCCTTACCTGCAAAGAGCAAGAGCCGCTTCCTACCCTCGTGGCAGGCGATGGGAGCCTCTGATCGCAGCGCCTGTGGGACAGACCCCTGGAGTGGGTCAGTCCCTCCACCTGTAGATGACAAGGTTGATTGTTTCCCAGCCAAAGTGAACACCCATGAATATCTTTAAATCCCTAAGCCTCAATTCAAACACAAATCTGGAATAAGTTCCCTGATTTACACTGGCCTGACCTCCGATCTCAGAACCACATGTAGTTCATGTTCGCAAAACTCTGTAGACCGACTTCCACATCCCTATCCAGAACTGGACCCGCTAATGCTCAACAAAGAAATACCTTTTTCATAAGCAGGTGATTTATCCTGTGAAGGTTAATGATAGCAAAATGCTAATGATGAGACTGATAACTGAGAACAGTGTCTGTCCATTACTGCAGGTTTTTTATCATGCACCCTAAGAAGTATCATTATGCTAAAGAAAACCTTCACCATGTACTAAATCAAAGTCAGACAGATCTACATCTAAAAAATTACTTCCTTTGGTTGTTACCTTATGTTTGACTTTACAAGTTTATCCCTTTAACTGCAGCTGCAGTTAAAAATAGGAAATATCCCACCAAGCTGCAAAATAGCTGACAGGTGGAAAATGTCTCACTTCCCCCTTGCACATGTTAGCAGACATGATTTGGACACTTGGGCTACATTACTGCATAAACCTCCCCCCATCAATAATTAGCAATGACAACATTAATTTACCATCTTTTCCAACCATTCAGCGGCATCAGACTGAAATAGAGAGAAGCCACTGGGGCTCAGAGGGGATAATTACTGTCTCCAAAACCTCCTCAGGAGCCTGCTGGTTCATTCCCCCACCTGATTATAACTCACACATGTACCTGAGAAAAAGTGGGTATAAAGCCCTACGTGGGCAGCTTTCCTGCCCACTCGGTACGTTATCCCAGCTCAGGCCAGGCAGTGTTCATAGTCCTTCAGAGCTGGAATTTGTGAGGAATCTCACCCACCCACCGCTCTAGCGTCCAGGCTGTTGGCTTCCTCTGGCAGGGAAGCAGAGGCAGCCCTAGATAACGTGGGTCTGACCATGCTGGTAGTGCAGGCAATTGCATTTTACTCTTAGGGCTTCTCGAAAGAACAGAGATCGTTTTGCATAATTATGTAAACAATCACCCGTGCTAACAATTGAAGAGACAAACAAATAAGGTAGATCAATGCTGAAGGACGGAATGTAGCACTAATGAACCGGGCTGAATTTCAGTGTTACGGTCTGTTAACAGTCCTGTTAGAGAAGGGAGGTAAAATGCAGCTTCAATTCATGTACTATGGGGGATGCTGCTGCTGCCCTTCCTGCGCTGGGTGCTCCTGGGGTCCCAGACTCTCAACCTCCCTTCGGGGGAGTGGGAGTCACCATGATTTGAAGGAGGATGCTGATGGGGGTCTCATCCCAGCTCTGGGCTTATTTCCCTTTCCCGTACAAAATGGAGAGCCAAAAAGAGCTTTTACAGATCCTGCTGGAGTGCTGACCACATGGACACGCACAGGTCACCCAGCAGAAAGTGGCTGCTCCAGCCAAATTATTCTGCACCCCTTGGCAGGACCGACTGCTGTACTGAGGATTTAAGTTGCCTGGCGTTTGCAGCATTGCGGGGAGCACTGCCTGAAGAACCATACAGCCGCTCTTGCGAGGAAATCTGTGAGTGGCCGTGTTTCACAGGACTGCCATCAACACGCTGTATTGCAGGGGTGCTGGAGGATTAGGAGACACAGGAACGACGAACCCCCCTCCCCGGGTGCAACGATAAAGGAATGAACTAAGGTTAAAAACAAAAAAGAAAGAGAAGAAACAGAGCCAGGCTAGAACACAGAGAGCTTCTGTTCCCTGGGCTTTGGCAATCCTTCTAAAGGCAAACATGCCTTTTCCAGTGCCCTTTTTCACTTCTCCTTTTTCATACATCCAAAATAGGTTTGCTATGAGCACTTTGAGAGTAGTCAAATATTAAACTCCGTGCTCAGCACAGAGTATGATAAATGTGCTTGAACAAATGATAGTATGCACCAATTTAACAATAATTCAGGGATAAGCATTGCACAGTCATTTTGAGCCCTTGGTGCAGCTTGGCAAATGCCCTTCCCAATGTCAGTGTGCCTCCAGAGAATTGAATGTGTAATCCAGCATTAGCCAGGTCAGAGTTGAGGCTTCTGGCCCACAAGAACAATTCATCGGCTTACTTTTAACAGGAGTACTGCGTGCCTGTTGCACTGCAATTTCATCTGGGCAATTTTTAAAGTCTGTGTTTATTTTCAGATTTTTGTTGTTCTGTATTATTTTAAGTTTGAATTTCTATTTAAAGCACGCCTTTGTATTAATCCTTCAGCTATTAAGATATACCTCTGCCGAGTATGGAAGGCACAGTAAAACTAATTAAATAACATCCAAGAGCTTTAGCACCACCATTTATTACTATTACAGAAATACATTAAACTGTGAGGAACTGCTCTTTAAGAATCATTGCAAGGGGTGCACAACCAGCTAATTTTTCCCATGATGGACTGTCGTCTTGTACACGGGGGAGTGAGGAGAGAGCAGGCTCATGGACGAAGACCTGCGTGGTACGGCCACCCCACTTCGCAGGGAGGGGACACGCATCTGTAAGACCAGGTTTTGAGCAAGGATGCAACGAGGGAGGGGGATGATATACAAAATCCAAAATCACTGTCTGCTCAGCTACAGCACAGGGTACATCCAGTGTCTGGGGGCCACAGCCCACCCCTCCCAGGACAAGGGTCTGCTGGCAAGCTGGGTACAGCACTGTTTTGCCCGCTGCCTTCATTTGGAGCAGAGGACGTCCCAGGCTGCTCCGACCTGCTCCCATCAAACCGCTTTGTCACTGCCAGCCATGAACACTTAGAGGAACAAAAACAAAAGAGAAGGGGTAGATGTGGAGGACTGCTGTCGAAATGGACATATGTGATACAAATGAGCAATTCTACGCAGAAATCTACTGACTTTCACAGGGGGTAATGAATTAAATGAAGTGGAAAGCATGGCATGAACTGGAGATTTGCTGTAGTGACTAATGTAGTTAACCTCTATTGAAATAATTAAGCCTCCTAATTTGCGCTGCATGAGCAGCACAACCGAAAGGGCAGGTACGAGCCAGACCCGAGCCGGCGGCAGGCACCCGACCACCCGAGGGTGCTCCCTCTCGGTGACGGGCTTTGGCTGTGTTCGTGGCAGCTCTCCCTCTGCCCCGCGGTGCTGCTGCTCGACATGTGCCGGGGATTTAGCTGGAGCCAAGGGCAGCTTCTGGCACAGACCCCAGCACCGAGCGCAGGCACCACGCTGCGGGCAGCAGGACCGCGTGCACGGTCCGCGTTGCCCAAGCTGTCTCAGATCGGCATCTCAGGGTGGCGTGTTGGGCTTTGTGAGACATCGGCGCTCAGGGGGAGAAGTAGGAGCACCCCAGGCTGCAAAGCTGAGGTCCAAAGCCTGGATCGACAGCCTCCAAAACCCCTTTTCCTAATGCTGGCGTGCCCTGTCTCAGCAGGATGCTGCTTTACAACTCTGCTTGCGGCACAGAGGAAATAAACCACACGGGTTTGGGAAAAAAAGATCTTGGTCACAAATATCCCACAAAATTCTGTGGCCCGTTCCTCTCGGGCTTGACCTGTCTCCTCATAAACTGTCGCATTTTCCTGCCTTCAGCAAAGGATTGCTTTATGCCAGTCAGCGAAGCAGGGGTTTGTTGTCTCTAGTTATTAATTTACTTTTATTGGCTGCAGTGCCTTTCCACGTTTTATTACCAAATAGCTCACACTAGCAGAATGGCTTTCCTCTTAAGTTATACACAAATGTTTGACTTTCCCAAACGGGCACCAAGGAGAGGCAAAACTCTGCCCTGCTGCATCCCGGCGCCTGCGCGGTGCATCTGCTGCCGCCTGCCCTCCTGCAGCGCTCGAGGAGCACACAGACCTCCGAGCACAGCATCAGGGCATCGCTACTAAACTTTTTTGAGTATCGATAATCCCTCTTTTGAGCTAAGGAGGGGCAGAAGGGGTAGGGAGGTCATTAAGTAAAGAGCCACCACCACCTTTCTGCTGGTAATGAATATAATTGTGGCTGAAACACGAGGCTGTTGCTGCACTTTCATGTTTCCCATTTTACCCAGGTACGGTTACTGCTCTGCAAACCTCCCCCTCGCCCCATGGCCAGCAGGAATGGGCTGCAGATGCCCGCAGCTATTTTTCGGTGCAGGAACTGCTTCATTTTATTAATGCTTCTAGGTTACCTGGCACTGCAATAACTGCAAAATGTAAAACAGTCGATAACAAAAGGAATTTGCTGGCGGTTTTGTTCTGTTAGTTCTCTTCATCATCCAAAAGGGCATTTGTTCATTGTTTCACTGTCTGGATGAAAGGTTTTACTCTCCCTCTCCTGCAAGTGCATGTGCTAGTTGGATCCATTGAATCCGGCTGTCTGCTGAGTTTATTTCCCTGCTAAAGACTGGCTGGTGGTGGTGAAGCACCGCAAAAATGCTGATCCTTTTCCCCTCTTTTCACTGCTCAAGGCATATGATGAAAAAAAGCATAAGATTTAGATTGATTTTTTTTTTCTGTCCTAAAAATATGCTCTGAAATGCTTTCATTGTCAAAGCATTGCTCTTTGCGATAAGGCACATTTTTCCTCTATAGCAATTATTTTGAACACTGCTATTAGATTGACTGTGAAAACCCAAAAGCATCACATGAGCTACTAGCGATACTGAAATACCTTCACTGTTCCTGAATAACACATCCCTGCTGCGGTGTGTCCCATCAGTCTGGGTCCTGCTGAAGCCAGGACAACAGGAAGGTGGTGAGATTTTTTTTTGAGAAAACTGACACCTGAAATGAGTCCCCTGCATAGACACCCATTTGTGTTAAAGTTAAAAAATAAAAAAACCTCAGGTGCTTTACTTGCTTTGAAGCCCGACAAAAGAACTTCTCTGCTTCCAAGGAGCTGTCGGGAACGGGCATCTCACCCAGGTACAACGCGATGGCTCAGCAGAGCAAGACAAGGAGAAGGTGCCTGGAAGCTTTGACCCACTTCCCACCCACTTTTAGGGATTTACAGGACCAAGCTGGGAGGAGCAGCACTGGGGACAAAGGATTAGCAATTGGGCGCTTCCAAGGTGAGGAGCAGAGCGGGCTCTGGCGATGCCTGACACTGCTTCTGGTGTGATAACGAGCCTCATGCCAAGGCCAGGTAAGTACATCACTGCCAGAACCAGCGGACTGTTGCTAAATTAATGCAAAAGGCAGGCATAAATTCTCATTCACTGCATCCTTGTCAACTGCACTGAGCAACACAGCTTCTCGCTAAATTTGATTATAGCTATATCACTGCTGAAGATAATTGGGGGACATGTCATTAGTCTTACAGCAAGTACAGCATGTATTTTTCTTTCAGTCATATTTACTTTAACTTCACAAAGGAATAAATTAAGTTTACAGTGATATTCAACAACTGTTGTGAGAAGGTTAGAATCCAATTGAGCAAAGGAAAGAGAAGGAAAGACCACAAATGGGAAAAAATGAGCTCCATCAGATACCAGTACTGTCTGATCCTCCCTTTCTTGCTCTGCTTTGAATGATTTTCCCAGTTCTGCTGCTGACCACAACAGAGTTGTGAGAGGAAGAAACTTAGGAGAAATACCTTCAGAAGTGCTCTGCTGCAGACAGAGCCGTGGAAAGGCACCTGGGGTGGCAACCTGCTGTCAGTCCTGGACTGATTTTCCATAGAAACACACTTGTTGAGTAAACACCTCAAGATATCTGAGTCAATCTGCAGGAACGAAAGGATGCACTGCAGCCCTTGGCACGCACGATCCAGGGACACGGGGGCAGCCAGCACGGGGGCGGGGGGGGCAGCGTCCTGCCCCCCCGAGCTGCCAGAGCCCAAACACTGCCTGACCCACGCTGCAGTGCAGGCAGCTGGTTGGGGCCTCAGGAGGGGTTTTTCTGGATTTCAGTACCCTTTGCACGCACCTAGTTTCCACTACTTACTAGTAATTAAGTGCAAGTTGTAGGAGGAAACCTCTCCTATGGAGGAGATGCTCGTTTTCAAGACACAGCCATCCGTTGTGTAGTTGTGCTTGTAGCGTTTTCCCACCCTTTTGGGGTTGGGGGTTTTTTGCAGATTTTAAAACAGGGATGACTATTTTCAGTTAGGCAGCTTCTGTTTAGATAGGCAAAGGACCGCAGAGCAGAGAGAGGTCCAGGCACAGCAAAGCGCAAGCCAGCAGCTCTCCTGGTCCTGTACCTCCAGCAGCTCCTGACCGACGAGGCAGGTGCAGGAGAAATTCTTGGTGGGTGAAGCTGAACACCGGGCACGGCATCTGCTGGCATTTAAAGCCCAGGACACACTCCGATGGCTAATTCCGCTTTTTACAGCCCCAGATTTGCCAGTCTGTGCTGCAGCGCTAAGGTATGTACAACAGAAGACGTGAAGAGTTTTCCCTCAGCCATCTGTACTAACAGCTAACACGTCTCCTCTGGAAATACTTCTGTGCCAGGCGCAGAAGAAACCCTCAGACGCTTCTCCACAGCCTTTGTCTCTGCTCTTGAAAGAGGCAATGCTGAAGATTTTAAAGGTTTGTTCATTTGCTTGGGGGGGTGTTCGTTTCCCTGGAAGATTGACAGGCTCCTACAAAGTATTTATATGAAACTGTTGAGTCTCTCTACATTTAATTACACTTGACTGAGTGCATTAACACAACCATGAATTTTTAAAAGCTATCAGTTTTATTCTGTTTGACTCCAAACCTGACAGTGTGAGTTGCTTTCCAGCACATCCTTCCCCCTAAGCCCTTTTCCCTGGCAGCTGCAGCTGAGCTCAGGCAGCTCCGGATCCCGAGGAGACCCCCTGCAGACCCCGCTCCAGCAAAGCTGCATCGCCAGCGGGAAAACACCGATTTCAGCCCACAGGCCCTATAGGGGCTTTGCTGCTTGTTGATAATACAACTGCCCTGAGTCATGATAAGAAAGGCCAATAACGAGGGGAGAAATATATTAACGAGACCAAACCGGCTCAAAAATCAGCACCGTGCACTAGGTCAGCAGTACTTGCCTCCCTAGACATTTTGCTCCATCAGAAATGGCCTTTATTCAGGAATAAATGAATTTAGTCCCCGGGTGCTCACTCAGGGCATGGGAAAATGCACAATTCCCATCCTCAGGGACCGCTCCGGTCCCTGGCCAGGATCAGCATCGAGTGAACGGTGCTGAGGATGGCTCCATAGGACACAGCGACAGCAAAGACTGCCCAGGAGGGGAGGGATCCCGGGGCTGTCCCATCCTACGCTACCCAGGCACCGGCACAGACAGACATCCCCATCCCTGCCAGTGCTGCCCGGCCCCGAGGGGCAGGACGAGGCGACAAGGAGCAGAGCGGGCTGGCTAACGGCATCCGCACAAGGCGTCCGAGGGAGAGCGAGCATGGCTTTCTGCAGCCCAGCGCCCGAATTTTGGGAGCGCTCAGCCTGGCTGATCTCTGCTCCTCTGAGCAACCGACCGGGAGTAGGAGCTGAGTGAATTTGAGAGCTTGGCCACATTTGTGGGTACTGAGCTCATGCAACTCGTACTTATTTCCTGCGCGCTGGCAGGAGCCCAGGTCGTGCACGGCTCCTCTCTTACTCACATTTTGTGACTCTTCTATCTTCCACATATTTATTTCAGTCCATTTCCTACTCCAGTCTGCAACCCTGTGATAAGGCATCACCCAGTCTTTACAGTCTGGATTTTATTGTCTCTGCTGCTCCTTGTGTACTTAGTTGCCACCTTTTTCAGCGAGGATTTCTTCTTTTGGCTAAGGGTTTTGGGGAGATTGTTTTTTGAAACATAATGCTGGCAGGTTAATTGTAAAGGGTATAAATTCCTAACGCCAGTAGCAGAATAAAAAGCTTCGATACCTTTAGAAAGTCACACACTCAAAATCCATGCAATTATCTGGGATGCAACGCTTTCTGGTGGCAGCTAGCCTTTGCTGCGTGCTCATCAACAAGCGGTTTCCAGAACAGTCACCGTGGCAGGGATGGCTGGGCTAAAAATCTGGCAGTGAAAAAGACGACTGATAGTCAGCACGCTACCCGCAGCAGCGACGCCAGCAACCTCGCCGTGCACCAGCGGCACAACGCCAGCAAAAGGCACATCCACTGCCTGCAGCAAACCCAGACCAAAATCGGGGCGGGACAGCAGCGATCAAACCGGCCTTGTCCAACAAGGCTCTGCTGAGAGACTGAGCCTGGAAAGGGATCTCCTTTTTCCCCATCCCATTTGTCATTCTGTGCCCGTCACTTTGCTAATTAACCCTCTCCCTGGGCACATCGCTAAGCAGGGGTCTCCAGAACGAGGGACACGGCGACTGCACTACGAGTGCACGTAGCGCTCCGTTATCGAGGAAGCCAAAGACCTGACGTTCGCACGCTCTCACTACTTCTGCAGCACGATGCCATGTCCTGGCAGAAGCAAAGAGGGACTTAACCCAGTAGTCCATATGAAAATCACTTGGGTCTCAACAGGTTCCTTTTCCTATTATATCTCTAGCTGCAGAGCTGCATATAACATAAGCTGAGGCTGTTAAAATCGTTGGTAGTGATAATCAAAATCTGTTATCTCTGACATCTAGTACTTAGCCCTGTAAGGGTGAAATTACTTATGTAAACACAGCAGCAAGAGGCTTGAAAAAGCAAGTGGTAAATTCCCGATCTTGGGACAGTAAAAAACAGTTCAGCCAAAAGGGGTTGCAAGAGAAGTTTATAATCAAGATCTGCAGCACTAGGAAGGTTATTTGCATTTAATCTGGACAAGAAAATATAACTGAATTTACTACAACAGTTCTCTTGAGACGCAGCTCGTAGACCAACACTTTATCTTTGCCTCTGTGCTGAACTCAACTGCTATGACAGAAGCAGGAACCTGGCTGATTAGGGTGCCTTAGCATTCACAGATATTAAGTGACAAATGAGCATATTCTCAGGAGCCATCGGCAGCGGGATGGATGGTCCATCTCACAGACTACTCCTGTTTGTTGTGATTAGCGTAAAACCTGGGGTACTCGGGGTATTCAGAGAGCACAACTCGAGTGCTCGGGAGGCTGCTCAGTGCAGCGGCTGCGGAGCGACCGGGACACGTAGGGGATTTCTCCAGCCAAATTCTGGAGACCCAAGAGAAGTTCTTCATCCTTTCTGCCACTGGCAGGTATTTGTTTTTAGGTTTGCGCTGTGAACAGTTGAGTACGTATGCGAGGGCAGGAGCGCCCAGGCTGTGCAGCCATCGGGGTTGCTCCGAGGCAGCTGCACGCACCGTGCCCCGGCTGGAGCAAGCACCCACCCATCCAAAAACAGTCCTAAGGTATGGTACACGGTACGGTTTAAAACTGAATTTAGAGCAGTGGCTCATTCATCAATTCATATTCCGGTCAAGCCCTGTGACAACGATGCTGGAGACATTTAATGAATGCAAGTGAACACAGTTCTGCCTGTATAATCTGCTTCTCCCTGGCTCACACACCTATCATTTTCCTGTAGTTTGTTAACAGTAAGTATTCACATAATTCATTTCTCTAAGGACAAAACAGAGAGTGTTACTAATGTTTTGTTTCCCTTCACGTATGTGTCAGGCATTTGTTGAATACAAACTTGAATAAGTAGGTGCCATCCAGAAATGTAAAGCAGTATTTCACAGCAAACAAAGCACAGGTGCTGGTATACTTGGAGTAATTTTGCAGCATTAAACCCCATCAATTGCATATAAATAATGAAGTAGTAGGGATACCAATTCACAATTAAAAATGACTAATCCCCCGTGCTGCCAGGCACCCCTGGAATACCCGCGGGATTCCAACACTTGGCATTCACTTCTGCAGAACCTGCTTTTTGCTCGTCAAGCCCCACGAACAGCCAGCCCCTACCAGCACCCTCCTGCAGCCCTCAGCACCCACCGGAGGGGAGCTGACCCAGGCTGGGAGCCGGCTGCTCCCCCGCCTCGCTATCGTGCAACTGCCACGCACTTGCAAGAGAAAACACGAGTTACAACAGATCATTGTACTCCTAGCCGGGAAATTTTGATCTTTCTGGTATTAGACATAATAGGATAATACTCCAAAGATTTCTTTGCCTCTGACCGGCTTTTTTGTTTAAGATCTTTTTGTAATACTTTCCTACTTAAAACAGATACAAACCCTGCTGGTAAAACCACATGCTTTGTAGGTAATGGAACGATGTTGTAGAGCACAATGCTGGAAGCATTTACTTTTAACAACCCCTTTTGTGTGTTTAGGAAGACAGCACAATAAATGCTGTGAATATATATATAGGACAGCACAATAAATGCTATGAATATATATATGTTTTTTCCTGATGGTGAACAACAGACTGGTAGCCCACAATGAGAAGTCATTTATTAGGAATGATAGGAGGAACTGTGCTGCCTGTTAAATGAAGATGTATCTTTTATATCACTACTTTGCAGGCTAAGCGTAGGTCTCCACATAGACCTTTAAGGTTTTCTTTCAGATCTTAAAGAAACTACCACAGAAGAAAGTTTACTTCCAACTTTAAATGTATCTCTTTTGAGATGATAACATCATTTACCACACAAAAATGTAAACTCTCCTGGGAAGCCGGTCTGGTTTTCCTAGATAACTTTCTAAAGTTTTTAGCTCTAAAACAGTTTTCTTGGAAGGATTTCAGTATATGGTTGTGAAGGTATCTTTTTCATACACCTATTATTTGGAATTTATTTCTGTGTTTGCCCCATGTAGAACTAGAATTCTGAAAGGTGAGCCACTTAACTGATAGTGACAACACGATATTTTAATTTCAATAAGCCATTGATTTAAAAAAATGAAATTGCATGAACTACAGCAGGAGGAGAGTCTGGCATCAGCAGGATGGACCAGGAAATTTTCCTACTAACTGAAGTCTTTCCCCCAGCCTGGAGACAGGTGGCATTTTGTGTTATTTTTAATCTACTGAAACTTATCCTTTATTATCCTTTAAATGCTGCGAACTTTAAGTAAAAAAGGACATCTAATAAACATTAGAAAAACTTGCAAAAAGAAGTCTATTCCAGGAAGATAAAACCATACACTGGCAATTAACAGCACCTCAACTTTTTAAGAGATGCACCTAGAATGGCAGTAGAGCAGTTGTTTCAGGCTCTATTTCCTTGTACCTTGTTTTCTGCTGGTTGGGTAGCCAAGTCATGCTTTAAAAACCTGTTTAATAGGTTGGTAAATGGTGCAGTTTATTAACTTCCTGCAATTTTGCCTTTCACCTGCAGCACTCTTCTGCAGACTGCAGCAAAGCAGCATTGTCTGCTGTAGTACAGATCTTCTATACCTATACATAGAGATACCTTCTTGAGCGTTTCCCCAGGAGAAAGGGGGGGCAGATGAGGGACCACCCCGGACACCCTTAGAAGCAGTTACACTGGATGATGGCTTGAACAGTATCAAGTTCTTACGGCTATAAAAGCTCTTGAAAGTTGCCCTTAAACCTTTTCATAACTTAATGGAATTGGGAAAAGGCTGTGTTAATGCAAGGGACTGACATTTAGCTTCGAGCAGTAACGAGTCCTTGGACGGCTGCTCCTTCTGCACAATTAACGAGGCAGCCCGGGCCGACGGGCAGCTCGCTCCGCGTCTGCCTGCCAAGGATCTCGGACACAGAGCAGATGCAGCCCGTTGGTGAGGCTGCTCCTCTGCGCTGCCGCGGGGCTTCGGGTAGAAGTGTGACCCATCCCAGAAAGCATCCTCCGAGCCCGTGCTGGGGACAGCCTGGAAAGCATCCCCAGCACGTGACTGTACCATCACCTGGCTGTCACCATGCCGTCTCTGGAGCGTCTCTCCAGCCTTAATAGTGAGAGATTTCCATCTGCTCCCTGGGCACCACACCAGTACTCGCCTTGCACGCAGTGCTAATTATCAGCAGGGACCGATAAGCGTAATTAGAACTGGGAAAGTAACAAGGTATTACAAGTGACTCCTTATCAAATAAGTACAATTCTTAAACCTTTGATGTGGCCAATTTTATAGAATTGGTAATTAACTTTGTCTAAACCTATCAGCATTTGAGCAGCCAGCACTGCACCTCTACATGCAGGAGGCTCTGGGAACCACCAGGAGCAAACCCTGCTGAGATCGGGCCTGGGATGTGCTCATTGGAAATGCACGTCCTGGCCTCCTTCCACACAAAACATGAGCAGGAAAGACAAGTGATGGACAAGACATTTCTTTGTCTCCCTGTTTTGTGCCTCATCCATAGCCCAGAAGACATCTCTCCAGGGAATAAACTCATTTGCAAGCAGATGAGAGAGTGATGGGGAGACAGACAGGAATGCAGGGGTCTGTTCCTGCAGATGCATTGCATCTGAAGAGTAATTAAAAGCAGTGAAAAAGTTGCTGCTAATAAAAGAGCTGAAACCTCCAGTGTCAAAGTCCCATAACAATCCAGCCAAGTGACAAGCAGTTTTCATCCTCTTAATTTAAGAGGACAATGGACAAATTTGTTTTCCTGCTTTAAAGTATATTGACTTTAACAAATACTCTTTTCCCATTAGTAACCTATAAAGGGGCTAAATTCAGTTAAACAGAAGGTGATGAGGGCTCAGGCAGCAGCAAGGACACCAGGAGAGTGTTCACACAAGGCTAGAGGGCACTACGGAAAGGGCACAGCTGATTTATATTTTCCATTCTGTATTGTGCCCAGATGTTACCAGTTTTCAGGGCTTGCACCCTACTGCTGAGCCTCTGTATGCCAAAAAGATGCTAAGCAAGCTGGGTCTCATTTCAGTCCCTGGCAGACCCACATAGTCCTGACTCCCACAAGAAACTTTCCCACTAGATCTCATATATTCTGCTGAGCAAGGGTTTGATGCAATAACTTAAATGGATATGCTTTTTCCAGCACTTACTGAACTTTTATTCCTCAATAACTATTATTTAAATGTGTCTCCCCCTTTCACACTTTTTTCATGGAAATGCACGATTTCAGTGAAGCAGCCACACTTTTCTCACTTTCTGCAGTGACAAACAACCAGACTGAGTCATCACGGGAGAGTGCATGATTTGTCAGATAAATCACTAATGCATGCAGACGCTCTTATAGAATAATTTGGGTGCAGTTGCTCCGAGGTTACAAAGCCCAAGATGCTATCAGCAACGCTGACATGTGGCCCATTTTTTATGAGAGAAATGTAACATTTGGTGTAAATCCAGGAGGAGGTGCGCAATAACGAATGAGCTCGGCCTTCAGCAGTGGCCTCTGCGCAAGGCAGGGTATTGATTTCAACATGATGAGAAAATGAAGAAGGATGATACGTTTCATATTATTGATCCTATCTATTAGCAATAACAGCAGGTCACTCTATCCTCCCCCTCCACGCGCAGTCTGCATGGGAGAGGACAGGCAGCCTTGGAGAGGTTTATTCCAAGAGGCACTCGCCTGTGGCCAACACGGATATTTAAGGTGGCATGTGGCTCCCTCCGAGGAGCAACGGGCCTCCCTCTAGTGCAAGGCAGCACAAACAGTGACTAAACAGACTGTCTCGAATCAGAGCATTGCCATCACTTTTTGCATGCAACGCATTACTTCAAGAGGCTTCTCGCTGCCTGTCAGGAGCAATTTCTCCCCAGGGTCACCAGGATAGGGGACAGTATCAGTGGAAGGGTCTTGGTCCCTGCAGCTGGGGCTTACCAGTAACAGAGCAGTTAAATACCCTCCAAATCTGTAATTATAACGATTTGACAACTAATATGGAAGCTGCCAGTGCTGGCCCAGAGGAGGGCAATCTCCAAGGTCTCTCAGCTTTAATTGAAATCCTTTTACTATTTTGAAAACAACGCAAGTTACTCTAAAGAGTAACTTCTAAAACACTTATTAGTCAATGCATTTAGCCAAGAGCACAGAGAACAAGCCCTTAAGCAGAGGTGGCGACACCACCTTTATCTTTATAACCCTTGGTGCCAGATGCAAGAGGGAGCAGCTCCATGCTCACGCATGGCTGGGCTCCCCTGTCAAAACATCCCATGAAACCAGGAGGAGTGAGGAAGCAGCTGCCTTATTACCGCATTTCAGCCCTCAGCTGAGTCCAGAACTCCTCTCTCTGCCCCAAGCAGCTGAGCAGATCGCTGGCCGGAGCCAGGGCGAGGGCAGGGGCAGGCAGGACCTGTCCCCAGCCCGCAATCACAGCACCTCTCTGTCCTGCAGAGCGCAGGCTGGGCAGGGACCGATCCTGGGGTCCCACGGGGATGCTTCTGCAGGAGTCTGTCCTGGGAGCATCGTACCACCGCCACAAACCGCAGATCAGAGCTGTACCTCTGCACAGCACAGCTTTTGTTTCCCTTCCATAACACAAATATATTCAATCTATTTGTCCCTCGCCCCCAGTCCTCTGTGATTTGGTCTTATTTGGTCTGATCATGAGAACTGAAACTTGGACTTATGATGGACCCCAGATTAGAAGCAAGTCATTTGTGAATGGCAAGGTGATTTTTTTTTTTTTTAAACTTATTACAAGTTATAGTTCACACACCACAGTTTAATTGCATTTGCCCTCCAGCCTTTCAATTAAAAATAAAACAGAAACCAGCACTTGCAGAATGGAGATGAGAATGAGAACAAATTCTCATAAAGAGAAAAATGCTGTGTTTGGAGAGGAAGAATAATTATCACCAAAGATATAATAAAGAGGGAAGGAGTATCATTCTGTGTTGTATCCAGGGGCCAAACATGAGTTATTCAGACCTTTCAAAATGAGGTCATGCCATCACTGAAGGCAAAACGAAAACGGCAGATTATTGCCTAGCTCGGGGATCACACTGTTTTACCTGAAATTGAGATGCAATGGGGAAAACCCTGTGCTGGGAAGAACTCAAATTAATGATTTTAGGGTACTTTCCCTGGAATTCTGCTCCCTGACTTCACTGACACTGAACAAGGGAAGCTACTGGGAACTGCTCTGCCTGGCTGCTGCTCAGCCCTGGCCCTTGGGGGAGAGCTGGGCTCCGATTCAGGCACTGGGGGCTCCACGCCACAGCAGGGGGGTCGGGGACAGCAAGGAGACATTTGCCCAGCACTCTCCCTCATCTCCAGAAAGAGGAGGTGTGAGGAAGGCTCTGCCGAGGGCACCGAGCAGGAGCAGCGGTGCTCCTTCCGAGGGCTGAGCAAACTCATGCCTGCCAAGAGGTTTTGCAGCTTCTAGCAGCATGGCAAGCAGCTCTTACCAGCTGTTGTAAGAACACATATTGCAGCACCATGCATCCTGGCTGTGTAGGCAGCGATAGGTACCTACCAGAGTTCATCAGTGGTCAAGAGAAAGGAGTATATTTCCAGGCTATGGAAATGGACACCTTCATGACAGATAGTGAATAAATACCAACTGTGAATAAATAACCTTCTGCTATTTCCCAAGGGATCTTTGACTCTCATTCTTGCCTCAAATTTCTACAGTAGAAAAAGAAACCTACAGAGCTTTGTGTAAAACACCAAATACTTACTCCAGGTTGTCTCTAGTTACTTCCTACCGCCTTGCTTGGCAAGAGATTGATTTCTGATTAGTGTTTGGTTTTCCCATGTATTACTGCTGCTGCTGCGTGCACCTCCCAAGTAAAGGGCCCTTTTTCCATCCCCCATCTCCACCAGCTGCTCTTTCCCTGGCTCCCCAGCCAACACGGAGATGCTCCCCGACCACTGACATCCTCAGAGAGAGGCTCCACAGTGGCTCATAGATGGACAACAGCACCATAATTCATCTCCTTCCATTAAACACGCACCTCACCCTGTTCTTGCACCCGCTGCCTCAGTCACCGACTGCTAGAGCAAAGTGGAAAGGAGAACCAGCTGACCAAGCCTAGAAACACATTGCCTTCATTTGCTTTGCCCCCATCCTGGACACCTTTGCAAGCCAACAGCTCCTGGCAGAGTATGAACAGGCATTTGGTGAAATCCCACCACCTCTCCATCAGGAAGCCCAGGGCAGGAGGACACTTTCTAGCCTGGTTGGGGTGCCCTGAGTGACAGCCGTGAGCTGTCCCAGCATGTCTGGGCACTCCTGACTCAGGACTACAGCTCTCGCCTCATACTTGAGAAATGATTGTGACCCAAAATCTTGGAGGCTCGTGGCCCTGAGTATTGACCACCGCAGTGCCTGCTTGCTACAGCTCTGGAATATTTAAAAAAATTCTGATTGTACCTTCAGATAAATTATATCATGCTTTCTTGCAGAGCTATGAATAAAAGATATTTTCATAAGAAAACCAGGAGGGAAGACACCCATTCTTGCTATATGAATATGTCATCCCAAACCTAGACCTTGTGGAGAGAAATAAGTCACTGTGCACAGACTAAGAAAAATCTCATATAAATGACCTTCTAATCACCCTCTCTGGTCCCTCGCTCATATTCAATTTTGCTCTCACTAAATATCTTTAAAGCCTTAACTTGGGACTTCTCCACACTTATAAAGTGATCGCCTGGAGGGATGCCTCCATCCGACTGCAGGGCTTTTCCCATGCTCCAGCTGGGCTGAGCCGCACAGGGACCCTGTAGCTTCTCCGGGAGAAGGTCTCGACAGCAAAGGGAAGGCTCAGAGATCCCAAACCTCCAGGAATAAGCACTGTGGGGAGCACTAAGGCACAGGGAGCCTGTTGGAGGCAGAGCTGGCATTCCTCAAACAGCTGCTTCCTTGTGTTGTCCTCGATTTGTCCTCGAGGTTTCCCACTGCCGGTGCTGCACCAACAGCTCTGCAGCTCATCACCGCAGCCCCGGGCCTGACGTTATCCCAGCTCATTCCCAGCCTTCAGGGATCTGCTCCACTTTCGGTTTACACTGCTGTCAACAAGCACAAGCTGAACAGGTCCTTCTCCTATTTTTCATGTTTTTCCTGCATTAACAAAGCTGCTAAGGGACCAAACAGGAGGAACCCAGGAATCGCAGAAGGGCAGTTTGGGATCTGCTCCATCCACACAGAAAAAGGCTGACCAGGCAATCAAGCCCCAGCCACCCATCCCAGCACCTCTGCCCTGGTACTGACGAGGCAGGAACGGGAGGCACCACCACACCGGGACACGGCCACATCCTCCCATCCGGGTCTTCCTCACCGCAAGAAAGCGTGATGATGAGGCCATCGGCAGTGTCTGGAGAACAGACAGCTGCTCTCCAAACTGGGTTCTCATCTAGCAAAGTGTGGTTAATTAACACAGGAGGTTTAATTAGCTAATATTTCTAAGGAGCTCTGAGAGCCTGAGGTGAAAGACACCAGATAACTGCAAAGCATTATTATTACATTTCACCAGCAGTGGTTTATTGCCCTTAGCTTTCCGCACTGCCTCTCCCCTTCTCTCACTGCTTCCCCATTTTATTACATCTCCCTAATGCAATAACCTCCCTCTCTTTTCCTCAAACTCAGCGTTTGTCCTTTGCTCCTTCTCCAAATGGGGCTGTCTGCATTCGGCAGCTATTTCCCTGCCGGGGACCGTGCATGGCACCGGCACAGCCCTGGAGCTGGTGGGTCTGAGGGTCTCATGGTGGACCATACTGGGGGGGTCAGCTCCACTCCCTGGGCAGCTGGGAACTTGGGGACACAGCAGACACTGCGGCACGGGCAGCCCCAAGAAGCATCACTTGGATTTGCACTCCGGTAACAGAGATCTCGGGACTGGTTGGGGTTTTTTTTGCTGCCATTAATATGTGCTTAAGCCACAGGGAGCTTCTTAAGACAAACTAACTCCTTTTCTGCTTGTGACATAGAGCATTTGTTAAATACGTACTTTTTTCCTTTTCTCCCGACTCCCTGCCCGGCGGGGGCAGCTGCACTGCCAGCACCCATATGGGCTTAGTTTCAGACCACTTGTCTGTAAAGGAGGCACCAGACTTGGTAAGAGTAAAACAAAAGGCAGCAGCTTTCTGCACAGCAGGATAAATACATTTGGAAGTTAAGGGGGGACAGGGAGCATTAGTTATAATGGATTGCAGGGGCACAGACCAAACCAGGCTGCAGAAACTCATTTTGCTGTGTGGACAAGTTTTAGACAGCAGATTTGCAAACTTTGGTGCCTAGAAACCAGTAAGCATTAATGTCACTTTCTCCCACCCCAGCCCACCTCAAATGAAAAAGCAACCAGCAGCTTCGAGTTCGTGCATCTAATCAAATACATATTCTGAGTTCATACAGCATTGGAGGCGCTATCCATATGTGGAAAGTATTGCTAGAAATCCACTTCTGTAAAAAAACAAACATAATTGAAAAAAACATGCCAAAAGCAAGAGGCCCTGCTACTGTGGAGCAACAAGCAGTGTGTGTTGGCAAACAGATCCATTTCAGAAGGAAAACAAATGAGATAGTTTAGCAAACATTAAAGACATCTCAGCAAAGCACTTCTAATTGCAGAGGAGAGGCCAGAAGGAGACAAACAGAAAACTAGCTGCAAGGAGGTTATTTGCACCATGCAGGTTTGCCATTTAAGATACTTAATTTTCCTGCAAAATGCACAGGTGGACACATTGCAGAGGGGTGCAGCATTGGACCTTTTCAGCCCATCATGTCACCCAGGGAGCAGAGTAATACATTCAAACTGACAGTGTCGCATACCTTAGATCTGCACCCATCTGATTGCACTGATTGTCTTGTACTGAATGGGAACATTCAGTCTGGAGAAGGGAAGACAGAGGAGACATGCTAAATCCTCAAATACATAAAAGGATGAAGCAAAAAATACATCCACACCCCCCCCCCCCCCCCCATGTGCATCTTGGAGAGAGTATAGATTCAATTTGCAAAGGCAGCACAGGTTAGACTTAGGGAAAACAGCATTTTAAGGGAAAGAACAAAGCAGCCCTGTAACACTCTCTGGAGAGGTTGTGTAGTTTCTGTCATTACAAATTTAAGGCCATTTCAGCCAACACTCATTAAGGGACATGGATTTGATGACCCTGCAGCCCTGTGAACCCCAGCCTTTCGGATCGTGCCCACACAGCAGGTAGCACGGGGCTGCCCCGCAGGTCTGCACCGCGACCTTGCCGCAAGCCTACGCGCAGGACAGCCGTGTCCAGAGCACCGCACAGCACCGCTGCACCCCTGTGCCTGCCTGAGGAGGCTGGATGAACCCACCAGACACAGCTTCCTTTTAGGGCTGCCACTGTAACCTTTATAAATTTGCTGCATTGCTCTCACCTGACTTGTTACACAAATACCACTGGTTTAAATTTATTGCAGGAGGTAATTAACACTAGGGAACCTGGCTGCAAGGCAGAATGAATAGTTCCAGCTAACAACTCTAGCATCTTACAATCAAAAGAGGTATTTGATTTTATCTGGCCAAGGCTAAAGCTGTTGCAAAGTTGCTGCTTCAGACTGTGGGACAGAATCCTGGAGTATTTCTAAAACCCCACTTCTCCCACATGGACATTATTCCCAGTTGTTACAGAGAGGCATAAGTTTTTCCAACCTTCAGTCCGCCCTCATACACTCTCTCTTGAGAGGTGACTGCAAGCATTGGGAGGCTCGAGTGTGTAAATGTGGCGTAGCAACAGGCAAGCATTGCTCCAAGTAAAGAGCAGAAGCCCAGCAACCCAGCTCACTCCACAGGTTACCACCCACAGGAGCCACCCACAGAACAGACTAACCTACAGGAGCTGGGAGAGACAAGAAGTAATCAGGTATTCTGCCTCTTCTTGCAATAGGATTTCCCTAGCCATTCTGCAATTCGTCTTTAATTAACTCATGGTGCTATCAACTGCACTCTCCTGGCTGAGCCACCGTGCCTGTCTGAGGTTCCGCAGCGCATTTACTGATGGCGAAGACAGACAAATTAATAAATGCTCCATACAGGAGTTTCCAAAGGGCTTATTCTGTGTCTTTACAGCACAAGCCCAGCAGAATTCCCTGTGCCAAGTAGTGCCTACAAGTGCCTGGCAGACAATCTGTTCTGCACACTCAGGGGAGATAAGCAAGTTAATGAGCATTTCTTCTCCCAGCCATGACCATTGCAGCAATCCCTTGTGAACCCTGTGTTTCTCTCTCCTGTAATGAAAGCAGAAACTGACTTTATAAAACTGCCACTTACAACATTTCTGGCAGAGATTTTGGCTGATTGGGACTGTAAACACTGTCACAACTATTATAGTAATGTTAAACGCAAAATAATTTTCAGTTTTAAAGCAAAAGCTTCTGAGGTGGCTCGCAGCTTGCAAAGCACGTGCCTGTGTGGTTTATTCTTTGCAATGACACTGCCTAAACCTTGGGCACTCTACAGTGGTCATATAAACGGGTGCACTCTCACAAGGTACAGCCAGCTAGCATGCAGACTAAGAAAAGCCTCTCTTGAGGAACAGAAAGGACCTCCGCTCTGCCTTTACATCTACCCCAAGCACTAACCCACAAAGGAAAGGCTGCCCAGGTACCAGGGCAACACCTCCACAGACAGCAAATAAAGCACAAACAGACTGCGGGCTTCAGGCATTTTGTTTTGGTTTTTTTTTTTTTTTCTTCACATCACCCAGTGTCCCATCCACACTACAGAGCCAAGGCCACCATTCTCACCATGTCCTGTCTGCAACCAGGACCAGCTTTCCTCCTTCCCCCATTCACATGCGATTTTATTTCAGCACCAGTACGCTGAAGCTACCAGACAAGAAGGATGCCACGAGGCTGATTTACGTGGCCAACGCTCACCGCAGCCCTGGGCTGGCTGGCACTTGCTGCTGCTCTCACCCAATGCCCTGTGCACTACCCTGGCCCCACATGGCAGAGCGACCTTACCCCCTGCCCAGCACCTGCCCATGGAGCAATTATCTTGTTCTGAAGGATACAAAATATTCCATCCCTCTGCTAACAATCCTAACACCAATGATTGCAACTTTTACGCAGCAAGTCCCTGAATAAACTGAATAGTGAACGTTGCTGAGAAATCCTGAATTGTAACTAAGCCGGCTCAAGCACAAGTTGTCTGTGGACATTAGAATAGTAAGAAAAACAGCAACAGCAAAAAAAAAAAAAAGAGGAGTTTCAATTACTCACCAGGCCTCATCTGCTCAAGTGCAGGCGCAGCCCTTGTGTCCATACATCTGCCCAGGACCTCCAGGCTTCTGCCACCCCTGCTCTCCCCAGCAGGTCTCTGGTCCCTCTCACCACCCGTCTCACCAACAATCCGATCCTGTCTCCAGCTCCATCAGCGTATTCCGGTCAGGTACACGCTGAGCCGCAGCACCACGCAGCCCCACTTGTTCAGGTCCAGGTCAGGCGGTGCTTCCAGCCCTAAAAGCATTTGGCTGCAGCACCTGGAATTTAATGCACCGACCTGGGAGTCACCACTCGAAGAGCTATTTACAGCTTGACTTGTACCAAGCGCAGAATGATTGCAGGTCTCGCAACAAAGTTATGTACCGCTGGCTTATTAATAAACCCCTGAAATGGCAATGCCAGCTCGTTTAGCTCAGCGCCAAGGCCGCTGCTGGCAGCTTGACAGCCCACGTTGACAGAGACAGCGCATCCGTCCCAGAAGATGCAGCGTGTGAACTGGACCTGGGCCACTGCCCCATGGGGGTCCTGCAGCACCATCTGCCCACCCTGACAGTGGCGATAAACATGCTTTTAAGAAAATAGCCTATCTTGGTCCTCTCCTATCCCGCGGTCTCCTGTGTCCCAGCAGATCAAGAACTACCTGGGCCCTCTTGCCTGTCATCCTCACCCAGAGCCCTGGGGTCTTGCTTGGGGTGAAGCTAGGTCCCCCCAGCAGCATCTCCGGTGCCCACGAGGGTGAGCAGCCAGGGGCTGTCTCAGGGCTGGACGAAATGGTCCCCCTACCACCTCCCAGAGCTGAGCTCCTGGCAAACTGTGAGATGGAGGGTGCCAGCAGGTGGGGGTCCCCATCCCTGTGGGTCTCCAGCCACTGCTTCCTCCCTGGGGGAACGCTCTGCTCAGGCTCAGCAAGCTCTGGAGGCAGAGCTTTTTGGTCACCCACTCTTCCCAGGGCACTACATCCCAGAGCTGCAGGTAGGAAGGAGCCTCCAAGGCCACAGTTTAGGACTTTCCATACTCCGCTGCTCTAAGCGGTCTTTCACCCCTCCTCGCATCACGGGCTCTGGGCTCTCCTCTCCGCAGGGTCTTGCTCCCCCTCCGCGACCTCCCGGAGAGGCACCAGTTGCTCCCTGCAGCCCCAGGGCTGGATGCGTCCTCCCAGCAGAGAAGCCCAGGTCAAAGCTCCTGATGCTCCGGAGCAGCTGGCTCCACCAGGACCAGGACCGTGCCCATAGCATGTCACCGCTGTCCCCGCACGCTCCCGAGCGGCTCTGCATTACCTGCTGCAGCACTGCCAGGCTCCCTGCCCCACGCGCAGCCATGCCAAGAACCAGAGCCCCTGCCAAACAGCCTTAAGAACTGGGTACCAGCCCAGCAGCTTTATGGGCATGCCCAGCGCTGGTGGTAACAAGCCTGGCTCATCAGGGGCCAGCTGAGCTCAAAGGTGTGGGCAATCCCTCCTCGGGACCTGCTAACAAGCAGAAACCTGGCTGTGCCTGTGAGCAACACACAGCCATCACCATGCAAAATGAAAACTAAGCACAGCTGCTAAGGGTAGCAGAAACTGTTCTGCAGATCAGACAATCTCTGCTAGACAACAGGAACGCTAATGTTATGAGCTGATGAAGAGGAAAATAACAAATATCTACAAAGTCTGCTATTTTTGGTTGAGGCATGGATAAACACTAGCACAGACAACAAGTGAAAACCAGCACATTTTGCACTCTGGATTCATTCTATGGCCAATATTTTCTTTACAGAAGTCACTCAAGCTAATATCTAGGAAGCATAAAAGCACCATTTCTGCTTTACTGATTAACAAATGGGTTTGCGGTAGCCAAAGATATACTGGGTACACACTGCAGAGGCGAAGCAAGAGCAGTGCATCTGCAAGACTGCAGGATAGCAACGAGTTAAACAGTTCTGCAGCAGATCAGGCAAAAAGCCATGCAGCGCATCAGGCAAAAGTTCACTGTCACCCTGCGTGGTGCTATTCTGTGCTGAAATTTCAGGGACCGTGACCTCCAGCATCAGTGTTGCATATGTGAAAGCACTAGCAGCGATATGCTGAATTTCCAGTGTCTGTCATTACAAAGCCACCTACCCTGCCTGCCGGGGTTTGCAGCAGATCCTGATGTGTGGCCATTGCTGCTCTATGAGGCTATGAGAAAGGAAAGACGGCAAGTGAAAAACCATGCAGTGTCCAATTGAAACTGCAGGAGGAATTACCTGGCCAAGAAAAATGAAGTAAAGTTTGAGGGGAGAAAAGCCAGGAGAGATTTAATGGCCCAGACTGACTGTCTGACACAGCATCAGAAATAATAACACATCCAGCCCACAGAAATGCTGTGCCGGGGTATGGGGCTCGTCAGTGACACAGACGGAGGTGCGTCATCTGCACTCTGTCACAGGAATAAATCTTTCTAAAAAGGCCAAATGACTTAATAAGTCTTGGGTCCTTCTCCGTACCAGCTCTTTGGCTGCTGAGTATCAAAGCTGTTTCTGAGAACAAGCGGTGCACGTGGGAGCTGAGATCCATCACACCTTGCCTTGCACCAGCGCAACCAGCGTGAAGATGAGACAATACTCCTTGGAAAATTGTGTTTCCACCGCACAGTCCCAGCTGCGGCTATCGCAAGTGATCAAACACTGAAAATGAAAGCAGGCGCATCTGAGACGGCGCACCACGAGGTGCACGGCGAGGTGCACGGTACGCAGGCTCAGCGGTCGCTAGCTGCTGCTTCAGGGAGGTCAGCATCTTCTCCGTCCGCAGGCAGCGCTGCCCGACGGCTGCCCGCAGCCCCACCAGCCCCCCTCACAGTTTAAGGGGACTTTGCAGGAAAACAGATTCTGAACCCACATGTCTTTTTTCCATCTAGCCATCCGCTTCTTGCAAACGATGGTCCCAGTGGTGCCAGGACAGCCGGGCTGGCTGGAAAGGCCACAGGCAGGATCCCAGCCCCTGGGGCGGTCAGGGCAGGGACCTGGTTGGTGTTTCTCCCCCCATACAGCTCCTCTGGGTGCATGGGGGAGTTGGTTCACGGGGCAGCCAGCAAGAGTCCCCAGGGTGCAAGAGCTCTGATAGCTGCAGAGGAGCCTTGGCTCGTGCTAAGTGCAGCCACCCTCTTCTACCCTTGCAAAAATTTCATCCAAGCAGTTTTGACGTGAAAAAGCCTAGCAGAGCAGGGTGTGCCTCACATGCAGGGCTACTGCTACCTCTCAGTGAAATCCAGGGCTCAGTCCCTGCTCTGCCTGGGGTAGGTGTGAGATGACCCCCCCCATACCCCCCGCACTGCTTTTCTGTCTGGCTGCTGCTATCCTGATGCTGCCCCTGGCAGCTCCTGCATTTTTGCCTGCTGTGCTGGAAGCATGCAGAGCCCTTCCCACCCCCAGGCTTTTTTTGTTCTAAAGCCTTGCCCTTTTGCTCCATTGCTTTTTCAGATTTACTGGCGTAACTGTGACTCCTCTGCTTTTCCTCCCTTTGCACACCTGACCTTACACAGGCTCTTGCTCTTTATAGCCATACCTACAGACACCTCCTCTCCCCTCTCCTCTCCCTGGGTCCCAGTAATCTCCTGCCGAAGTGCCCTTGACATTCTGTTTCTCCGTAGACCGTTAATATTTTCATTAATAATTATAATAAGAATTCGGATACTGACTGGGTAATAAAGCAGAGTTGCTGAAGTGGTGCACAGCAGGTGACAAGGTTTTGGAGACAGGTCCCCTTTATCATAAATCACCAGCTCGCTGATTCCCACCAGTGCCAGCCCCAGGGAGCTGTACCACGTCCCAGTGCCCAGGTCACCTGAAGCCATCGGGCCATCTGCCACCGGGCAGGACCTCCTGTGGGTGCCCGCGAGCTGGCAGCGCCTGTGCCTGGGCTCCCCAGGGACGCTGTGCCAGGGAGAGTGACTCACCTCCGGGGACCGGTGCCATCCCCAAGGCGCTGCTGGTGCTGCCGGCGAGCTCACGCAGACCAGCAGCACCGAAGTCACTGCCTGCTTATTGCTCGGCGAGAAGGAGAGAGCGGCACCCTGGTGATCCGTTAAGGTGCAGAGGAGCCACGGAGCATCCCTCTGCAAGTTGTAGATATTCTTAAACTGCGTGTTTAATTAAATAGAATACTTGTGCTTTATATTAAAATCACACAGCAGCTGACTATTTAAAACACATATATCGAAGCCCGCCAACAGGGGAATGGCTCCGGAGCTGTTCTGTGGATCAACTTCCAGGAGAAAACGCTGCTAAATTTCTCTGAGGCCTTTCCAAACGACCCTCCTGGGACCAACAGCCTGGTGTTGCTATGCAAAGAGAAATGGGTCAGAGCCATCGGTTTTGAATTTAAAATACTACTTTATCGCTCACCATGAATACACGGAGGCTGCTGGCAAATAAAGGGAAGGGAGGGCCGGGCAGAGAGGTTGCCGTCTCAATGCTTTTGCCACCGTGCCCTCGGCGCTGGGAGGGCGACGGATTGTTTCCTGAGCTCCACTTGTTATTCCCGGCACTGCTTTCCCGTCTCTCCTCCCAGCGGAAAGCCGCTGGGGGCTCTGCCCTCGCCAAACGGTGACTCACCGAGCTGCCCGCGCAGCTCTGCGCCTCGGCGGGTCTTGCCAGCGCCGTGGCACTGCCCAGCCCGACGCCAGGGTCTTGCAGCTGGCACGAGCCGCTGCTCCCGCTCCCCACGGAGAAGCCGAGGCTGCACCCGCAGCCGTGGCCGAAAGCAGCTCCCTGCCACCGCAGACCTCAGCTGCTGCCGCGGCCGATGTTCCCACAGAGCTGCTGCTCTCTCTGGAGGGTGAAAAAAAAAAAAAAAAAAGCCAAACCCTAAACCGCGACGTGTTGGGGGAGCAACAGGTACTCGCTAGGATCGATGCTGCAGCAGTTAGCGAGTTGGCCAGACCGTCGCGCTGCACAAACCAGCAGCGTGGTGCTGGGGTCGTGCTCCTGGCACCGACGGTGCTCCCGACGGTGCCTCAGTACGGCAGCCCGGGGTGATCTAGCCATGGTTTTCATCTCCCCGTCCTCCAAATGACTGCTGGGTTCATCAAAACGGTGAAAGGGCCCCCCGTGATAAGGTCTGAACGTGAGCAGGTCCAAATGAAGGTGCTGTTGGCAGGAACGGGTTGTACTGGAGCCTAGGCTGGGTGTCCCTTATTAGTGGGTGAACGGGGGCTGAAAGATTAATGTGCTTTTCCAAATTGCTCTTCTCCTGGCCTGTGCTAGCGTTGCATTGTTCCGAGGGAACGGCACGGCTTTGTTTTGCTGTTCTGGCAGCAGGCGAGGAGCATTCACAGAGCGGGTGTGAATGCAAAACCAAACCGAGCACGGAGGGTGCCCAGGGAAGGGGTCTCAGCTGGTGAATGGACACGGAGCTGATGGATGAAACCAGCTGGGCCAGCCAGGGAGACACCAGCCCCAGTTAGCACTGGTCATCCCCCTGCCCCCCACCCCACTCCTCCCATCCCGGGCACCGCTCCCCGCTCTCAGACCCCAGCGGTGATGGCACCCGACCGTGCCGGGGTGGACTTCTGCCAGATATAAATCCCACGGGCAGGGCTTTCTCCATTCCCCCATCACGTATTCCCTGCAGAGCTGGGGCAGATGCAGGTGATACAAGCGGAGTTCCCATTTTAAGCACAGAGGAAACATCGGAGAGGTGCGGGTGGGAGAGGGAAAGGCTGGTGACTACCAGGTGTCTGTGTGAACCAAATGGCATCCCACCACCCCAGAGCATCTCCGAGGCGAACGCTGTTTGGCTGGCGGAAAAAAGATGCAACTGAAATAAATCCTCAAAAGAAAATAAATCCAACTTTATAGCACAGATTTCAAATTATTTATTTTTAACATTCCTTTTGAAATACATGTCTATGATTGTGCTCACTTTAGAAACGGTACATACCCAAATACCCTGTTCTCAGAACAGAAATTACCGGGTTGGACATTCTCACATACAAAACGCACGACGCTGAATGGCAACAGAGAGGATTGTACAAAACCCCCTAAACACAAACCACAACATGTGCAATTCACATCTGTCAAGTGACAGTTCCAATTTTCTGTCCAATGCAAAACAATAAATTTATTTCAAATCCTTTGAAATTAGGTGACGGTTGTAACACTATTTAAAGCTCCCAGATTTGAAATAATACATGAGGTTTATAGTACTTAATTTTACAGGTGCTTACTACCTTTTTCCTCCAAACTGTCTAATTTGTTGCCATAATTACGTTAAACTGAAGCCGAAATTTTTTCCAGTCTGCATCTAGCTTGAAGCTTATTGTTCCTATTTCAGACCCAAAGAAGAATCTGTGTGCTCTAAAGCTTGTCCGTTTTCTAACTATATTGGATACTCTAATAAAAAAGCAGCACATTTCACTATAAACTTTAATTAGCCTATATCCTTAGATCATCACTACTACAACACTAATACTAAATTACATAGAACCCATTACGAGGGTGAAAGTCGACAGGAACTCTAACAGACATCACTATTGCTATGATTGTAGCCAGAAAGAAATCAGCAAGTAGAAACCTGTGTCCCAAAGGCAGCTGCGTATCTGCCAGCCAGCACCGACCCGCCTCGCCGTGTCGCAGGGACGGGCTGACGCCTGGCCGCGGGAAGGCTTGCGCTGGGTTTATTCCTGCGCTCTGCTGCGGAGGCCGTTTGCTCTGCATCCGTCACAGGCTCATTTCTAGCCGGTTACCAGTTGAGCTGGTGGGAGAGCACGGACAGATCTGACCCGGAGCTAGCAAGAGGCAGCTGGGTCTTTGGAAGCATCCCTGCCGCAGAAGTGCACGCGGTGTTTTTAATTAGCGGGAGGAGCAGGCTTTCTGCATAGCAGCCTATTCCCAAGCCGAGCGCGGTGCCACAGGCATGAATAATCACCAGCTGGTGCCTTTCCTGCCGCTGGCTGTCACCATCCTGCGCCCGGCTGAGCCCGGGATGCGGCGGCAGGCAGCACCATCGGTGCCAGGCAGGTGAGGAGCGGGGGCTGTCCCCCACCCCACGGCCGGGACCCGGCTCCGTCCCGCCAATAACCAGCCCTTGCGTGGCCGCATGGTCCAGGCTCCGAAGGCTTTTAGGTAGGAGTCCTGGAAAGAAACGCTCAGCACCTGATGCTGTTATTGTTTCGGTTCTGCTGCGCTCACCGTGTTGCGTTTGATTGTATCACTGCGCTTCTCCAAAAGCGGTTCCAAAAATCACTCGGCCAGCTCCCACAGCCCAAGTCAAGTGTGAAATAACAAAGGTCCTGTGGGCAACATCTTTGGATCAAGCAGTATTTTATTAGCGTACTGTCCTCCAAAACAAACCAAAAGAAACCCTACCCCAATGCAGAAGCCAGGAGGGTTTCCTCAAACCAGTCCCAGCTCTGCCAGGCCACAGACTGGTCGAGCTTGGAAGGGACCTCTGGAGTCATCTTGTCCAACCCTTGCTCAAGCAGGGCCAGCTACAAGCTTCAGAATATCTCCTGCGATGGAAACCCCACCAGCTCCCCGGGCAACCTGTGTTATTGCTGAGTGTGGTTTTTGTGGTGGGAGCCACAGCTGTTCGCCGAGACTGGGCTGGGACTCCTTCATCCACCAGCATCCTTCAAAAGAAAAATGTTATACAAGTGCAAAATACTACTCGCTGTTACTGTCCTGCGGGGCGTTTGCAGCACCTTGTGGATGTGCTGGGAAGGGCTCTGGGCCAGTCCCCTGTCCCTGTCCCGGGGACCGGGGGTGGCTTTGCGGCAGCTCGGCGGGACTGGGGCAGCATCTCACTGGTGAGCACGGAAGGATGCACGGGCTGCCCGGCCCTCCGCAGAGCTCACTCCTAGAAAACGTCAGCAGGGTCCTACCCAAGCAGTGCTGGGGAAAGGCAGAAGCCAGGGTATTTGGACAAGGAGATAAACAGGCCTTTGGTCACAAGAGCAGAAAAGTCTGTGATTTCACCTTCTTGTTTTCTGAGCTTGTAGGCACTTACTGGTAAGTGGCCATAGATGTAACGTTCAGGACAACATTCAAACTAAAGATGAGTTTTACCAAAGTGCTGGTTCATGCTGGTAAAGCAGGGCTTGTCTGCTTTTCTCATGCAAATGACTTAATAGCTTGGCTTAAGGAGCTTTCCAGGTCACATCAGTGCATGCTGGGCTCTATCAGAGACTTCGCTGATTTATACTGCCCTGCTCATCAACTGTGCTTCACTGCCCACTGAGTAAAATCAGTAGAAAAGAGCACATTATCTCGCCTTTTAGCTCCACTCTGTAAGGTTTTAGCACAGTGGCGATTCTGGTTTCCTCTACAAGTAGCTTTGCCTTAGCCCTTGCCAGCCAAGAAAGCGGACTTCTCCTCCCTTTTACTTTGCCTTTTCCCATTTGACTCACTGGAGTAACACACCACAGATCTCCATCTAATTCCATCAACGCTAAAGCAAAACATGACGGTCACTCGGTCACCTTTCGGTCTTGTTCCAGACGATGGGTCCTGAAGCCAGGGCAGCACCAACACACATACAGTCCTCAGGGCTCGATACAGGACTGCACAGTGAGCACCGGCTGACGGCTTCAGCAATTACAGCCTAATGCAATGGACTCTACCAGGGGGACTCCCCTCCATGACCAGTCCGGGCAGGAGCCCCTGGGCTCAGCGTAAAGAAGCCGTTCGGCTGCACCAAGCTCCACCTGGGATCCGGATGGAATTTTCCAGAACATTGGCCCTTCCCTCTGCCCGAGTCAAGGCAAAAACGAACCTGAGAATTTGGGCGGGGGGGGGGGGGGAAATTGTTTGGGTTTTTTTTAAACCAGCATTGCCTTTTTACTGAGATTGATTTTAATGCATCACTGCGCTAATGAACTAAAAATCTGCATTAGGAAGTGACTCATGGGCAGGGGGGAAGCAATCGAGACAGCACTCCTGGTGATTTAAAGATGCATGATCTAAGCTGGACTCAGGCCAGACGTCTCTAAAGGTGCACGCTGCTTAAACGTACAGAAACAGTGGAAGGGGTAAACTTGAGCAGTCTGTGCCTCACACCACGTTCAAGGGCAGGCTCAAGGAAGAATCCACAGCGGTACCTATTACAAGAGCCCCACTCCTGGCAGCCTAAACCAAAATGCCCAGTGGCACAAGCATCTCAGTCTTTGTGCTCTGCAAGACCGAACAGAAAGGCAGCATCCTCGCAGGGTCCATCTGAGGGCCCCACTCATCCCTGGCACTGCACCATCATATTCCTGGCACTAGCAAAGTTGCTTTTTCATTATTTAATACCGTGCACCTGCTAGATTCCACATTCCCTAACAAAGATAATAATTTCCTCATTAAGAGAAGCTATTGAATCAATAGCACAGAGCTGTGAGTGAATTGAGGTCATTTGTCTGTTAAGACCAGCACTAGTCTCATTAAAAGGTACACGCGAGTGGGGCTTTACAGAAGATGCTATTCTGAACGGGCTTTTCGCTATTTCTTCCTTTCTAGATAGAAAGGCTTCTTCTGATCTATTTCTGAATACCAGCTATCTCCAGGCCTTTGAAAAATCCCCTTCCAACCCCGAGGCATTCATGTCACCTCACAGAGCAGCATTTTTCCACCACAGCCCACCTGCCCGGAGCCTGGAGACGGTGCTGGGATGGGCATTTTGCTCCAGCAAGGGGAGCAGCCCCGACCCCAGCAGAGCTCAGGGCACAGCCAGGACAGACAGACAGCTCGGGGTCTCGTGTACTCCGGCATCAGGAGCTGCTGCTGGAGCAGGCTTTGCAAACACCCTGGCCGACACGGTGGGGCTGCTCTACTTTCCCCCTGCCTCACGTGGCGAGGGTCCCGCTTCCAGCATCCGCGGAGGCGCGGAGTGGGAATCCGGATGGAGACTGAAGTCCCCGTCAGACCCAGACCCAAGGCAAACCTCCACCGGTAACCGTGCCACGTGGGGCCGCACGGTCTGATCCCCTGCGAGGGTAAGAGCCCGCCACCGGTGCAATTTCGGAAGGATGCTTCCTCAGCCGGGTGAGGTGGGTCGTGGCTCTGATGCCTGTCTCGGATGCCGCTGAGGGCTGCCACGTCCTATAAAAAGTAAATTAAGGTTAGCCTGGATATTTGTTGCTTTGGGCTGACAAGGTGCAAAACAGCTTTTTAGTATTTTCACCATAACGTTATTGCTATTGTTACAGGCTATAGCAATGCAGCAAGAGGCAAGCTGCCAAACTGCCACATTTTTTGATTCAAGCAATTTCTTAACACATGAACTTGTAGGAGGCTTTATGCTTTGGAGACTATAGCCCTCATTTCCAGGAGTGAAAAAAAAAATCACAAAATATGGGCCTAACTAAATGCCTAAAGGATTGTTTAAAATATTGTTAGATTGCGTGATGAAATAAAGGCCTTCCACAAGAATTCAGCGTGTACTCACAAAGAGCCTGTGCTGTCAAATACTAAATTTGAACTCATTCAGTTATTTACATTTACTATGATAACAAGCATGATTATATAAATGGATTGAAGCTCTGGAGTGAAACATCCATCCCACACCTTTGCTTGGTCTCATTCCTCCAGCCACTTTCTTTATAGCAAATGCTCACAGGCTTTTTTTCTACCTCATACTGTTCCTTTTGTCCCGCACAGTCTGCAGTGGGTGGCTGCAGAAGCTGCAGACTGCTTTCAGATCAGCAGCCGCACTTCTTTTTCTTCTGGAGCTGGTGTGATTGAA
Source organism: Aquila chrysaetos chrysaetos (assembly GCF_900496995.4). Taxonomy (NCBI): domain Eukaryota; kingdom Metazoa; phylum Chordata; class Aves; order Accipitriformes; family Accipitridae; genus Aquila; species Aquila chrysaetos. Next base: position 35,956,215 of record NC_044016.1, on the reverse strand, counting down.
ACCCCCTAATTCTGTGCTGCCGCCCTGCTCACAGATCGCTGAGAGGTTCCTCTTTCAAAATATTGTCACTCAATATTTATGTAGCGTTTACATGAGCGGTGCCTATTGTGGTCTCCAGTCACGCGCCCGCTGCTGTCATTTTGCACAGCAAACGGGAATGCTCCGGAGAGAGCTGACAGTGGCTTTCCCCATCTTCTGCTCTGCTCTTTCCAGAGCAATAGGAGGTAGGAGCAGGGGGACCTTGTCTCCTGCTGCAGGAACTCGGTGCTCCCCCCTTGCCCCTCCTCAGGATCAGCAAGGGCAGCTTTGTTGGCAGAGGAGAGTGGAGAAAAAAAAATATATATCTCCCTGTTCTCCCTTCCAAACGCCCTTTACTGTCTGTGTCCTTTGATCCCAGATTAGGAGAGCATGCTTAAAATTTAGTGATGCTAAACCTGAACTTGACTTAAAGCAGCTCCCATCTCCTCAGCAGCACTCGGCACCCTCCCCAGCACCCACCCTAGCACCCACCCTCGCTGGCCAACAGGGTTTGCTTCTCCTCCAGCCCCTTCTCCGGTGGGGAGCTATGACAGCAATTAGTGGAGCCAGGCTGGTGGGGATGTGCTTTTTCTTCTGGATTTTTTTTTCCCCCATTTCCCATTTCTTTAATTTCTCTTTCCATCTCTCTCCTTTCATTCTTGGCTTTTTGCCTCCAGACCATTTTCCCGCTGAGACACGGAGGAGGGAAGGTGGAGCGCAAAACCAGAGCACAGAAAATCACCTCCCGAAGCTGAAAGCAGGGAGAGCCCCGGGAAGCGGCTGTGCTGAAAGTCTGTGCATCTGCAACAGCAGGGAACAGCCAAGGAAGGGGAGAGGAAAAGCAGAAAGAAGACAAGATAAACAACCTCCTCGTGCTGCGATCTGCAGAAAAGCCGGGGGTGATTTCAGATTAAGCACAGACAGCGGGGGATGCGAGTTGGAAGCCCACGGAGCTCAGCTCCTAAATCACCTAGTCCCACATCAAAACATTGCCCCTTTGCTCAGCCCGAGGACCTGGGACAAGAGCATCGCTCCTTCTGTGGTCTTACAAAGCGAAGGTGTAGAAAACGCTGTCAGCATAAAGAATTTGTACTCGGGGCTTGTTTTGGGCCATTTCACGAGCCCTCGCTTGTCACGCTCCTCCCTGCACGCCTTGGTGCTGCACAGTGCCGTGCTCCATCTGCCCCCCCAACCCCGTCTATGCCCCCGGGCACCGCTGCTGCCGTATGGACCGTGAGAGACGGCTCCGCTGTCCCGGTCACTGGCACCGGGCTGATGAAGCCAACACCTAAGGCAGCTGTGAAATGCCAAAACCTGGAGAGCGAGCAGTTCATTACTGGCATTTTAATTTTTCTGCTGGAGTCAGCTGCAATAAATGGACTCCTAGACTGGGTCAACCTTTTGCCATTTTACAAGTCAAAAGCACCCAGCAGAAATGTGATATTTAGGCTAGCTTGGAGCTGTCACAACAGGCACGAAATCCTGTCTTACTCTCCTGTTAAATGATCCTTGTTCTAAGGAAAAAAAAAAGATTAATGAATCCATCCACGAGAGCTATTAAGAGGAAAATAAAGACAGCAATAAAGAAAGATAGAGGCAGAGAATGGTAGATGCCAAACATGTGTTTTCTGCAATTTCATTTTTTATACAATAGATGCAGTTTCTTTCTTTCCTCAGACTGGAAAGATGGGCTTGACAACCATCTCATCACCAGCAGCGTATAATAACATCTCCTTGCTATTAATATGCAAATTGAAATGCACACACTGATTAAAAACATATTAGACAAAGGCTATTGTGAAAGACCTAAGAGCACGCTACAAGGCTCGATTAGCGAGCAGTGGCCCACGGAGGGGATGCTGCTTAAACTGCTCCCTTTCAAGCACTGGCATGGCAAACCCAGCCTACACCGTCGAGGCGAGCGAGCTCTTACCATCCCTGCTGCACCAGCATAAGCAAAACCTCCAGGACAGTATCTGCAAATAAGAGTCCTCCCGTCCAGGCTTCTTACAGAGACTGATAAAAATCCTCTCAGCTCCGCATTTAAGCTCAGGTGCTGCTGGCAGGACCTGCTGCAGCCGTCAGCCCTGCCTGGGTACCTGCTCTGCCGGTGACGATGCCGTCCCTCCTGCGCAGCTGGGTACCTGCAGCTCCCTCCTCGTCTTTCCCGGGGAGCAGCCGGGCTCTTGGAGCTCCTCGGCTCGAGGAAGGGCTGGGGGGGACAGACGGAGCTTAAATGCAGCTCCAGGAGCAATGGGCTGGGGATGCGTGGGGGGGACCAGGTGAGGCTGGCTGGGGTGATTGAGGACCCTGGTGCATTTAGGGCCCTCACAGGCACGTTGTACTGATGACATTAAACATGCTCCTTCGCAAGACGGTGTGTGAAAACAGCCCCGTCAAAGATGGGATGGGATTAATGCTACTTCTAAGGCTTGGCATCTGCGGTCACCACGCCAAAGGGGGGGGGAAGTGGACAAGACCATCATGGAGAGATGTCCGGGATAACTGTTCAGCATCAGCTGCTCATGTTCTGCCCCATGCCTTTAGCAAAACCCCAATCTGCAACCCCTCTGTTGAAGGATATGAAATGAGGTCCTGGCAAGAGTACAAGCTAGCTGCACTCAGAGATGATTTTTAGTAGTACTGGCAGGATTACGAGATGCACAAAGGTGCTGGGAAAATGAGGATATGATATAGAGAAGGAATTTTATAGAGTTTGCTTTAGATCTCCTGTGACTTAGGGTACAAGTAATATGTAAGAAAGCAGTATAAAAGCGCAATACATTGCTCTGGCTTGAAGAGTTCTGCAGCTGTCTCCCAGCCCAGCTCCTTAAAGCCAGGAGAACACACTTAGTGAAGATAAACATCACTGGGTCAACAGGACCAGCTCCATCATCCCTATTCTGACAGTGGAAGTAGAAATTAGACTAGAAAATTTATCCTAAAGTCTTGCAATTGAGCTCAGTGCAGTAATTTAATTAGGGAACACTTTGCAATGTTAATAGATATTTGCTTTCTCTCTCTCTTGAGATCCCGAATGTTTAACCACCAAATTGGGTCCTCCCTATCTTGCAGATCTGCAACAGATCTGGAGATTCCCAATGGCCTCTCACTGGGGGGAGAGGACTTTCAGTTAACGGTCACATGCTTGAGGAGTTCGGACGAATCCAGACAAGTGCAGAAAGCTGCTAGCACAGCCAGAAGGAGGAATGCAGACTTCCATATACATAATTTGAAGATTATGGAAGGTGCTTTTAAAGGTCAGGACTTGCTAATTAAGTTGATGCAATAGGAACTTAACAAAGAAAGTACCACTTACATACTAGGAGCATTCTTCTCCCATGATTAATTTCTTTGTATTAAGTAGTATGTCTCACGATAGAGTTACTTTACACACTGTTGCCATAGAGCTCTATTGCCTTAGCACAAGCAGCCAGTTAAAAAACATGCATTATTTGTGCTGTATTATGTCTGAGCATAGGACACTACAGAAAGTTAGCGTCTTGCCGCCCAAAACATAACCTAATGTATTTGCGCCAGAGCCTGAAGAACTGTATTAGTATGCACTACAAAACCCTAATGAAACCTGTCTAAAAGATTACAGTTTTGGTGTTGATAATCACATTTCCAGCTGTCTCCCAGTGCCAGCAGTATTCCAGTTAGCACTGCTCCTTCGAAGTGTGTGTGTGGCAAGACACAACCAGATGGACACTTAATTATTGAGATTTACTTTCTTTACAGAATATCTTGCATGGAATTTTAAGCTGGGAAAACATTTGGCCAGAACAGACAAAATAAAATTCTGTAACGTATAGGTGATCTGCATCAAAAATGCAGAGTACGTTTTGGGGTTTTTTTAAATGAAAAAAATATATGCAAATGTTTTCACCCTTCAATTTAAAGTAACCTTGGGGCATGCAATGGTTGCACTGCATCCATTTTCAAAGATGTCTAATATATCTGCACACAGCATTTAAGCCTGGGGTTGTGTACCAATCTCAACATCAGAGAAAAGCATGCAATCTGGAGGCATTTCTGCAGGGATCACTGACTTACCACTAGGAGATTTGTCTTTTTATGTCTTGCTTTGAAGGCCTAATGAACTTAGGAAAAGCAAGAGATCAGAAGGATTTAGGGACCAAAGCCTGATTGACTGGACCACGACAATATTGGCAACAAATGCAAATATTGTGCTGCTCTAGTTACTCCAGTTCGAAACAGGACAGGGCGGGGGGATGTCCTCTGTCTTTGGTCGTTCTCTTAGACCAAGCAAGCCACCAACTCCAGACCAGGCAGGACAGCCAGGGGAGAAGGGCAAACAGACTTGTACGGGCTGGGTGTCGGAGGCTGAGTTCAACCCAGCTCACTGCAGCAGCATCAGAGCTGTCTACACACCTGCCTAGGGAAAGAAATTGTGTTTGTGCTGTAATTAATTTGCTGCAATTAGCTTGTAGTGATTACTTGAGCACACAAGTTAGAAGATTATTTTTTTTTTTCTCTCCTGACAAAATCGCCTCTGCAGCACCCTGGGTGCAGCTTGCAGGAAGGCACACACAGGCTGCAGAAAGGAAGAATTTGGGGGGAAGGAGGCTCAAAAAAGTCAGGCTGCACATGCAAGAATGATGTGCCCTATTTCTGTAAATCATTCTCTCTGTAAAAAGGCAGTTTAGCTTCAGAAACACTGGTGTCTTATGTTACTACCCAAACCACAATAAATGAAACAGCCCCACAGCTATGAAACCTAAGGAGATGCTTACTCATCTGTGAACAACCCATTCTCCTCCACACATGAAAGGCATTAATGCAAGAGCACAAATTAATCATATAGAGCTTCTTCAATATCTTTTACCGTCCCCAGCGAGTAAACAATTAGATTCTGCACTGCATCTGACCCTTCCCTTCTCAAGACCGAAGGCACAAGCACAGCCCGCAGCCCAGCCGGGGCCGATGCTCCCGATGAGCGGAGCTCCAGGCAGCCTCCGGGATGTGGAAAAGCAAAGGTCTCTCTTCCGACTCAGTTCCTTCTCTCTGTTTAGATCCCCTTAGCAAGGCAGAGGAAATGAGATGCTGCTGGCTGGTGCACTGCAAAGTACAGACCTGGAGCACAGTGCAGGGGATAACTCCATTTTGCAGGCACCTCCCCTCTGCCATGAGCTTTCGAACAGGAGAAAGCTGTAGGCGCAGGAGCCTCCGAACACAACTGCAATGTCGTATACATAAAACAATGCAAGTATTGCATATGTGAGCGTATGCAAAGAGAGGCACACAAGTTACCCCACCTGCATATAAAATATTTCTTAAATACGTAACATGAAATCGGCAGGAGTGAGTGAAGAAGAGGCGAGAGCACTGAAGGGACAAGGTTTTTGATCAGCTCCGTGGGTTCCCACTCTCCCCCCAGCAATACAAGGGAGCAAGGTGAAGGGAAAAATCACTTCCAGACAGACTGTACGCTAGAAGCATTTGTAACTTACTTCATTTGTCCCTTTTGCAAGCAGAAAATATTTTTCAAGTGTGTAACAGCATCCTGTACATCTATTTGAAACAAACCTCAGCACCGGTCGGAGTCTGTGCCCGCTGCTGTCACGGGTTACGTGGCCAAAGCTCTGTAGGTGTCCCCTGGGCCACAAACTGCCATTGCTCACCACACACTTGAGCGGGGAGAGTTTTAAAAGCATTAAGCGCTAACTTTTAATAGGTCTGGTGCTTCTCTCTCTCTTTCCCTACGCCACTTCAACTAAACTAAACTAAGCACAAACAAAATTCAACAGGAAGGATTTTCAAAGCAGATAAAGACGGCTGGGCAAACTTTAAAATTCAATGTGAGTTTTGTGGCTGTCTCCTACCTGTCACAGCTCAAGTGTACGAGTTAGGGACTTTGCCCCACATTGCCTGTAACCTCTGTCATCGCACATGGTGATATTCATATTCATTTCACCAAATATGAAGATGACCAATTGGATTGCTCTGTTCTGTCAAGTCAATTAGCCCAGCTATTATAGAGATGTAGCATGTCCCTTAAATGCCAAATGAAGATAAAGCACTGAACATAGCCTATTAAGTATATTTGCCAACAGATTTCATATGTTACGGCAAAAAAACACCAAACCCAAATCCCAGGAGTCTCATTTCTCCTTAGACTAGAAGGGGTCTATTTAGTCTTTGCTGCTGGCAGGCAACATAACATGGGTTTCCGTGGAGCAACGTTTATTATTGATCTTCCTCCTTATTTAGGAGAATTATTTCCCTTCTCTCCTGAAGATTTGGAAAGAGTCTTTTAAAAATAAATCTGTTCAGTTGGGGCTTTAATTGCCTTTGCAAGGTAAAAGAATTATTTCCACTGACAAAAATAGGTTTGTTTTCACTGAAAGGGTGACCCTAGCAGCGAGGTAGTGAGGGATTTCAGAGTCCCAGATGAGATGGTAATTAAGAAGCCAGTTACACAATATTATCATCGTGAAGAAAAGCCAAAGCAGCTTTCCGTGGCACTGCTCCCTGCGGCGCGTGTCACGGAGCTGCAGCAGGAACGCCCTGCAGCTGCCTGCAGCCCATGCTCCGCTCCAGCCAGCCTCAGAAGATGAACTTCTTCCCACAGTAGGGAAAGATATGAAAAACAGAACCCTGTCAGCAGCAGATTAAGACTATTTTTCTTCCTCTGGCATCACAAGGTCCCCTCCACAAAAAGCCTGCTCCCACTTCATCCCACGGGCTCATTTACAAGTAGAATGGCTTGTACTGACGGAGTCCTACAGGTACCGGCACTGGCTTCAGGACAATTACTTCTTAGCATGTGCTGCCTGCGACTTAATGACTTGAAATATTGCCTTTCCCCAAAATATGGTTCGGCATAGGCTTACAGTGAAGCTGCCTTCATTTCACATGCACATCTGCCACTCCAGACTGGTCTGCCGTACAAACCCTTTGGGTGTTGCTTCCCTCAAAGTGAGACAGATCAAGGTTACCGAGCAGTGCCTACGGCATCCTCTGCTACAGAGCTTTATATCTTATGGGCTACCATGTCACAAATATACAATAATAGTAATAATTCTATGAACGTATAAATGACATTTGCATCACAACTGCAGTTTTCCAAGTGACGTGCCCAAACAGCTCTCATCTGAAGCACAGAGCGCTACTCAACACCAAAATGCAGAGCTTTGCTTTGCTTTGCTTTGGTTTATTAAGGTGCAGAGAAGCGGATGGAGGACACAGATTAATCATCTATGTACGATTTGTTAACTTGGCAGAAAATTCACAAACCTGCAGGCCACGGTGGTGAGCTGTGGATTAAATTAACTTTCCCCGATGCAGAGCCAGTAGCAGCAGGTCACTGCTCTTCCTTGAGATGCTGGAGAAGTGAATTTGCACCTTGCTGGGATTGCTGGCAAATGAACTGATGGATCCATACACATCACTGCTCCCTTCCAAAGACACAAGAGAGCCTCTAGCCGAGTGTGCACAAAAAGGAAACGTCAAAGCCTGTTATTTCAGAGATGCAGAAGCAGGGAAATGGCCACAGTCTCAGAAGAATTGTGCTACTACACATACATAAAACAACCAGATTGCTCTTTAAAAAGGTGGTGCTTAATCTCCAGCAGCATTCACAAGACAGGTTCTCTGCATGCAAAGTGCACTCACCGAGTTTGTGTAACAGGGCACAGCGAGGTTTATTTTGCATTGCTCGTAGTACCTACGTGAAACTGGATCATGTTTATTGCAGCTCTTTGCATTGCAGCGGGTTAGGTAAGAAACCTGGTCTCTTTGTGCTGACTGCAGCAGAAAAACTAAAATCCTTGCGAGCTCCCTCTTCCCAGTGGATAGAATTACTTTTTTTTCCACTCCCCCCAAAGCCAGTGAGGAATAAACACCTTCCCTATAGACGAGCACCAAAATGCTGCAGACTGCGATCCGGCTGGGGTCTGCACAAACAGCGTTCCTTTTGGACAGTTAAGGCTGGTTTTCGGTCGATTTTTTCCTCCCTGCGAGCAAGGACCCCCCCGAGCCGCAGTCCCTGCCACGGGGCCCCTGGCTGCGGAGCTGTCGGCCGGGGGTCCCGCACGGGCGGTGGGACCCCGGCTGGAGGGGCTGCCGGAGACACCCAGCACCCGGAGGGTCTCCAACCCATCCAGCTCCTAACGTTCCCTGCAGACCTGACCCAGCTGAACGCTTCGGCTCTCCCAGCGCAAACGTGGCTGCAACTTACAGGGTTTTCCGCTGCAGGGAGAGCGATTCGGTCCAAACCCTCTGCCCACCTGGCAGGGAAACGCCGGAGCTCGGCGGGAGACCCGCGGCTCGGCAGCGCCGGGTTCCAAAGGCGAGCGGCTGGGGAGGCCGCCCAGTGCCGGCCGGTGCCTGGGCGGAAGGTCTGCCGGGGCACGGAGGATTTTTGCCCCAGCGCAAAACTCACCGGTGCGGCAGCGCCGGTAACGCCCTACCGCGGGGCTGCGGCTTCCAGCCCAGAGCCGGCCGCACGGCGAGGGCAGCTCGGGGGACGCGTTGACGGTCAGCCTCGGCGTCCCGAAACCAGCCTCCGCACGCCGCCTCTCCGCCGTCTCCCGGCGGGCGACGGGCTCGCAGCCGGCGCGCTGCCCGCGCGCGACGGCCCGGCGAGTTCAGGCGTTGCCGCCGGTCCGGTCCCACCGTCCTTCCCGCGGCTCTCCCGGAGGGCTGCCTGCTCCCAGGAACGGCCGGTGGGCAGAGCAAGGTCTGGCTTTGGGTTTGCATCAGCAAAGTCGATAAAGCGGACGGCTTCCGTCTAGCCTGTAGGAATCCTACTGGCGGGAAAAGGATTCTACGCTTTCGTTTTAGTTTTCTTTGCTCAGTGAACCATTTGTTTCTCTGAAGACAAAGAGGAAAGGAAAAAATTCATCCGTCATACAATCCCCGTGATTCATTTTTTGCTGCTCTTTATGTGTTGACACAAACCATGCTGGAGAAGGTGAAGAAAGTATGTTTATTTCTGATTGAAGACTGATTACATCACTATCATGGATAATGTAATAGAATAATTTCATACTCTTGGGAGAAATCTAAGAATAAATATGAAAAAGTATTTGTTTCCACTGTCTCTGAAGATGAGTGATGATTAAGTGCTGTATTTACAGGATAGTTATCATACTCTAGACTCTGTGCTGAATAAATATTATCTTGAAAGGGTAAAAAAATCCATTGAAATATTTTAACTCACCACAAAATTAAAAAAAAAAATCCATGTATTTGTCCAAAGCGAAGGTTAGTTACATGTTAATTATCGAATCCACACAGGATCATTGTCCAAGAAAGCATCCTCTCCTCGCTGACCAGCTCCTCTCCGCAGAAGAAGCCTTGGTGGTTTTCTTTGTCTCGACTGACAAACTACTACTGGTTCTTCAGGCTGCAAGACAGACACGAAGCAGAAGTCACTCCCCGCCCTGCCATTCCTGCTTCAGAGCTGGTTTCTGTGCACCTCCCGAGGTCTGCCCACGCGTCTGTCCCCATCCTGGCCCAGGCAGCCCCAGCAAAGAGCCTACCCAACCCTGCAAAACCTGCCTTGGTCGTGACCCAACGCGGTTTTGGCCAATGAGGAATTTCTCATTCAGCAAGCGTTGGCGATCTCGGGTTTACGCTCTGAGAAATCAGCCCGCTGTTTATGCGTTGCGTTAAAATAATTAATCTGTACACCCGACACCACGAAACAAAGTTGCACGAGCCATTCTGGGGCTTTCAAATTATGATCAAAACAGAAGATATCAGAGATAGCTTTATTTTCACTTACATTAAAAGGGAAGGGAGAAAATGTAATCCTATAATGAGAGAAAGTATTACACACTCTCTCTTCATAGGCAGTGTAATTACTCAGCTGCTCTCTGGAACTGAAATAATGACAAATTAAAATGCCTTTCAATTCCATCTACCTTTTATAACTATTCATCTTCTGGAGTTATTATCAGTCTAAAGGCTTCTTTATATTTTAGGCATCAGCCACTATATGTTACAGAAAGCGCGTGGAAACTGTTACATCTACCGACAAAAGTTGCTGTCGTCAAGGTAAGAAAAAAATCATTTGGCTTGGTTGTAAAGTACACGGCACCACTCAAGTATTTACTATAATTTCCTGAAATTTATTGGAAATCTTATAGCAAAGAGCACATTCATTCTGGGTGAGGATGCGCAGGAGGGAGCTCAGCCTCGCAGCACCAGGGATGGGGCTGGAAAAGCCCGGGGGAAAGAGAAATAACATTTTGCATAAAGTCTGACACAAACGAAGTCAGTCCGGGAACCACCAAAGCCTTCCTCTAGTTCCGTCTCCTGCTCTTCAGCATGTAATAAACATCCAAAGCCCCCAGAGCAGGGACAGCGGCAGAGGCAGAGCACCCACCCCGCGAGCGAACGCCCAGGACCCGCATCCGCAGCAGCCGGGGAACGGCCGGCCGGCGCTGTCCTGCCTTCGCCGCTCCTCCTGCGTGCGCGTTTGCTACGTCAGATACCGCAACCGGGAACGTTTCAGTCCCAACGGGCTGTAAATACTTGTTTACGCTTTCTTAAATAGATTGGAAAAAATATGGAAATGCAATCATGGTGAAGGGTGACATTTCTCCAGGCATGATATTTACAATATTTTGATTAGCTCTGATTTCTGAATAGCCAAGCGGCTTATGTTAATAAATACCCTATTCCAATTAGACATCTGTGTTCTCAATCTGAAAAAAAAAAAAAAAAGGGAAAAAAAATGCACAGGCACCAAGCCTGCTGTCATTTGCTCCTCAGCAGGCCATTAATCATCTGGGCTTTCACAGGGTGCAACCCAATGACTAGGTGAAGGGCTGTGCAGAAAGGTCTTCGAAGCACACCTTCCAAACTAGAAATGACCATTCTCAACCCCTAGGAATTCATTTTGACTGGATACTGCACTCCTTTGGTAGGTTGAATTGATCTTACCCTAACGATAGCTGCAGGATTGGGTCCCCTCTCTGCAAAAATCCTAAAATTAATCAGAAAGCATGAGTTTGAAAGGGAAACCTAGACATGTATTAGCATCTATGAATGTGTAAATGAGTGGTTATAAAGCCCCACAATACATTTGAGAGCTCTAGATGTGGCAGAGAGGTCTGGCTGATCAAAGAGACAAAATAAAGGCAAGAAGATAAAAATCTTCTTTATGGAAGTGGGAATCATTATACTCAATATAGTCAGACTCTTAATTACTAGGGCTGGATCTCAGCCTCCAGTCGCTGACAGCCAGAACGGTGGAGGACAGCTCACAGCTCTCGCTATCCGGCACATTATTATAGCATTTGATATATTTGCAACCAGCCCAGCGATGGCACTTACATCAAATGTGGGTCTGAGCTCTGGTACTCTGCCAACAGCATCTTTGGTCCTTTCATCCGCAAGCCCCTCAGGAGCTACTTCAGACCTGGAACTGGGCTCTCCGATGCATCGTCCCCAAACACAGCTCTCTTCTCCTGGATGCAGTGACGAACACAGCACCCTGCGCCCAGTCCCACTGCCCGTGCGTGCTAATTAAAGGAGGGAAGTGCTTTTTGCAAAGCCCTAAGTTAATATTCCACACAAGCGTTTCTTTGACGCCAGAATTTGAATATCCTCTGGCTTCTTCCACAACTATCCGGGACATTAATTCTCTGTTGTTTGTTGCAAATCACTTTTAGCAGTGATTTTTCACCTTTACAGTTTACACAAACCAGGAAAAGAGGGAAGTTTTGTTTCTTGCAGCCTATGGCAAGCAGTAAGGAGCAAGGCTGGCATGTGATTCTCTCCCAAAATTTCGGAGATAATGTGCCCTCCTTCCTGCGGCTCCTCGGGAGCCGGTGTTTCGGCTGCCACTGGTCCCCATAGAAACGGAGCTGCTGGTGCTGACCACGGTCCAGCCGAAGCGGGCACCGGCACCGCCGCCTGCCTTGCACCTTGCTGGTCATTCTGCTGCTCTTCTGCTCGTCGCAGGGAGGAGGAAGGGAGAAGGGGAGATTAAAAAAAACCACATCTATTTCTGGAAAGCAAGTCAAACAATGACTCAATCATCTCTACACAGTTCATAAATCCCTAATTAAAGGTTTAGTGCTCCTCCCCGCCGCAGATGTTCCAGAGTCCAGCCACATTTCAAAACCTTCTTCTGGGCCAGCGCGTGTGCATGCAGCCACCAGCGTTGCTTATCAGAGCCCCGAGCTGAAGCTCTACTTTCCTAGCACATTTAAAAGCAGTCCTCGCTCAGCTGCTCTGTGTGAATGCACAGTGCCATCAGAGCTAAGACGAACACTGCCTGACCCCTGACGTAAACAGACTGGATGCCAGATTTGCGATGCCTTAAAAGAAATATTCTCCCGTATCTGACTCTCACCCCAGTTCCTGACTTTATGATAGGATAAAAAAAGGATGCATTTTTCCTTTCTTTTCAAAAATACGGCTTAAAGTACATGCACCCTGAAGAAAAAAATGGGAGCTAGTAGACATTAACTTGCTTTGCATATTCATTGGCCAGAGGGATAAGGACTAGCTCAATATTAGCTACCTCCTCCTGCATCTTTTATTCAACACCAAAAATAGCAGCCAAGACACTTTCAGCTTTCCTCCCAACCCCCCATTTTCCCATCTTTTGGTCAAACAAATCCAATCAGAAGCATTCAGGTGAGCCCCTGAAATTCCTGTAAGCAAAGAGCTAAGCTCTCCCTGCCAGACATCCCCAAAGGAAGACCAGGTCAGCTGCAGGGTACGCAGCTTTGAATTCCTGCTTTGCTAATGGAGCTCCAGCACCATTAGCACCCGCATTGAGAAGTGATAGAGGTCCAAATAACATGGGCTGCTAAGCAGTAGTTCAAGGGCTGCTATATAGCGGGTTATTTAAAGCAACTCTAGCAGTGGCTCAGTTGTGTGCTGCTCTCTGGAGAGCTCTCAAGAACTGTAATAAATATCCACAACTTGACTCATTCCTCATAAAAGTTCTTCTCTCCTAAAGCAGCTTTTCAGAAGACTCGCCTACCTGCTATTTTTTGGGTGCTACCAGCTTCCAGCCTGCAATCACCTTCCCTGCTAACCTGTCCCAGAGCAAAATCCCTTTCCTTTACAAACTGCTCCCCCCCGCCCCTATTTTTTTAATTATATGAAGTGTGACAGCTACATAAAATGTTTTGTTGCCTTGGCAACTGCAATCCACTGGCTTCAGACCGAGTTATAAGGAAGAGGACAGTCTTGACACTAACCAACAATAACGAGAACAGCAAAAACCGGTGGGCAAAATACTCGCCAAGGTACGCAGGAGGTACGCAGGAGGGCTGGCTCCCTTACCTGGCACCCCAACGCAGAGCCCATTTACGTTTGCTTCACCCCGCACTTGAGACCCAAAGTGCTGCCATGACCCAGCCGTGCTCTGCGCTTCGGCAGAAGTACCAGGTCCGGATTTCAAAATTAACTTTCTTTGCACAGAAGAGGTAATTGCTTGTAGAAAGCTACAAAAACATAGGTGCAGCCCTGTCAAAATCTGTTGTGTTTCTGCTGCCCTGCACATCCCTTTGCCTTGGAAACAGGGCTGAGCTGAGGGCACGTGTACCTTCAGTCACTCGTACAACAGTCAAGACACCATGTAGAATAACTTTTCACAATGTGTTGTTCATTTACAGCACTAGAAATGAAGATTTCTTTGTCTTTGTCTGCGCTGTAGATGATTTCTGCAGTCAGGAACATGAGGTCTATGAACTACTTTACCTTCCTGAATTCTTTTGCTACCTGCTATTATTACAAGTGCCCAACCTGTGCAGCCAGCTCTGTACAAACACCATGTACAAGGTCATCTCTCCGTACGTGGCAAATAGAAGAACTACGGTCGTGAGACCCCCCTGACTCATTTTGGGGCTGCATCTCTGGGTCCAGCCAGATTTAGCAGACCCCTTAGACTATGGGGGAAGAACTGATTCAGGATAAAAGATATGGGTAACTCATTCCCTCAGTCCCATATAAAGGACAATGAAGCTGCAAAAGCAGCTTTAAACAAGGAGAGTAAAATCTGCTTTACGTACTAATTACAGGGTGGGAAGAGCTTTTGTTGTGCCCAAACCCAAGCTGCCAATCTATTGTCTCCCATGCTTCTGCACTTTCCTATAGGCGCTGGAGAGATCTCTGCTGTGCTCGGATACTTAGCCTCAAAGAAAATTGTGTATGAATGAACAATGGATGGAGGAAATAGAATAATCAGAGCAATTTCCCATAGAAATTGGTCAGACGAATGTCTCTAATTGGCATTCCATTATTACATTTGTAGCATACTTTCTTTTGAATTTATTACTTTGTTTCCTCTTGTACTGAATACCCATGAAAATCTCTTGGGACCAGATTTAAGTCATTATGAATAAATGATAAGAAACTAAATTTAGAAAGACTGATAAGAATATTAATTTGCAGAAGAGGAAGGTCCTTAAAAAAAAAAAAGTGGGAGTCCTGCAGGCCTCTGTGCCACTCTGGTGTTCCCTGCACAGGCTGGCTTGATCCTCACCGAGATGAAAGCGAAATGGGCCTACCTATCAATAATTCATGTGCTTTCAGAGCTCCGGAAAGCTCTGGGAATGGCTGTGACTTCCACCAAGCCTTGACACTAAAATAGCGCGATGCCATTTGGCTTGCTGGCGTCCCAGTGAGATGGGCTGGGACAGCGGGAGCCTCCGTAAACCAAAGGCAGCCCTCTCCGCACCGTGTGCTGCCTCCTTCCCGACCGCCCCGTGTGTTCAGGACAGTATTTGTCTGTACCCTGCTGCTTTATCACCACCCCCCTGGTTCCCCAGCGTTTCTGCTCTGCAAGAGTTGCTCTTGCGAGTTTGAGCAACTGCGGGAGGTTTTTCTGCTGAACAGCAGCAATCCCTCCTGCCACAGAACGGGATTCCCGGTTTCCCCATCCTACAGCCTGGCCTCCTGCCACGCACGCTCAGTCGGGGAGTTGAGGGTCTTCTTCCCGATGGGCAGCGATAAACAAATGTGAATTATTGTCTCAACTCCTGCTGATTCTTTACCCAGATACTCCCTTCAATCCCGAGCTCTGCAGTGAACGCACTCCCTGTTAGGCTCCTACTCCAGCTACAGAACAAGAGATGAAGCAGAAAGATCCTGAGTCTTTGCAATTTTTGTCAGAGTAAGTTGGAAGAAAAAATTTGGGAAAGCAATAGATGCAGAAGGAATTATCTTTCTGCAGAACTGTCTAAGTGTGGAGATGACACTCTGCTAATTGCAGGTGATTGAACAACAAAAGCAGAAGGCGTGGGTATAAAACAGAGGATGTGAGGCACCCTCTCGACACCAAAAAGAAGTAGCGCATCTTTTCTGCATATCTCTATTTCCCATCCATGAGGCTGCTCTGATTTGAAATGAACTCCTTTATCCTTTGCAATAATACCAGCAGCAACAACAGCAATAATAATACAAACTCAGAAGGACTGGCAGGGGAAGGATAAATTACAGCTCTGTGCCCAGGCAGCACATCACAGCTGCTCTCATTCCAGGTTTCCGACGGGAAGAGCTGTCAGCTCTATTTTCCAGCAGTGGGAATTTGTTGCACTGGGTACGGACACCAATCCCGCCTGCACTGTCCCGCACACTGCGCACGTAACCTGGAGGAGCAGGGACGCGCCGTCAGTTAGACGTGCTAAAAAAGAAAGGGAGATGGAGGCAGTAAAGGACTTACTGAAGGTCCCAGATTGCTTGTGGCACAGCCTAAAACCACGTCTCGCTTGCCTGACCCCAGCCCTCTTCTCCACAAACCATCTAGACCGGGAGGTGTGCTCGATCACCGCGGCCACTCAACAACTGCCTCTGCTTCCACTTCACCCATCCTTTGCAAAGAGGGCGAGGGAGAACACCACCTCATCAGAAAGTCTGATACCATCAGTTCCTTCCGCTAATTGAGATCCTGAATATGACTCCACGCTGAGGTCCAGGAATGGGAGCATTTGGAAGACAGTCAAATGCTCCGTGATAAATAGGATAGAACTAATGTTAATAATACCAGGAATCTTTGAAGGTCTAACATCAGCTGGGGAAGGTCTGCATTTATCCTCCTTACGCAAAATTAGACATTAGTACTTATTGCTGGTTCTGATCATCCTGCCTCATCTTTCAGACTGCCCGTAAAGCTACCTGAAGTATTTCAGTAAGTAATGACACCTTTTATATCCCTCTTCTAATCTGGGCAGTCCTCGGTGCTTCAGCCTGAAACGGTTCCCAAAGCTCACATGTAAGTGTATTAAGAGAGATTATTTCATTAATCTACTCTCTGGTACCATGTATCTTTATCACTTCATTTTAATAATTTCTACTAATTGACAGAGCAGACTCCCTCCAAGTCTCAAAGTTGGGTAATACATAACTGCTCTAAATCACAGCATAAACATTTTCACTTGGAAACACCTAATCCCATTACACTCCCCGTGTCTCCTCTGAGGTTTAACACATGAAGGATGCTGCAAACTTGGTATCACTAAGCACGAAGGCTCGTGGCATCAGGACCAGACATCGTTAACGTCTTGGGTCACTGCTGCCCGTTTCTTCTTCACCCATCCCAGACCAGCAGGCACTGCTCAGTTTGAGGAGAGGATGGGCAGATATTTGGGTTCCCCAGCATCCTCTGACACGTTTCAGTGGGAAGGGACAACAAACCTATAGGACAGGACACGGGGGAAGAGATGTGCAAAGCTATAAGGTACTCTGTGCTGTAAATGCACCCGGGGTTGTCGCAAGCAGAAGTAAGGAGCGCTCCTGCCCAAAACCCCATAAGCTCTGAAGGACAAGCTGAGGACAAGGGGCGTTCCCGAGGACGTGCAGAACGATAGCCATGTGGGGGGTTTTCCTGAGAAGGGGGGCTAGAGGAGAGATCTGCAGGAGAGAAGGAAGGTGTTCAGGAAAGCAGGACATCCCCTTAACACACCTCTCCAGGCAGGAGCCCCCGTCCCCGGGACATCTGCAGGCTCACGACTCCCCGGCCCCAGCCGAGCCTGCAGGACTATCCCAGAGTCTGCAGGCAGAAACCCAGGAAACCAGGACAAACCTCCAGCAGCAAAACACAGCAGGCTGCGTGGAAAGCACGAGGAGCTGACAGCAGGTTTCACTGGGGCATGCTGTGACTGGCAGGAAATTAAGAGCAAACGGCACTCTCCGCTTCGGTGGGACTCCGGGAATCCCATCTGGGCTCAGCCCTGCGTTTCTCAGGCTGGAGGTGCCTCCCGTATCTGTGTTTGCAAAACACCCAGAGCTCCTCAGCTGAGAGGGTTATCGGAGCGTAAAGCATTATTTTATATATATTCATTAGGCAGACACAGACAGACAGGAGGCCACCGGGAAAAGCACGAAGATACCCACTTGGTCTGATGTTTGGAGCCCTTCAGGTGCGCGTGGTACTGCTCTATCGAATTCAGGGTGACGTTGCAGATGTTGCACGTGTAGCTGCGCTTCAGGCCTGCGAAGAAAACCCAGAGTCATTAATTGCGCACTGGCTGTGCATTTTGGTGTAGGCTGAGGGCAAGCTCAGGGCTGCACCGGGAGGAAAAACATCCGCATGCCTGGGCTAGAGACTATTCAGAATCAAAATGGCAGCTGGAAAGTACAAATGAGTGAAAATGGCTGAAGAAAGGGGGGAAAAAAGCAAAAAAAAAGCATTAGCCCTTGCCCCCAGCAAACTTCTCATTAATTAAAAGGTCCTCAGATCTCAAATTTCATTTCCAGTTTCCCAGACATTTCTCTTTACAGTAACCCATCTATTTACTTTTCCAGGCCAAGGTATCCAAGCATTAGCGGAGCCTGAAGAAATATTTTTAAGAGGCACAGACCGAGCAGAACAAAGCAGGGTTCAAAGGCAAATCCCTCCTGGAGACCGCGGTCCCCACAGTTCGTCGGCGCCGGCATCCCTCTCTTGTGACTTTCTCACGAAGCATCATTACACTCAGACTAATGAGCACACGAGGCCCCATTTATTCCTCCGGTTTTTTGGTAGCGATCACAATTCAGGGCAATCCCTCATTAGTGTATTTAGGAGCCAGATCACTTAGGAACTTGATTTTCCCCCAAAGGGATCCTCTCTGATTTATCCATCGAAGTGAATGGCCGTGTTTGCCGACCACAGCCGCTGATGTCCCAGAGCCAGTGAGCCGGCAGCCTTTGTCTGAAGGTAAGAGCTGGAAGCCTGGCGTGGGTACCAGGTGGCTATCCAAAAGCTGGAAGCCAGGAGCTCATTTGCCTGACGGATTTACTCTTGGCTGCGATACCCGTCTACAGCCCCTGACCGCAAAGCAGCCCTTGCTTTGCTAATTTTAGCCCTTCACAGATACAATAACAAACAACTATTTATAAAGCTGTTGCTTTTGCTGCTGGCCAACTGAGTACCACTGAACTCGAAATAACATCTCAGTGGGTTCACAGTAGAAACTTTATGAAATTTGTTGGTTTTGTTTTGTGGGGGCTCTGGGGGGTTGGTTTTGTTTTGTTTGGGGTTGTTTTACCTTCTAACAAATCTCTTAGCTGCCTCTGCTACTTTCCATTTCATTGTTTGTTTGATTGCCACAGTTACAAGTGATTTTCTAAGTAAATATACTGCATTTTATTTTATTGCGATGTAAATTGCAGAGAACATGATCTAAGTGCAGCAGTGCAGTTGGCTGAGCAAGTTAAGGCAGCAGCAGGCAGGGCAGGAGACCGTGCCGAGCTCCAGAGAAGCACACAGGTTATATGCAGGCAAAAAGGAGACAAATGGTATCCGCAGCACTGAACCAAACACGCAAACGCCCCCAGAGCAACAGAAATGGGGACTGCAGCCCCTCCTGCTCCCTGGGTCATGGAAGGGCAAAAGCTGTACCCTCGGAAGGGGCCACCGGACCCACGGAAAAGACCCCCCACACCCCCCGAGGAGCCTGGGTTTAAACAGCATTGCTCTCCTAATTCACCGCTCTGCCACTGGGCACAGATTGCAGGGAAGAAAAAACCCAGGCAATTAAGCAGATTCATGCATATCTCAAACAGAAGCTGCAAAGCGATTTATAAGCAAAGTCACAGAAACAGTCTCTCGGCACATTCACTGGAAAACATCGGAGCTGAAGAACTAAACCCAACGATATCAGCCTGTGTTTTGCTTATTCAGCTAAGCTCAAACTTCACACCTCTGAGACATCCACTGCAGACAAGACATTTATTCACCTGAAGAGTGTGCATGCACAGAACACGAACAGGAGACTTAGCAGGATTATAATGGCAGGCACTGCTGACAAGAGCATGATAATAAGAGAAGAGCCACTTTTCTCTGGATGCAACACAGAAATATCTCCAAACCGTGCTCAACTAATTGTCACATAAGGTTAAAAAAAGCAAGAGACAGGAGATGATTTATGGATACAATAAAAATTACTCATTTAAACATTATAATAGCTTTTACGTTGCTACCAAAGTTCAGTTTTTTACTGGAGATTGATACTCAGACTGGGACAGTTATTACGGCTTTTCTTCCTGTACCATCCTTTCCACTCCATATTATTTCAGAGCTTTTAATAAAGTGAATTGTCCTGGGTGGGTCTCAGGGAAGGGGGAAGAAGGTCAGGATTAAGGAAGAATTCCAGGGTTACAGATGCAACCTCTGTACAGAGTGGCCTGAGAAAAACAGTCACCTGAGATACCCAGAGAGACACAAAACCCGCTGTTCTCAAGTCTATTTATTGTACTAAATAGGAAAATTATTTCTTCCTCATTTAACAGCTTGCATCTCAGAATTATAATTTAATGACTTAAGGCTGAGAGTATTTTCAGTTCTCAGCAGGACAAGGAAATCAAGACTTTGTCACCTCTGAAAAGCTGAAAATCTAAAAATAGGAACCCAGCAGACAGGCAGCAATCAGAATTAGAGGTGAAGGAGAAAAGGCCTTTTCCCAAGAGACTGTGCTGCCCAGTGGCTGCTGAAAATGGCTGATATTATTTTTGATTCGTGGCAGTTTAGATTTCCTGGAAAAATGCAAAGTTTGGTCCATTTCTGAAGCATTTATTCTTAGTGCCCTGGATGCACTCCTCTTTCCCACTGGAGAGGGTATTAGCCTGCCTAGCACATTATAGATCAAGTAATTATTTACACACTAATGTTCTATTTTGCCTTCTAGACAGGTTTTCACCCAGAACATTCCTCAATGACTTTTGCAATCACAGAAGAACACGATGCTGCTGGGGAAGTTCCTCCACACCTGCAAAAGCTGCAAAAGCAGATTTAATTTGTTTCTTTCTCTCTCTCTCTTTTTTTTTTAAATTTCTTTCTCCATCCATAAGGAAGTGACCTGGGCCAAGAGAAGGACCACTAGCTGCGTTCGAAATCTATTTTTTTGTGGAAGAAATGAGAAGCCTCTTTTAGGAGCTACGGCAACAACAAAACCAGATATTGCAGAAGGGAACAGAGTGCGGCTGAACGTACATTAAATGCCTGTTTCCCTTCTGGACATCCCTGAGAGAGCGAGCAATCTGAGGGCTCTTACTCCTGCTATGTAGGGCAAAGCCTGACATGAATTAAGCATATAAACGCAGATCTAAGTGTTTCCAGACCCTGAATCTGTTGTCTCCCTTACTATGCTGAGTGTCAGAGAGTGGTTTCTTCTCTCCTCCTCTCTTTTGTATTTTAACATCCTAATAATTCCCTTGGCATCACAGACTGCATTAGCATCACTGACATTACACGTACATCGGCATTTCAGTAAACCATTGATGCTAAAGTAATTTCTGTCCTGTCCTCCTAGAAAAAAAGAGAATTGCAAATTTTAGAGTCTCTGCGGTCGTGTTTCTGCTTTGCACTGATTCACTTCCATGAAGATCTGAACAGACCGTTTCAAGCTTAATTGAAGGGCTGCGCTTAAAAATACCGAGTTGTGGGATTCTTAGCACAGGCTGCTGCGCTCTTTAGGAACAGTTTTAATGTACCATGTAATAGTCTCTTTTGACTTTCTACAGTATTATTTCTTTGCAGAGATTGCTAAAACAATTCATTTAGAACAAGTAATGTATGGCATTCTCAAATCTGATCAGTTTATGCTTACCATAATTAACTACATAGGCTATATACACACTTAACCATTCCCCAGCTGTACCTACAGACTCCCAAAAAATCACTTGTTTGAAGTTCAAAAAAACCCCACTAGCTATACTAACAGTCCCACTTTTCTCAAACATCTCATACATCTCTCACCTAGAAATTTGGCCCAACATGAAGTTAAACATCTTCTTTAAAAAATATTTCAAAAACATTCAGGTGAGTACTTGAAAACACCAAGCAAGTGATAAAGCAGAAGCATTTAAATAGTCACCTATATTTTTACGTGTCGTGATGTGGCACGGAACAAAAATCAAATAGCAAATATGCTTATGGATGCTCTCCTTACTGAATTTATTCTTGATGCAGCAGCAATGGTGTCATAGTCAAACCCTCTGTCCATAGCTCCCGTTTCCTTTATTAAGCCAACAGGCATCAGAAACCACATACATTCGTGCCACAACACAGGGGAAAGGATGGAAAAGGTATCGCATGGCTGACACGGACGGTGCGTTAGCACCTTGCTGCAGACTGAGCCCTCGGACCATGCCGTGATTGCTGCATGGCAGAGATCAGGACCGGGGGAAATAAGAAACCGGTAATACTTTAAATTAAGGTAATAAGGTTCTAATGCTGAGCAGCTAATTTAACAGCATACATTAACAGCAGCCTTATTGAATCTTAATTACTTGTGTAGGTGGAAATGCCATCAGCGATTACAGTTCCTAACTGGGGACACTGATTTTTTTCCACCAGCATGTCAAGGCTGCTCACGATGATGAACAAGGGGGAATCCTGCCCCCCCTCCCCACGTCCAGCGCTGGGGGGACTTGGCACCGCTCCGCTGCAGCAGCTCTTCCCACCGGCTGGAAAACGGGGCCACGGAACGGGCCGATCCTGTGAACTCGCTCGTGCTCAGCGGACTAACAGGGCTGCTAGCGCACACGGCTACGTCTTTAGCTGGATGGAAACGTTGCCGGGGCTGGACCAGCCGGTTGGGAAGATGCCAGAAGCCGGACCGCGCTCCCCAACACCGCGCTGTCCTGGCGCAGCCGCGCTCCCGCTTGCCTCGCACCCCTGCGCCCGGGATCGTTGTTCCTGCGGCAGGACCTCTCAGCTGAAATCCAGCATCCCGAAATGGACTGGTACAGGAAAAGTCTTGAGCGTGACATTAACTCCACCGAAACAAGACACGGAGAAAGGAAATCAGCCTCAGATGAACTGCAGGATGAAACCACAGGCACCAGTGACCTCCAGAATATCAAAATTAACAGTGTTTGATCTCACTGGAGCTCACCAAAGCTGCCAACTTGGCTAAAACTGTGGTTTCATCAAATGCACCCAACCAAAGCGTGTTGGAGTTGAGTATTAGCGCAGCAGGCAGTCTGCAATAGGAAGGTGGTCCCAACCGGAGCAGCCTGTGCTCTCTCTGTGTTCACATCTACTTGGGCATCCTCATGACACATCAGCATTCCCTCCCCTGCATCACGACATGCATTCATGTAAAACTGAATGTGCCCCTATATCCATTAAATAAAATATTAACAAGTAAAGTCATTAATGCCCTTACGCATAAAATGCATTAAAACACATTCCAGGGGAGTACGTGTTAAATTGCTTTTTACTAACCAAAAGTGACAGCACAGAATGAAAAGTATTTATAAGGCATACAAAGAAATTATGAGCTGAGAAGGAAAATGAAAATCAGCTCTTTGCCTGATTTTGCAAGATAGCATCTGCAACTATGACAATTTACCTGAAAATACAAAGGCTTCAGGTGACAACATCCCCGTGCAGCCATCCCGATCCTGCTTTACTGCAGAGGCTGTTGTATTTTATTTTAGGGATTCACAGTGTAATCCCCTTGAGAGGCACCATTTTCTGCACCAGGGCCTGGTGCTTTTCTTGTTCACCAGGGACCAGGTGCCCCAGGAAGAAGACCCACGTTCCTGCAGTTTAGAGGATCCCATCTAATCCACTCCAGGTACACAAGGCTGGCCCGGAATCTGTCGCCATCGCTACGTAAAATTCAAGTTTTACTGGCACGCATCAAAAGAGCCCAAGGTGCCTTGGCAAGTCATTTGTTTTCACGCGATAAGGTGCTGAAGCTCAGATTGTAAACGCTGATGAGATGACGGAGGGTTTGTCTGTACATTAAGTCTTCTGCTCATTTGTTCATTCAAAGGTTTACATATAGGGAAGGGAAAGGCCAAGGGCACACTGAATCCGTGTAACGAAGCCCAGACTTTCAAACACTGTACCAGCCTGCAGAGAAAGCGCGTTTTGCTGTGGGGTTTTGGCTCAGCACCAGCAATAAGCAGGGTCCGTTATTAATTAAATTCCCCACGAATGACATCTACCAGTCTCTGCTGCGAAGCCTCTGCCCCTGCAGAGCCCACCTGCATCAGAGGAGGAACGAAAGAGAGCTCAGCGACGGATAATGCCAGACGTGAAGCAGAACTGGTGAAATGTGACCCGATGGAGCAAAACCGCCCTTCTCTTTCTGCCTGGCGCAGGCTGTGGGAAGGCGAGAGCTGCCAGACGGAGCCGCGCCGGTGCCTCCGACGGAGCAGCTTCTGCTCAGTGTTGCTGAACAGGCGCAAGCTGTCGGGGGAAGAGCCCAGAATTCAGGGCTCGTTACCATACCCACCGCTTTTTGTCTTTTTATGATCCACTCCAGGATCAGGCTGGGGCGCAGCGGCAGCCAGAGGAGGCAGCTCTGCAGGAAGAAAACTCTCGATTTCTTCGTCTTTCAGCGGATGTCCGCGTGCTTTCCTAACGAGGAAGAGCAGAGGGGTTTCCAGGCCAGCCCTGGGAGCAGGGGGTCCTGGACCGGCTCTGCTGGCGAGGCTGGAAAGCCACACGAAGCTCCTCGGATTGACCGGAGCAGCAGCGTGCACTGCCCATCACCCGGAAAGCACCATCCACTCGGGCAAAGCGTGTGCGCTGCGTGACCGTGCACTCGCACGTATTGCGGCTTTAACTCAAAACAGACTGCAGAAATGGTGCTGTTAGCGAGGTTTCTTTTTTCTTTTCTTTTTTCGCCTCTTTCTCATTTCTGAGAAGAAAATAAGACTTCGAAATTGCAGGATGAGCACTTGGCGAGAAGAATCAATGCTTTTGTTTCCTATAAATATCAGTTGTCCAAAAATATATCTCTATTCTTATTTCTCCAAATAGACATTCATATTTATCAATAAATATTTTATTATAGTCATTATCAAAACATCAAAGGCTGCTGAAATGTTGTACTTCAACTCACACTGCTTGTTCCAGGCTCACACAATGCATCAAATGCTCATCTCCCACAGCAGTCAAAATAGAATTAATATTTAAGTTGTGATGGGAGAAGCCACTGGGGATACCGTGGAAAGGAAATGAGTTTGCGTTCTAGCGAATGCCGAGGTAGCAAAACAAGCGCAGAGCAGGGAGACCACACGGCTGTAACCCCTACCACGTACTGCCGAACACCAAACGCGCCGGACATCGAAAGCAATGGTCAGACAAGATTTCGCTGACAACCTGGGACAGACCGCCACTGGCTATCTCTGAACTGCCACTGTTATCAATTCTCTTGAAGTCAGATATGATTTTACCTGCCAAGGTAAGGCTATTTTCTCGGACAGAAGGCAGATCTTCTTCCACGTTGGCTGTTGCAGAGATCTGCTCTAGCCTCACAGCTAAACACGTACAGGAGAGCGTATCACAGCCCCTAGTTAAAAAAACCTGTGAAAAAGAGGATTACCCAGCCATACTGCTATTCCAGCAGCAGAGGCAAGCTTTGCAGGACACCATCAGCAGGCTCAAGGACATCTTCCTTGGCTCACCGAGTCTGGCTGTGCAGCTTGTCAGCCTTAGAAAACACTGGACACCCGTGAACTGCAAACTCCAAAACAACAGCCTGGAAGTGTCCAGCCAGAGGACCGAAGCCGGCTTCCCGCTGTACCTGGGGATGTGTACGTACAGCCACGGCGCAGCTCTGCAGCCCCCCTCTCCTGCGATCGGTGGCCGCTGGCAGGACCACACTAGATTCAGCTGCAAATCTCAACCACGCACAGAACCACCATAAAGTTAAAAACCAACACGGGCCGATGAGTACGTAAAGCCCTCCAATTTCAACTCTCCCAGGCACCAGCTAAATGAATAAAACACTTCACAATTGATTTATTTACAGTTAATGACATCCTCAGCCACTCCTGAGCTTGGCACAGTTCAAAGTACTAAGCACTTCCATGTTATTGTCCCAGGTTTTATTTCCCTGCATATTTTCAACAGCGGGCAGTGACTCAGCCACATGAATCATTTATGGCATTGTGAGTCACACTAGGTAGCACACGAAGGATCTGGATAACCATTACAAGGTTTATTTGAGAACAAGAAATGCACAATATACTGCATAGTCATTAGTATTTAAAGGAAAATTATTTCATTTAGCAAAGAGTTTTAAAAAAAAGGTATTTTAAAATGTTAATGCAATGTCTTGCTGGCAAACCAGACTTCCTCTCCCGCATGGTTTTGAAAATCAAACCTGCACTTTTTCCTCAGCCTGCTTCAGTCAAATACATTGTGTGCACAGAGGATTATAATCAAGACCACAGAGAAAAATTTCAACAGGAGGCTCGTACCTCTCCTCCTGCAATTACCCCTCTATATTCAAGAGGCGCTTTGTTCAGAATTCAGTCTTAGCCCCATCCTCAGCCGGTATAAATTAGCACATCTCCATCGACAGGCACGGCGTGACGGAGCTGGTCCTTCATCGGTGCCAGGCGGCAGCCGCGACCCGGAGGGACCGGGGATGCTCGGGGGCTCCGGCAGCCGCGGAGGGGCTCCGCATGAGGTGGGCTCCCTCCAGGAGGGATGCAAAGCCCAAATCCAGGTGATCCCGGGGCACAGCCCCCGCAGGGACCCCATGGGTGCCAGCGCCCACAGAGCCGGGAAGGCACGCGGCTCGACGTCCCGGCGGGGCCGGGATGGACGGACGGACAGACAGATGGATGGATGGATGGCTGCTCTCCCTTCAGCGGGAACACGGAAAACTTGTGTTTAACATACCCATGGCAAATGCTCGGTTTCCCTTTTCTGCTGCTGACCCAGGGCCGTTGCAGTGTTTTACGAGCACTAATTAAATCACAGAAGACAGCTAATGCCCGGCTCTCCATCAGGGAGATGTAGGGAGCGCTCTGCCTCCAGCAACAAATGTCCCCATCCCCATTTCCCTGCGGGGCCGAGCGCTTTAACGCGTTCTCCTCTCTCAGCAAACAGGGATAGGCCGCGTTTGCTGGAGGACAGAAGTGTGTGCTAATGGAAGGGACTATTTTGGGAAGAGGCAAAAGAAATACCTAGGAAACAACTTGTAAAGGATGCTGCTAAAACTGCAGACCGTCATCTTAGAGGAGGGGATTTTTTTTTTTTTTTTTTTTAACGGTAGCGGGAACCTCGTAAAGCAGTAAGAGCACCACGGTCTCCCCTGCACCACTTGACCAGAGGAACAGTGCCTGCGGTGGGCAAGGGCAGCACCGCGGCGGTCCCCAGATCCCACGGGGAGCAGGTCCTCGCTCTCCGCGTACCGGCGCTCTCACCTCTCAGCTCTCCCAGGTCCAGGGTCTTCCCCAGCTGCTCCAGGAGGTCGGCCCTGGCCGCGTTCTTCTTGTGCTTTTTGCCATCGTAGTGCTGCTGTGCCATCATGGGGTTGTTGAACCAGGCTGCGCAGAGCTGGCAGTACCTGTCCGAGTCTCTCCGCTGATGCGGCGACGGTACCACCGGGGGACTCTCCGTGTGCGGCTGCTTTAGGGAGCTCAGGGTGGTTTCTGTAAAAGGAAACGTTCAGGCATGAGCTCTTCCAGGCTACTGGTGCTGTCTGAGTAACAGCAGACCCTGAGGCAGATCCCACATTAGACACGGGGAATAATTAGCAGCAGTTACAGGGTCCCACTGGATATTTTGGATGGTACGGCTCGGAAATCTACCATTTCTCATTAAAAAAGCGGCATGAGAGGGACTGCTCCTCAACCATCTGCATTTCACTAGCTGGGAAAGGAGGATGCTCTCATTGCGGTTACACGTCTTATCACTGTTGTGACTAAACCTGCTAAACCTACCCTGCTTAAATGGCTACCTCCAGGAAAAATTGCCAGTGGAGAATAAACAAAACATGCAAAGCCATCTACTTCTCAAGACAGACAGATTTATCGTTATCTCAGGATTCTTATTTTTCACTTTATTTGGTCTCAGAAAGAATAGGGAAAGTTGCACTAATTCTAAATTGTGACAGATGAAAAAAATATTCAATAGTCAGTCCCCTCATTCAAGTATCTTCACATTGACAGGGACCGGCAACCCACAACCTTAATTTAATCCCATTTCCCTTCAGATTCGCCAAGAGGCCGTGTGGGAACACAAACACAATCCCCAAATAATTTCAGAGAAAAATGGGCGATTAAGTCTTTACACAATGGAGCTGCACCTTGTTTGCCAGAGTTTTCCTACTTTGTACGATAGAAGTCACAAAGCCTTGGAAAAACAGTTTAAAGTAAAATAAAGTTCAGATAGCACTGGGATACAAAAATATACAATGACTAGCACTTAATTATCACACCTCATTCAAAAATTCCCTTTTATGTGGTTTTCCTTTTCCAGATGAAATGTCTGCTATCTAAATAATTAACAAACCACTTTCTCCGTGATACAAGAATAGGCAAATTTTAAGGTGGTGAAGAGGAGCTCGATCGCTCTCCTTTGATCAAGAGGCTCCGTGCTATTGCAGCTGAGCCCTGATGAGAGCACGGGTTGGCAGGTGACGAACCCACCTCGGTGTCTGATACCGGGAATGGCAGCAGCGAGCAAAACAGGGATATATTTAGATGTATAATTACGACTGAAGCCCACTGTGATTGACCCCACGGCTCAAGGAAGTTAACATTGTTGTAAATCTTCTGCTGACCTACTCGGGAAGGGACATCTATTAACTTTCCTTGAGGAAATTGTATCCTACATATAACATTACTTACAACCTTATCAATTTCCAGGGGTTTATAAGCTTCTATTGTTTTTGATGACAACTGCCAAGGTATCAGAGTTTCCCGGGCTGGACGGTTGGCTGAGGCACCATCCTCCTCCTCGCCAGGCTGCCTCTGGAGAAACACCTGGAGGAGAGTTTCCTGGCTTCTGCTGCTGCCGCCAGCGCTCTGCACAGCACGGGCTCTTTCGGGGATTAGTTAATAAAGTGATTACACAACTGGCTCCTGCAGAAGATATTTCTTCTCCTCGTTCAGCTGTCTCGCGAACCGCCCGCCCGCTCATTTGGATTCATTTCACCCCACCAGAGGATTCCACTGCCTAATCTCTGCCCGCCCTCCATTTAACTAGCCTAGTTAGAAACCAAGCACAACGCCAACAAAGAAAACCGTTTTCCTTTGCTGTCGGCCCCGCTGCCCCTTGCAGCGCGCTGGGGCCGGGACTGCGCTCCGACACGTCCCGGCTCTGCCGAGGTGGTCGTCGGCTCTGCCGCGTCCTGAAAAACCGCTCCCGACAGAGCTGGCGGGCAGCAGGCAGGGCTCAGGAAGGACCCAGCTGTATTTTGCTCCTAAACCCAACATCTTTTCTAACACCTACGGTTCCAGCACAAAAGACGCACCCCCAGCCCCCCCGAGGTGCACGCGACATAAATAACGGTGCAAGTACACCAAAGAGCAGAGCCGGGGGCCAATGCACAGTGTCGAAAAAGAAATTTAGGAAAGAGCGATATTGCCTGCCCAAACTAAGATCGCGCAAGGCTTTGCATACGCTTGACTCGTGAAAAGCAGGAGTAGCGAGCCGATTGCTCGCGTATCTTTGCGACCGCCCGCAGGCACTGCCCAAAAAGCCTCCGTGCAGGAGGGAGCGATGCCAAGAGCTGCCCTGTGCGGGGACCGCGCACAGCCCCGGAGATGTTGGGGCATCTGGACCATTATAAACAAGCAGTTATTACTGCAGTCCAGGAGCTCTGTGATATATTCGACTTGCTGCTCCGCAGGCCCCAGGCTATAAAGTTAAATCTATCAGATCTTTTGGTCAGCTTTCTCTTTGTTTATATGTTAGCTGCCGCCAGAGGGGAACCAGGGAGGCTGAAGTTCACAGAGCTGGTGGTGTCTGCAGGAGTTATATCTCCTGCTCGCTAAAGAAATACGACTGAAGCATTCTCTGCTGCTCAGCCATCAGCCGGCCCGGCGGACCCGTGCCTGCACGTCCGAACCCCTCTCGATGAGGCTGGGGGCTTGTGCTCACCCAAATGCAGCGCAGGAGGGAGGCTGTCAGCGGGAGCAGCGCTCCTGCTTCGGGGGATTGTGCCCCCCACTCACCCCAGCCCTGCTCCGAGCCCACCACCATGCCTGGCTCCCCTCGACCCCGTGGGCTGCAGCCCCCACAGCGGAGACCCCCGGGCGGCATCGCACGGGTGCTCCCGCGTGGCAGGGATTTCCTCTCAGCGTTCACAATACAAAATATTTTCTTGTAAAGCCACGTTCCTCAGGTTCCGTTTACAACTACCACCAGTCCTAAGGTGTGCTGAACCCAGCCTGGCAGTTAATGAAAACATCCTGTGTCTTCCAAATCCTCCTTAAGAGAAATAGATGAAGGTTGACTTCTGCACAAATGTGGATTTATCATTTTGATATGCGCTACATAACTACTACAGAACAGAAAATATCATCTTTTCCTGAGCAGCGACATGAAAATTAATAATAAACACTCACAAAACGTCAAATGTTAAAAATGTTTCTCCATCTAAAACACAAACATAAAAGCTGCTAGTTTGACTATTTCAAGTATTTCAAAATGCTAAATAGCTCATGACAGTCTGCCTTACGTTCCCTTTTGCTGTGGGAGGGAAGTGAGAAAGTCTTACTTTGCTGCAAGAAGCAAAATATAAAGTTAGAAACACTTTAACACTCTGGCAATGAACTAATGTTTGACTTATTTCTTGCATGCAAAGCTTTTTATTCATAGCTGTATTTAAAGGGCACCCAACTTCTTATCATTGCCACTCTCCAGGAACCGAGCATGAGAATGCTTAAGTAACTGAGCCACAACAGCAGGGCACTAGAGAAATTCCGTTTTCTTCAGAAGACAAATCTGGGGCCGAGGTAGACTCCAGCTGCCGCCGGACAGATCCTGGCACCCAAACCTGAAAGCCATTTGCTCTGTCCCCTTCGGCACATCTGAAACGCAAACCCCACGCTAGGAACTAGAGAACGAGGAGGTAAAAAAGCCAAGGTAACTTTTGCTGCCGACAGAATCACGCCTTTATTCCTCACCCCGAGCGCAGGGGATGCTGGTGCTGGCATCTCCCCGGCAGCAGCCGGCGCACACCAGCCCCAGCACCTCCCGACGCCATGACTCACGTCGGCACCGCGGCACTGCCGGTGCTCAGGGGCCAATTTCCACCTTCCTGAAACGATGCCTGCAGGTACCCACGCTTTGATCAATGAAGGCAGCAGCTATTTCCCCCCACAATTCTTTGGTTTAGAACTCATGCTGATGACTGGATGCAAGCTGACAGAAGATGTTGGAAATGACTAGAGAAATTCATCGGCAATAGCGGTGACATAAAGCCTCTGAGGGCTACAACCTTGTACGGAAGGAGCAAGAGAAAAGATCACAAATACTTCACTGTAGTGATGAGACATTGCTCTCCGATCGTGAAAAACCCGACTGTTAAGACACTTCTCCCTCTCCTGAAAGCACCAGCAGAGAGATGAGAGATCTGTATTTCATTAAGATGATACAATGGAAAGGGAAGGTGTAACTCCATAAGGGGACTGAGAATAGATGTCACTTTCTACAAGATTGGCGAGACAGAGAACCCAGAATATCAAGCGGCGGTCTGTTCGGAAGCAGATGTGTCCACAGGCAGCTGTAAAGCAGATCTGAGCCCTCCCGAAGGCAGGTGACGGGGTGCTGCAGCTTAAGGTGATCAGAAAGCGCATCTGAATTATCTGGTAGGAATGGGGGGGAACAGAACTGTCAGGGCACAGAGTAGGATGTACGCTCGTGTCTTGCACCGCTTTATATACTACACAGAGCACAGGTTCCTCAGAGCTTAGGATTGATGTAACCTCCACGGCGACAAGAGGGAAGTCTGTTCTTTACCAATTCAGCAGAGTTGAGATAAACATTTCACCTTGCGGCGTGCAACTCATTGGGAAGCCCCTGAGCTGCTCTCAGGTACAATATTAAGCAGCGCTCTGGCACTACGCTGCTTGCAGGGAAGAACGCTCAGCACTCAGACACACGTTGGATGTCAGCACCAGAGGACATATCTGCAGAAATCCTTCCCTCTGCCGCTTTCTGGCTGGAAACGGATGCGAGTCCAGGATGAAGCCACAGGGCGCTGCATTTGGAGAGGAGCTGCTCTGCAGAGGGGAAGCCTCAGGGAATTTCTGGCGACCGTCAGTGGCTCCAGGTCCCACGGCAGCCCTGCAGCACAGCGTGTTCAGAGCCGCTGCCTCCAGGAACCATGGCCAGGATCAGAATTCCCGTTGCAGGCATTTTTCAAATTTTTCACCTTTGCTGAGAGTATTACGTATTTTTCGATGCCTTTTTTTTTTTTTTTTACCTTTACTGGAAAACGCTGCTCTTCCAACAGCTCAAGAATTCTCCTTAAATTTCCCCTGCAGTTTCGACTGCGTTCATTAGTCTTCATTTTGTCCCCTAAATTCATTTTGTTACTGTGCAATTTAAAGAGATGCTACGCTCCACAGAGGCAACTGTACGTCTGTGTGAATGAAATGACTCCTGTGAAGACAGTTGTGCAAAGAATTTCACAAATTCTTTCCTCCCTTTACACACAGACGCCCTAATTAAGCAAATGGTCAACACAGAATTTCACAAAAATTTAGGGCAGCAGAATGAATTTTTGTGCAAGGCTGGAAATGAGACATTGAAATCTGGAGGTTATTACCTATTTTTACTTGCCTATTGCCACTAAAATACCTTTTCAGATTAACCCTGTTTAATCTCAGCCATAATAAGAGCACTTGGGGAACTCTGAAAACATTTTAAGCTTTTTTTTTTTAATTAAAAGATTATGAGGGTTCAAATATTTGTATAGAGTCTTTCTCACTTTTTTTGATCACACATGAAAGTTAAAAAATACTTTCCTCTTAAGAGCTTAAGGAAACGGCAAATAAAACATTCAATCCATTTAACCATCTGAAGGATTACCGTGTTATGATCAGAACAGCAGCTTGATCTCTTTTAAAAATGCGGACCCTTTAGACTGCAAGCATGAGCTCGTGCCTCCCAAATCGCCAGCACCAGCTCCTCGGTCATTGGGCTCAACTTCCAGGTCTCCGGAACATCAGCAGTGACACGCTGGTGATTATCAATACCTCTTAACTGCTGCAAGTTAGCAGCTTACTTCCGAGCAGATAAATCTTATATTAAATGTTAATTATCTCCCTTATGAAAATCAAAGGGAAAACAAACCACGACTCATCCCAGCACAAGGTGATGTGGAACGCGCCACGTCCCTGTCCCGCAGCTCCCGCAGTGTCAGAGGGGGCTCCGGGACTGAACGTGCCCAACAGCCCTTTAATTCCAGAGCGCCGGAGCAAAGAACAGCTCCACCACCAGCACTTCCAACCTCCATCGCCGGGGTCTCAAAGCTGACGCTGAAACGCTGACAGACCTTCTGGCAATCGGGGCTTTAAGGACGATGCACAAGAGCCTCTGGAGTGCCTTTCCGTGGAGCTGGGGAAGAAAAATGGCTCGATAATAAATTCTCCTACTGAAAACAGCACAGCTCCTGCTCAAACCCGGCACAGCCACCTGCAGCCCCGCAGCCGGGCCACGCTGTTGTCACAGACACGTGTGAAGCCCCCGAGGCTTCGTGTGAAGGTCCCCGAGGACCCTCCTCCTCCTCCCCAGGAGCACCCAGCACGCTCAGGGCTGTGCGTGGTCAGCTCCCAGGACTCCTGTGCTCAGGAGTCTCTGAAGCTCTGTCCGAGAGACTAAATGCCCCCCGGTGCCAGCCGTGAAGGACTGGGACAAATATCCAGTGGAAAAAATGCTGAGCGACTGTGTAGGAAGCCCAGAAAAATGCTGCGTCCAAAGGGCACATTTCTGACAACTACTGGAGAGCAAGGAGGTGCTTATTAATGTATTCCTGCAGCTCAGCTTCATCTTCCAGATCAAGTGTCTGGAAGAGCTGGTGAGTCCTTGAGTTACTCTTTCCTAGTGATTATGACAGCTGAAGAGCCCATTACTCTCGGAGCATGCGGCGCAGCTCACTTAGAGCCTTTGCGAGGCTGATCCAGATGATTAAAAAATTAGACGAGAACACGATGCAAAGTTGCAGCTCTTGGGAAGCCCTGCCTTGTCAGGGCCCTACAGCCTCTGTACGCGCGGGCAGCGCGGCAGGGCTGGTCGCTGCACGGTCTTGCACAGATCCCATGGTAAGTCAGCCTCGGCACCGCTTCAGAGAGGTCTCTAACAAAGGAGAGGGTTCTCATCTGGTTCTCGTCTACCTATTGCCAGTCCACGTGCGTCTCCAATTCCATTTCCAACAGAAACGTTGGTTCACCAGAGACCGAGATCTCCACCGGCACCTGCCGCGCCAAGATCAATTCTCTCCTGCCATCGGTCGAGAACCACTGCCCACAGTTTGTCCGTCTGCCTTCGCAGGGCTCCAGCTCCGCAGGCAGACCCTGGGATCCCGGCTGCTCCCTCGGACCTGCCCAAGGAGCACCAGACCCACGGGGTCTTACCCGCAATGATGGTCCTGGAGGTGGAATCAGAAACTCTTTCCCTGCTGGTGGGTGAATCTGAATCATCGACTTACGTGGGAATGGGTCCATGCGCTATTCCCTGAAATCCAGCACCCCTGCGACCCTCAGAAACTCGCCGGGATTTAACCAGAAATACGGGGTTTTGTGGCAGGTCCTTTAGTGCCAGAGGAGAAACTGCTGGAAGGCTGCACACAAGGGACGGGGTTCTGAGCACTAATACAAGCACTGGACAATTAAATACCATAAACGAGTACGCTACTTCTCTCGGTGCCCTTGTAATTATTTGCCAGCTGCAGAGAACGGCCTGAGGAGTCCTAAAGTGAGTCAGCTGCAAATTATCAAGTTAGTTTATGTTAGATCCATCCTCCCAGCTCGCTGCGGGGATGGTCAGGAGCTGCCAGCACCCTCTGCCCCCCTGTACCCTCGCCTCCTGCGGGATTCACACCTGGTACCCAAAGCACCGGGCAGTTTTCAGATGCACCTCAGCGACTCGTGAACTCTGCTGCACCTTCACTTAACGAGCCTTCTGAGAGCACACTTGTTAGTTAAAACAAGTAAGCCACCATCTAAAGCGATTCCCCATGTTCCCTCAGGCAAAGCAGATAATGTTTCCCAAGCCAATCCTGGTAAAGGACAAATGATATTCTATGCACCAACATCTACAGTCTGTAAAGTTGAAAAAGCAACAAAAACACACACAGAGCCAACCCCCCCTTATTTAATCATACCTAGGATTTATGCACATCGTGTTAGGCAGGATGTAAAATGCACAGCCAAATTTATATTCTGTTCCGAAGGAAGGGCCACTGGTAGCAATACTGAAATACATCTGTCCGCAGGACCACAGCCCAGTTATCTTGCCTGGTTAGCATGAAGAATACTTTGTTCGAGTATCCTCTGGCCTGACAACCACAGAGGAAGTTTTGTTTCACAGTATAATAGCGGTTTGCAGGGACTTTATGGTTAAGCAAACAATAAGATGGTTAAATTATCCGATTGCAATGTTTGACTTTTTAAATGTGAAAGTTAATAAGCTTGCATTATTGGAATCACTGTGGAGGAAAGCATGAATCCCCATCTGGGCAAAAATCAAAAGACAATCGATCCAACAGTTTTTAAAGACCAGATTTTCCTCTAAGGTAAAAGCAAATGATATTCTGTTCTGTACAGTAACACGAAAGGTTTATTAAACATATTAGCTAAGCTGTCGAATAACTTCTGATAATTAAAGCGAGGCTTGGCTGTTCGTGCCCAGAGGAGATATTGCCTTCCACGGAGCAAAACATTTCA
This sequence comes from Aquila chrysaetos chrysaetos, assembly GCF_900496995.4. Taxonomy (NCBI): domain Eukaryota; kingdom Metazoa; phylum Chordata; class Aves; order Accipitriformes; family Accipitridae; genus Aquila; species Aquila chrysaetos. Next base: position 35,921,127 of record NC_044016.1, on the reverse strand, counting down.
GAAGCATGGAGCCAGAGATAGGACTCTCGTACAAAGGCCAGTCCTGGCTGATAAACCACTAATCTATGTGAACAAAGCAGGCAATAATGAGCATCAGCAATTTTTAAAGGTTGTTATGACAGCAACACAAATGAATAGCTGCTTCTGCCGGCCTCCATCACTCAGCTATCCATTTTTTGCCGCGCAGGCACCGAGCCGGCGCCTCGGCCGTGCCGCCTCGGCACAGCGAGCCCGCTCCGCCCCGCGCCGGACCCTCCTGCTCCGGCTCGCTGCCTCTGGACCTACCTGTGGCCTTTAATGCTGGTTGTTCACCTAGCAACAGTTTTAACCTTTTGGCATGGATTTTCCCTTGGTAATGCGATTCGGCCACCACTGCTGAGGTAAAGGACATGTTACATAGTGTGCAGCATTTGTTCTTATCCACTGAGTCACCATCACTGCCCTGGGTGGAGACAAAAACACAGACAAAAAAAGAGGTGTATAAGCCCACCAAGCACGGTCAGGGAGAAAGAAGAGAGAGGAATCCAGGTTGTTATGCCAAGGCCATGGTTTCCAAGGGGTTTCCCTTCCTTGTCTCCCCCAGACTCGCTCCTGCCTGGTCCCAGCCCTGCTCAACCTGCGGATGCCTCTGACCCCCGGGCGGTCCCGACACCCCAGCACCTCCGCTCCCGTTCGCACGCTGGGAGCCCATCCAGTTGCTTCGTGTTCCCCACAGCCGTGAGGTTCACCCATCACGTCCACCAGCCTGCCTTCCTTTAGTCTTTATTCCTATTCTCTGGCTGAGGGAGCCATACAAATCTGGTGCTTTCCCTGCCATCAGACACTTGCGCTTCCTCCTGCCACACTTCTGTAAGAGACCCCAAAGCAGCCGGGGGGGACGGGACTCGGGTGCGCATCCCTCTCACCAAGTGGGAGAAGCAAATAAACCAGCGGGACTCGTGCAGGTCCCCCAAACAGGATCGCGCACCAGCCCCGGATGCCTCCTGCTCCTCTGCCTTTGCTCTGCTGTTCTTGAGCCCTGGGGGGAGACCCCCTTATCGCCCTCCTCATGCAGAAACCGAGACTGAGATCAGCCGGAGGGGCAGGGAGCCCTGGCTGCACCCCAAGTGTCTGCTACACCGGGCAGGAGCTCCACGAGGTGCCTGGCCGTACTGGGCTGCCCATCTGCTGCCCCTTGCAGAAGAACCAGGCTCATACCTCACAATAATTTACTACCAGCTACTAACAAAATAAACCTGAAGGCAAGAGCAGCCTCATGGCACGTACTACAGACAGGAAAAACCGCTTGCTGTAGGGTTTGCACAAAAGGAAAAAAGAACAAAACACCTAAAAACCACATTGGCGTCCTGCTCCTTTCCTAGAGATGGATTTTGAGCTCTCTGCCAGATGAGAAAAGGCAATCATAAAAGTCCAAGACGCTTTGCACCCAACAGTAAAAAACACATCCCAGAAACTGATGTTGCCTAAAGCAAACTCAGGGCTGCAGCCTGTAGCCCTGTTTGAGGATCTGCGCAACGAAAGACCCCGGCGCAAAGGGGATACCCCCTTGCAAGCTCCTAGGTGTCAGAGGTGTCAGCTAAGAGGTGACTGGAAATTTTAAGAAGTTATGAACATCACCATTCAGTGTTTCAGTACCAGCAAGAGGCTCTCAAGGCTGCGGCGATACAAGTAGGGGCCATCCTTCACAGTCACTAATGGCCGCACCTTTATTTTTACAAGTAAACCCTGATTTAATAAGAATATTGTCTCCGACCTTCATTACGGTTGTTCTTGTAAGAATAAAAACCAGCATGCCTCTGCCCAGCTATGTGGCTGAGCTTAGACCTTCTACTCGAAGCAAACCCGGTGAGGAGGAGCGGTGGTAGCTCCAGGCTGCCTTGATCCCACTGCGGCAGGAGCCGTGTCGCCGCCTGTGCCGCCGTACATCCCGGATCCTGCGGCAGCTCCCGGCACTGCCCCGTGTCTCACCCAGGTGCCCGTTGCCCCGAGGGGACACCGAGCATCCCAGTATTACCCCCCAGTGCATCCCGGTACCCGGGCCGGGGGCATCACCGCTCCCCAGGCACAGACACGTCTGCTGGGATTTCTCCCCGCTCCGACGGGGGGTTCGGCCGCTGCGCTGGGGATGGTGGAGGCTGAGCGGAGGCACGGAGACATCCCTGCCCGGCCGGGAGGAGCTGAGCAGCCAGGGAAGGCTTGGGAGAAGAGCTCACAAACAGCCCCTGGGCTGAACGTCTGTCAGCAAAACATAACTGCTGCTGCCAGCAAGTGTTTACGAACAAATAGCTTCCACAGATACAAGGGTACAAACAACGAACAAGCAGGGGAAAAAGCACGTTTGCACCATTAGTCACAATTAATTATTCAATCCATTCCGCAAAGGAAATGAGAATCACATTTAGGGCCATATATAAGCGGTCTCGCTTTTCCAAAGATCTCAGTATGTTGTGTTGGCCACTGAACGCAATTTATAAATGATCTCTTTTGAAAAAATACTCCTCTGTGCAGAGGAAGACCTTTCCAAAGCCGGGAAATGACCTGCTGCGTGCAGGTAGTTAGCATCCCGGCTCATTCCCTGGACAAGATGGTCAGATCTGGCCCCGGTGTGACAGCAAAACTCCCTCCAGCGACAAGCCATCTGGAGAGTCGTGCGCTCTTTTTTTTTTTTTTTTTTTTTTTAAAAAAAAAGCATTTCAACTGCTGGTATACAGTCAAACCAGAAAATAGCCTGCTTTAGACACTGCAACCTTCATTTCACACCAAGCTGTAAATGCACTCTGCGGTTCATCCCCGTGCAAAGATTCGGGCACCCACGGGGGCACACGACCGGGCTCGTCCCGGCTGCCCCTGTGGGACTGCGCCCCTGGGCACACAAAGCACGTTGCCCAGCTGGAAACGATGGCACTGCTCAAGGGACAGCGGGGGCCAAGGGAAAGTCAGATGGCATCCAAAAGCCAGTTCCCTTTTGCAATTGTCATGCTCGTACTCGGGCACAGAACGAAGGGCCCAGCTCTTCAACTTCCCCAGCTCAACAAACGGGTGAAACAGCTCCAGCACCAGCACCCATCCCTGCCGTCCTCCCACCGAAGCCCGGCCCCAGCCCGGGCTGACGCGGCCGCAGCCACCAGCCAGACGCTTCCAGCACACGGCAGGCTCCTCCGGCAGCACCCGACCCCGCGGCGACGCGGTGCCCTCGGAGCACCGGGTACACCAGCACGGCAAAGCCCTGGAGATGCCCCCCACCCTCCGGGCAGCTGTGGGGCAAGAGAAGGGCTCTGCAATACTTGGGAGAGCGAACCCACCACACAGTCGACACCCAACCCGCTATTTAAGGTCACTTTCTCCCCCCAGATAAGCACAATTAGAAAAAGGACCGATTTTCATCACTTTGTTGTTGTTGTTAACTACAAATCAACTTAAACCTTAGGGAGAAATCTCAAGAGGTGGTAAGTACTGTTCTGAGTGTAATTTGCACTTCTTTTAAATAGGTTTCTCTCAAGATATTTTATGTCTTCAAAGGGAAATCACTTGAAAGTTAAGAGCAGAGTAAAAAATTCCCAGACTCTATTGATCATCAGTGGTGGTAACATATAAAGAGCCTCCAACAGAGCTCGTCTGAAAAGCTGATACACTTCGGTGTTTATGCACCAGGGTCTCTTCTGCCTGGTTGGCTCTTCAGTGACATTTTTTCCTTTACAATCTACTTCCACAGATAGACTGCAGTTAAGAAAAGAAAAAAACATAAAAAATTTAGACCCCCTCAGACACCTCATTTAGAGCCCAAGGTCCCATTTACACCGACCCACAGTTCACTGCGCAGCTTATCCGAGTTCACCCAAGTCTCTGGGCGAGCGCCTGGATGGGGATTTGGCCACCAGACTGGCGCTCGCCTGCAGGAGAGGGGTGTCCCCAATTTCTTTGTCAGTCTGAGAGTCCCAGCATCTGCACAAAACGCAGCAGACCTGCGCTTTCTAACAGCCAGCCATTTTTCATACACTACATGCTGTTCCTCAATGCAGGATGGAGGAGATGTTTGGGCTCAAGTGTTATTAAGCATTTACCCAAGTCTGCAGCATTCGTCAGCAGAATTGTTTCCCTTCCCTTCTCCAGCACCCAACCTCCCTGCACAGAGCCGCCCCGGCGCTCAAGGCTGGATCCAGCCCTGAAGGGTAATTATGCCTTCTCATTTGTCAGCGGCTGTTTTACCTGTAACCAGATGGGCTGGGGGGAATCCGAGCCGGGTGTCTTTTGTCACCCGTTGAATGACACCGTGTTGACAGGATTGTGCAGCCAGGTGGTAAAATAACATCGCTTGTCGATCAGGATGCCCGGGCGAGCGCTGCCAGGTGAGCCCAGCCTGAGCCGGGGCACAGGGCTCGGCCAAGCTGCAGCCCACTCGGGGCAGACACCCGCTCTCCGGGGATGCTCTGCACCCACGCGTGCACACATCCATCTCTCCTCGCCTCTTCCCTTGCTCCCGCGCCCAGCTCAGTCTAAAGCAGCAGCAGTAAATAGGCACTAACATCTCAATTTAGTTTCCATAAAACCCACACAAGCAACTCTCTAACCCCGTGCTGCATAAAGCCAGCCAATGCGCAAAGAATATTTCTACCATTTGTTTTTGTGATCTTCTCCAGGCAATCCGTTCTCGCTAACCTTTGCAGGGATGCAGCACTGACAGGGGCGAATGGCCTCGCATAAACTGAAGCACAACGAAACACGCCACGGGCTCGGAGATAAAGCGTCCGTTTCCCAATGCTGACATCACTCATCTTCCCCCCACTCCGTAGCGGTGCCGAGCCAGCCTAATTTATAGGCCTTCTTTTTGTAATATTATAAACTTCAAAGCAAGTCTTGTACATCCAGCAGAATTAACTTCGGTTATTCAGATGCCTGTTAACAAGCTGCTAAAAGGCATAATCCTCACACAGGACCAGGCAGTTGTAGTCCTTTGCTGGATGTTCCTTAAGCAATACTCGGGAAAAGGAAGGATTTTTATTCCACAGATACAATCTGCTGTCTTCATTTCCTAGGTTTTACTAAGAAGAAAAGATTATACAAACCCTTGAAATATAGCAATATAAACCATAGCACTCAAGGCACTGCAAATTATCTTTTAAATTTGAGTTAATTTTCTATGCATGAAGGTGTTGTTGCTAAAGAGCTATTTTCTGTAACGCTCTGTATAAAATTTAGACCACTTCCATTTTGGAGCCTGTTCTTGTGGTACGAGCAAAGAGCAAGTACCAGTTTGCAGCTCTCTAAATCTGAAACGCTCCTTGAGTCTCGGAGCATCTTAGGACGTATACGTTCTCCAAAGAAAAGGCAGCCCTAAGTTTAGCAAGGGGTGTGTTGGATGCGCGGTAAGCCCGCGTCCCACGGTCCCCGCTCTGGCAGCTTGTCGAGAACGGGGCTGACTCCTCAGCCGGAGACCCCGGCTTCCACCGCCCAGCTGTGGCTCAGTGGGCATTCAAACCCGTGCAGAACAAAGCCCGGGAGAAGAGGGGAGGACCGGCACGCAGAACACACGTGGGGCACGCCACGGAGCCGCCAGCGGGCTCTGCCCCACGGCCGGGATGGGGCATCCCAGCCAGGGCAGAGAGCCCGTCACAGCAACAGCAGCTCTCGGCCAGTCCCAGCCTTCTGCCGGAGAGTAAATTCAAGTCTTCCATCACTAATTTCTTTCATTGAAACCAATACCTGACCTTTTGGTTGAAAACCTCTGATCGGGTACAAAACACACAGTAAGAACGTTGGCCCTAAAACCAGACATTTCATCTTAGTTTCAGTGTAATCGCTGAAGATTTAGATTATAGCATGCAGTAAAATTTGCATCGGAAGCTATAAAAACTGTGGTTTCCTTGCTGATCGGGAACTGAAGCCGAGCCTCCCAAGGCAGCCGCCGGCACCGTTTGTGCGTCAGAGAGGCACAGCTCTTGGCTTAACCACCTCCAGCGCCGCCCTGCAGGACACGCATTACCCTCAGCAACAAAATCTAATCTCCTGCTATCTTCCCTCAAACAATTTATCCTTGCTGTTATGACCCCTTTCTTTTTTAAGGAAGGTGATGCTGGTTAAAGCAATTTACTATCTTCTAGTATGAATAGGACTAGAAAGAATTTAAAGGCTTTTCTCCCATCTCAGAAAAATGTGTTTCACAGCACATTAGAAATTTTCATCATGTTTGTCTTGATCATAAATAGGGGTCCTATTTTTTAAAGGTAGTGAGAAAAGGCTGATTAAAACTGCTTCACCAATCTAGGACTTGAGGATGTGACTCTGAATTTCAGCGGGGCCCTGACACAGGCTGCAACCTTCTCAGATTACTTTCAGCTGAAATGTTAAGCGGAAATTTAAAATGAAAGGTCAACAGTCCCTCAGTACACCAAAGACATGAGGTTTTTCCCCTCCCCCACAAAAAATTAAAACAATAATGAGCAGCCCAACAACTGAGTCGTTATCCAGTGCAAGACTAATCGTATAAGCCTCCTACTTCTTACTATGAAAGGATAATGGGTGTTTTGGGAATGCAGAGTATTTTTATAGTCCTCAAACAACAGCAAACACTACCCTTCGTCTCACCGAAAGGTCAGGTAGCAAATGCTGTTTCTAAGCCTATTGCATTGAGTATCTACAGCTGCAGCAGCTTCTCCTTCCTACTGCCAGTTGGAAGAAAGACAAGGTGTTTAGTTTTCTGGTCAAAAGGACACAAATCAAATGGCATACAGTCATGTAACAGTGCAGGTTTTGATGAAAAAAAGGCTAATACTCCCTTTTTAGTTGCAGATGCTTCTACACAGAAATTTAATTGGTTTTCACGGATTGTTTCTAATACTCGATAAAGTCGGTGTGTCACGGCTTGACTAACACTGCTGGATACCTGAATCGGGCAATGCAGCTGCACTCCGTACGTGGCAATGATGTAATCATGCAGCATTAGAGATGTCCTAAATATTTCTGTTCGCTTTAAATGCAAAGGCTTGGATCATATCTGATCAGCAACAGGCCTACTTTGAGCTGTAAATTTTGGCAGATTTTCCCTGCTTTATTTTTATAACATAAATAATTTTCAAATTTAGGTCTTGCACAGCCTGTCATTCACCTAGTGCCTAAGGACTTGTTAATTCATCCCCCACTAAGGGCTGCCCTTGGCACAACCAAGCATCAGCAAACACAGAATTACATTACTTCTCACTGTTGCTTTTCACAAAAGAAACGGCAAGTAGTTCAGCTTTGACTTATTTGAGGTCTGTTTGGCTGCCTGTCCACCATATCCTCATGCTAAGGTGTACATGCAGCTATGTGGTTTCTTGTTAGATGTAATGTAGCTCATTAGACGACCGCGTTCCAAGTCTATATGTGCATGTCCACTGTACCTTTCACACTCTATAATTAATAACTCAATAAAAATACTGTGAGATTCTGTTGTTAAGGGGTAGATTGCATCTGCAATTACCCTGTGTGCAACATAAAAGTTCCACTAAAATTTTAATTACTGTGTGAAGGAGCTTTCAGATTCCTTTGGCAAAACTCGCACACTTCTCCCTTTAATTAGAAGATGCCTCACTAAGTATTGATAGCATTAAGCCACAGCCACACTCCCATAGATCTGAAATAGTTTGGATGCTATCTGCTGGGAACCTCATCAACAGCTCTCACACCAGCCCCAGAATATGGGAAAGAGCTGAATGAATAATTCACTGTGAATCAGTCCCTTATAAATTTAGTCTCCTTTTATTGCCTGACAAACGGCTGCAAGCTGGTCCAATTCCCTCACGTTCATTTGTTTATTCGAATGCAACTGAGGAACCCGATTGCCGTTTTTTAAAACTGCAGACTGACCACAATCCTTTGTGAGGAGCCTTTCGGATCCAGCACTCCATTTTCATCAACTCTCAGAAAAAAAATCAGGTCAGAAGACACCTCTGGAGATGACTCTGCTCTCCGGTGACCTCTCCGCTCATCCCGGGGGCTCTCCGGGGGTTTTCAGCCACAACGTGCCGATGACACCGTGGGCATCCCCTGACCTCCCACAGTCCGTACGACAGCTCCATACCCCGGGTGTCGATAAAACAGCTCCGTACGCGGCATCGCTGCGCCGCGCCGCTCCCCAGATGCTGGCCAGGCTGTAAGTCCTGCCCTCTGCCCAGCGCCCCTGGCCCTTGGGAACGAAGTCGCATACTGAAAGTTGGGTGAACGTGTCTGGAAGCGACCCGAGTGCTGCTTCAAGCAGAGCAACCCCAAAGCCCCCGCCAGAGCCACCGCAGAGCAGCGTTCACTACGATCCCAACCGCCCGAAGGCACAAGCCTCCGGCAGCCCTTGCCCCGGCTTACCCGCAAAAAACTAGCCATTGCGCTTCAACTGAATAAATGCCGGATATTTGCTATCGGCCTATTTTTTTTCCTATGAAAGAACATTCAAATAACTAAAAATGCAATTACTGTTGCTGATGCACGTAATATTTCTCGTACGGTTTATTGAAAATTATTTCCAGTTACTTAGCATTTCAGCTAATCTAAATGTTACCTCTGGGTACCTGATCATCTGCGGCTGTAACAGAAAAAAACGTTGTAGCAGAGAGTCAATGATTCACAAGGCAGCTGAGTAAACAGGGACTTAAATTATACCCACGTTTTCTGACCGGAGCTTTTTAGCTGGGCAGCCTCCATCTATGGGATGAAGCATATAATAGAGGCGAACTTTGCTGGCATGTTTCCGACTCTGGAGAAAAAAAAAAAAAAAAGAAAAGAAAAAGCAAGAAATGAAGTTACAAAAAGCAAGAGCCTCTATTGCTGTGCACACAACATCAGTCTGCAACAAGATTTCACATCCCCTTGATATATGAATCCAGTATGGGAGGAGAAAAGGGGGAAAGACCCAGGTGAGGAACATTTGCATTTCACGGAGGTTTCACAGAGCTCTCCACCGAGATGAAACGAACTGTGGAACGATTATGACACCTGCCATTAGCAGGAGAAATGGTCCACCCTCACCGCTTGCTGCTAAGTCCTGCTGTCTGCAGCCCCTTGAAGATACAGTGGGAATAAAGGCGGCGAGAGAAGAGCAACATTTGTTATCAGGCCATTTCCGTAGCAGGAGAGATTGAAAAGATCAGTGTTATTTAGCTTTAGGGGGAGACAGGCTGGCATCATGAGGGATCAGATGCGCACAGGAACAGAAATCCACAGTTCCTACACTTACAGAAGAATAAAATATACAAGGGGCATAAAACCTCACTCTCTAGGAAATACGCCCACTGATACCTGCCAAAGGTTTGAAAGAAATTTCTCCCACGGGTAAATTATCAGATAATTGTGTATTATGAAATCTAATGTTTTCCTCGTACGCAGCTGATGCTGGCCCTGCCAAGAGGGGATAAGGACTACATGGACCCCGAGCCTGAGCCCCTCCTCCTCTCTTGAGCATTTCTAAGGGGAGTTGAACAGTAAAACCTTCCAGACGGCTGTGAAAACAGGAGGGTTTGTGCTGCGGGTTAAGCAGTGCCAGGAGAGGAAAGCCCAGGCTCGACCTGACGTTTGCTGCTGCAGAAACCAGCCCCAAGAGCCCGGGCACCGCTCCGAGGCAGTTCTGCTTTCCCGAGCCCTGCCCAGCGTCACCCTCCACCACCACAGCGGACGGACGCAGACTGCGCTTTCCAGCATCAGCCGTGGTCACCGGTCCCAAAACCTTCGTACCGAATTCCAGTAAGCAGCCTCCGTTCAGCCAGAGGGCTGGCTTCCCGCAGCAAAGCCGACCAGGTACTTCTTGTACTTTCTCCTGAGAAAGGCACCCAGCCAAACGTTATTTATACCGCAGGAAAGTTTTCAGGGGACCTGTATTTTTGTAGAGGTATCGGGAAGAGCTGAGGGATGCCTGGAGGAGACTCTTCCCCCGAGGGACACACCAGGCGGGGAGGGCAGGTTTCACACTGCCTTCGGGCAGGATACCAGCAGGTGAGGATACGGAGAGACTAGAGATGTCCTGGTCACGCCAGCATCAACAGACAAAGCAATCCTTGTGATGTGCAAAACATAAAGGAAGATTTAAAAGCTTCTCCAGCAGGAGCACAGGCGTAAACCTTCAGAACACTAACTTACAGCCAGCTCTTGTCTTCCAGTAGATGTAAGGGGGGGGGGGAAAGCCTGCAACTACTAAATACCTGCATCCAGAGCCCCGACATGCACGGCAGCTATTATTATGCAAATGTTTTCTCTGAATCTCCATTTCTGGTTGCCTCACAGAGCAACGCACCATAATATTATAATTTCAGATCACAGATTTGCAATTTTAAAATATTAAATTATCATTAGCATGTTCTGGAACATTCCTTTTCCTGTGGTGTGAACTTGGAGCTAAATTTGCAGAGAACTATATTTGTATGCATAAATGTGACTATGCAATAATTTTTTTTAATGAAGCAAATCAGTCAAGATAAATAATGTCAAATATCTTTCCCTAACTCGTCTTCCTGCATGCATTTAGAAAATGGGACCTGCTGTAGTCAGAGCTAAGCACAGGAAACCCCAAAAGCTTCAGCTATCAGTGATCAGCAGTCCAGACAGCGATGACGTAATTAAGAAATGACAAAATAAATGTTCGAAATGCAAAGGACAGATAGGCGAAGTCAGTCTCAGAGTTTGGCGGCGCTCCTGCTTTCTGCCTGAAGGGATGCTCGGCCTGTTTCACCTCGTGGAGGTTTGCACGCCGGGCAGAACGCCGGGAGGCAGGCGACGGCTTGGCCCCTTCGCACAGGGCAGGGGACAGGACAAGCCACCGCGGTCCCTCGCACCTACGGGTGGAGGAGAGTCAAACACACCGTAAAGGCGATGCGGCCAGAGCTTTTCAGCTGAATTCCTTTACTGAACGCTTACACCCCTCGGAGCAGCCAGCCAGCCTCAAATCATCCTTCCCACAGTCACGAGGCTCTTCCCTCGGGTGAGTTAATCCAGCACTTCAGGATGCCTACTCGCGCAGAACCATAGCCTGCCGAATTTAGAGGTTAAAAAGTTTGTGGGTTTTTTTGTTGGTTTTTTGTAAGATGAAAAGGCAAGATTTTAACAGTAATCATTTTTAGTGTTCTTTTCTGTGGCACTCAGCTGCGTCGTAAATGATGTCCAAATGTCAGCATTAAAAGGCAGCGAAGTTTCAGCCTTCTGTAAAACACCTCTCACCTTTATTTATGCATTTGTTTGGATTTATGAATCCTAAGGTAAGGAAATAACTTATGTTTGGCATAATTTAAAACTACATGGCTCCTTATGCAGCCTTATTATCCTACGGTTATAAAAGCGGAGCTTAAAATCATCCCTGGCCTTTGCAAGTACGTAGCGAGCATCTCATTCCCTCTCAGGGAGCGGAGGTAGCACAGCCCATTTGTCACCCATTTTATCTCTGGTGTTTTCTACATTTACATGTGTATTTATCATCCTAACACCACGGCAAGAGCAAAGCGATTATTCTTAGCGTGCCGCTCGCAAACAGCCCTGCGGGTTATCTTTTCCCCTCCACAAAGCAACTTGAAAATCTGCAGCTCTGAGGCGCGAGAAGGGCAAGTGCCAGGGAGGGGGTGGCACAGCCCCCCGCCACGCCGGAGGGACCCGCCGCGCTCCTGAGCTCCGGCCAGGCTCTGCCGTCCCGTTCAGAGGTCCCACGTGTCCGAAGGAGCTCTGGAGGACACGGCAGCGGGAGGACACCCGAAAGCAGCGGGGACACGGCAGCGAGTCCGGCTCGAGCATCGCTGCTTCCCAACCGGCCGCCCAGCCCAGGCAGAGCGGGTCCGTGCGAGTTGTCCTCGCAGCGGGGGCTGGCTTGGCCAGCCGAGCATCCGCTAGCAACCGTCATCCGAGTTATTACAGCTACACCGGGCAAGAGGGCCAAAGGAAGAACCACGTACAGGAGTCGGGAAACCGGGATAAAGGGGGAGCAGCGGGCATCCAGCTCCCATTCTGATCCATTTCACCACATGTACAAGCCTTAGAAAAGACAAAACCTTGACACGTCTGTCAATCCACGGTCTGGAACAAGAACACTGCCTTTGGAGATACCTGCCTGTTCATCAACAGCCACCACAATTTTAGCTTGGGGTGCGCTAGGAGAGTATTTCTGTGCCTGTGAATATTTGTTTCGTAGCTCTACAGAGTGTTAGGCCAAAGGCATTTTCACTCGAATTCTCTGTCTCTAGTGTCTGGAAACAACTCCTTTAGAAGGCAAGAATTCTAACTTAATACTGTATGCTTTAAAAACAACCATCCCTATGCAGGGAGGAGGGGAAAGCTTAGAAAGAGCCTGTTTTCACATAGCAACTGAGACTTCTCTTACGTGCTATTGTAAGAAGGCTCATCAATAAAAAGAAATAAATGGATCATTTCTGTCTACATCAAACCTATTTTAATACAGACTATTGTGGCAGAGGCAGCAGAGTCCCGGCAATTCAACCCTAAAACACAAAAGGGCAAAGCAGAGCTAAATTGTGCTATGAAACGCAATTTGATTTTGCATAAATCGAGTTTTGCAACACACTTCTGCCCAGAGCGAGCAGCAGCGTGGCGAGAGGAGACAATTATGTCTCTGTGGGAGCAGCGGCAGCTGGCAGGACCCTGGGAGCCACGGACGAGCTGGTTTCAGACGCAGCAGCCCCGCTCACCCTGACCTGTGGAGGGTTTGCTCGCTGCCGTCATAACTTCACAGCTTCTCCGTAAATTTACCAACGGCGGCAACGTCCCGGGGGAGGACTGAGGCACGTCTCCCTCTACAAGGTCACAAGTCCCCAGTGGAGGCTTTAGCCCGGGGTTTGCTGGGCTGCACAGACCCTCAGAGATCCCTCCGTACCCCGCAGTCCGCCCGGGGGACGCGGGCAGCCCTCCCGTCAGCCGGAGCTCTGCAGCCTGCACCGGCCCTGGGATCCGCTCCCACTTTGCACCGCTGATTTAAGCTGACCTGACAGTCTAAAACATTTCACCATCTTGCGAGGGATTTCTTCCCGTACCCCCAACCCCCTCGCCAGGTTCAAATCAACCGTTTCTGCCGCTTTCCTCACGCTGCGCTTGCATCTGATCTAATTTCTTTATTCCCCATAGCTCCCTTTATCATCTGCTTGTTCACTCCTCTGCTGGCAGCACCATGTTTTCGGTCGGTCTGCCTTTCCTCTCTTGCTCTCCTTCCTCTGTGCCCCGTTCTCCAGCCAAAGACCAGAGACCCACCGCACCGGGGGACACGCGCCCGCGCCGAGCACAGGCAGCGACACGCGGGTGGGAGACGAAGAAAGGAACTGTCATGGCAGCCTGAATGGCTGTGGCTTCTCTTAGTTTGTAATAAATTCTTTTTCAGAAGCCTGTTGGTTGGATTTTAATCCTTTTAGCGCGTACTGTGTTGATTTTTTTGTATGCTGGCAGTTTCTTAATTAAATTGCCATGAAACATGCAGTCATATGATTACACCAACTTTATTATCTGTATTGGCCCTACTTGTAATCTCATCAAAAGAGATAAAGTTATTTTGGCTAGACCCAGTTCTCTAAACCTCATGCAGAATACCAATTACATTGTCCTCGTGAAGCTGCGTACTCGAGTCCCTTTCCAGAGCCTGCTTTGCTCAGGAGCCATGCCAAGCTGGGAGGGCTCCGCTCCCTATGCCGGTCCCCCGGTGCTGCCGTGCCTGGCTCCACACTCGCCTTCCTCCTGGAAATTTCCTCCACTTTCCAAGTCCCATGGAGGATCAGGGGTGACGACGCAGAGCGCGTGGCCAGCTCTTTTCAAGCACTTGCTTGCAAATTACCGGACCTGCTGACTCAAAAACCAACATTCTAGATTTCATAATCGCTGCCTAACAAAGTTCCAAATTTCTGCTGGAACAGGACCAATTTATTCCTCATTCTGTGATATAACAACATCCTCTGCTTTTTTTTAAAATAGAGGACAGAAGTATTTTCAGCAAACGCCTTCCCTTTTTTGCCTCTTCTACCCACACGACCAGCAAACACTATTGTCGAGATCCCCGTTGTTTGCCGCAGAGACAAACTCCCGTCTGTTATTCCAGACGCTGCTGGGTGCCAATGTCCTTTTTCTCCCTTTGTAATTTTTGCAAAGCCTCATTTATAATTTATGGTCATTTCTATTCACTTCCCCTTTTTCGTCTGTGAGTTAATTTTTTAAAAAGCGTCTACTCATGCTCGTGACTTTCCGGGCACACAGATACGTGCCCGTAATTCCCAACTGCACACAGCTGAATTTTCATCCCCATGAAACCGGCTTCTTCAAAGCAACAGGTAGACATGTTACTGGTTTGGACATTGATTTGCTTACATGCCAAGGCAATTACTGGTGATCTATTCAGCCAAGCAACCACTAGCTCACTTCATTTTCTCTAAATTTGTGAGCGTTTCTCCCTGCTCCCTAAGCCGACTCTGAGCGCGGATCCCCTCACCGGGGTCACCGACAGCCTCACAGGAGCATTTCACAGGCCCCAGCAGCTTCTCCCAAATCTTGAGCACTGCAATTTTAAAAATGCAAAAACAAGACGTCAGAAGCTCCAAGTAAAACAAACAGCAGCGACCTGCTGAGGGCCTGCCGCATCTCCTGCTCTGCAATCGGATGGGGTCAAAGCATCCAGTCCAAGCCTGACAACTTTAGTTATAATTATATAATATATTATGTTGTTACTTCAGTCACCTTCATAAGAGAAAAGTCTCACCCGCTAAATCCTTCTGTGTGGCGTGAGCTCAGAGCTCCCGTGGCCGCATGAAATGCGTTTCCTCCGTGAGAGTTCACAAACACCCTTTCCCGTCCACCTCCCTCCTGCTGCGCTTGAAATACTAAAGCTGCAAAGAGCTGGAGAGGGCTCAGGCAGCCAGCCCAGGAGGCCCTCGAGAGAAGGGTTTCTAAACCGCGCTTGTTCAAGGGAAGACAAAATGCTGCCTTTGGTTTTTTTCCCCCTTGGTGCAGTCCCCATCGCACAGATAAACCAGGTGGATGGCACCGGTACCCTGCGTGGATGGGTACCACGGGTACCTCCTCAGATCATCTCCCACGGCCGGAGTACCACCCCGGGACCCAGCCCTGCTCCCTCACAACTGCCGATCCAGATGGATCCAGGCTCGGCTCTGCGACTCCTGGTGTGACAGATACCTGCAGACCTCCAGAACAGCAAGGCAGGAATTTTCTGTCTTAGGAATCACCGTTCCAGCTAAGATCTTTAACTTTACCGCTTCCTATATTGATTTTGATTGTAGTCAAAGTATCTCTTGTCCTAAACATTGCTGTGTACCCTGCCAGGAGGAAAATAAAACTCTCTTTACAGCCTGTTGCCAGAGCAGCGTAGCACAAGCAGCAGGGCTCAGCACCCGGCTCGCAGGCTGGTACCCCACGGACCTGCCTCCCAGCACCCGGGATCATCCCGGGATCGCCCGCAGGCTTCTGTTCCTCCCCAAAAGCGCTGGAAGTCCCTTCTCATCTCGCCTCCTCACATTTCTTCTGCAGGTGGATCTTACACTTAGACTAAGGCAACCATGAATTTACTTCTCCATTGGTGTTTAGGGTTTTTTTTCAAGGCAGCGCACCTCCCCATGAACATGCCAAGGGAAAGGGGATGCAGGGGATGGAGCGAGCGGGGTGGGAACCTCCAAAATGTGCTTCGCAAGGCAAGCTAAACCTTGCTGTTTGCCCGTAGCCAACTGATGTCAAGCAGCTGCAGCTCAGGTTTCTCAGCTCGGGCCGCTCTGCTGTTGGGTACCGATGCTCGAGGTGTGGATGAACTTCACTGCTGGTACAGAACTACCATCCTGGTATCGAGTGGGAAACAGAAGAGTTAACACAAACATAACATCTCCTCCGCACACAAGCACCCAGCACCGGCTCTGCAGAACAGCACGCACCAGCAGCGCTGCTGTTGTTCCCATTCTATCTTTACGAGTCTGAAACAAATCACTTTTAAAGTGCATCAGTGCCAGTCACTTCTGAGAGCCCGCTCAGCCCCGGCGCAGAGCGTGGGCGGGTTTTGTCACAACACACGACGATAACTAAAGACTCTGCTTTCAAACACCTGAAACCCAAATCCTAACAAGGATTGTGAGTTTAAAATATTAAAGAAAAGCAAGAGTGAATACCTGGAACGAAGAGGTGCCCTCCTGTGCATCGGGAGCAGAAAGGGGCTGCCACAGGAAAACGAGAGCTGCAGGGACTTCTCCTGGGGACACCTTGGCCAGGGCAGGTCTGTCTTGGGTAACAGAGCAACGTTTCGTTCCACGTAGGCTTAATGTGACATCCCTTTTGCCTCCCCATTAATGCTAACCCCAGGGTCTCAACCCCAGGGTCTCATCCCCAGTGCATTTTACTACTGCTGTGAAAGTACCTTTTTGAACTTCAGCTATTTTTAGCCTAAATGGGACTCTGCACAGAGGTACCTTGGAAGGGAGCTGTATGATAGGGCTTTATCTGCTCTGCTGTTGCTGCTATTTAGCGATAGATTTTGACACTAGGAGTGCATTAAAAATAATGTTTAGCCATTAACGTTGACAACAGAGTAGTAACACGGAGCCTTGTAAAGTACCATTTAATCTACATCGGTTTCCTGAAGCACACTGCGATCCAGCAGCTAATGCTGCCCTGGTGAGTCTATACTTACTGTAGGCAGAAAAGGGAAGAGGCAGCATGAGCACCTCGCTGTAAAACACTGACATCCGTGTATCTCTTTCCTATACAATGTGTGGCCGCATTTACCTCAACGTATTTTAATTGCTGCTGTTAACATGACATAACTGGGTACCAAGGCAAACTGCAGAAGGTCTATGTGTGCACATACAAAAAACAGAACAGTACCTTCATCATCTTTGCGACTGAACCACAAAAAAGAGTTCTTTAGCCCGATTTTTCTTCTCCTCAAGCCAAGGTTCTCCTACCAAACACCAGCACAACCTGCAGAATAACAGTAATGTTTGAGCAGCCACTAAAAACCATACAGCACGCGTGGACCACGGCAGAGCAGATTCTCAGCAGTTGTGGGGAGGGACATAGGAACAACAGGTAGGACATCCCCTCCTCCTTCATCCTCTGAAGTATTTACAGGTTACTGCCACTTGGCAAGTAAGCAGCAGCAGTGGCCGAAGATACGAGAGACAGCATTGCTAGCAAACGTTGCATTCCCTTCAATAATACACAACTAACATCAGCAGACTCCCTGACACACGAGAGCCCTGTGTAGTCTTTATTTCCAGCTGAAGCACGTCCTTTCCATTCCTCCGTCCTGGAAATGCCTGCAGCATCTCATGTGGGGAGCTAACAGCAGACACAGAACATTCCAGCTCCTTGTGTTCTAGCGCAGCATTTATTTTGTTAAATAGAGTATGTGCTCTTCCACTGCATTAATATTTCAGACACAGGATTGCCTTTCTGAGCACACACATCTTGATCCTTAAGGCGCTAATGTGCCAATAGTAAACAATGTTTATTATTCCTTCAGACAAGCCATCATTTTATGCAGTTTCCCAGAGAAGGATGGCCCAACTGGAAGCAGATTAACCCGAGCACCACTCCAGCCCCGCGCAGACAAGGAGTATTGATGAGGCTGTCGATACAGCTCGCCCGCTTCGCTCGGGAGATGGTGTCTGAAATTCCAAAGAGCACTCGGCTCCGGAGATGAGCCAAAGGGCACGGCACTTTATTTGTTCTCCCCAGTTTCCTCTGCATTTGAATTTTAATACACTTTGCCTCTGCCCTCCCCCTGCCATTCAGGCTTCACTGCAAGCATTTAAGCATCATTCCTTCATCTCACGACATGAGCCAACATTCACACGACACCTTCCTGGGCTTCTCTTCCCACAGACCCAGCGTATTTCTTAATTTTAAATGAAAAAGCAAAGCACCATCTGAACACCTGAAGCAATAAAGATTACAATGGAGAAAAGTGTTATAGCAGCTTGAGGAGCAAATGTGGTGATGAATATGCAGCTCAGGGTGGAATCTGAGAGCAACTTTGCATATTTGGTAATTTTCCTGCAGGATTTTCAAGGAGAAACTTGAAAATAAATGGTAACATCTTCCTAATGGCTGTGAACACTTCTATATAGAGATGAGGACTCGGAGCTAACTAAGAAAGCTTAGCTTTTTAAATTTACGGAGCAGCTCACCAAAATGATTGATACGTCCCCTCTCAAAGACAGAGCTGGAAGGAAGCATTAAATTATGGGTGATCTAGAGAGTATCCAGCAGCAAAGAGGCTTCCCACTCCAGAGGGAGGCAAGATGCAGAAATACAGAAAAGGAAGAACTCATCTCTGGGGCACAGACTTTCAATCGCATTGCGGCAAGTACATTTTATTTTTCTTCTCCTCCTGTTTAGCAAGCTCTGTGGCACCAGCCACTTCCCAAATCACTGGTGCCCTCTGACCCTCTCCGATTCCTCCTACCCTCTTCCCTGTGCAGAGGGCAGCAGCCGTTGCTGAGCATATTAAGCAGCTGGTAAAGCAGCCACACAACCGCAAGAGCTCCTGATCGCAGGGCAGCAGCCTCGGTTATTTCTTTGCAATACCTTTGAGGGGTGAATGGCATTTGAATAGCGATGCTTTGTTGATAAAAGTTACAGGAGCCTGATGCAAGACAGAGCTGCAGGGTGCTCTGAATCTCAGCCTTTTGACAGACTCTCCCAACTCCTCAAACAGGGTTCTGCGCGAAGGTGCAGACGCTGGGTAGCTGCCTTCTGGTTCTCCCACCCACAGATGTCATTTAAAAACAACAACAACAACAACAACAAAATCAATCCCTTCGTTTCAAAGTTGTGCTTGAAAGACACACAGTCTGTGCCACCGAAGCAGAGCAAAAAGGTCGATGGCTGCGAGACGCTCCCCGTCTCCGCGGCCGGCACCGAAGATGCTGCGGGAGGAGGGTGCCGGCAGACGTGCCCTTCGCTACGCAGCCGACCCTCCGCACGGTGCCAGGAGGAGGTGGCCGAGGAAGGAAGGAGCCGCCGTGGCACAACCCGGGCATCCCCCCGCTCCACGGACGCCGCAGGAGCCGGCCGATGCCACCGACAATTAAAGAGCATCGGGAAGAGGCTGGTCCCAAGCCGGTGCAGATCAAGCGTCCCGTCTGGAAGGGGTCTGCCGGTTGTCCCCCCACACCTGACAGCGGGCAAACGAGCAAGAGAGGAGGCTTGAAATACCCTCCCTCCACCAGACAGCACCGCACGTTTGGCCACCACCTGCCTGATGCAGCCAGCGATCGCCTGGAGCGTACTGCATCACTCTGCCCTTTTTTGTGATTCTTTATCTAATCAGTCATCCCGTTTCTTCTTTGTTCCTTCCGTGGGGGGAAAGGGAGAGCCAATGCACATGAGAAATGCTTGGCACATCACAGCAGCACAGCAAGCTATTACCTAGCGGGGATTTTATCAGACATCCGTGTTTGGACGCTTTATTCCAGTAGCAGAAATGGGAAGGGAGTTTTCTGATACTTCAGGGGACAAATTAAGACATTCATTTGCTTTAAGAATTAAAATATTCAAATGCATAATCTTTCAGGCATTGACAACAACCGGTAAGATCGGTCTCATCTCTTACTTACCGCTGCGTGGAAGCTAACCGATATCTTTAAAGCAACCTCCTGTGATACTCAGCATCACAGTATGCAGAGAGCTTGTTAAGGCATTTTCTCATTTGGGCACCTGCAACTTCATTATGAGTCAATATCCCAAGGCCAGCTACTCAGATCAGCTCTACCCTAAGGTGAATCCCGGGTAGAAGAGCAGTACCTGGCAGTTTCACGGGGCTGGAAAGGAGAGCAAAGGCACAGCAGACATATCAGACAAAGCCAGAGACACAGTTGCACAAAGCACATAAAATAAGGGCAGTATTTTGCTGTACGTCAAGTTGGAAGCAAAAATGTGCTGCAAACACTCTGATTCTTTTGTCATTTTTCCTCTACACTTGCCCTTGGAAATAATACCACTTAATATTGTGCGACTGACATCAAATTATTTTTTATTCCTGGCAAAGTAGCGCAGAAGAAAAGAAGAGTTACCGGTTGATGATTTGGAGAAGGAGACAAGACAGCGATTGGAACCGACTATTCCTGTTTGGCAAGATAAAAACATCCCCCTTTCATACGCTGTTTCCCTCTATTTTCTTACAGAGAAATGTCTTATTTTGCATGCACAAAGGAGCCAAGATTTTAGTGCCTGGCACAAAGGCTGCGGATCTTATTCGGCAGCACTAGAGAGGCAGCAGATAAATTCCCTTTCTCTCTAAGCTCCAGCTCGGTAAGAGTAAGGGCACCGCTGACCAAAACAAACCACGCCACGGAGGAAGATGCAGTACCAGCACGGTCCGGGAGCTTGCGATTGCTGGTTTCCAGTATGTTCTTCTGCAGGTACCCTCACCAGCTCTGAGCGCCCAGCGCACCGCTCAGCTTGCTTCGCACACCCCTTTGCTCTGCCTCTCGGCGCGGACGGAGCCCCAAAGCCCCAGCAGCTCCCAGGGCTGCGCCAGCACCGAGGCGCACCAGTGCCCACGCTCCCCATCGGCTGGTGCCTCCTTCAGAAAACCAAAGGAAACGAACGCTCGGGAGCACGGCGGGATCCAGGCCGTGCGAGAAGCTTCCCCAGGCGGCTCTCCCGACACCAGCAAGCACGCTGAGCGGGGTGGAAACGCTGAACTGTTTTGATTAAGCTGCATGTACCGTACCAGTATGGAATTTCTATTTTGCAGTGTTTCGCTTTTCCCCATAAAGTTCAAGTCAATTCAAAATGAAAAGTTTTGCTCTGTGCAAAAAGCTCAGTTATGTTGTGGTTTTATTGTGTGCTTTGATATTGACGGTATTTTTTTTCAATCAAAAAGCTGAAACAAAGCAACTTCAGAAGATTAAAAGAAAATTTGTTTGCATAAAATTTAGACTTCTGAAGTTGGTATTTTTCCCTATGAAAAGAATCAGTTTTGACCAGAGAGTGCTTTTTAAAAGAAAGAAGAAGAAAAAAAAAAAAAAAAAAAAAAGGTGTGAGAGTTGTGACCAGCTACTTTTTTAATCAGGAAGAAACAGTGAATTTTACATTCCTGCTATTAACTAATTGGCTTGCAGCAAGGGCTGGCAGTCTCGGGCAGGATGGAGCTCAGGTACATTCAACACCACAGTTTTGTACAAGAACAGTGTGTTGCAAATCCTGATGTTATAAAAGTGAACATTCTGACCATAGACTTGATCTGCTCATCTCTCCAGGGAAGAGAAACACCTTCGAAGCAGGTGCCTGGCAGAAAGAACAGCCCTCTCCATTTGCAGGGCAGATGCTCAGACCAAACTCCTAATGAAACAGCATCAGAGCAAGAATTGTTTGCAGAAATTATTCTCCGATAATTTTCCATGATTAACGTACGTGGGGAAATCGCATACTGCTTGGCCAGCGTCTGACTAGAAAAAGAGGCCAAGTTCTCCTAACAAGTGACTCACTACAAATTATTTGCTCAGGTCTCTCGAAACCCCATCCAGCTCGCATCGGGAAGGAGCCAGCAGCGCTGCGGAGCTGTTTTCCGTCCACATTTGCAGTCAAAGCACACGGACTCGGGAACCTCCCCCGCAAGACTCGATGCTGCACCGAGCTGCCGGCAGCCCGAAGGCTTCGCGCATCGGCCGCGCAGAGGAAAACGTCGAGGGCACGGCTCTTCTGCGCCCAGCGAGGGCTCCTGCCTGTCACCCAGCACCACCTTCCCCGTAAAACCTCGGGGCAGATCTTCAGCCCTCTCACCGCGTCCGCGGGTTTCTCGGGACCGGGGAACGAGGAGAACGTGCGGCACGCTCCAGAGCGGTGACCGGGACAGACGGTCCAAAGCGCCGAGCCCCCCCGACGAGAGCAGAGGCTGCTGCGGGGACACGGCCAAGCGCGGCACAGAGGCACCTTCAGCCTGCGGGACCACCAGAGGAGACCCCCGGCCGGGGCCGGACCAGCCCCCCCTGCCCGGTTCGCTCTCTCCATCTCTTTGCTTCGCGTTATGCAACCCAGCGGGCAAGGTTAGGTAATAACATTATTGTGCCGAATGTCTACAGCGTCTGCTGGGATTTCACAGGGGATGACAAATGAGCACACCACCTCACGCTAGAAATACACAACAGAAAACCGTGTTGTTTCCACATTTCAAAAACATCTGCTGTGAATTAATGATTCAGCTCATACCTACAATTACAGGCGCGGGAGAAAAGAGATTGGCTGAGCACCCCGTCGCTCACCAGTCGCTACTCCTGTTTCTGCGGCAATGCTTCTGCCTCCTGTAGACAAGATTTGGCATCCGCATTGCCCATTATCAAGATCTGGAAGGTGTCCCTAAAACTGCAGCCTGAGACTTCACAGCGGCTGCCAGGGATCTGTGCTGCACACCGAGGGCAGCCAGGGGAGCGTTTACAGGAGGTGTCTTAAGAAATTCACCAAAACAGACACGTAAGGTGCCTTACAAGTAAACGTGCGTTATTGTTCACATTGTTTACTAATGTCGCACAGCATCCTTGGATACCGTACGTTAATTAAGCTTCTTGCATGTCTCCGCTAGCCACGCTGAGACAAACGTCTCCCCCGTATACCCATTGCACATCAATAAACACTCGAATCAGAGCAAAAGTTGGGGAAAACCTCATCTTCCAGGCCTCTTAGCACAGATTCTGATTTTCTTGAAACACTACAGACACCGATAGTCTCTGCGTATCCAAAAGCAGGTGGAAAAGGCAGCTAAGCCACACAGCCCCCGTGAGTGCAGAAGTCCCTCATCGCCAGCCTCTCCACAAGCATCGCCGCTTCTCCTGGAGTCCTCCAGGAGAGGCTGGACCGTATCACAAGTCCTTGCTCCGCACGGCACTGACCGCACAGCCAGGCATCGCTGGGGGAGGACGGTCCTCTGCTCCCTACACAGCTAATACCATGCAAAGGGTGCCTGACTGCACTCCAACCCCTTGTGCACAACCATCACGCAAAGTGACCCTGCGCCCTCCTCTTCATCGGGACACGAATGAGAAAATTGCTGTTTTCCTGTTGGGTTAACGCCGAGGCAGCCCCTCACCGCGACGAGGATTTACGCCGCGCCGCTGCAGAACTGCTCGGTGCACGTTTCCCACACCCCGGGGAGCAGGTGCCGAGACACGGAGAGGCAGTGGGTTTCCTTTCTCGAAGAATTTCACAGCAGCGTATCCCTCAGTAATTTCCTCCCTTGTTTAATAAGAATTTATTTAATTTTGTTTTGAAGATATGCAGTGCTGTTAATTGCTGTTCTAACATGTCTCTAATAATATATCCGTTCTAATTGTTTATTGCTTGCCTACCTCTTAAGTGCTTAAATACATTCACAAATACTAATCTATTCTCTGCACAGTCAGTGATTCCTACTCAGGAAACCATAGTGCAGCAGTTTTAATATTAAAACTTGAGTTCGTTTTGCTGAACTGTTAATTGATCTCCTCGCTAACTATATTTCTTTGAAAACTAGCTTTCGGTCCTGTTCAAATTGCAGCCTGACTTTGCAAATTTAGACAGAAGAAAAAAACAGACATGCAGCAGACAACGTTGCAATGACATCATTTACAGAATAAGACGCCACCAGTAAAGATAGCCTTTCGAATCTTGAGTTTTCAGGGAGGAACATTAAATGCTGGTGTTGCTGCTCCCTGGGAATGCAGCGGCTGATGCCGCCCTGTAAAATACGCAGCTGAAAAGGCAGCGACAGAGGAGTTACAAACTGACAGAGCCGAGTTACCAAAGAGCATCCTACCTCGTAATGGGCCACGCGCTGGGACTCAGATATTAGCTGAGCGCTGCACACTTTGCAGTAACTTTCAGTGAATAATTCCTGGTCGATGTCGGACGATTTCATCTGTTCACGACAGAGAGAAGAGACAACAAGCAGAATCAGTTACAAAAGGCAGGCAGGACAGGGCATGTTTGATGAGGGTCCCTACAGAGACACGGGCAAAGCAACGCTTGAGTCGAGCGGTTCTCGTCGCCGCGAGGGAACGAAACCAACTTTACACGGGTGCGAACGCGAAACACAGACGGTCCCCACCGCAACGCCAACATCTACGATTCGGAGTCCCCGGGTTTACACACAACCAGCCCGTGCCGAGCATTCGGTCCTCGCCCCACAGCAGCCCCCAGGCACTGCTGGAGACCAGCGGTGTTTCCCCTGGCCCCGCGTCCCCACCTGCACCCAAAGAGCACCCGACCCGCTGAACACCCTCGGCCGCAGACACGGCACGGATTCCCGTGCTGCTCTGCACTTGTATTTCACGTGTGAGCTACAGCTGTAAACGGCTGTTCTTCTCCATTACCTTTCATATCTAGAAATACCATGTACATAACCAGCTGTAGCATATATCACTCATGGCTCGAAACACGCTTAACCATTTGTTATACAATATGGAAGAGCCGATAAAGAGTTTTCTATAAAACACAAACATCATTACAACCTGCAGTAAGGCGGTTTTAAGCTGGAAGGGTGCTCTGCTATATTTCTCAATTTAGACATGGAAGGAAATTGCTTGAGTGATTTACTGGGCTGTGCTGTTCTCAAGCAGCTGTTTAAATATTCGTGCGTTCCCCACACCTTCCAACAAGGACACTTGCACTTACAAAAACAGCTCGCCGAGTGATCTGGTTCACAGGAATACTTTAGTTCTCTGTTCACACCTTCCTCGTTATGCAAGCAATTGCAGGTATCCAACTCTGAATTGATAACCAAGGTGCATATCAGGAAGGTTGAAGCTTTCAAAAGACTGAACCCAGGCAGAGCCAGAAAACACCAGAAGTAGCTTCATAGACAGGATAGTTAAAAACAAAAAAAAACCCCAGTACGATTCAAGAGGGAAAATAAAGGCCAGTTCCTTCTGACTAATGCCACGATAAAGTCTATTAATTCACAATTATAACAAACCTGGGCATAATGAAGACTGATAATACAGTTTTTATAGAGTTTATTCCACTGATTAGGAAGAAAAACAACATGGAAATGAAAAAGTTATGAGATCTCATTAGGACAAAAACAATCGGGTGCAGAAAGACCTGTCATTGCTGGGCTGCGCAGCGGAGCTCGGGGCAGCACTCGCTCCGCCTCGGGGCTGGGGACGTCTCAGACCCCCCCAGACGCCGTCCTGGGCCGACAGTGCTGGATCCTTTGGGCTCGGGGAATGAGGCTTTCTGTGCACGTCTGCCTGCCAGCCCGCAGCAAGAGCTGCTGCACTCGAGGTGGTTGCACCGAACCCCCAAACGTATTGCAGTCTCACAAGCATTAAGATCCCTGCACGTTTTATGAAAACGAGCAGCTGAGTCGACACCAGACGCTCCCAGCCTGGAGAGACCAACTCGCCCCCAGCTCCAGGAAAAGGTTTATTCGGGTATTCATGGTCTACCAGACAAAAGACACAAATCTCAGAGCTCCTCTCCTGGTGCCCTTGCTCTCTGATTCTGCAGACACTTGCTTGTTTTCTCTTGCTATCTGCCTAGGTCTAATCTTCATTTACTCTGTCTAGAGAATGCTGCATTAAGAAACTTTCAAAGACACCAAAAGACCCTTTTAGGAGTACAAGAAGCGTTGCAAAATTGCATCAAAGGCAAAATAAAGCGGGGGGAAGAAATCTCACTTAAATATAGCAGATTGACACAAAGCAAACCAAAGAATCTCATTAAACCTCAATCCAGCAACCAAGACAGAGGCAGGTAATATTGCCTTATTTGCATGCAGTTTGCCATGCCCACAGTATAAACTCTCATTGCAAAAATCAGAGTAAATCAAAAGCTGCTCAGTATTAGCTTAGCCCTTCATGCTCTGATAACAGATCCCAAGTCTATTCTGCCTCTAACATATGTGCATACAAATGGAGTTGTCTGTCCCCCCTCTATAGCAGCAGGGGCTAAACAGGCTTATCCAGGAACAGGATTTAACGTCTTTTCTCTAAGCAGTAACTTCTGATACAGGTATAGGATTTGTTAGCCTCAATATTGCCTGTTAGGTTTTATATGCCATTGTTACTACACAAGGATGTAATGCATCACAACAGGTCAATACAGTTATTATGCTGACAATGTGAATGTTACGCAGCATGATTCATGTATAACTATTCAAGTTACCTAATAAAGTCCCTCTGGAATGGCAGACCCGCAAGTAATGAATGCATCGAGAGCACAGTTACAGACTACGCGCGACAGGAGCGTCCCCAGTGCGCCGTCCCTGCAGGTGACTCGAGTACCGGCCGGTCCCACCCTGCTGTACGAGGCCACGGAAAGCAGAGTTTTAACGAACAGTAAATTCCCACCACAACACAGCTCGTCCCCTTTGGCAGCAGCACCCAAGCCCCGCTGCTGCCCCGGGCCCTTGGCTAAGGTCACTTGGCAGCTCTCAGCCAGTGCTGGCATCTGGCAACGACTCTGCTTTGACTCGGGAGCACAAGCTGCACTCGTCGAAATGCCAGCACCCGCGGGGTCCCACCGAGGGCTGACTCGGTCCCTCGCTCGCTTCAGCTCAGGCTCTTTTTTACTGCAACTGCCTTTTCCTACCACCACGCACCGTCTGACCCGATCCACACCTTTCCCACCGGACCAGCCTTCAGCCGCGTGTGCCCGGTGCCCCCAGCGCATCTCCCGAAAGAAGAGCGTCTCTCGCCACGTCCCTTCCCTTACCGGCAGAGCAAAACCCGTAGCCGTGACTTGGGGCAACAACTGCTTCGCTCCCATCCTCCTGCCCCGCTCCCAGAACTAGATGCAACCCTCCCTGCCGGCGGGACCACGCTGCTCGGCCGTCACCCGAGCATCTCGGCAAGGAGCAGCTCTGGGCTGCCTTCGCCCCGCTCTCCGCAGCGGGACAGCCAGGCACCAGGTCGCTTGGACCTCCTCAAGCACCTTGTCGGGTCCCACTGCCGTCTCTGGGTCGTCACGCTCTCCTTCAACCGCTGGCAGAAGGACGGGGCGACCCTGCTCCCCCCCGGTGCTGTTTGGGGACCAGGTCTTTTTCTTTGGGTTCAAGCACTGGATGCGCAAGTGAGCGGTGATGCTGCAGGAGATCACGGTTCCCCGAAAGCTCTCTGTGCTCCCAGGAAGAGCAGCAAGCCCAGGATTGCTAAAGCTCGCGGGACGGCAGAGTCCCCTTTTCAGGGAGCAGAAATGTAACTGAGTGTCCTCCTCATACTTAGGATCCTGGCAGAGGGTTTCACTGCTTGGTTTTGCATGCATTGCTTTTTAATAGTGATGAAAAGGACAGCAAGGCAGAGGAGTGAGGGATGGGGATTAGGCGGAACAGGAGAATAAATGGAAGCAAAGCCTCCTTCATGCTTTTGCATGAATATATTAGGCTAAACAGTAGAGAGGATTCAAGCATATGTAAGCTTGGCTACTTAAAATAATTAGAAAGCTCTGGTAACAATAACTGCTTTGGGCAAAATTTATTACAAAGGGTTTGACAAAAATAATAGATTCACCTTAGCAAGGAAGATTTCCACACGAGCAATCCACTACCAGCACCCATTTATACAACGCACCCTTGCAAAGCTGCCACTAAAACCTAGACAGCCTGAGAACAAGTTTAAACTCAAGTACCAGCTATTGACTTGAGAAAACAGACTTTTACCTGTCCCAAATAAATGCAAGAGAAGAGCAAAAGTCTATTCCCCTCCTCAGTAGCCTCCGAATTGTCTCTCTGTTGCTGGAGAGCCCCCATACAGGCTTACTGCCCAGAGTCCCTCCCTGAGGACAGACACCTTAAACTCAGCTGGTGCAACCTGCTGGCTCTGAATAGAACTTTTATGTTTGGTGGCGGTTAGCTGGTTCCTTTGCTTTTCTTAAAACAGGTTTTTTTTCTCTACTCTTCTATTTTCCTTTCTAAGATAACACGCTAGAGCAGTACATCAAAAGGATGTCAAGGTAATATGCAGTGAAATGAATGCATGCACACGCATCTCCACGCCATGTGTTTTAAAAGCAGGCTCTCTCACTGCCACGGTCCCCACGGTGCCACCGGCTGGTCTTGCACGCAGACCACAGGAAAGGTGCAGGGCTGGTATTTCCCTGGTGATCTATGCGGAGACCCTGTTAACGATGCACAAACCAAACGAGGGACCTGTCTGCTTTCTACAAAGGGACTGGTACAGAGATGCTGTAACCGCAGCGAGGCAACCGCAGGTGGCCGGCTGATGGCATCTGTGCATAACTGCAAGGGCTCCCCTCTGCAGCAAGAGGCAGGCTCCAGCCATGAAGCCCTGGGAAAAGGAAAACAGCTTTGTTGTGTGGGTACCTGACCTAAAAACAGTGCTTTACTCCCGCTCCAGAAAAGCTCCCTTTTTCCCCCCCATTTTGTCTTGTCTCAGATACATTCTGCAGTATCGCTTTGTGGGTCAATCCTAGCAGTGATTTATTAACTTCTTCTGCCTGCAAGTATCATAAAGGGAGTTCATAAGCAATTCCTATTTATATATTTCTAATCACTTAATTCTACTCCGACTCTCCCTGCCTACAAGTGCCTAAACAGCTCCTAGAACTGACTAGCCTTTGGCTGATCCTCACTACGCAGCTCGTCTTTGTCAAAAAGCAGAGTGGAAAGGAGGGATTTTCTCCACGGCCAGCCATCAGCCTTCAGCGTGTCCACCACTGTAAAGTACCGCGCGCTTCCAGGACGCCCGAGAAGAACTGCAGATGCTGAGCAAGGAGGGACATGTTCCCTGCACGCTCTCAGAGGCTTTTCTTGCTGAGAGTTGAAGAATTAATGTGTGACTGGCAGCCTTAGCAGCAGAACTGAGACCGTTCCGCTGAGCAGAAGCACTTGGTCTGCACATCAGGGTCTAAATATCAAAACTCTTGGTCTTCTCCTCCTCAGGTGGGGCACGAACGGTGGGGCCTCCACCACAAACACCGATCCCTTTGTCTCCTTTCAGTGGGGTTTATTATTGCCTCTTGTGCTGGCATTCAAATGTCGAGGTCCCCCTCCCCGCTTGAGATCACTAACCTCTGCACATATCAGCTCAGCATCTCCAGGAATGGCAAACTGTGTCATAAGAGACTTCATTTTAAATACCTTGTGCCATATGGCTACGATTCTTCTCAGCAGTTTCAGTGACTATAACAGCTTAATGAAAATCAATTTGATGGGGCTGACTCCAGTTTTTGGCAACTGCTAGAAAGATGCTAACTAAGTTGCATTAAATTCTAGAGGACAGCAACGCACATATTAACATCAGAGACATATTCAAAGCCAAATTCCTTTTTAAGGATATGCTTTGCACCAGCTGAATCCCACCGGACACGGACACATGCTGAACGTATACCTGTCACAAAGAAGAGAGGTGGAAGTGCACCTGCAATAAATGCTTTTCCAATCCAGACCCAGCCAGGACAGTAAAACTTCTACAGGACCTCAGGGCTAGAACACCAGCTGGACGGGTGCGAGTTGCAGCAGCCCTTTGCCGTTGCGACAGCCCTTGGGGTCCTCACTCACGAGGCAGGAGCAGAAGCACAGTCTGCAGTCACTGCTAGCAAATACTTCCCATCATGTTTCTGATAAATACTGTTGTAATCTGCTTTCCGGCAATCTTCCCTCAGCAAGCCGCTTCTATTTTTATTGTTGTATACCCCCTGTTATCAAGTTCATCGACCCCTTTTTTTGAGCAATGAGCTCAGTGAATAGGAAAAGAAGTTCTTTTAATAACGGGAAATTCACAACTGGTAGCAAGAGTTCCAGAGTACATGACAAACGTGAACAAGACAGAGTTTTTCCAATTCCAAGTTCTGCCTTTTATATCACTTCACAGACTAACCTTGGTATTGTTCACTGTCAATTATTTCTGTATTTCAACAATAAGCAGAAAACCATGAAAACCCTGAGAAGCTGCAGACAACTTCGTGTCATTTCAGGGTAGGGAGTTTGAAAACGCAGAACCATCCCTCGCCTAACCAGCCTGTTGTCAGAAGCAGACGGCTTGCAGCTTTTCCAAACGCTCCTCCTGCGCTACTTGCAAGCACCCGCGCCGGCAGATCCCACGGCACTTAGAGCAACAGCTCAGGAGGGGACGTGTTAAATGGAGACGGCAAATGAAGGATCTAAATCTGAGACCAGAGCTAAGTCCCCGGGTAACCGCTGTCTAAACTTTACAACACATGCCTCAGGTACAAGTATAAAAGTTACAGGCAGACATCCCAGAAGTTGCTGACTCAGCTGCTGCGACCGCAGAGCCGCACACCCAACCTCTTCCTCACCCAGCCGAGGCCCCGCAGACCCAGAGGACTCGGAGCAGAAGGCGGCAACGACCTGTGCAACACGTCCAAAGGCGAGCGGGAGAGCTGAGCCCGTCTGCCCAGCTTCGGGCACTGCCTCGCCGCGCTCCGCCGAAAGCACCGGCACCTGCGGGAAGGAAACTCCTTCCCACCGTCCCCGCTGGCCATGCCTCCCGCTGGTTGCTTCCAGCTACGTTCCTGCCTTTCTGATTGAACTTCTTTTAAATTTTTTTAAAATCACTGCTTCTCAGTGCCAAATTTCCATGCCAGCCTACCCCAAACACCGCTACCAGGTTTAGGAGAGCATCCCCCAAGCTATCCTGTGTGCAGGGCTGCTCTCCCCGACACAGCTCAGACCCACTTCCCTGCCTGCAATGATGCTGGGGCAAACGCACTCCCACGTGTGCACGGACCCAGAATCGTCAGCCGATACAAGAAAAACTGCCTCTGCACCAGCATATCTGAGACCTTGGGGCGCATCAGCCCCGCAGCCTGGCCCACCCGTGGTGTTGGGCACACGCCAGCGTGCTTCGCCCTGTGCCAGGGCTGCCCCGCGGAGGTGTTCGATCACCTTGCCACCGAGGTGCTCGTTCGGATCACCTCCTTGTTGTGATGCACCAGGAATTTCTGCACAGGTTCATTTTTCCTATTGTACAATCAAGGACAAGGAGCGCTATTATGATAAAGCACTGACTTCAGCAGCTCGGTTTCTTCCAGTTAAGGGGAAAGAAAAAAATTGTGGTCCCTTATCCAATTTACTCTCAAGGGCCTTAATCACCTTTCCCAGAATTAACAGCTTCCGAAACCTCCGTATTGGAGCACTAGAGAAGTGGCAACTGAGCATGTGCATGAATGCCAAATGCAAATAAGAAGCCAAAAATTAAATGTCCTGATTTTCATGTTATGAATTATTTGCGGCTTTTGCTGCTGTCACTCTCCCATGGATTAACATCTCGTGTAACACTTCCTGTTTTCTTCTGTTGTTTAATTTGTCTTGCAATAAAAAAAAAAAGTCTTTACTAATAATTAATGTGCTTTCAGCAACTCTGTCACTGCACTTACAACAAAGCATCTGAAGAAATGCAAAATACTGCCTTTTGAAGTGCCTTATTTCCTAGCACTATCAGCATGATGGATGGTTGAGCCTGTTCCACGAGCGCAATTCTCCTTCTGCTTTTCTCGCCTTCAGAAAGGAGTGCTCCGGGCGCTGGAGACCACAACAGGCTCCCAGCACGGAGAGCACCGCCGGCTACCAAGAAAAAAGAGCCGCTCATCAGAGCAGCACCGGACTGCCAGCTTTCCCCAGGGAAGAACATCAAGGAGCAGCCAGGATGGGACGCCCCGTCCCACAGTGACAACTGCACCCTGCGCAGCCCACCCTGAGCCTGGTGCAAGGGGCCGAATTCACAGCCGCAGGATCTGGGGTCTCCGCCGGTACCAGCACCTGAATTTGCTTGCTCTCCCTCTGCAGAGGTGGGACAGGGCCCTCGCCAGTGAGCGACGTAACGGAGCCCAGATGATCCTGCATCCCAGAGGTGATGCTGGCAGTGTCCCTACCCATGAAAAGCTCGCTACGAGCCACACCTTCAGAAGATGCGTGTGCTATTTTCAGTTTTTCCTGTTCTCCTGCCAAACCAAGAGATGCTCCACATCCCTCCAGCTGTGCTGCACATCTGCCGCCTCTGCCACGCTTCACCTTGCCTGCAATCCTCCTTTGGTTTGGGGTTTATCTGCCATCTCCCTACTCCCTCCCTTCCTGAAATCCTCCCCAGAGTCAATTTGCTTCAGTACTGCATTCAGCCTTTGATGCATTTTGACACGCTTTATTGGAGCCTTGAAAATCAGAACAAGATTGTGTATGGCATGAGCTGGGGAGCAGGAGAGATCCTGCACGTGTCTGCTGCATGTGTCAAAACACAGAGGAGAGGCTGCAGAGAGCAACACGGAGGAGACGGAGCCTCAGTGCAGGCGAGCCTCAACCCGAGCATCCCAAACGCCCAACTTCGCGCTACTTAACAGGACTAAGAAAGGGACGCTCAGACAGCAACAGTGTCCTCTCAACGGACGGAGACGATGCTTTTGAAAGGAGCCTCGCAGCTCTCACGCCGTGGAGGGGAGAGTGCGCTGGGAGAGCGCTGCCCTGCTCCACGCAAGGGGCGAGAAACGGCCCGTGGGACCCCGAGAGCGGGCGCAGGGAAAGAGGGACCGGTTGCACGCTCCTCTGCGTGGGATTCAGCCACAGGAGCAGGATCTCACCAGGGATGTCTTGCTGAATTCCACAGAGACTCATGAGCAGGGCGGGAGGGGAGCTGCCAGATGTTCCCACCTCCTCACAGGCATCACCGAGGTACCGTTTATAAATAGCAAAACCAAGGAAGAAATAAAAAAAAAAAAAAAATGATCAACGTGTTAGGAAAAACAGTGCTTTCTGGCCAGAGAGAAGCCACGAGGGGCAGATGACGCCTTCCAGACAGAAAAGCAGCAAGGCCAAGGCTCCAGGTGCGCGCGGTGCTCTGCATCCCTTGACCAGCACCGCGCCACGCAGCACGGCACCCGCTTGGCACAAGAGCAAACGCCAGAGACGCGAGCTTATGCATGGCAGTAAAATCCAGCTGGTGCCTTTTTGACCTACTGCCTGTCTGAGATTGGAACAAAGGGCAGAGCCGAGGAAATTACAGGCGCGTAGATTTAGAGAGCAAAGGAAAGACCTGTTTGTGCAGCAGAGAACAAGCCCTCCCTGCCACAAATTGCCTCAGGGGTGATGAAGGAAGGATGCTGCCAAGTTTAAAGGGAGCTACACTGCAATTTTGAGAGTGGCAGCATCCCTTCCCTACAAATTCACGTATCCGGTTATACACATGCATTTTCCTAATTATTCACACTACATCGTGCAGCAGGATTTAATTGCAAACATGTGCTGACTTGAGTAAAAATATATTTTAAAAAGGAAATTGATATATTGTGACTGCTTTAATAAAGTTTGTAGGAACTGAACGAAGAGCAATCACATTTCGTGCCTCAGGGCATCAATTCTGCATCCTGCACGCTTCAAGGACGGGGCTCCGGCACTCGCTCCAGCGCGGCTGGGTGGCACGGCTTGGCCCCTTAGCAGCAGGGACAGCCCAGAAACCTCCTAAAAGAAGGGGCTAAAACAGACCCATGCAGGCTTCGGCAGAGGCTGCACTCTGAGATGGAGGGGTTGATGAAGTCCGATGGCAGAGGGGACTCGCTTGTACCGAGATGCGGAGAGCTGGAACAGGCAAGAACCAGGTACCCTGGCCTGGGATGTCTCTGCCGCTGGCACCTCCCTGCAGAATCAGATTCCCCTCCACTAAACCCCGGCCAAGCCCAACCTGGGGAAGAAGCCTGGTCTGACACAGCCTGGCACGAAGCCTTGGCACCCATCCTTTCCCTCCTGTCGCCTCCCCTTTTAAATCCTCCCACTGCTCCCCCCTCCGCACTTCTTCCCACCCCTACCCCCCAGGGACGCATTTTTGGCAGCTCTCGCCATGTCCCCAGCCACAAGCTCCAGGGACCCACGTTCCCCAAAGACCCCGCACCCCTCCGGAGACCCGCATCCCCCCCCAGGGACCCCGGCAAGCGTCGGGGCGTCGCGGGGCCGGGAGGACGGGGTACAGCGAGGCGCCTTGCAGGCTCCCATGCTGCGGAGCCAGGGTTACCATGTGATGCTCATGGGTTGCTATGGAAACGGTGGTTTCTCACAAAAAGAGGCATAAATAGTCTCCAAGGCTCCCCGGAGCCCGGTCCACGCTGCCAGGCTGCGGGCACCCCGAAAGTCGGGGGGTTGCTGCTGCCCTGCTCCGGTCCCTGCCCTGCGGGTCGGTGCCAGGGCTGAGCCGCAGCAGGAGCCGACGCGGGGGGAGAAGGCGGCGAGCGGCTCCCGCCCAGCCTTTCTCCGCAATTACAATCAGGACGCCACATTTATTTTTGGATAAGCAGGACCTACTTTTTTCCTGTGGCTCCCTAATAACGTACAAAACAGGAGGAAGCGAGTCAAGCTGAATCCCGTGCCTGCAGCTCGTAGCCTCTGGTACTTTGCATAATCAGGGCTTGTCATTCCCCATCAGCTTCAGCTCAGAAACCCAAGAGGCAAAGCCATGTAAGGTGGCAACGAGCTTAGAAGAAGTCTTCAGAGAACAGATCTGTCCATCGCTGATGGGAGATTATTTTAATACTGGATTCCTTGATAAAAGCCTGTATGCTGGCCTAGGTGGCTAAGCTAAAGCACCTCTTACCAAAACCAGGTGCAGCCTCAACAGCACTAACCCCAAACCAGTTTAACGTCACTGCTTGCTTGCTGACAGCACTAAAAGCTCCCTGCCCAGCAAAGGTTAACGAAGTTAGCGACAGCAGAAGCAGAGATGCTGCCGGTTATCCTCACCGCCACCCGAGCTCCCGATATTTGCCAGCTGGAGCTGCCTCACCGAGTGCCACCCGGTGAGGATTTATAGGAGTCCAGGTCTCCCTGAGGCAGCCAAGCAGCGTTGGCCAGGAACCCTCCTTACTTGTAATGATTGATGGACTCTGTTCCCTTCAGCTACAGCTCCCCTGCTATAGCAGAGCTTTTTGTAGTCAATGAAATGATTTAGAAACAAGACACCAGGAATGCAAATGCTTTGTGTCTAAGTCCCCTAGTTAGCATGGAGCAGCTAAACCCCTGGCCTAATTTAATTGCACATCCAAATTCCACATCCTTTAAAGGGTATCAGCAGATTTCGTTAAATTTCTTCATATTATCGTGTAATCTGTCAATTAGTTTTGTGTGCAACAGCAAACAACAAGGAGCTTTGTCTTAAGTAAAACATAAAACATTTACATCCCTCCTACAGCCTTTTCTTTGCCCATCATCGATTTAAAAAAGAAAAAACACAACCCTTCTTTTGTTTGCATTCATTCTCTTCTAAGAAGCAGGAGCATCTCCCATGCTTATCCACATGGAGCAGAAACATGCTGGACTTTTATGTCATACCTGTCTTGTATTTAGGAGCATTTCAGCAAGCCACTTGGATAATTTATGCTTCATTTTCCCCTCTGGAAAAAAAAAAACCAAAACCAAACACAACACTATTCTGTCCCTTACCAACAGATGAGCAATGAGAAATGGTTCATCAATGCCCATTGTAGTGCTCCAGCTTCGCGTGTGAAAAGGTCTCCAGAAACGCAAACTAGTCTATTTTTGTCAGTGAGAAATTAGACTGCCATTGCAGAAGGGCTGGAGTCGGGCACGGTCCAGGCTGGGCACCGGCTGCTCCTTTCAGAGACCGGCTCTGACTCTTGGGCTTGGAAAAGGGCTTGGAAAGGTCTCCCTCTCTCTGCATAGTCCGGGGACTCCTATTCCTACAGTATTTATTAGGCAACCCCTGTGGTACCGAGAAGCAATAGAAAGGCATTAAAACAAGTTAACATGTTTCATACAACATCGGTTTTCAAAGTGGGGCTTGTAAGTTATCCTTCAGTCCTGGCCACCAGCCTTCCCTTCTGGCTAGAGAGGAAACGAGGCTGAAAAATGCTTTTCGTCTGTTCTGCAAAACCAAAAAAATCCCTGTGTTTTGGGTAGGGGCAGGAAAATACCTTTGCATCACGCGCACACAGATCCAAAACTTCTGAAAAGGCGCAGACTTCTCCAAAAAAGCAGACCGAAGAGACATCTCAGCTATACCACCCACTAGAAGCAAAGAGGTCTAGACCTGGCAGTAGAGGATTTTGAGAAACAGGAAAGCATCCACCAGGTAACACCAAATTGCCAAAGTAAAGCATCACCTGGTACGATCAGAGCCAGATGAGAATGAAATGCTCATTAAAACAGGACTTATTCCTGAAAAGACTGAATGTAATGGGGTTCACCATGATCTGCATCAACTGGCAGAGATGATACGAAACAGCCCCACGACCTCCTCAGCACAAACAGCGACAGAGCTCGCTCTGCAACCATAACAGAGCTTGGTAATTTGAAAAAGCCTGAAATACAAACCAGCCTGCATTGCAGAAGGAGACTGTGAAACTCCTGAAGAGTTCCATAAATACAAATTAGCGAAGATAACTGTAGACAGCACTGAAAACTCGGCTCCATCCTGCTTTGCAATGTCATTTCTTGCCCGGTGTTGGAGCCGCACGCTACAAATCAGCTCCTCGCGTCCCTCTGTCTTGACGCCCCGTCCCCACACGTGGGGGATCCCCCGTGAACCC
This sequence comes from Aquila chrysaetos chrysaetos, assembly GCF_900496995.4. Taxonomy (NCBI): domain Eukaryota; kingdom Metazoa; phylum Chordata; class Aves; order Accipitriformes; family Accipitridae; genus Aquila; species Aquila chrysaetos. The sequence goes on along the minus strand of NC_044016.1, from coordinate 35,884,716 downwards.
CCAGTCTGCGCCGGGAGGAGCCAGGGCCCCCAGGAGCAGGCGAGGGCAGCACCGCAGATGGCGGGGGGGGCACAGCCCGGCGCCTCTTCACCTCAGCACGGCAAGCTGAAATTGCAGTAAAAACGTCTGACAATTAAAGAGAGAAAATAACAGGTCCCCGCACTCTGCGTGGCTCCCATCCCTGCCAGGCTCCTGTGAACTACAGCCGCGTGCTTGAAAATTAGACGGATTAATTATTGCTACAATTAGTAGTATCGTGAAGCATCTCTGGTGGCAGGAAGTAATATTGTCATAAACTTGTATCATCGCTCAATATTTTCAAATGAGCAGTTGGATCCACAGTTATCATCTCGATGCTTTCACCAGTGACATTGTAGGATGGAAAGCACAAAATTAATTAGCTTTTAGTTCAAGTCAGGCTAAACTCTCTCTCTCTCTGCCACATGCCGTCGCTGAAGCCAGGACTCTGTAAAGCTCCAAGAGGCGGTAAGCGTGGATGTGGAAGACACCAGCGTCCTGCGATGCACGGTTATGGCTGAGAGCAGGCGAAAACGCTCCCGGCGTTCAGCCTGGCTCTGACTGCGGGGACACAAGCGCCACTCGTGAGCACCGCGCGTAGCCTGCCGTGATTCCCAGCGTGGCCGTGGCAGGAGCCGGGGCTGCAGAGAACCATGCCGGATCCGCGGCCACTCCGCTGTGGTGAGACCCAACTGCAGAGCCAGCTCAGCCACCCGACACGCCGGGGGCACGTGCATGCACACACGAACATTTCGACTTTTTTTTTTTTTTTTTTTTTTTTTGGCATGGTGGGAAGGTAAAATCCTGCTAATCGTTCCATTCTCCCGCTTGCTCACCAAGAGCGCGTGGGCGCGTCCACGGGCCCCAGAGCCTTTCAAGGCACGGGCGAGATGGGCAGCACCTCCACGCCGCGATCTGGATCGAAGCCCGGGGCTGGGGGTGGCCGCGCTGCACCCGCGCCGTGCCAGCCTGAACACCTTAGCTGTGCACAGAGACCACGCAAGTTTCTGCCTTTCTCGCTAATGCCATCAGCTCACGTGTGCTTATTATATTTCAAATAATAGAGGAGCTTGCACGGCATCCCATACAACAGGGAGTTTAACCAATTAATTTAAGGCTTCAAAAGCAGCGGGTGTTCGATTCCACCCTGTTCCTGAGGTTTCCAACAAGCCACTCTGGGTGCTGCAGATCCAGCGCTCAGAGCTTTTCCCTTTTTCTTTATGTAATTTTGAAACCAGTATGTGCCTCGTTTGCAGTTAGCTGCTGGGTGTCATGTCTGTGGCTGTATCCTTCAAGACAGCTTTAAATACCAATGTCTCACTTTGCCACCAAGTCCACCCACTGTTTTTAAGCGGCTGGATCAAATTTAGGAGCAGTTTTAAGGTCACAGCACACTTCCCCGCGTCTCCTAGCGTCGATACGGCTTTTTGAGAGGCACGTGCGCAGCTCCATCACACCCAGCTCATGGGCAGTCAGGGCCTTGTTCGGGTACCCTGTGCGATACCCCAGCAAGTAACATGTATATGATATATAAGCAAGTAGATCAGAGGGGGAGACAGGTGACACCTCAAGTGCAGAGGTTGACCTACCGGAAAGGTTTATTTATACTCTCCCACCTTGTGGATTTGTTTCACCAACAAACGTGAACTGGCAAGAAGCAGGTCCGAGCTTAACTACATCTTCTACCCCATATCCCCTTTAACAAGGCAAAATAAATATATTTCTGCTTTGGAATTAAGAGGAGCGATACTCTTCTTCCCTGTTGCTTTCCAAATGAAGCTCCCGAAAGCCATTTTTGAAGCTTCCTGGTTGCATTTCCAAACCTGCTCCCCCTCTGTGCTCTGGAGAAATGGATTAAACGAGCCCTTTGAAGTGCTGCTGCTCGCGAGCCACTCCGGGACGAGCTCGGCTCAGCTTTTTGTCACACGCTGGAAGGAGGACAGCAACCCCTACTCGCCTTCCGATCTCCCTCTCATCCCACAGGTGCCGAGGGGACACGGGGCTGGAGCCAACGCACACCCCGAGGTGGGACGGGGTGCTCTCCCACCGCCTCCCTCCGAAAGCGATGCCCAGCTCGAGAGCAAGCCCCTCGCAGCCGGTGCGAGCCCTCTCCCCCCTGCCTCATCCCCGTCCTCCGCTCAAGCACATCTGCCCGGCACGGGGGCAGCATCCCACAAGCCGTCCCATCCTCCCGGGTGCCCGGCAATGGTGCACGGCCAGTGACCGCCTGCGCGGGTCCCTGCGGTTAGCACCTTACAGGCTGGACCCTTGACTTGGTATCACCAGATTTGCAGCATCTTGCAAAAACTCCCAGGACCAAACCTTGCACATACGGGCAAAACGCCGTCACGGGGCAAATGCTGCGCCACACGCGTGAATTCCCCCGCGCAGGGAGCCTGACAGCCAACGCAGGCTAAGCCACCAGCATCTCCTGCCAGCACGTTAAAGGCCTAAAACCTGTCAAGCATTGCACAACAGGCAAGTTTTAATATTGAGAATATTCATCTCCAGCCATTTCTAGTTAATGGAACAAAGCAAACTGTCGAGAAAAATGGGAACATTACAGTAAAAACAACAACAAATTAAACTCTAATGCAATTAGAGAGCAATTAGGGATCTATCCTCTGGGAGCATTTCGGAACTCTTGGTCTTTCTCAAAAATCTGATCTCTCTGCAACTTTCTTTCTTTCTAATTAATAAATGAAGAAGCGAATGGCATGGCTCCCCCCACAGTCCCCTGCAAAATGCCATCTCCTGCTCTGCAGGAGCAGAAGGTGGTGGCAGGTAGAAGCGTTCACACCTCTGAGCTGAGGAGAAATGCAGCTGTCAGCAGAACAAGGTGCAAATGCAGGGAGAACAGAAATCGTCGCCTCTGTCTGTTGCAAGGTGACCAGAAATGCAAAGACCCAAATGCTCTTGTGCAAGAGCCAGGCTGAGCCGGCAGGAGCAGACAGCGGAGCATGAGCGACCCTGGAAAACACTTTGTTTTCCTATACACAGCTCCCACAAAAGCCACAGCCCAGAAAAATACATATTTAATTCCTCTTGACTTTTTAAACTTACCCACGCATATATGCCTATAGATAAGCACCCACTTAACCAAAATGCTCAAGTACGCTGCAGAACGGAGCAGAATGCCCTTTGGGCATCGGTCTCTGCTGCGTCCTGGGCAGGGCACAAGGAGCCTTCAGCAGCCCAGGGTGGTCCGGGTGCCCCACGACCTGCGCACTGCCTGGGCTCGCCTCTCCGCCGCCCCAGCAAGTCTGGAAAGGAGCGTTTGGCACGTCCTTCCCTGGAGGGCAGGGGACATTGAGTGCGGTGCCAACAAAGCGCCCAAGAAATCGCAGAGCTGAAACAAAGGGGCAAAGATGCACCATCCCATTAAGCCAGTGCCTCTCCTCTCTCATCCACAAGCTGCCTGAAGGTCACAGCTGCAAAACCGACAGAGCAAAGCCTGGCTCCCTTAAACCTTCCTTCAGGGGATGCAAACACAGTAAATGCTCTCTGCAGAGGAGAGGATGGCATGGCGTGGAGGAAAGCCTTCCTCCTCATCTCCTGAAGCTGCTGCTATTCCTGGGGGCAGCCCCGTCTGCACTATGCAACTCCAGTACTCGTCAGCGAGGGGTGTTTTTCACACTTTGTAAGGAATAATAAAGCTTCCATATGTCCTGCTACCTGCCCGGCAGCTGTCAGGGAGATGACCCCCTATGTGTTCAGCTGTGTAATGGAGAGAGGTGGGAGCCTTGACCTTCATCTGTTTCTGTACCCAAATCCACCCTTGGGAACACCAGTAGCCCCATTTTGGCCTAGAAATTGGCCCAGTTCTGATCTCTCAAACCAGTTCTGGATCTCAAGTCGCACCTCTTTCCTTGGGAGCTTAACCCAGATAAAGCGAGACACCCAGATCTGACAGTGCCCGGGCCACCCAGTGCAAGGAGCAGCCAGGAGCAGCCCCAGGAGCCCTGACCTTGCCTGGCCATCTCAGACCTTGCAGCGATTTCCGAGGGTCTTCTGGGAGCCCTCCCGACTCTTAAGAACACCTTGCAGTGAAAAAGGGGCTGATTAAAGACCCAGGGATCTGAAAAAGATGCCAACTTTTGGTCAAAAGTTGCTTCTTGCAAAGGAATAACTCTCAAAAAATCCCCAATGTTATTGTCTACATTTGATCACTGATGGGGGGGGTGAGGGCTGTTTGCTGGTGGCCTTGGGGATTTTTTCCTCCTCCCAACAGCAAAACCCCTGCAGGGAGGGATGATAAATCCATAGCTGGACCAGAGCTGGCCATCAGCATTCCCAGGTAAATCTCTGGGCATGAAGAGGGGGACTCAGGTGGTGCAGTGCCATACACCGAGCCATAAATCCCCCAGAGAGAGAAAGCTGGGCTGCTCACTGGGAACAAGGTGCTAAGTCAGCACGGATCAACCGGCTGCACCAATTCCTTTCCAAACTGGAAGCAGCAAATAAACCAGAACCAGGCAAATACCAGCAAAACGTCACCATACCTAGACAACACATTTTCAAGAAGGGCTAGTCAGCAATGCTGTGAACAGCTAGGGAGGCCTGCCAGGGGTGTAGTATATGCTCTACAGCACACCTGGGAAAGTGGAAACGCAGCAGCACTCAATTTCCTCTGGGCTTTTCAGCACAGGAGAGGGCAGAGCAGGGCAGAAAAGCCTGAGGGAGGAAGGCTGGATGCGGGAGGAAAGTTAAGACAGTGCAACTCAGAGCCAAGTGAAGTGACTTCTGAAACGTGCCCACTCAAGTCAGCCAGGTACACACAGAAGTGGGGTGCAAACCGCTATGTACGGACAAGGATTAATTATTTGGAGTGACTCAGAAGTGACTAAGAATGAACAGATAAAATCAATTGGGAGAGGTGGAAATCAAGCCAAATTTTGGAACAGTCCCCCCCCCAGGATGCAGCCAGAAGGCAGGATCCTCCCCAGGGAAAGCGATTCAGGAGGTGCCAGAGCAGGTGCAGGAGCACTGGGATTAGGAGGTTTATAATCGACAGGTCTACTCTGCTCTGGGAGTAATAAAGGATTCCTGCCCTCCTGCTTCTGATAAAATTGGGGGGAAAGACCCGTTTTCACTCTAGAGAGCTCCTGTACTGCCCCTCCCTCCTGTCCCTTCCTACAGTAGATGAGTCACCGTCTGGAACCTTTATCAAAATACCTCTTACAAAATTGTTTATCAAGACCCTCCCATTCCCCACCTCACAGCAGAGTGCAAGGAGAAGTGGCAGGGGATGCTCCAGGTCACTGTCCCTTTCCTGTGGAATGACGAGAGCCCCAAAGCTGAAACTCCTCTGCCCTGCATCCCCCCCTTCCAAGCTGCCCCTCTCCAGCAGCATCGCCCTGCTCCCCTGGGCTCACCTCTTACATTTCAGAGCCAGTTGTTTGTGTTTTGCAGATGGATTGCACGTGCTCATGCGAGAGCCAACGGCACAATCTCATGCAGAAAATGTAAACCGGCGATTTTTAACCGTCTCCTCAAGGCTTTGCAAACCTTTTTCTTCACCCAGTGCTGCACGCTAAGGTCACTTCAACATCAGAGGAGGGCAAAAGGAGAGCGTGGCTGTCCTTTGGGCAGCCGTCGGAGCATGTTTAACATCAGGAACCGAGGGGGCACTGCCCAGGTCTGGTATCACTAATCAACGGATACAGATCGCCAGCAATTCAGACGGCTCGAGGGCCGGTTACTGGAGATCTTTCACGCAGCCCAAACCAGCAGTCACCTCGCTCATGCTGCATAAGGGACAGCTTTTGCTTGGGCTCTCGGACCCACGGACAGCTCCGGCGCAACACGTGGGGCCAGCCAGCCCCACGGAGATGCACGGCCCGATCCCCCCTTCGCCGGCACCGTGCGGCCGCACAGGCTGGCGGCCGACTTCCCACCCGTGCTGCGGGCAGGGGGGTCAGGGCTGTCCCCGGGGACGGCAGCCCCCAGCCCCCTGCGCTCAGCTGCCTCCCTGGAAACCTGCTTTTCCTCTCTAAGCGGTGCCCACTTGGGAAGTTCTCCAAACTTCCCAAGCAACAGAGAGAATAGGGCCGTTTTCCCGCATCTGCGGACACCCATGCTCGCACCCCGCAGCCCTAGGACCGCCCCCCACCAGCCCCACACTGGGCTGTGGGGGTGCCTGCGTTCTGGAAGAGCACCCTGAGTTCCCACCGACCGGCTGGGAAAAGACCCCTTATAACGCGGGGCCGGACCCCCTCGCCCAGCGCCTGCCACGGGTCGTGGCGGGGGGGGGGGGGACAGAAACGCGGCCGGCACAGGCACCAGCCCCCCCCGCCGCGGGCTGGACCCCCCATCACGGGCTCCCCCTCCACAGCGGCCCTCAAACCCTCTCCGGCAGCCGATCCCAGCGAGCGGCACGGATTCCCCCTCCCGCTGCTCCCCCCCCCCGCAAACGCTATCCTTAACAGCTCCCCATTTCCCGATAAACTTTCCTCCAACTCTAATCAACAGATTCAAGCAACAAGCGACAAGCCCTGCCGGGGATGCGTTGGTACCTTCGTGCCGGAGCTGCTCCAGCGATGCTGCCGGAGCAGGCGCACGCCGGAGCTGCGAGCAGGGTTCTCCTCTCCCCACGCAGCTCTTCCAGCAGCCCAGGCCAACTGTGCTGGGAAGGCGCTGGGCGATGCTCCGCTGGAGCTCCAGCTCCACCCCTAGCAGCAACGATTGGCTCCGCCGCGCTCTGCAAGGCTGCACCGGCTCCAGCAACCTCCCTCCGCATCCAGCTCCTACTATCGTATCGGCAAGAGCTTCTCCAGGACCGATTCCCACGGCCGGAGAAAGGCCCTGGGCTTTGGGCAGGCTCGGCAGGTCAGGGAAAGGCAGAGCTGGCCGATGCAGAGCCTAAAGCAGAGCACCTGAAACGGTGTGAAAATACACGGATGGGTAAATCTGGTTTGCAGGGCAGAGGCTGCCAAGGGTATCGCAGGCTCCAGGGGAAACGTGTTTATTTCCCGATTCATACTTTTGCAGGTGACGCGCTTATTTTAATACCTTTGGGTTTAGGGAGCGAGCACGCCTCGCGCTGCAGGCGCCCGCCACGTGCCGCGCCGAGGGACGGTGGGAGGCAAGCCCCCCCATGGGGATGAAGGGCAGGGACAGCTTTCTCAAAGCAGTGGCCAGAGGAGAGCAGATACCAAAGGGAATGGGACGGGTTCATCTTCAGCCAAAGGATAGTCACAGCCTCCCTTGGGCAGGACTGATGGGACACAGAAGTCAACCATAGAATCACAGAATCATTTAGGTTGGAAAAGAGCTTCAAGATCGAGTCCAACCGTCAACCGTGCCCACTAAACCATGTTCTGAAGTGCCTTGTCTATGCGCTTTTTGAATACCTCCAGGGACGGCGACTCAACCACTTCCCTGGGCAGCCTGTTCCAATGCCTGACAACCCTTTCAGTAAAGAAATTTTTCCCAACATCCAACCTAAACCTCCCCTGCTGCAACTTGAGGCCGTTTCCTCTTGTCCTATCTCCAGCCACCTGACAGAAGAGGCCAGCACCCACCTCGCTACAACCCCCTTTCAGGTTGGAACAAGCACCCAAGGCCAGGGGCAGAGCAGAGGAGGGCAAGGCAATAAACAGGGAAAGGAGCAATCAGGGGGATGCAGACCCCTGCAAGCCACACGCGATGAGAAGACAATCCCTAATACAGCACCACGCACACATGCCCAGGAGTCTGTAATACACAGCCAGGCTTAAACCAAACCAATCTCCCCAGTCTGAAATCCAGTAAGAGCTGAATCTAGAAAGAAAGTTGACTTTCCTTATTGTATCCTCCAGGCAAAGCCACTTCAGAGTTCAGACTGAAAGGTCTGAAAACCAGGGTGTAGACAAGCACAATCCCATACAGTTCCCCTCTGCTGACGCAAAACTTCAGAGGCAATGTCATCTCACTACCCTCCTTTCTGCTTATAACGAAGTAAGGAGGGCGAGGACCAGCTTGGCACCGTGGAGGGTTTCTGTCCCAGCTTTGCTGAACTGGCAGGCACCTCAGCTGCCAGCCCATGAGCCTTACTCCTTGCAGGTTAGTTAAGAAATGGGGACACGATGGAGCAGAGGGAGGTTGCGCTCCAAGCCTTGTGGGGTGACATTTCCAACCTGCGATGCATACGCAAACAACGAGAAAAGCAGTTAATCTGGGTCTGCTTCACCTCCCTCTGTTCCCATAATGTCTCTCAGCAGGGATGAGGGTGCTGGGTGTCTGCAGGGGAGGGGAGATGTCTCAAAGGTCTTTGCAGCTCAAGGCAATAGGGGCTTGCACCCTGGAGGAACTGGGGGATACTCGTCTTGCACGCCGAGATGTGGAAAGGCTCCTTTATGTCTTCACTTCCAAAGCCAGGTAAACCAAGCACGCTTCATTCCCCTTCTGAACATTTGGCCGATCAAAGCGATTACAGGCCTCCCGCTTCTCTCACGAAAGAGCTCTGCTGTCTAGGTATCACTTTGCCAGAGCCCGATAAAAATGCTGTATCTTAAGCGATGCGCCTTATTGGAAAGCATATGTTGCATACATAACAGAGTAATAGCAAAATCTGACTGGTACCCTGGGCAAGAGGTCTCCAGGCACTTACAGATTAGCTACGGCTGATGGTCGCTAAGGGGGTGTGCCTGGAGTACCTTTAAGAAGTGAGTCTATTTAGTTGGATTTGCGTCTGTTAAATATACCTTGCAGTCTCAGGGATTTTGTTTGTGCAAAGTAGCTGGCTGAGCCACACTGCTGCACTTTTGCTATCGGGTATCTGGAGCCTCACCTAGGTGGTGAAATGGACTTTAAATCAGCCTCTATCACAAAAACGTTAGAAAGAAAAGAAAAGACTTCACCAGCAATTTTTCCATTTCCAGCTTAATCTTCTTGACAGCAGTTTTACAAACTATCTGAGCTGTGATGCTTCATGTTCCTGCTTGGGTCTGTAGCTGTAAAAAAAACAACTGCTAAGGAGCATTTAAGCCATGCATCTAAGCCTCCAAAATTGACACAAACTCCTTAGAGCTGCCACCTGGAGCCTCAGATACTTCAGTGCTGAGAAGGGCAGATCAGACAATATTTGCAATGATGCAGCTGCCATCCAGGGAAGAGATATTTCTTAAATCTCTTCCTCACTTTTTTTTTAGGATTATATATTTCCCAGGAGCATCCCATGCTCCCTCGTAATGGCAGCATCAGCACAAGAAATGTTGGAAATAACTTACAAATGAATAAATCCTTTAAAATTTTTCAAGGTGCACACTCTCACCATCTAGCACACTCACCCCGTCCATCGCAGAGCACTAGCCACCTTTCTTCACATTCGCCTGTGGCTCCTTGACCCAGTGAGCATTTCGGGACGCTGCCTGCTCCCCAGCCACCAGAAAGGGATACGAGGGTTTTCACACACCGCACCATTGCTGGAAAAAGCTCTGTGCCAGCATCCAGCAGCAGCTTCGGGGGCATTCAGCTGCCTTGCTGATACGGCTGCGGGGCCAGCACACCCCATCACCCCAAACCCAGGCAACTGGGGAAACCCCAGGCCAGTCCAGAGACCGAGCTCTGCACTCTTGGCAGAGAAATGAAGGGAGATAACCAAACCCCGAGCAGGCTGTACGGCTCCCCACCGGCCGGGAGAAAACATGCCTGCCGCACGGAGGCTGCTCTTACCACGCAGGGACCAGGAACCTTTCCTCTCCCTGGGGCTGCAAAGCCCCAAAACGCTTCCCGAGGTCTCCCCGAGAGCCTGGCAGCGTCCCCACGGTGCCAGCATGGCACAGCCTGGGGGGCCCACACAAGGCTCCTTAGACAAAACACCTCCGATCAAAACTCTCTTTGGCAGAAAATAACGGCGAGAATGAGTAATTCGTTACTGCCCTCCTTTGTGCCAAAGAAAAAGGCTCGCCCCATGGCTCTCTCCGATAGACTTGAGCGGCCTTGGCTTTGAACAAAGTGCAGCACTGGAAAATTCAGCTTTTGCTCCATCCCAGCACCCTGCCAGGGCTCAGGAATGTGTTTACTGGCCCTGCGCTGGGCTAACTTTGGAACAACCTGAAACACATCAAAACAAGGAGCTGTAAAGCAGCAGCTGTGATTGATTAATCACAGTAGTGAAGCTGAAGGGTTTGATCATTTTCAAAAGCTCTTTAACATCTTATTCTCCAAAGAAGGAGAGGTTACCGCAGCCACAGAACAAAGCAGAGCTCAAACTAGAGCCGTTTCCTCCCGGGAAAGGCTCTGGACAGGCTGTGCTGCCTCGTACCGTGCCTCTGGGAAGCAGGAGATCAAGACAGATGAGTGAACTCGCCACGCTGCTGCCGGCTGGGAAGGAAACAGTCTGACTGACATCTCGGCCGGGTTCTCGAGATGTTCATGTGCCACCTACACAGGGAGACCGCTCGCCAGCGTGCACGGCCTGATCCTGCACAGGCTGCGAGCCCCCAGTGGCTGTTTACATACCCTGAGCCTGATGCACGCAGCATTGCATGAGCCAGCCAGGGCATTTTTTTCCCCTCGGAGTAGCCCGGTCAAGCCAGGTCCAGTCCGTTTCTGCCGGTGGGCACTGTCTGGGAGACCTCTGCTCTCATACCTCATCCCCGCACGTCCTTGCTGCCGGAGGGACCGGAGCATGCACAGTCCCCGCTAAAAATCCCAACCTGCAAAGGGCATCAGTTACTCTCTGCCTCGAGAGGGAGGCACATACCTTCCCTTGCTTGCAGGCAGACACCGACAGCCCTGCAGCCGAGTGAATAATTGAATTTCCCAGCCAACCTCCTCGCCCAGAGGAAGCTTACCCTTCCTCTCGCACACATTACGGCTATGAAATATTTTAGATTCCTTGTATTTTTATGGGAACACTACATTTTTTCCCTTCCAGAAAGAAAAAATTCATTTCTCTCTAATTTGACTCTGGTGGGCAGTCACATTGATTAATTTGGCTATTCCACCAGCCCCGCTTCCTCCCAAAGGCCGAGCTAAGCCCTGTCCGTAGCAAGCACATGCTACAGTAACCATCACCCCACAGGGCTGTTCAGGCAAATATTTTTCAACCAGCAGTTAAATAACAGAACTGCTATCTGGTCAGCAATTAATTGGCGTAAACATCAGGGTGCACAGGGGGCCAAGCTCCCTGCGGCGGTGCTAAAGGACCAGCCCTCGTGCAGTACGCAGCTGCAGCACCGCATGGGTCCAGCTGCACGGGACCCCCCAGCCCCAGGGCAGCAGACTGCCATGCCCACTGAATCAGGGCCCTGCTGTGCAAGGACAGCAGCAAGGACAATTAAATATACCTGCCCTGGTACCCAGAGGCTTTGAGCTTGCATCTTTGCGTTTGCCTCTGGGCTGGCAGCAGGAACGCCTCTTTCCAGGTGGATTCCTCTCCGTATCAGTGCACTCAAGATACAAGGACCAGTCACTCGACCCTTGAATGTTCTCACTTGCTTAGGCATGTCAAATGTGGTCATGCTGGTCCAGTCTAAAGCACGCTTAATGAACACTTGGCATTTACACGGCATTTCATGCTTCCAGACTGGTGTAATTACCTGGAGTCCTGCAGCAAACTTTGCAGTGCTGACACAGGCTAAAGAGACGGACGACGCAAACACAAAAACCCCAGAGAAGGGAGAGGTACAGCCTCGAGGTGTCTGAATAAACCCAGCACCCTTCACCTTCCTTCTCACCAGAGAAGACGAGCTCCTTGCTCTTCCAAACACCTCCAAGCAGATCTCACTCATGCAGCCGGGGGACGAGGGGCAGTCCGCGGGCGGGAGGGTGACCCCCAAAGCCCAGTGCCACAAGGCAGGGTGCCTTCTGCACCAACACGAGCACAAGTAGCTGGCGGGCTGGGACCCGGGATGCTCTGCTTCCAGCGCTGCTGCTAGACTTGTGACTGCCAAAAATGGAAACCGGATTTTCCCCAATGAAACCCCAGGTCCGACCGTCTGCTACTAATCTACCGCTTTGCTGTGACATCCAGTTCCTGAGGCACTACATAGCTCAGTGAATAATTATAAAAATCTCCAGAAATAAACAAGATTTTTGTCACAGTTGTAAGCACAGCTCCACGTTGCTTTGCTGCCCGGGAGAACACACCATTGCTTTGGTTCTCTTTTGTTCTAAGACCACGCATTAGCACTATGGCAAGCGTGGAAGTGTAACTTGTGGCACGGTGTGGCCAGAGGAGAAATGAGAACCAGGCCCTGCAAGACTATTGATCTGCCCTTGGTGTAAAAGCTCAGTTTGCCCCCCTTTCCCCAAGGGAGGAAAAAAAGAAACCTGCTGTCCTCAAGACCATTCTCTTAATTAGCAGCCACTGCACAGGTCAAGGGGCATGGCAAAGGCACTGGGTGGAAGGGAAATAAGCAAAGTAAAATCAGTACTTGGGTTTTTCACAAGGCACGGGCAGGCCCAGCTCCCGTGTGCATTCACAGCTCAGTGCCTGCACATCAGAGCATGTCAAAGGACACTGCAAAATCCGCCCAAGCTCATCATAACCAGGACTAGCTAGGTGTAGGTCACCTTGTCAGACAGAGGGGGGACTGCTGGAAGTAGCTGCATTTTGCATTTTATAAATCTACATCCCATCTCATTCCAGTAAAACAATTGACACATGGCGAATGCCACGCTGTCCAGGGGACAGCAAAGGGCATCGTTCCAGGCCTTCCCCCGAAACACCACTAATCGGACGTCAGCCTGTGGATTCAGAGTGAATTCTGGAGAGAGGATAGATGATGCTCTACTGTGCAATGCAGCAATATCTGCCGTTCCTCTCGGCGTTTGCTATTTCCCTTCCCTCCCTTGGGCTATACTGTGCTATCCACGTTCTATTTTCTGAGCTGGCAGGCATGGGGGAGTGAAGAGGAGAGGAAACCGTAGGCTAAGGCACAGTCACCTGCGCATTGTTTATGAGACATCCTTGCAGCAAACTGCCTGAACTGGGACCTCATTTCCAATGAGACGTGGGACAAACTAAACTGCCGGCACCCCCCCCCCCCTCTGCCGTGCCACCGGCACAGGAGACTGCAGGCAGGTGAAAGCTGCTGCACTTGCCAGAGCAGCCTCCAGCTCTGCTGCCACTCCTCTCCCAAATCTAATTCCCGTTTCCGATTAAAGCAGAGATTGCAGATTGATGCAGAGCACAAAGCAGCACCGGCTCGGGGAGCGGCAGCTGCTCAGCATATCTGGAGAAAGAAGACAGAGGCTTGAGCAAAGCTTCGTATCGGAGTTCACAAACCCTGTGGCCACGTGCACGCAGCATAAGGCCGTTCTTTTAGCAAGGCCAAGGTGCAAAGCTAAAGCAGGGCTAAACATTACCCTAATTGTGCTGCCCCTATTGTCCACCTCTTTCAGCAGCAGAGGATCTGCCCTGGGAGAAATGCTATTTGGCGTGAAAGTAAGAGGCTCAGGCTCCAAGACGGGCACACTCGGGCTCTGCGCCTTGACCAGATGCTTTACGCTTGCCCCACACAAGGCTCGCTCCGCTCAGCCCTGCGTGCAGGCTCTCCCCAGCTTTCTCCTGGCAGAGCCTGAGGTCTCACCCGGCTGCCTCGGGCACAGCGAGGAGCCCACCCTCTGTGCACCAAGAGCAGCAGCAAGCAAGCCTCCTTCTTGGACCTGGGCAGTCCCTGTTCCTTTGAGATGGTAACAGCTCAGATTCTCTTCCGAGGCATGATGCCCTTTAGACTTCTCCTTCCCTGACATTCAGCATGAATTGGAGCAGGCAGCAGCAGGTTTTTTTGAAAAACCAGGTTTGCTAAGTGTGTTTAAAGTACTACCTGCTTCTTCACTGAGGTTTGTGGGCCCTTCTGCCAGCTTGTGCTGTTTGAAACAACCTGAACTAGTGGCTGACCCTGGCTCCATCACACTGTTAAACACGCCTGTGGGATGTCCCTAGATAGGTTACTTTGATTTCGTTAGCTCATCCTCAACTGCAGTTTTTAATCCTCAGGATAACAAAAGGCTGAACTGTAGCCGCCTTCCAGGATCTCAGACTCTGGCAGAGCATCTTTAGCTCTGTGCATAAGAATTGCAGCACCCAGGGAGCTTAAACAAAGAGCCCCAGGCAGCCCCAGCCTGAAACACTGGGAACAATGCCATCGTTCACAGATAGGGGAAGATGTTTGGAAATGCAATTTCCGAGGTCACCTTTTATCATCCAGGCAAACCATAGGCACAGGGTAGAGCCGGAGCGCTGCTTTTGTCAGCCAAAGCCAGCACTGGGGACTTCCCGCAATTACAAAACAGCGGTTTTCAGAATTTCAACAGGTCCTCTCCCACCTCCCGGGTGCAAGCCCCAGCAGCTGAACCCCAGAGGAGGCAGAGCGCAGCCAGCTGCCCACCAGGACTCTTTGCGAGGGATTTCAGTCCTGTCCCTGAGGACTGGAAGGCTCGGTCCACTAATCTCAGAGGCTAAAATAATTTTACGCTTTCTTCTGAGAAATCCTCACAGCAAAGCCTGGAAGACGCAGCGAGCCCAGACAGAAACATATTTCCCCTGTGGTTACCCTGATGCCTGACTGCCAGCACACAGACATGCAATTTGTGCCTCACTAGGCAAAACCCAGTGAAGTGTTTAACTTGACAACAGGAGTATTTCTTTGAACACTACCACCTCAGCTGACCCCAGCACAACATCACAGGCTCCCCCAGCACCTCGCCAGCACCCACTCCTGCAGCTGCCCGCAACTCCACTTCCCAGCAATCGTTACCTCTACACCAGTTCTGCAGGTTCCTCACGCACAATTTAACATCCAGCAGTCCTTCATCGCACCCTCTTTTTGCTGCTTCAGAAAACTTGGGAGTTTTTCCCCACTCCCTCTTACAGCAGACTAGCACAAAAGCTGCCCTTGTGCAGGGAGCCATCGAGTGGGCAGCCGAGGTCTGGCACAGAGGGCAAAGCCCAGGCGCTGGGAGACAGCGCGGAGATGGACCCCCTCAAGTGGAAAGCCTGGCAGAAAGATTGGCTCTTGCACAGGGAAAACGTGGACCTTAACACAGGCAGAGCTGCATCTCAGAAGCTTGTGAATAACAGCCTTGCTTGGTCTATAGCTCACTAAGCATTGCTAACGCCCCAGTTTTTCCTTTGGCTTAGAGACACAGGGACCAATCTCTCTGCCCACACCACTAGCATTAATCTAGAGTTAGGGAGTGATAACACACAGAACGGAACAGATACGGCTGTCGCAGGAGTCCCTGGGTGGGAGGAGAGGTGAGTAACAAACCCTTACCTGCCAAAGCATCCTGAAAACTCCCTGATGGCTGAGACCAGGCATAAGGAGATGGTTGGGTGGACGCTGGGCACAAGCTACCAGCCCCAAGCACAGACACAGGCACAGACAGCGCTCCCAGCTTACGCTCCCCGCTCTATTATCCCCTGCCCTCCGCTGCTGCAGCGCTGCCAGCCCAAAGAGCAGCTGGAGCTGGGGGAAATCAGGCCAGTGGCTATCAGTGGTCGGCCAGGACAGCCCATGGCGATGGGAGATGCAGACCAGCTGGGCAGGCATCACATCAGCCTTCCTCCCGAGAAAGCCCAGCAGACAACGCGCCCATGCTGTCATTCTGGTTGCACCTGGGTGCTCAGGGCTGCACAGGAGAGGGAAGCTTGGGTGTTAATTGCTGAAATGGATCCCAGTTACCCTGTAACTGGTTACCCTACACAGGGTGCAGCGCTGCTGGAGGATCACCCCACAACGGATCGGCAGAGCGGGCTCAGCAGGGAGGTGGGGCAACCTGGTTAGGAAGGGAGCACATCGCAACGCGGAGCTCTGCCCGCAGATCCTTCTGTGCAAAACCTGACACCAGCCTCGCATGCACTGCACTGCTGCAAAGGTCCCTTTGTCACTGGATTATCTGTATTGGTGTTTTCCCAACACAAAACAAGCTTTGCCTGGACCTCCGTCGCTGTGGCACAGCGCATTTGGCTTGCTTTACTAGCAGCCACACGAATACTTGCTCCATTATCCTCCCCAGGCAGGCTCGAGCATTTACCAAGTTTGTCTCCTGCATTGCTAAGGGTGCTTGCTGCTAACACTAAACCAGTGGACCGGGGCTCTCCAGCTCCGTGGACAAGAGATGAACACATATCAGCAAACAGCCAGCCCAGTCCCAAGGTGTAGAGTATTAACAACAGGCTGTCAGATACGGTTTGTCACTGCTAATTTATCAGAAGGGCCATTTTGATTGGTTTCAATGCCTTTCCCCGGGACACTGAGGAAAAGGAGAGCTGAGTCGATTCATTATTGTTCCTTGACTGAAACCTGCTCCAGCCCTGGGCTCTGCACTGGCTGCTGGTGGGTCCCAGTGGCAGAGGGAGCCTGTGGACACAGGTAGGACAGGACTCCCCCCAGGACACCTCAAAGCCTAGGATGGTGACAGCCTACGGAGGATGTCCAAAGCGATCCCCTGTGGCAAGTCCAGAGGGTGATACCTTGGTCAGAGTGGACAGTTTGCATCTCTCTGCATACGGCCAGAAGGGAGTTTCCCTCCCAGAAGCAAATTACTTTCTCCGATTTGGGCCCCACAATACTTATTGCACCAGGAGTAATTTCCATACCCACCCTAGCCCAATATGCAGGGTACTGTTTGTCTGCCTCGCTATAAATAGTTTCTAGCACTGCCGAGCAAGGATTAATGACTTTTCTAATTATACCACCATCAGTTGGTGACAGGGGAATGATACTGTGCAGATGTCTGAGCCCACTCACCCAGTACATGGCTGGGTTGCTCTGTGCAGAACATACCCGTATGTTATTTCATAATTCCAAGGAATATCAAGTCACGAGTGCAGCAAAGAGAAGAAAAGGTATTCCTTAACATTAAATAAGACACATCTGGAAACCATATCTACTCCAAGTTACTAAAAAGAATCCTATCAGTTTTGGGTGGCGTCTTGCAGAGCTGCATTTCCAGGTAAACATTATCTGTGATTTGTACAATCTCAAAGTACCGCCCCATCTGAGTACAAAGACGACGTGTTTCATATCAGCTTCCCAATTAACCCTTGGTTTTAAATTGGCTTGCCTTATTTACTAGGCAAGTGCTTTCTTTGTCCGACTGAAAAGAAGCATTTTTCACATGCCTGCACTACCCAGGCCACAGCAAGACTGATCCCTGCACTGTTACACAGCTGCTCACGTTTCACCAGCTTGTGGCAGCCCTTGCAGACCCAAGCTGTAAAACCGGTTGTCCTTTGTCCAAACATTCCTTTTCCACATAACTTGCTAACAGTGCACACAAGAATTTTCTGTTGAAGGGCTCTTACTTAAAAAAATGCTTATAATAGGAAAGCACATCTTGCAACACCTGGTGGTAGTTTCAGTCCACCTTCTGCATTTTAAGTTTTCCTATTTTATGACGGCATGAACAAGATGCAGTTTCAGAGGGGAGTATAGTATTTTGGTGCCTAAATAACTCTTCATTTTCTGAACGGTTGATGGCTATGGCAAAAAACATTTTCTCCTGAGGCCACAGCAGGTGCATGATTTGCCTGGAAAATTACTGGAAAACTTAACAGCTAAGGAGCACTTCGTTCAGCAACCGCAGCACTGAAAGTTTCAATCTGCAGGTCCCTAACAATGTGGCAGGGGCAGACAAGCCCGGCTTCCCTCTGCCATCTGGGCTCCAAGAGCGGGATTTTCTATCCAGTGTACTAGACTCTGTTGGGCTTCCGAAATAGCCTTGCTTTGCAAGAGCTCCCAGAAGGGAAGGGATCAGGCGAGTGATTTCACCCAGTCATTTGGAAACAAGTCACTCCTTGCAGCAGAGATCCTGCCCTTTGTCGGGTCTAATTTAAGGCAATAAATTCTATCAGTTCGACAAGGCGATACCTTAGGTCCCGCAGCTCGGGTTAAAGGAATCGCTGTGGGTTTCGGATGTCGGCACGAGAAAGCGGGTCCGTGCAGTCCCCGCGCCTGGGTCCCGCGGGGGACCGCCCTGCCAGCACCCTCCGGGTGACGCTGCCGGGACAGAGCAGCCCGGCGCGATGCCACCCGGGGAGGACCAACGCAGCCGGCTCGGGCTTCGAGGCAAGCGAGCGCAAGGCCGGCCGTCCCCCAGCCTCACACCGCCGCATTTCTCACACCTTCCCCGGGAAGCTGCGACGCGTGGCCGCCGGCCCCGCTGCCGCCGAGAGGGGCTCGGCCCCCGTCGCCATATGGCAGCTCCTGTCCTCCGGCTCTGAAGCATCGCTTCGTTTCTGTTCCGCCGCCAACCTCGTCAGAGTGCCCCAGAAACCACTGCTGCTATTTTTAGAGGGCTAACAAATACCTCTAGGAAAAAATAATCCACTGGTACATGACTCCTTTTCAGTCCAACACTCAACAAACAGCCGCAGCATCAGTCCGGTAGCTGTAAAGATGAAATGCCAACTGATGAACTCCATCTCCCCTCACCCACCTGCCCATAGTGAATGAACACGAGAAAACAACTAACCTTCTATTTGGTTGCCAGGGTTTCTCATTTTTATGTATAACTGTGTATTTATAGTGCCCCTTGCTATCAAAAATGAGCAAAGGGAACAGCAGATAAGACAGCCCGGCAGAATTGTTTCTCAACGGAATGTTTTTCAGTTTTCCATGAGGCGTCAGCAGGTCTTTAAAGTCTTTTTATTGCGTTCTGCGTTAGATGCAAAATCGTATTTCAAAGTCACTTTAACTTTGAAAAAACAAAATGCAGATTCTGTACTGTGCCACCTGCAAACAGCAGAGGCATGACCCACATTAGAGAGAAACTTCTAACAGAGGGAGGGAGCTTTGCAGACAAGACCGGGCCATTTAAAACATTTTAAAAATAAAAGGTCACAGGGAAATTGCTGCCTTCCTAATGATAGCATTCGCTCTAGTGTTACCACGCCACAACTCAGGTTCCTAATTCAAATTGTCATTAAGCCTTGCTGCAGGCCCCATAACTTAATGACTTTTGGTATGATAGCCTCTTCTCCGCCAAGGAGATGAAGAGCACATTTGTGTCAGAGACGGGGTGAGGAGAAACAACGACGGAGCTAAATAAGGATCAAAATCACAACGCATCTCAGGGGCTGCCCTCTGTTTTTCACAGGGTCTTAATCCAATGTACTACACCCGCACGACAAGCTTTTTTTCTTGTCTGCGCTCGTGGCTGCCCCAAGGGATGTCGGAAGAGCACGGATGCTCAGGCACATTATTACCCCAGCTACACGTCAAGCTTTACAGGGACGGATGGCCTGATCCTGAGCGGCTTTAAGGAGTTTCCAGAGAAGCCGGCTGCAGTGGGACGGCAGCCAAAGCAGTGCGGTGGCCTTGGGCATGGACTGTGACATCCCGACGTCCCCTCAGCAGGCAAGCTCAGCAGAGGTTGCTCACCGCCCCCCCGCTCCCCGGCTCGGTGGCCACGGGACCACCGGCCGTCCCCTGCCCGTGCCGGGCGCTGGCAAGGCATCCTTGGAGGTTGCTGTGACGGGCCGGGGGTTCGCAGACACAACCCACTTGGGCGCCAGCCCCGTTCCCAGCTCAGGGCTCCCATCACAGCTCATTTTCGTAACGGCACAGAGCAGAAACCCAGAGACTCAAACTCACGGCACCGGTCGTTGCTCATACTTTTAGGGGAGGCTGAAACACAAAACGGCATCTAGATTGCAACTCCTTCACGCGGTTCCCAGCAAACACCCAAGTCACTACCTTGAATCACTCCTGGGTCTAGCCAGGCTGTGGGCCCTGGCTGCAGTATTCCCCTTTTCCCAAAGGACCTGGTTTCCCTGTTGAGCATCCAGCTCTTTGGGCCAGGCCCAGTGACACCAGCACCAGGAGGATGCCACCAGTCCTCATCCCTCTCGTGCTCCTTTCTCACGTGGACACCCAGGCCTTGTCCTCCCCTCTGGGTTATGATGGCAAGGTCTGCAGTCACCATGCAATTAGCGTTTATAGCCACATAGCAAAAATTAACCAACTGTTAGATGTTAAATAAAACCGGCAAAGCTTCCATTATTTTTTGTTCCTTCCTAATTAGTTTATTAGAGCACAAATTATAAATCAAAAGTCTTCTCATCTCCATTGCTTCCAGCATAGACTGTTATCAATTTCTGAATTTTCTGGGGATTGACTTTTACCTTTTTTTTTTTTTTTTTAAAGCGTGAAGAGCTTTAACAGCCCATTAGTGAAATGAATAAAGAAGCAGCTTGTATGTCCAGATTGGTTATGCCATAAAGAGGCACCATCCTAATCGGACCGGAATGGAAGCTCTTCACTGCTGCACCTGATACTGCGAAACAGGAGATGTGCAAAACTCAGCAGCGGTTTCTCACCAGCATCGTGACACTCTCAGCAGAAGTCATTCTACGCATTATTACTTGGGCTGAGGACATGCAAAGAGCTGCTCCTAGCATTCCGACTTAGTCTCTAAGAAATGCACTATTTGGGGCAAACGAATCTCGCCAAGCTTCTCCCAAGAGCTGCCATTAAAAGCAACCACACAAAACCCTTTAAAAAAAGCCCCAAGCTGAGACTTGAGCAGCCCCAGGGCTCTGCCGGAGCGGGACGAGGACGGCTCCCAGCTCCCCGCAGAAGCACCCCTGCCCTCCGCATCCCCATCCCCATCCCCATCCCCATCCCCATCCCCATCCCCATCCCCATCCCGGCGGAGCCGGACCGCCACGGCCCCGCCCCCCCGCGCCACGGCCCCGCCCCCCGCCACGCGCCTTCCCGGGACAAACGCGCCACCCCGCGGCGCGCGCAAACCAGCCTGGAGCGCTCCTACGGTTTTTTGCTGTTAAAGAATTCCTCCTCCTACAGGCCTTCAACAGGGAAAATTGCATTTTGGAGGGTCAAGGGTAAACCAGAGAGTTTGGGGCGTTCTGCTTTAGCGCAGTTTACCAGCTGCGTGCTACCCATTCCCCTAGCAGCTCGCCCGCAACCCAGCACCTGCTCCCAGCCAGCCAGCACCCTGCCGGGCTGGGAGAAACGCTCCGAGCTCCAGGATCACTCTCAGTCCCGGCGTGCAGCTCCGGCAGCGTTCCCACCTGTTTTTTCTCAGCACAGGTACTGCAGGAGGAGCTCCTCTTATTCATAAAGTAAGGTGATCTGCAGGGAATTAATTTTGGACTCCATCCCAAAGCCGAAAGCAGGAGCAGATCAAATTTTGTACCGCTCTGGAAGACACAACAGGGCTTTTCTGAGACTGAACTGAAGAAATTTTAATATCTGCAGGCAAACAATGAACCTCGTTCATATTTTACGTGCTGCTGTCTGTCTTCCCTTTAATTCAGTCATGTAATTGCAGACAATTTGGTTTCTAGACTGTAATCTGATATTTGCACAAAAGTGATACAAGTATCCTGCCATTAAGTCCCTTTGACTTTGAGGAAACAGTTCAGGTATTATGAGCTGCTTATCAAAGAGCAGGACCTCTGGGTTCCCAGCTAGAGCTAAGCTATTCTGCCTGAAGGAGCAACGACCTTGTTCAGATGGGGAAGGGCATTTGGGTGCCTGCCCGGATAAGCAGAGGATGCCCTTCTCCTTTCCAGAAGTTTCTCAACCTGTACCAAACATGCACAGCAGGAGCCAAAAGAGCAGTACGGGGGCGCTTAGGATAAGCCCCAGGTAAGACAGGATGGCTATGGACAAGGGAGAAGGTGTAATCAGAGAGAATGAGGAACTTCAAGGATCGGATGTGGCTTGGGAAATGTATTAGAGGGATTTTGGAAGGGAGTCAAGTTCTCAGTTGGACCGATCTGTCTGCTCCTGCTATATATCCGTTATCAGACTTACTATTTCATCACTGAGTGGAACAGAAGGACCACTGAAGAAAAACAGGGTGGAAAAATGAAACTGGGTTTCAGTTCTCCCATTGTACAGCCTTCCTGATCTTGCAGATTTTCTGAGAAGGCAAACACCAGTTTCACAAGAGTGGAAAAGCATTTTGAGCACAGAGGTCAGCAGAAACAATGCAAAACTTTACAGTCATAAACAGAACAAGAAAATCCATAGCCCATGCTGTGCTGGGACTTGCACAGCCATTCTGTCAAGGAGAGAAACAATAGCTTATAATTTGCCAACGCAGTACGAATTCCAGACTGCCACCTGGGAACGGTCACTGTGCTGCCAACTGTAAACAGCTACAGAGCGAGGCTTATCCACTGAAAACTTTCACCAGCCATCTGGGAGAACAAGCACAATGCATAACTTCTTACTGCATGAGGGAAGGAGCAAAGATAATGTCCATTTTCATTTGGTTTGTTATTTAGTCATCGCCAGTCCTATGTTCCAGGAACCGTACTGGGACAAAATGGGAATTCCTCCTCGGCTAAAGCGAGGAGGGTGTGCTTTGTGTTGGGGTAGCACCTTGTGTACTTATCTCTGCTGTTCTTATCTCAGCAGACACTGCTATCCAAGTAAACAAGGCATGGTTTCATTGTCTTGGCTAAGAACAGAAATAACCCTGTCCTGGGGACCCTGCGTGTTTTATAGACACGTCAAAGGGCACGAGGAAGATGCATTCACAGCAAGATTAGGCACTGGCTCCACGCTGGACAGGAAGGAAGGGCTTAGCAGAAATGGAGTTGAGCACAGCTCCTGTTCACACCCAAGATAAAGAGCAGAGCCACCACTGAAGGTTTAGAGGTGATGCTGCACTGTGCTTTCAGGCACGAGACAATCCTGTCCCAAAACGCTCAGTATCTGGTGAACTTAACCAAGCCCTGACTCAGAGCATCGCTGCACCAGCTTTGTGTAGGTTGTGCTTGTCAGGGCCTTTGCGAGCTGCCGGAAAGCTGCAGGCACACGCCCCGGCCATTGCTTCTACCAAGAAAAGCACACTACCTCCTCCTCCTCCAGCCCTTCCTGTTACTTGACCCTGATTTTACCACCAGTTGGAAGTCAGTCTGTTATCCCAGCCTTGCAGGGTGGGGATTTCACGCCTCAGCATAAAGGTGATAAATAGGATTCTGTGCGGGGTATGTTTGGTTATTGATGATGCACATTCCAGCTTTGGGAAGTCCTTGGAAGCCTGGTGTTCATATTTCAGTTGAGATTTATATCCAGGAGAACAATGCTCTGTTATAGGAGGGCTTCGCTCTCCTAGCCACGCCAGTAATTCTCAGCAGCTTTTTCCTGAGCTCTTTTCTGGCTCCCCATTTTGACTCATTGTCTATTGTTGCACATCTGTCAAGCGTAACAAGGAAAGCTGTGTACACGCCTCATCCACTGCAAGGGAGTTTCTTTATGCACTGAGATTTCAGTGCTCTGCTCTCTTAACCCCTACAGCACCATGCACATGCATAGGAAAAACTGCTGAGAACTGAAGTAGGGCAAGTAGACATTTCTTTGCCTCCTTTCCACAGTCTTTGCTCGAAGGTAAAATCCCTCAAAAGGCATGAATGTGCTCATACGCCACAGTACTAGCTTAACCAGAACAACATGACAGTGTACAGCGCACCTGCAGGGACAGATTCCCACCAATGTCCATCCCAGCAGAGACCTCTGGCCTGATCCCATACCCTAAACTCACTGAACACGGCATCTGCCACGTCTTGCCACACCTTTTAGTGTTTCCAGCCAGAGCTTTGTTCGACCTTTGATTGAACACCGACTTGCTGCCATAGTTCTAGAAACAGGCTAGGGACTTCTGCAGATTTATTAGTGTAATTTATGGGCATGGTTCATATAATTATTATAGCAGACTTTCCTCTCACATGACGGCTTCCTTGTACCTCTCAGAAAAAGCTTGTCACTTTTTCGAGGCAGTTCCCTTTAATACACATGCTGTCAATCCTTGAGTGGGTATTTTCCCCACTGCCCCACACTTTCTGTCCTATCTGGGAAGGACCACACGGTGCGAGCTGTAAAGGCTTAGGCTTCAACAGTGACTGGCTTCAGCAAGGCTTTCACAGACCAGCCTCCCTGGGAACAGGGCTCAGTGCTGGTGCTGTATCTTTGGGACTCTCTGTCCCTGGGTTTGCTTCAGAAATAGGTCCCTGTCAGGGCTCGTAGTCTCAGTCTATGCAGGCAAACGGGCTCTTTCCACTGTGGCATGGGGAGACTGCAGCACAGAAAGAGCCTTGGCATTCAGCATGCAGCTCTTTCCCATGGTCATGTAACAAATCAGAAATTAAGCTAGAATAACCAAGGCCCAGTCCCACGGCACCATCCTTCCCCCTTAGCTAGTTCGTATCTCAATCGCTTTGTTCATACAAGGTTTTATATGGCGAGCTGGTAACCGCACCATTTCCCAACAGCGCTCCAGGAGATTCTCATACAGTACCTATGTTTTCTGACGACTACCAAGTATAATTTCACCACTGCAGACTTTTCTCCCACTTGCACCATGAGAACTAGGAGCCACCTCCTCTCCAACGCACACTGGGTTCCCAGACCTTGCTTGCAGCCTGTGAGACTCCCACCAAACCCAGATCTCATTGCAAGGATCCCACCCCCGAAAGATGGGCATTTGGCTGCTTGCCTGCAGAGAGGGTGATGCTAGACTTAGAGCCCCAAGCATTTATTTGGCTGTGGAAAGGTACGACAAACATTGCAGCTCCACAACCCAAAAACCTATTTCCAGGCCTTTCTGAAGATACTGTATTTCAGTAGCTGAAAACAGGCTTAGCGAGTACTTTCTCCTGCAGAAACATACTGGCTGTAACGTAGCTGCTGACGTTAGTGCATGGAAAGTGACCGTCCTTCAGAGAGCAATTTGTCTCCCATCTTTGCACAGAATCACTCTGCAATTTGTCCAGAGCATTTGCCTTGTCACAAATGATGCTCCAAAACCAATTGCTTCTCCTTTGCGGTGTTCGTTTTCTTCTCCCATTTACCTTGTCAAAAAGAAACCATGAGTTCAGTCATTATGGCTCTCTTGTTTGTTGTGCAGAGTATTTCCCTCTTCCAGAGTCCAGCTCCATGCTCTGCTTGTGCTGCCCAAAAAGGTGGGGACCTTTGGTGGCTCAAGAAGCAAAGTCTGCTGGGACCCCAGTCTGCAAGCAGACCCAGTAAACTGCTTGCCAGAAAACATAACTGCTGTTCAGAGAGCAGAGTGCAGGAAAACAGGTTTTTCCCAAGTTTCCCACTGCAGAGAGTTCCCTCGAGTCAGCCCCAGGCTCAGCCCGGGGTTTAACCGCGCTGTCCCCAGGCCCCTGCAAGCGACTGCAATGCCGGAGATGAACTTGTGCAATCGGCTGCTCGGGCTCAGAAGGAGCCAAGGGGATCTGTCTCATCTATAATAAGCGGTTTTCAAGGAGGGAATTACGTACAAGCAGTAAGACTTCAACACTGAGTGAAACCCTAAGAGCAGTTAACAAGAGCTAAGCTATTTCAAACCAGGCCAACGCTGCTTTCCAAAGGGTACGGTCAGTTTTCCCGATTCAAGCAGGGCCTTTACTTCCAGCCACTTACA
The DNA here is from genome assembly GCF_900496995.4 of Aquila chrysaetos chrysaetos. Lineage (NCBI taxonomy): Eukaryota > Metazoa > Chordata > Aves > Accipitriformes > Accipitridae > Aquila > Aquila chrysaetos. Next base: position 35,859,357 of record NC_044016.1, on the reverse strand, counting down.
ACAAGGAGGTTCAAAGCTATCAGCAGCAACACTTCAGCAGCCAGGACACTTTCACCATCCCTGCCTCGCAGCTGGATCCCAGTTACACCTCACATCCCCGTGACGGGTGCTAACGGGGCAGAGTCCCAGGGTGAGCGCGCAGGGTGCCCGGCACTGCACCAGCAGCACGGCTAATGGCAGCGGGAATCCGTGCTACCTTTATCGATGACGGACTGCGAGAGAGAGTTTAATTATTCCAACGCTGACTGTTTTACAGCAAGCAAAAGGGATCCAGGAAAATGTTTTCCTGAGAGTAAACGATTGTGAGAAGCTGGCTGTAAACACAGCACTCGGAGTCCAAACAACACAAAGCTGAATGTTACCTGTCACAATAAATTCCCAGCCTCAGCCTGCATGTTCTGTGAGGAACTGGCTGGGAGGAGCAGACACCTGGTGTGCTGTTGTTTGGGCAACACAACCACGTTAATTCTCTAAAGGAGGGGAGAGACTGTAGCCCTCTGCTATTTGGGAAGAATAACATGCAGACAAATCACAGAGCTTTTCTTAATGCTGCCATGATATACAAATAAGAGGCTTAAGTATAATTATAGGTTGTATAATCAGTGTGAATAAAGAAATATGTAGTAATTGATGCCATATTTTATAAATATCCTAACTGTTTAAGAAACTGGAAATGTTTTCAAAAGAAATACTTTAGCATAATGATTATAAAGCCCTTTAATGTGAGTGAGCTGCTTTCTGAAGCCAGTTTTAGATTCAGTCTCATGAACATAAATAGAGTTAATTGCCCTTCTGTGCAAGCTGGATGTTAGCACATTCCAGCAGAGCGTGCATTTTCCAAAGTGCCAATTCCAACACATTCCAACCCGTGCAATTTCTGCCTTTTTATGCACAGCACATAAAACGCACGCACATCTGGGCAAGGGTAAAGTTAAGTGCTTATAGTAGTGGGCCTTGGAAATGGATTGAGACGTCAACTGCTTGCCCATATGTTATTTGGATATTCAAGTGCAAATGCGGCTTTTCTGAATTCACCCCACAAGGGAGAGCACATTGATGTGCAAATGGAGACAGTGGGGAGAAGGGATGCAGGGTGGCTCGGAGGGTGCAAACCGCTCCTTGCCTCTTCCTTCCCGAAAATAAGCAGCTGCACCACAGGGGCAGAGCAAGGGGACGATGCTCGCTAACGGAAAGGGGAAATCGTTTACCAGAGGCAACTCCTCAGCTGAACCACTTGCCAGGGCAGCGGGCCGGTGGGTGCAGGATGCTGACGCTGCTAGCACAGGATGCTCGGGGAAAAGTGCCGGATGGATGCTCTACCTCTTCCCTGGTACATCCCTCCCGCCCCGAGCGGGCAGCGGGATACGGCCCCGCTGGCATAGGCTGCACCGAGCCATCCTGTCAGTCCCCTCTGCCAGGCCGGTTCGGAGCTGCCAGTCCCGCTCAGATCCCATCCAGGGCACAGGAATAGCGGGGAGGGACATTCCTCCCCCCAGGCCATGCACACTCTCAAACTCAAAGCTCATTTTCTCTGTATGACTCACATACCGAGTTATACATGAAAAATGCAAATGAAAATACAACACAACTCTATCAAGAGACCTTACGGAAACAAAGCGTTTACATCGCCAAAAGTAAATACCACCTCGGATTTGGTCCTATGGGATGAAAATAGGGGATACTTTGTAAGTAATGCTAAAAATAATAAAAACGTCCCGGTTTGGACATGGCTTCGGGGCACAGCACAATGTGCGTTCGCAACTGCCAAATCACAACTGCAGAGGAGTTTGTGCAGATGACCCGTTGCAGAGGGCTGTCTCGCAGCACGGCGCTCCCCGGGGTTTGGGGTTTCTGCCTTTAATGAGCTGGTGATGAGTGACCCCTCCCTCAGTCCTCCTTCACGCCTCGGCCTTCTCCCTGGAGTCAGGCAGAACAATTTTAAATCCAATTTCCTCTCACAGATTTTCTGAGACAGGGGGGTGAAGCGCACTGCTGAGCAAGCACGAGTCCTGGCTCTGCGCTGCAGCCTCGCCGCCTAATCCAAGTGTCTGTCACCACAGAGGACGGCCACGCACAGTGGTGGAATGGCATTTCTGCCCCCATTTCAAATCCCAACCCCGCCGCCAACCCGGGGCCTTGCGAAGGTCGTGTTTTCCCAGGGTATGCAGGCTCAGGGCTCTTTCAAACGTCAGGCTCTTTAGCAAAGAGCAGGGACGGCCATCGCCAACACCGGGCTCTCGGCACAGGGCAAGGCGCAGCCTCTGCCGCTGGCCGACGCAGAGGGAAAGGCAAGAGCCCTGCACCGCCACAGCCACCCTGCTCCTCACGAGCAAACCGTTTGCAGCGTGGCAGAGACGGGGCGATGCACCAGGGACCGGTTCTGCCAGTGGCCTGGAAACAGGGACCGGGGAAGCTCCCGGCGCAGCAGCGTGGCAGACGGGGTGTGCTGTCCTCTGCTTGCCTTGGTTCAGTCCACTTCTGCTTCCCTGCAGCTCCGTTTCAGCCCCAAGGCTTCCACCGCCGTAACTGCCAGACCCGTTACAACCTGCTGCAATTCTCTTCGCTCTTGCAAGGGAGATGATATACTGGCCATCCAGGCACCTCCCTCCCAATCAACATCGCATGTCTCTCGCATGCCTTGCCACAGTCAGGGACGTGCTGAAAACAGCCTTGTGCCCACTAATTGCTTTGGCGTGTGGGCAGCGGGAAAACGGCCAGGCTCTGCGTTGCATTAAACCATTACTCTTCTCTCCTTGGAATCACTCTCCTGTCTCTGTGCCTTCACAGTTGCCTTTCTGCAGCAATGCACGAAGGGGATATCCCAAGCGCGATGTCTGGTGTTCATCAGAACAGAGCCAGTTTCGCTGTTCCTAAAGGCCACAGTATATGGAAGCCAGGGCCTTGGTACGGCAATACAGCTGCTGATCAGCAGCCTGGAGCCGAAAGGGTCTGGCTGGTCGCAGTGCCTATTTGCATTTGCATCTTTGAGCACCTTTCTCGGCCTTTTTAAACAGACATGACACAGTCAGCCTTTTCCTTGGCCCTCTGAAACCACACCGCCCCTTCTGCTCCCTTCGGTTTGCATGGTCCACAAGAGGCTTTGAACTCCGACACCTGTAAATACAGGAGGCTGCACCTGAACAGCAAGGTCACGGCAGCCTCCAGAAAGCCACAGCTCAGCTCCTAGCTCAAGTTTTGCCAGCCCTCCAAAACCAAACAGCAGGAACGCATCCCATCCCAGGAGGTGACAGGCCTCCTTCCAGAGACACGTTGGTCCTTCTGACCACAGGAGCCAAGTCAATAACTCCAGTGCTGGAGGCACATCCCGAGTCTCAGGGACACTACAGTACTGTTCCCATCCACCTCTTGGCTCGACCGCCAAGGAGGATGCTTTGCCGGTGGCTGGGGCTGCAGTGGAACGCGGGCTAAAGGAAGACAAAGTGAGGGCCTATCTCCCCTGCCATCAGACTACCCAGTGCTGCTACTGAGAGGTCACCATGGGCCAATAACCCAGCCTTTTTTTGGGGGGGGGGGGGGGGGAGCAGAGGCACAGAGCATAGCAGCCTGTACAGAGAGTCATGGTGCCATAACTGGGCAGCTAGAACCCTCAAATGGGCCAGCACAGCGGCTTGACTGCAATGGAAATATACATTAAGAGTCTATGCTGTGAAACGGTGCTGCAGCAGAGCCGAAATGCAAAGACGCAGCATGTGCTCCAGCTAGGTCATGGTCTGTTTATAGCCAGGCTCTTCTGGACCTGAACAAGGGTTTGTGTTCTCGGTCATCAGCAACCCTACAGTTTGGGAAGGACAACATTACATTTGGCTCCATGCCTGAGCTAAACACTGCCCCATCCATCAGCAGCTTGGCTTCTCATTCATATGGTGGACTTGATCTTGAAACCATCTGTTTTCCCTCAGCTTGCATCCAGCTTTCACTTGGACAGCAGAGCCCTTTCCAGCTACAGCCCCTGGGCATGGGGGTGGGAAAGCCACTTCACTTGCTGCTCTCTGCAGCTAAAAAACCAAGTTTGACTGGAGACACACCAAGGACCCTTCCTTTGCAGGTAGAGGTGACACTGGCGGGACGTGCTAGTGAGGAAGACGGGAGAAGTAGCCCTGGGACAGAGCTCAGTGGATGCAGCTGGGGCTGCTGAGGCCAGATCCTTGCAGCAGGGAAGATCCCATGCACCTTGGAAACATTAGGCCCATGGGGACCCTGCAGTGCATGGAGAATGTCTCCAGGAAAGAGGTGCTTGGTCCAGCCTAGGACTCCAGGAAAGAAAGATGGTCTCAGCAGTGGAAAGAAACCTTCAGGAGTCTGAAAGCCTGTGATAAGTAGTTTCCTTCTTGTAATATTTGTTTTAACCTGTCGGTGTGTTTTCTGCTCCCAAACAAAATGCGGTCTGGATTCTGTCACCAAGAGGCTCCGAGTGCACTGGTTGTGGCTTGGGGCTTTGTTTCTGTTCCAGGGAGTGGAACCAATGTGAACTTCACTGAATTGGTCCTTCTCCTCCTCTCCTCGGGATGCTTTTGCTTTATTTCAAGGCTGTTATTAACTGACAGGTTGGTGTAAACACACATTTTGAAAGGCGCTAGCAGACAGCAGTGCCTCTCTCTGCACTGCACGTGCAGCACTTGGGCGTCTCCGCAGCAGAGATCCAGCGATGATTTGTCGCATGCCCTGGTCAGCAGCTCACAGCTCCAGCATCCAGGCAGGGAGGAAGGAGCAGGGCTCTGGACTGCATCTCTTGCATGGGCTCGTCTGGGAAACAAGCGACCTCCAGGCCCGCAAAACGGGCCACGGACGGCTTTGCCTTCTGACCACTGCCCTGTGGTTCCCACCTCCCCGGCCGGGTCCAACTTCAGTGGCCACACTGTCACTGGAAAGGCTTCTGGCACCACGAAAAGGCTGATCTGCAGGTCCTGGGGAATGCCCACGAGCAGGGGACCTGGTACACCTGGCGCTGCTTTGTTAAGGGTCCTCTCCTCCAGGCTGGAGCTTATTTTGAGCTCCAGCTCTCAAAAGCCGTGCGGCAAAGCGGGGCAAAGGGAAGAAGCTGTACACGTCCATCAGCCAGTCTCCTTGCTTTGGACCAAACAGAATCCTGCCAGCTGAGCTGCACAAGCCAGCTCCAAAATCCACAGAAATGAACTGCAAAACCCTGTGCACTTCTAGTGCTGCAAGAGGGGGGAAAAAAAGCATTTCCTGCAGATGTTTCCCGTTCACTGGGCCAAATCTAGACCTGGCATAAGCCTGAGCAATGCACAGAGGAGCTGTATTAGAAAGAGCCCCCCATGCTGACACGCAGTGCAATACCTCCTGTTCAGCCTGGTGGGGACACCCTGCGATAGTCCTTCAATCTCTCAGTAGCTTACAGTGCCAAGTTTGCAAGAGCAGGTGAGGTACCACATAGTGACGATAACGAAAACCAGCTGCCGAGGAAGTGTCTGGAGACAGAGGCAAACTGTCAGGCTCAGGATAAGTACTGTCTCCTAGAGCATGGAGACAAGATAGCTGCATCTCTGGGAGGGCCCTGCAGAGGTCATTTCGCAGGAATGGGTATGGAGGACATTTTCCTATTAACCCTTCGGTTGACTTGAAATGGCATGGTTAAAGTCCTGATTGTTGCTGCTGAGGCATTTAGAAGTTCAGCTGCTGAACAACGCTATCCACCCGAGCCCTATCCTCCCTGGAAGACCCACTGGGGACTGCATCGGCAGTCATCCCCTGATGCACTGTAAGGTGCATCTCCATCCTCGAGCGCCAGAGCAACCATCAACGCTGGGGCTCAGGGCAGCACTTTCTGTGCTTGTCCTCGGAGCAGCCATTCTGACGCTCTCCTAGAGAAACTACCATTTCCAACCAACGCGGTCCCAGCGGCAGGGGACGGAGAAGCCCTGGCCCCGCAGGGGGACACAGGCAGAGGAGGTGCAGGCAGAGGAGGTGCAGGCAGGACCACCCGCTTCTGCAGGGAAGGACCGGAGAGATGGGCTCGGGAGAACAAACAGAAGAGGAGCTGCGGAACCGGAGCACGGCTGCACCCCGGCGCAAACGCGCTTCTGCTCCGCGGGTGCGGAGCCTCCTCCGGGGTTGGGGGGAGGCCGGGGAGATGCTCCCCAAGGGGGGTCTCGGTGCACCCGGGCTCCCCCCGCCCGCTCCCCGGCCCGTTCCCCTCCGCCACCGTGAGATGGCACCCGCCTCCCGCGGCTGCTGCGGCCGAGAGGGGAAGCGGGGGGGCGGCTTCAACCCCGACCCGGCTCCCCCCCCCCCCCCCCTCCAAAAAAACCGTCCCCAGCAAAGCACAGTCGGCTTTTCCGCAGTTTGCCGTTGTTGTCAGAGCTGAGACCGCTCCAACCGCCCCGAACGACACAGCAGCCCAGGAAAGGCCGAGCCTGACACGCTGTCCCCGCACAGGACCACTTAATCCCCTTGTTTATTGTTCCTTTGGTTAAAGCTAGTGGGAATTTGCATATTCTGGCTCCTGAATCTGGTCGTAATGAGAGCAACTGCACAGAACTGCTCAAAAGCTCCTCTCTCCTCTGCTTGAGTTACATTTGAGGGGGCCCGGGTGAATCTCCTGTAACTCAAAGTTAAAAAAACCAAACCAAACAAATGGCACACGATTTCAACCCCAGGCATAGTCTGCAGGCAGCAGGCACCCAAGCCATTAAACTGCATTTCTGGGAGCCCAGAAACACCTTAGGGAAAGTGAGAGCATCTCTGCTCCTGCTTAGTCATGATGTTGAATCCAGGTGCTTGAGGAACACAAACCAGGACATCCGGACTCAAAAAAAACTGACTTAAAATCCTGGATCCTCTATATTTTAAATTCACCTTTTGCCTTTTAACCTTTGAGTGACTTTGTTCGGCTTTCCTAGCTCTCCTGCTGGAGGAGAAGTTTCCTCCTTTAGGAAGCGGCGAAAACGAGGAGTTTCTGCACCAGATGCGTGCAACAGCTGAGGGACTGGGAATTTCCTGACTAAACTGGGCAGGGTGACAACAGGACGGCCACATACGTTCCCAGGGAAAAGCTGCCAGAGTGCCACCAGCTTCCCAGTCCAGGGTACATCCAGCCATCTGGCATCTCTCTGCATCTTCTCCTGCAGCACATCTCTGCCCAGAGCACAGCCGCTGGCAATGGAGCTTCCCTCGAGGGCTGACTTCAGGAGGGCACGTCAGCAGAGAGCACGCAGGCATCTCAGCTAGTAGCTCTGGCACATCGGTTTAACACCTCCAGCGCATTAGAAAAGCAAGCATAGCTCAGGCATTTACCAAGGAAAACCTAGGCGTTGAAAAGTCTCTTCCTTGGGCCAGCCAAAGTAAGCCTCTGAGCTGAGACACCAGGACAGCAGCCTGGAGAGCCAGGTGTGCTCTGCAGGCCGAAGTGCTGACTTGGGAACGACACGTTGTCTGTGCAACACACCAGCCCAGACAGTCACAGTGAAATACGTTAAACCAGTTCTTTTGTGCTTAACCTCCTGTTGAGATCAACAATGACATTTGCATCCGCTACAAGCCAAGCAAAGCCAGAGAGTCTGCTGGGAAAACAAAAAAAATTGGAAGGGTTGGGCTGAATCCCTCCTGGCTTTCCTTCCAGCCTGTACAAACCTATGTGTGTTCCTGAGGGACTGGGAAAGGGCTGCTCACGAGGACACGCGTGGTACCTGAAGGGAAGCCTTTCTGACCATGCTAATGGCAGAGAGCTTGTGGGAATCTGCATGAAACTTGCCTGTACAGAGGGACTGAGATGCTTAAGCCCAGAAGGCAATTTACAGGAAAATATAAACTGGGCATTTTGGAAAGACTGCATTTCCAACAGGATGATAACATGCTATCTAGGTCCCAGCCCTTAGGCTGTTTAATGATCTATGCAAACAGCATGTCAGGCTCTCTCAGCAATGGCGTGTAATGGGTCTTCAGATTGCTGTACTACACAAGGCCATGCTGAGCTGTATGCCCTGCTCAAAGCCAGGGCTTCAGCTACTCCCAAGACTCACATCGGCATGTAGGAACCCAATTGCCCATTTAATGCCTCTCCATTCCTCCTAATGTTCCCACCCTGCTGCAGGAAGTCAGAGGAAGCACTCCATCCTCTTCGGCAGATTTTGCCCTACGCAACTGAAAACCTGTGTACTTCAGGAAGAATAAGATGTTTCCTTGTGTGTGTACCTGGGCACCCAGCACTAAATACCCAAATTCAAGAGCTGACGCAGCCAGAGGCCACGCAGAAAGAAGTGCTGGCCGAGCAGGCTGGCATCTCAACCATCAGTCAGTGCCATTCTGGTCCACAGTTACACGTGAGGTGGGACACGGATCTATTGGACAGGACCAGCCCTGCAAGCCTGAGACTCGGTGCTTTATACTGCCCTGTCAGTTATTGCACACATTCGTTGCTGATAGGCACTGTCAATCCCAACACAGCACTGTCCCCATTTAACAAGTCAGGGCAGCTTTCAGCTTAGATGTGCTTATTTCTGCAGCTGGTAGGACAGCTTGCTTTGTCCCAGATGCCCTGCCAAGCTTCCCACCACATCCCTCATGGTCCTGTGTCTCTGCAGCAGCCCCATCACCAGCACTGAGCCCCCCCAGGCACCAGCATTCAGCAGGATGCCCTGGGCCAGGCAGTTTCCGAGCAGATGAAGAATTAGGGTATTAAAAACTGGGAAATACATCTAATGAGCATGAATAGACTCATTGAGAGAGGGCAGGCACGTGCTGCCCCTGATCTGGCTGCACTCAGCATATCCCCAATGCCATCCGTCCTCCCAGCTGGGCTCTGCAGCGACTCATTTGGTTTGTCAGGGCTTTCAGCCCCTGTCCCCTCTACATTTGACTTGTCACCATCTCATCGACACTCCTTAGCCTAATCTTGCCCATCTGTCCCCACACCAGCCAGGCCTTGTTGGCCACATGTCTGACTCCCCAGTCCTGCAACGTTTCCTTCTCCAGCCTGCAGCTCCCCTGGAATAGGTCCCGCTCCATCAATCCCCAGACACTGCGGGGGCCGTGCAGCTCCTTCGCCCTTCTGCTGCTCCCCAGGGGCATCCAAAATACCATGAAATTACTGCAAGGACCTGGGGCAAACCACAGGGAACACCACCCTCCCTCCCACCACCCACAGGCATCAGAAACACTCACCATAAGAGCAGAAAGTGGTGCAGATGATATTTTACATGGAGAAAAAAAAAATCAAGTGTGAAGCACGGGGTTATTGCATTTTAGAAATGAGTAAAGGTTTGCTCTGTGTGTAGTCGGAAATGTTGTCACTAGAGTAGCTGTTTCTAACTGTAACCTGCTAGGAGTAAAAGCAATTTATGCCAGTGATCCTTGACTTTAGGGCTCAAAGTTGGGCAAGATCAAACCATGGAGAAGGAAAACACTAAACACATATTGCTTAGAGCAAACAATAGGAGGAGAACTACCAGTCACCAGCCAATTATGGCAGAAAATTTTGTGTGAAATTACCAATGAAGAGATCAATATGAACCAACTAGATTTGTTGCTTTTGGGCACTGTAGGAATCTAGCTGGCTGGCTGAAACTCATGCATGCTCTCCACCTTCTCCCTTTGTATCTTGTTTTTAAAAAGCACTAGTTATTTTTTTGGTGAACAGGTCAGTGATGCTGAACAGAAATAATTATGGCCAGTGAATCACAAATCAATGTACTGCAGTTGTTATATACAAGACAGCCCAGAATTCTAATGCTTCTGCTCTCATGCGAGTCCTGGGGGATTTATGATTCTGACAACACAAATAACATATTCCTTTGGGAGCTCAGTTGAGAGTTGTCAGTGCTGCTGCTGGAAAGTCTCCTCACTGCCTTATTACCACATCGTCTACGACCTGTGCAATTTGAAAAGGTCAAAGACGGGCAGTGAAGAGCAGAGCCTGCATCAGCTCTCTTCCCATACAGAGAGTCAGTGGGACTCTGTCTGCGGAGCCTTCCCAGGCTCACGAGAACTTGCAGTGTGGTCCGATAACACCGATACGGGCTCACGGCTAGTGATAGCAGAGCCGCTCCACGCAGCCATGCTGATGCCCGGCCATTCGGGAACCCAGAAGCATGTTGGCTCACCCAGCCACGGTTTTTTGGCCACAGATTCTTTCCGCAGGTAGGGGAAAGGATAGAGAGACCACACCAGCTCTGAGCAATGTTTCACTTCAGAAGCTCTTATAGGAAGGCTCCACCACAAGTCCTCTTCGAAAATCATTTTTGTCTTAATATAGAAGTGCCATGCAGGTACTGCCGAGCCGTCCCCTCCTCCTGAGAGGAGGACCTGCCACCCGGCTGCTTCCCACCCCTTGCTCCTGCTCATTTGAGCCAAGTACTCTCCACCGACAGGTCCCATCACCATTCCCATCCGACGAGACCCAGCAAAGGCAGCACTCGTTGGGGCTCAGGGAGCCAGGACAAGCTCAAAGCCTGCGCATACCCCAAGACCTCGCTCTCTGTGGTCCAGACCTGTCCGTGGCACCCGGCAGGGTGACAGCCTTCAGCCCTCTCCCCACCCTCCTCTTCTGCAGCGGGGAGCAGGTTCCCCCACAGGACCCAAATCTGCAGGCGGTGTCCGGGGAAAGCTCGGGGGTCTCGAGGCGAGCAGGGAGAGGGTCCCGTCACGACGGCTGCAGCCGGTCTGCAGGGAGCATCCCAGCATCTGCAGGGAGCTCAGGACGCTGCGGGGCATAAGGGCCATCGGAGGACAACATGACGTAAGGGACGGGGCCTGGCAGGAATTAGCCCCTCCTCATTTATCACCTCCAATAAGAACAACCCTCGGTCAGCACAAATTCTTTCATGTTCACTTACAACATCTATTTATAATATCAACGAAACCACAGGACATAACAGCCTCAGACACACTCGAGAGCTTCCAAGACCTCGAGACAGAAGAGGGTTTCCACCAGCAGCAATTCCCCGGGCAGAGGCGAGAGGGTTTTGTGGTTCGGGCTGCGGACGGAGGCGCAGGAGACCTGGCTCAGCCCAGATGCCACGGTGGCCCTGGCCAGGTGTCCACGGGCCGTGGCCACGGAGGGGCTCGGGCTGCATCGCCAGGGCATTGCCCAGCCAAAGCCACCACCTCTGCCTGCCCAGGCAGAACACAACCCCAGTTCCATCCTCACCCAAGCATCGGCCTCACACCCACCTCCCTCCCCTGCGCTGTTTCCACTGGATCCTACACCAACAGCTTTTCCCCGTCTCCCCCCGCTCCCCTGCTTTTCTTCTTTACAAATCAAGTGGTAATAATTTAAAAAAAAGTCTGTTTCTGCTTGGAGCCAGAGGTCTCTGAATGACGGCTGGCTTTAAAGAAACTCCCGATTCTGCCAGACCCTATGGAGCACCCAGATCTTTTCAAGAGTCCTACCGAAGCTAGGGCACATAAAAGCGAATTTCGTTGCAAAAATAAATGTTTCCTTGGGATCCCTGAGCCCAGACATAACCAAGTTCCTTGAGGGTTTTAGGCCTGGCAGGACTCCTTCCTGCATTTCACATTTTTGAATCATAATATCCCATTGCTTTGATACATCAGTGGATTTCCAGTGTCTGCCGGAGCTGTGAGCGTTCACAGAAAGGCGCTGCCATTTCTCCTCTGGTTTTGCACCAGTTGCTGCCTTTCCAAAGCCAGCAGCCTGCACCCACATCACGAAACCCTTGAGTTCGGTCTTTTCTTGCGTCGGCTTTCTCGCTGCACGACAGCGCTGGCAGAAGGAACAGACAACCCTCCTCACCGAGGGATGCGAGACTCCAGGTCTGCTCCAGCTGTTTCTATTTCAGCCAGCAAGGTGGCACATGCTCTCGAGCTGCTGGAAACCCTAACCCCGCCTGCAGACCCTTCTCCTTGTTTCTTTTTGGTACCTGCACCCCAGACGTGGCGGCAGTTGTCCTTAGCCAGCGGGTGAGCGTGAACAGCCGCCGGGGCACCTCAAGCTCCGGATTGCAAAGCAGCGATGCTGGGCTTCCCCGGAAACACACTTTTTAAATCCCAGATGCATTCGGGATCATCCAGGGGGCTGCTGTTGGCACAGAGCCGGGTGGTTTGGCAGATATAGCTCTAAAGAAAAAGAGGGGGGGAAAAACTGGTGGAAAAATGTCCCCTCCAGCCCTCTTGTTGAATTAAACCACATGTATATTTTTAAAATACAGCGGAAAGGAACAACTCTCCAGCACATGTTCAAGAGCAGAGTCTTATTTCAGAGATTTCAAAAAATTAGTGGCTGAATGCTGAAACAATATAGCCTTTAGACGAGGGCATTTGGAAGTGATTAACGAGCCTGAACTCATGCATTCAAAATAAAAAGTTAGTACCTCACGCTGGTAACAACTGTCAGCTACTAAAAATCCAAGGAGAGGGGAAGAAATCAAACTCAATCCTGCATAATCTAATGCTCCAAATCAGCAGGAGACCACTAGCCAGCCCACCAGCCCATGACTTCCCCGGGTACATCGCCTCCAGACCTCACGCTCATCCCCGCCGGACAGACAGACACCCCTGCCCCGCTCTGACCGGAGGGCTCAGGACGCCCTGCACCCCAGACCACACAGCCCCATTTTGTTGCCTTTTTGGGGCAAACAGATCAAATCTAGCAGCTACATCCCGTGGAGCAACTCCTGCACGGGGCACGGCCACGAGGGCTGGGGTACACAAGGAACGGTCTGCTTCTGCTTCCAGTCTTCCTGTCTTTTAAATGATAAAAAAAAAAAAAAAAAAAAGAAAATCTGCCCAAACCTGGCTACTCTGTGCCCTGAAGGAAGCCGTGCCAGCCGCGTGCTTGGGCCTAAGTGGCACAAGAGACTGCTCACGGTCCCTTTGAACATTAAACCGGCTCTGCTTTTCAGGGACTTTTCAGCTTAGCAGCAAGAAACTGAAGTGATCCAGCGCTGTATCTTGATCTTGGCGGTATCAAGATCAAAGAGCTCAGGAAGTCTTAGTTAAGCAAAAATCACACCTCGTGCTACAGTGTAGAAGCTGCTTCTCATGCCCCCAAATCTGAGGCGATTAAGAAGGATGTTTTTCCTCTGCGGCAGCCAGCCCCAGCAGCGACTGCCAGCCCCGGGGTAAAGGCAGTCCCAGGGCGCGTGGGGGGGTCCGAAATCTTCGCTGGCACGGCTCTCCCGCGCCCGTACGACCAGCAACGTCCCCAGCATTGGAAAAAGATGCAAAGCCCAGAGCTCTTGGCACGTTTTCCCTCCGTATAACCGAGACCAGGGTGAGTTCCCACAGGAGCAGGGCTGCAGGTGACAGCGGACTGCATCGACGGCGCAGCAGTCCCACCGCACAGAGCATCTCCCCCAGCTCCCGGTGCTGCCAGGAAGGCGGCTGGAGGACAGGGACAACAGGGTGACCCTGAAGTGCGGGAACACCCCCAGATACAGCTGGGACCCCATTTGTAAGCCAAGCTCCAAGCTGCAGGGCCAGGCTTGCAACCTAGTTCACAGCCACGCAGGAATTTGGAGAGCTGCAGAGGGGACTGCTGGGGGCATGTCTGTCTGTCCTCCACAGATGGGCTGCAGAGGAAAGAGCCAGCCAGTGCACCAGAGCTTGCTGTCCCAGCAGAGATGTTTGTGTGCATCCCGGCATGCCCACGGCACCCCAGAGACCCCCAGACCTGCAGAGCCTGCACATGAGCCGGGGGGCGGACGGTCTGCCCAGCAGCGGGATGCCACGGCACATCCCCACCAGGCCAGGGCCGGTCTGCGTTTTGGGTAGGGAGCTGTACAGAAATGAACTTCCCCGTGTCTCATGTCTGAGAACTTAAAGAAAAATAGATGTTTTGAGTTTACTTCAGTAAAAAGAAATGTTGGTAACATGACCAACATCTGGGAGCTTAAAATGAAACCAGACCGTTCTTCCCCTGCAAGGAGCAAACCCATCCTCAGCCTGGGGAGCCTGGCAGCCCCCCCGTCACACGCAGCTGCGCCCTGTGGGTGCACCAGTGACGGGAGCCCCGGGTTGAACGGCTGCTGTCCTCTGTCATGGGACACACTCTGCCTGCATCCCCTGCCATATATTTTCTCCCCGCCTTAGCGAAGATTTGGCCATTTCAGCAGCACCCAGAAATTCATGGCATTTTAGAAATCGGTCCAGGATTTTCCACCCTCCTCTTTTCTTTGTTTTGTTCTCAAGTCTGTCTGAATCGCATGCTGCTTCACTGAGTTTTCCTGGGCCAGGCGATAGGAGCTAGCAAAAGCATGTGCGTGCTTTCACACACACATGTGCACTGGTAGTGCCATTAGCCAAGGAGTCCAAGATATGTTTCACATCCCCAGAGCGCACCAGACGCTCTGGCAGAACAATCCCAAGCCCCCACTAGCTCACCCAGACCCAGGTCCCTGAAAGCTATCTCTGGGCATCTCTCGACACCACGCAGCACGCAGACCCCGCTGTGCTGAGCAGCTTCTCCTGCCGTTGGAGGGTGAGAGAGGAGGGACTGCGAGGAACCCCTCAAGCCTGACAGTTGGCTCCCTCCAGTCCACACTTGCAGACAACAGCATCCAGTATCCTTCCCATCGATGGGAATGTGCCGTAAACGCTGCCAATGGGCAAAACTGCAGGGCTGGCAAGGGTGTGCAACCAGGAAAGCAGGGGACCAGGACGGCAGGAGGGACACGCTTGCATACTGCAGGGGATGGGCACAACATCTCTGCAGCACGCTCAAAGAAACAACTGCCTGTGGAAGAACAGCCAGTTTTTCCAAGCTTTTAAACCCAGCTGTACCATGCTTTTGCCCAGTGCTGCGGAGCTGCAGCTTGTTTGGCTGCACAGGGCACTCAAAGGTTTCTGCAGTCAGGCTTCCACCGGACCTTTTGTTTCGGATATAGAAAAATACAACCTGACAGCAGCACACAGTACACGCTGCTTCTAGCTCGGAGCTCTTCAAGTAATCCTTGCATGCTGCAGCACACCTTTTGTTATGCCAGCCCACACATTGCAGAGCTAGGCTTTAGTACCAGCCAGGACATAGGAAAGGAGAGGTTTCCAGCAACGAGACGCACGGCAGCAGCAGCCATGCAGAGCACGCTTTGTGCCCGCACTATGGCACGGTTGCATCCTCTGTGCTCTAGATCTGCCATGCACTTTTGCCTCTTGGCACTTGCCCCAAAGTTTCCCACTGAAGAGTCTCATCCTTTGGGCACAAAAGTTGCCCCAGGGGAGGGTCTCAGCCCCATGTTAGTTATCTCACTGAACACAGCATCTCCGTATCAGCAAGGAGACCAGCTGCCAGGACCTAAACCTCACGACCCCTCTTGATAACAGGTATCTGTCTCTCCCACATTCACAGAAAAGACCCACCACCTCTGCGGTCAGACGCACCCCTCCACCTCTCCCCAAAGATGAAAAACCACATCCAAGCAGAGGGTGTACAGCGGGGAACAGGAGTTGGCGCTGCTAGAAGAGAGCACAGAAAACTCTCAGAGCCAGTGGTTGCAGCCCCTGTTAATCTGCTAAGGCTGAAGCATGAATAGCTTTCTTAGCCGAAAGGCATTGAATGCAATTCTGACTCCACTCGGGAGCATTCCTGAGTACAGCTCATTATTATTATTATTTTCTTGTTTCTTCAATGATGTTGAACATGCTCCGAGACCCTTAATCACAGAGGAGATTACAGAAGACTCCCGGAGGGCTGACAAATGAGCTGAGGAAGGCCAAGAATAGCTGCGCTGACAGCACGCCCTGCCCTGAGCGGCCTTCGAGGGGAGACGGAGGGATCGGGGAGGGGACCAGCCCCTTCCCCGCGCCCCAGGCAGGAGGCTCCCACCCGGCTCCCTCTGTGCCACGGAAAGGATGGAATGAGCCAGGCATATGGGGAAGCCCCTTCCAGCACTGCAGGGTAGCCCGTGCTGCGACCGCAAGCCCATCCCAGCGTGTCTCGAGTCCCCCAATCTCCCCTCCCCGGGCACACGCACCGCGCAGGCAGGGTGGGAGCCCCTCGTACCGCTGCCTCCAGCTGCCCCAGGCAGGCATCCGTCGCTTCCAACCGGCGCCCGTTACTCCGGGGTTGGGAAAAAGCAAGAACGGAGTATTTTGGTCTCACGGCTGTTCCCACAGCTGCCAGGGACGTGTCGGGGTGCTGCGGGGGCTGCCCCGCCAGCTCGGGAGAGGTGCTGGTGCACAGCAGCTTGGCTGCGGCCACTCGCCCCACCTAAGAGATTTTGATGCTTTGAGCACCGCGTTGGGGAAAATTTTCATGTTTTGGAGCATGCTGTAAGGCCAGCACCAAATGATTTCCAAAAGGATTTGCCTCTCTGGGCACATCATGGAAGGCAGTGAGGGAACAGCTTCAGAGCCCTCTTGGTCCCCAGACCGGCCCTCGCCCGCTCAGAGGCTTTTGTGTAGGAAACCCAGGACTCGCTCTTCGCAGAGCACAAGGCATTTTCCCCTGATATCCATCTCGTGGTTTATCCCATAATTTTGTAAAATAAAAAAAAGATGAACATTTTAAATGAAATATGTTCCTTTGTATGACACCAGGAATTATGAATTGATAAAGATTTCCTATTATCTTATAAAATCTACCACGCCAATCCTTCAGCGAGGCCATGCCCGTAATTGCAAGCAGATGTCTTTCTCTGCTGACACGTTAAATAGAAGCAGAAAGACCCACTGCTATCTCCCATCAACAATTTGCACTAAAGCAGAGAACAGATTTTCACAGACCAGGACTGCTGGAGGAGAAGGGAGATTAAGTTCCTGCAGACCAGGCGTCTAAGCATTACAGCAAAACAAGGCAGCTCGGGAAAACAATGAACTCTAAACAGTCCCTAATCCCAAAGTAACCAAAAGCTTTTGTGAAGGAAAATGAATACGCTGAAACCAATACTGCCAGGGTCCAAGGAGGGCTCGGAGACTGAGGTAATGCACCACGAAGGCGAGATTCTCCAGCTGACAAGTCCTCACGTTAGCTCTCCACGAACACCGTCTGTGCAATATTGGCTTTCGGACGTCTATATTAGCACGTGTAAAACCAAGCGGGAAAGCAACACAACGCCGAGGACGTCGCAGCCGCTCGCCCCGCGTGGCAGCGACCCGGGACGCTGGCCGGGTCCCCGAGCCGCCCAGCGCCGACGAGGGGTGCACAGCCCCACCGTGCACCCTCGGGACCTTTGTCACGGGCGGTTGTGCTCCACGCCGAGCTCAGCCTGCCGGACCCCGGCAGCGCGACTCCCGTTTGCCGATCCCGGGTGGGTCTGGGGGGTCCAAGCTTCCCCATTAGTCCCGTTCCCGACGGACGATCGGGGTCCCAGGGGACGGAGATGTGTGGCGGGAGGCTGTCCCGTCCTGCAGCACAGCCTTCGGGCAGAGCCCGGCTATTCTGCAGCAGCCCGGGAATTATCAATAGAAGTGGAAGTGACAAGGTGTTTAGCAAACATTAAACCCAGGAAGCTTAAAAGGTCTTCCAGGATTATTAAATAAACATTTAGGGTGAGCGAGAGGAAAGATTATGAAATGGCGAAGAAATTGTAAACACTCTGGAGCGGGCGGTTAGGGGCTACACTAATTCAGCTGGGCAGCACAATGTTTAATAATTAAAGTAGTATCACCCATAATTATGCCTCAGCTCTCCAGCGAGCATTAATTCAAGGGGATGGACTTGTTTATAAACATTTAGCCTGATATTAACATTTTATTAAGACCATTTAACATACAACCTTAAACACACCATCCTGGCCTGCCTGCAGCCGCAGCGTGCCAGCTCGGCAGAGCGGGGTCACCAGCAGCCCCTCACCAGTCCCCATCGTCCCGGGACCGCGGTTGTTAAACCCAGGCTCGGCTCCGGCAGCCTGCACACGTGGGGTCAGCGGTTCCCAATCCTAGCTGCTCACCCTCCCGTGGCATCCTTGGGATGGCACGGGGATCTCCGGGGGGCTGAGGAAATCCCATCCTTCATGGAGGAGAAGTGGGGAGGAGAAACCTTCGGCTTGGCGAGGACAGCACAGCCATCGCACCAGCCCTGCGAGAAGGCACATGGCCGCGCACGACCAGATGTTAAATTACCTTGGAGCTTCCACAAATGAGCTCAGTCTTCTCCAAATCAGTTATTTACCCTTGCTGTACAATAACTAGGGAGGCTGTCTGGGCTGGGTGTGATCGTCTGCCCCTGAGGATGACCGATTTAAAGGCATTACATTTGCATTTGCCTAAAGGGGTTGCAGTTCATTATTTGTGGGGTTTAATGTAGTTCTGAGTACTGTACATGAGAGACTGCACGTGCTCGCTAGCCTGCCAAAGACAAATGCCCTGATCTCTTTGTTTCTTTTCAAGTAACAGCAGAAATACTCTCCACCATCCTTCTGGGGCTATAATTTATTTATACACAACACTACACCTCCTAGTAAATTAATCTCTCAGCCACATTAATAACTCAAGAGTTTGGAGAAAGTTAGATTGAGGTAGCGAACTGCAAAAGCAGAGGTTACTAATAGCGTAACATGCCCCAAGCTGAACTAAGCAAAAGAAAAAGCAGAACAGTTTAATAACTGTACCGAAGTACCTTTGCATTTCGGGTTCCTGGCGATGGCTTCGGAGCAGCATGGGGAGCACCCACTTGCCAGCGGTACAGGACCCATACACACACACACACAAGCACCCAGACAATCACCTCTGGTTTTATCACCTCTCTTTCCTATTACTGCTTGTGAAGCACCTCTCACTGTGGCACAAAGTGCCCTTTCAGTATCTGCTGTATGGCACACGCCCCTACCCAGAACGTGGGCTGCAGCCTCAGAACAGCCCATCCTGGCCATAAAAATCCATAAACTTGGATTTGTACAGATCACAGCCCAGAGAAAAGGTCAGCAGTTCAGTCCTCCAAAGCTCGGGTCAGGCCCGGCACTGAGAATAGCTGTGGGATGCCTGCCTACAATCAGAGATGCATTCCCTGCCTCAGCCACGGCACTGTGTCAGGGTAGAGGTTATCATTTAGGAGGCAGGTCACGACTCGGCCACTTCGCTTTTTGCCCACGTTGCAGGGAACGATAGCCTCAAACAATCACGAGATCTCACAAACGCAGTCGGGACAGGCAAGTCAGAACATCTTTTCGAGGTACGTGCTGGATCAAGGCAGAGCACACCCACAAACGCTGCTGGGTGATGCGCCACGCACCATATTATCAAATGCTACCTTCGATTGCCCCCAACAGACCTTTCTTCTGTAAATTGGGTCTAATGTGTGCCAAGCAGCTGCACAGGGTCTCAAATCGAGCCATCCCCTGCACCTCAAGGATGGGAGTGGAGAGCTGGATCCCAAACACTGCAAGCAGCCCCAGCCCACGCTGGCTGCTATCAGGTATGGCTCCTTCCAGCCGTGTCCTTGCTTTCCTCCTCCTCCTTTCTAGAGCAACGGCTTGGCAAACATCTCCTGGATGTCTCCAAAGGAAAAACGTTACAGACAGCCCCAAATTTCCAGGCTGCGCGCATTTCTGCGGAAAAAGCAGGACTCTCTGCCGACTGCTCGCGGCTCTCGGGATCTTGGCAGGCTGTGAGCGAAGCCCACTGTGCGGCAGAGCGCCGATGCCCCCGCGCTGGTGAGCGGAGACGGATCCATCACTCTGATGCGTCGAGAGGAGACGGGGCCAAGCCTCCCCCCCCCCGGCGCTCGTGGTCCCTGGCACATCTTGCTCCCGACGGCAGGGCCGCAGCAGACCCCGCTGCTGCCACGCAGACAGCATTCTTGTGGCGGGCTGCCGGTCCAGAGGAGATTCCAGCCTCCGCTGGGAAGGTCTTGAAACAAAGCCCTCATTTTCCAAAGGCTGGGAGGCTTCCGCAGAGCAGCAGGCCACCCTGACAGGTTGATCTGCGCTCCCTCCCTCGCGGCTCTCCGGGATGTGGCTTTGCTTCGGGAAGCCACGTGCTGCAGAGCCCCTGGACCCTGCACGCGGGTCGGTCTGCAGCACGGGCGAGAAGCCTCAAAAAGCAGAGGAGCCAGCCAGCTTGCCCCGTTCCCCTTCCAAGAAGGGCATTCGAGCATGACTTGGACACCTACAGACTGTCAAAGGGAGCAGCTTAGCCAACGGGTAGCACGCTCAGTGGCTCAGATGGGATTAGCTGGGCAAGAAATAGTAATAAAAAAGTGTCTGTTCCCTTGCAAAACAGACATTTTGAAAAGCACTTGCTAAAGCTGCTGGAAGACTTTTTTTTCCCCCACTTGATCTAACGGAGGCCTTTCTCTGTGGCAGTGCCACTGCAGTACACGCAGGGTTTGGCTGGAATGGAAAAAAGCCTCAGCGTCAGGGAACAACGGTTTCCAAACACAGCTCTGGCCTTGGGGTGGAGGTTGGCTTTAATTACATATGTGTGCGTGTCCTTTTTAAGGGTCATCCAACATGATTCAGTGGGAAAGCAGGAGCAGCCACTGAAACACAGGGGAGCATTTTCTCTGCAGTGCTACTGGGGGGGGGGGAAGCATTTCACTGGCTTTAGAGCACTTTTCAGAAGAGACCTCCCCTATTCACACAGCAGCCCCTCGCTGCCTGGCCCATCTCTTTAGCCATGGGGGGCTCAGGAGTCATCCCCCCCGCACCCCCCCCCCCCCAGGAACTGCACCCCAAAAAGACCAGCAATCACTGTAAATGCAGCTCCATCTGCCAGCAAAAGGAAGGAGCTTGTTATTTCTGTTATTACCTTTTCTGTTATTTCTGCTATTATTACTGCAGGATCCGGGTTACCTGTTTGCGGAAAAGCTGATTAAATAGGAAACTTGCACAGAATGGTGGATGTCTGGCTGATGAGCCCAGATCAGCTGCCTGTGAGCTGATGACAAGCCAGCTCCAGCCCCAGACTTTAGATCCAGAGGACCCCAGGGTGCCCCTGCTCCCAGCTCCCGCTCCTTCCAGCCCCCGCTGTGGCTCAGCTGATGCTGCCCGCAGGTTTACCTGCGGATTCACTCACAACCTGCAAATCCTCCACTACCCAAGCGCCACGTGGCCATCACGCAGCTGCTATCCCTGAGGAACCACGTTCTTCCCGGCTTCTCGGAGGCACAAGCGATGGCCAAAACGCTGGCAGCTGCTCAGGTCGGGATGGAGGCTGCTCGTCCAGCTCCTGTGCCCAGCAGTGGAAGGAGCAGAGGGAACACAGGCAGCAATTCCCATGTCCGCATGCCCTCCTGTGGCTTGCGGGCTCACTTAGCCAGAGCTAGGACCTTTGCATCCATCTATTCTTGATGGATCTTTTTTCCACAGAAGTGTCTGAAAGGAAAGGAACCATTTCTCTCCCAGTTCCTGCTCTGTTCATCATCTCAGGACATTACAAGCTCCCCGATCGCGCTCTGTACATCTCTCCTAGTCTGCATTTTGCGTGGCCACACACAGAAAAACACCTCTTCCTTTGCAGGGGTTTATCTCCATATTAGAGGATAAAAATCCTCCCTGTTTGTGAAGACGATCTAGAGAGCTCTCTGCCACTCCTAGAGGTTATTAGGTCCCCAGTCAGGAGTGTGAAAAGGGAGAGTTGGCATTTTGCAGCTCCAGGCTGCAACACCAGCATGTGTCCTAGCAAAGGCTGAGGACCTCCAAAAGGGCTTTGCTGTAAATTACTGTTAAGCCCTACTGAGAGGGCAGCAGCTCCGCACTGGGACCAGCCTGCTGCCCACAGAAGAGCAGGTAAACACAGGAGTCATTTTCCCTTCCAGACACTGTCACCAGGCTGCCTGGAGCAGGTGGGGTGCGTCAGCCTCTCGTCCTGCACAATAGTAATAGAGGACCACATCAGACACACCAGGCTGCTATCTGCTCTTCTCCAGGAGAAGAAATCCTCTCCAATTGCTCAGCTGTTCATTCCAGCCTTACATATCCCAGCAGGGGTCAAAGCAGAATGCAGACTGCCAGCAACATAAAAAAAAAAATGAGGGATGGAAGAAGACTTTTTGTATAGCATGAAAGAAAACTGTATTTGTTTATAACTCAGCTACAAACTGGAGGCCAGAAACTTAATTAACAGGCAGTACTCAAGGAACGCTGGAGCAAACAAGATAAACATTATTGGGAGGATAAATTGAGTCACAAAAGGGCGATATTTTATTTTATGCAGGATTCATACTTCAGAAAAGCCCAGGCTGATAGCAAGCCTGAGCTTTCTTGTCCTCCCAGATCAGCTGCTGCAACTCTCACACAAGTCAGCAGCAGTTTTCCATGGGGGACAACCCAGAGACACGACACATGCACTGCTGGGAGTCCCAGCACCCTGCAAAATGGCCCAGCAAGACCCAAGCATCGCTAACTCTCATTCTCAGCCTCCTTGAATACTGAAACTTGTTTGAGACTCAAGCCTTGCTCCTGCTGAGCGCGGGAGCCTAAAACAAAGCGCATTCAGACTTCAGTTGCAGATCAGCAAAGAGCTGAAGCTCTTCCTAACTTCAGGCATTTCTTTCCACTCCCAGGAGTTCAGCAGGATCCGAGCACACACCATGCTTTGCACAGCCATAACGTCCCTGAAAGTATTCACGCAGATGGGGATACACAATATATGCGTTAAATTCAGGCACCATTTATTATACAGTAGAGCTTCAAAAAGCAGCAGGTACATCCAAGACGATGCAATTGGAGTATCGCATCCCCCAGGCAGCACATTCCCGTCTCTCGGAACACCCTACTGCTCCCAGCGAGGCAAAATTGAAGGTTGTCTCTCAGCAAAACAAGGCATGCCTTAGTTTAGACTGAGCATTTATGCAAAAATGCTTGTAACTTAAACTAGAATCATAACAATCAGTATTTGAACAATTTGTAATGTAAAACGTGCCCATGAACTACACAAACACCAGTCTTTCTGCTCCCAGGGAATGCTGAGTCAGCAGACACCCACTTTCTGATTTAAGCAGCCTCTCACGCTTTCATATTTCAGTAAGTATCTGTTTGCTCCTCCATACAACCCTGCACAAGCATGACTCCAATCTCTCAGGTGCTTTCCCCATAGCTGACACTTATCACATTTCAGAAAAGTAGACTTTTCTTGTCAGAGAGCAAACCAACAAGCACAAGGACAGCAAATACACCCACGTGCAACAGTTGACTGCGCCTCACTTTTTACATGACCTAAAAATACTTCAAGAATTGCTAGTTCCCTTTTCTAGACAGATGTTACTAGAAGCTAGTAAAGGAACTGAGGTTGTAAGTTTTCAGGAAACACACTGACTAGCTTCCTGCATCTCTTCAGACCTACCTGATGCTCGTGCTTTGGTTAGTAACTACAGAAGACCCAGCAGTAAAACACCAGCAGCAGGAAAGCACAAAGCAAAGATCCAGCCTTCACCCCAGCTTCTGAACTACCCCAGACACCAACTCTAAACTGGGAAAAGGAGACCCCAAGCAGCAGTCGCGAGGTACCAACCTTACCCGCTCTCAGGGCAATAATGCTGCTGCAGCTGATACTTCTGGCTGAAAGCCCTGTAGAAAAAGAGCTTGCTGTTTCCCCCGAGCTATCAAACCTCCCACATACACCTGGGACCTAGCCTGGGCTGCAACGCATTCACACCACTTGGCCGTTCCTCACCTGAGGGGTGGGTAAATTATTTCAATCAAAATAACCTGGGAGCTGAAGCCAGGACCGGCTGGCCGAAGAGGGCAGGAGCGGTCCAGGCAGCATGCCTGCTCTCCTTGCGACCCCCTCCAGCAATGGCAGACTTTTTCTAGGAGGTAACAGGAGGGCAATTCTTGCAGACAATACTGTTTGCTACAAGGGCTTTGCTGCTTTCCTTTCTTTGCATCGGTGTAAGCCAAAAATGAGCTTCAGCTAGTTGATGTACAACAGGGATATTTAGTGGGGAACAACTATATCGATGAAATACTCTAATCCAGCAGTCGTAATTTGACATTAGACTTTTCTATCTCCAACACTGTGGGTCTAAGATTTAAACTTATACATCATCCCTTGCTAGGCAGCGGTGGCAAAATGCTGTGTCTCACAAGGAGACAATGCACTGGGGCCCTGGGATGTCAGCACCACATGGAATGAGTAATGCAATTGATATGGAAAAGGCAATAATAAAAAGAACTTTCAAAGAAAAAAGGCATTTTATTGAGGGGTTTCTTGTTCCAATCACACAAGAGAGAAAACAGAAGCCATAATGTGTTTATATCAACCACAAGTTTAAAACAAAGTAAAACAATCAAGTACAGATTCCTTCATCAAAATACACTGTGAGAAAAACAAGCAGTGCTCCGCTCTGATGGGCATTGTGCTTATGCAAGAGGTTCCCACAGACAGCAAGGTCTTCTTGCTCTGCTCATGTGCTTGTGCCTGCGACGAGGTGCTTATACAACACCAGCGCTCCTTACCAGGGCTGGTGTGCTTCGACACACAATTATATTTCGAGCATTTGCCCTTCAAGAAATAGTTTGCACGTAGCTTGAGCTGCTCTCTTCACATCTCCAAAGTAAATGAGGTAAGCAAAGCCCTTAAATCAGAGCAGAGCTCTGCCAAGCACATAACAGCCCCTCCGCCCCTTTTATTCCCGATACCACCAGTGCATTTGTACAGACTGGAGGCGGTAGGGGAAGCAGGGCTGCTCCCCAAGCCCATGCGAACCGGTTCCCTCGCTGCCCTCTCGGCCCTGCTTGCCTCTGTTGATTGCCTCCCACACGCTGGTCCTGCTTGGCAGCACCTCCCCAGAAGCCCAGGAGCCAAGTACTTTCCCCCAAAGCAAAGCAAAATTGCAAGCCCCGAAGCATTTAGGAACACAGCTGCCCTTTACTCGCTGCCCAGGCTGCCCGCGTTGTTTTTGGAAGACAGCCTTCGGGCGAGGATGTGCTCTCTTACCTAAGCTGTGCACGGCACGGATCCCAGGCGAGAGCGGGAACCCGCCTCCCCTCGACCCCCTCGCAGCAGCCGGCATCCCGCTGCGCGGCTCGGCAGCCCCAGTCCTTCCCCGCCAGCTCACCCAAGCGCCTTCCTCCCTTTTTGGATGCTTCACTGCAATCAGCGCAGCGCGCCGGGTGCAGCCAGAGAAGGAAAGCCACCGCAATCCCACTGCACCGCGAGCCCGTACCCTGCACAGCCGCGCAGCAGCGACAGCAACGTGCTGAAAGCCAACTCTCCACGCCATAAAGCAGTTCTTAACTGTGGGGCTCCCCTTGATCCCAGCCCTGCGCAACCTGCCCCGCGCTGCTCGCGTATCCCCCAAACCTCTTCGGAGACGTGACGAGCGGCAGGCTGCACCGCAAGACGAAGTCTCCCGGTCTTGGCTCCCGCAGCAAGGATGGATCACTGGGGAGTTTGAGGCTTGGCCCGTGAAAAGTATCTTCCCTTCCCCGTGCCCAGAAAGTTACAGCTGTACGGACATACCGGTGTGCGGCAGGATGCTGTTTCAGGCTCAGGACCACGGGAGGCTCTGGCAGCGTCACCCGTTGTCTGTGGACCGGGAGGGTACCCACAGGCACTGTCCATCACCACTGTGTCTATGGCCTCTTGTGAACTCAAGAACCGCCAGATTTTGCCCCAACTTCTTATTATTGAAAAGCTGTGGCAGTCTTCATTCAATAAAATGAAACATTAGTGCTGGGCAGAGTGAAGTCCCAATACTTTTCACTGGCATGAAGTCAAAGAGAACAGGACAATAACGAGAAGGGCTGAATGGCCAAAGCTTTCCTTGTGTAAATCATATTATACTGAAAAAGCAACTGAGCTGAATGCAAGAGCAGAACATGCCAAAAAGCTTGCATGGGGATTTCCCTGGACAGGACCAATAGTCTCGATCTTACCACCTGTGTGACAAATAATGCTGGTGCCACGCTGTCCTGGTTTTGGCTGGGATAGGGTTAATTTTCTTTCTAGCAGCTGGTATAGTGTTACATTTTGGATTTAGTACCAGAATAATGTTGATAACACACTGATGGTTTCAGTTGTTGCTAAGTAGTGATTAGCCTAAGTCAATGATTTTTCAGCTTCTCATGCCCAGCCAGCGAGAAGGCTGGAGGGGCACAAGAAGTTGGCACAGGACACAGCCAGGGCAGCTGGCCCAAACTGGCTGAAGGGGTATTCCATACCATGGGATGTCATGCCCAGTATATAAACTGGGGGGAGTTGGCCGGAGGGGTGATCACTGCTCAGGAACTAACTGGGCATCAGTTGGTGAATGGTGAGCAATTGCATTGTGCATCACTTGTTTTGTATATTCCAATCCTTTTATTAGTATTATCATTTTATTATTATCATTGAAATTTTCTTCCTTTCTGTCCTATTAAACTGTTCTTGTCTCAACCCACAAGTTTTACTTTTTTTCCCCTGATTCTCTCCCCCATCCCACTGGGGGGGGGGGGGGAATTGAGCGAGCGGCTGCGTGGTGCTTAGCTGCTGGCTGGGATTAAACCACGACACATGCCCAGAGCATCACTGCTGTGAGCGGGCAGCATATGCACCCCTGCGGGACCACCAACAGCCTCCTGGGGTCTGGCTCACCCCAGCACACCCTCAAACCAGTCACCCTGCAGCAACCCTCAAAAGCACCAACGCAGGTTAGAAAACATCTTTTTATAAAAAGGGGGAGTAGGGGAATCACATTGTAATTGATTAATTCAGCAATTTTAGTTAAGTGAATATTGATACATGGAAGAAAAAGCATTAAAAAAAGGAACCGATATTAGACTTGAAAATAAATGTAAGTCATAACATCAACAACAACTGCTAAAATAATGTAACGTGAACACACTGCTGAAATTTGTTGGTTAAAAAACAAGAGCACTGAACATGTTTGCAGTGTCTGAACTTTTATACACGTCAGAGAGGTGGAAGCTGACACCGATTTTGCAGAGTCAAGCTTGTCACTGCGGGCCTGAATTACACCCACTGGTGCTGGGGGTTCTCCGGTGCGCTCGGCGGAGCAAACTAAGGTACGGTGGGGGCTTGAGGGGTCCCGGGCAAGCAGCCCCAAGCCAAGGCTGGCTCCTGCCCGTCCGTCGAGGCGTGCCAGTGTGCATCACTGGGCAGACATCCACGTGTTATCTGTCGCCCTCAACGCATCAACCGCAATTAACTAATGAATGTTTCCTAAAGGAGACAGATGTATTCTGGGGAGTGTGAAACTTGCTGGACATTTTCTCTGAAAGCCTCGTCTCTTGGGAATGGATCTGCTTCTGCTTTGCCAGTGCAGCCATCACCTCAACACGCAGCGCACGTCCGTGCCTCTGCAGAGGGAGCGCTCACCGGGGCCGGGCGATGCACACCGCAAACATCACACTCTACTTTCTTCCAAACTTATCAGCGTGCACAGGATCTCCTCCTGGTGCCGGTGCTGGTGTTTCGGTACCTCTCTCCTACTGACTCCACATCCACCTTTCCATGAGGTGGCGATTTCACGGTATCACCCACCAAACCTTCTCGTTGCAACCAAGCTCCCCCTGAAGTGACAGGACAGGGAAAAAGCTCCTATTTCAGACATTTAGCATGTGCTTGCGCACCAGATTTCTTTTCTAGAGTAAGAGCTGCGTTAGCCTTCATGCTGCTAATCGTTTTATCTGTCAGCCTTTAAAAGGTGTAAGAATATTCACAGAAATAAAAAAATCATGCCAGCTACGGTAATGAGAAGCCTCATGCTTTTGTTCACTGCCCAGAGAAGGCTGCTCTCTACAGTGCTGATTTTCGATGGTCTTTTACATTTTCTCAAAACTTCCAAACAGAAAACCAGTCCCCTCTCATCTGCCACACTTTTCTAAATTAACTATATCTAAAATAACATTAAACCAAAATGTAAAGATACCTTAACTGCCTACAACATGATGTTACATCAAACGCATTTCTATTAATGCTGTTATTTTTATCCAAAGCCTCCACATACGAAGAGGGCAAGGGGGAAGCAGAGTGACGACCGGTCAATCTACCCGCTGGAGCCACGCAGGAATGGCTGGCAGATCACAGAGCAGTTTGGCAAGAGAACGGCGAAAGTACTTTCCAGGCACGTGGAAATGTCCAAAATACCACGTCTGAAATGCAACGTGCCAATCTTCTCGGCAGCTCTGATCAGCTTTTCAAGGAACAAACATACAGGGTCAGAAGGGTGTTTGAAGTAACTGATAGAACAACTAGTAACATACAATTATATTATGCTTTAAGTAGGTAATTACAGTGATAATTTGTTCTTCCCACGGGTAGCTCCGAGGTGTGGGGTTTCTTCAGCCCCGGGACACAGTCTGAAGGATTGCACAGTCCTCCCGGGACGTCTGCCACGCATCCCGGTCCAGGGCCGTCGCTCCTCGTGTGCTGCGGGGGCTCCCGGCAGGCTGGGCCAAGTCCGTGAGACGATGCACGAAACGGTTACAAAGAGCAAAATGCATCACTCGTGCTACTAGTTTTTCTGGAGTACTTGTGCAGAAAAAAAGCACCAGCTGTGTTATCAAACTCACGTACATTGTTTCATGCTCTGTACTGGAAAGGAAAAGAGCCCGCTGCCCTTTTGGCTTCGCCTGCCTCTGGATCTAGGCTTGCAGGCTCAAGATCTGCTGGTGGAAAGCAGGCTTTCTGAGCAGCAAAGGCTGCCAAGGGCTGAAAGTGGCTCTAAGCACATGTGAACTAGTTTGCTCTTCAATTTGATGCTTCCTACTGAAATATGTATTTTAAAACTAGTAAATCAACAGCCCGGTACACAGCAGGTTTCTAGAGGTGGCCGGCAGGACACCCAGCAGCAGCCTGGGTGATGGCATGAAAACCCCAGCCCAATTAAAGGTTTCAGCATCTTTCTCTCACGCACAAGCAATCCCTCTTCCACGTTGCCGCTCGGCTGCGGAAGGAAAGCCGGTGGGGACGGAGGGTCCCTGCCCCGGGCGCTGTCACTGTGGGTGCTCCAAGATAACCGGCCCTTCAGCTCAACGTGTCCCGACTCCGGGCCACGACCTGTTTCTGACAAGGCTGGATTTGCCAGCCTTCCCCATCATTTCACCTCATCAATGTGTGATGTTAAAGCCCATGGTTTATTTATTTCTTTAATTCACTGATAAAGCACATTATCTACAGTGATTAATCTTGCATCAAAGAAACAACACTACTACAAATGGTGGTCTAAGACAACCTAGTGGGACTTTCTACAGAGTTCACGTCCTAAATCCATCTCTCTGTTAGCCATGAAACATCATTCCCCAGTGCGCCTGGCTTCTTCATGGAATTCTTCTACAATCAAGTCCACGGCTCCGTCCCCACGTGGGGAATAAACAGCACTCCCGAGCTAAAGAATAATGAATTTACCAGCTTTGAGTGGGGTTGGTTTAAACCTCAAAAATGAGGATTTGTTATTTCACTTAACTGCAATACAACACAACTATCTCAGATCGCAAGATATTCATTCTCTTAGAGTAATCGTGATTGATGAGAATACTGAATGGAAGCAGGATGGTATAATTAATATGGAGCAATACGAGCCTATGGAAAAGAGAACTTGTCCAATTAACTGAATAATGAGTTTCAGCTTGGTCGATAAATGTAATCATTTGGATGCAATATTCTTTTCTTTCATAAACTATTTGACCTCATACTAACATGACATTTTGATTAGGGAAAAAAAAAACCCAGAGTGATACAAAGCCAAGTTGTCACACATCAAACAGACAAAAACCTAGAAACTGATAGGTCCCACAGCGACTGCAAAGAGGGAAAGATGGAGACGATGCCTTTCCCGTGGCGCTCCATAGGGACAAGTCCTCGGCCTTCTGCAATCTGGTATTTTGCCAGCAGCCTGAAGAAACTATAAAAATATCACTGGTCAAGTTAGGGGGTGACACAAGCTGGCGGAGCTGGCCGCGAGCTCTCCCCCGACCAGGAGTCCCGGGCTGCTGGGCTGGCCAGCAAACGGTACGTATTTGCACTGTGGCTAAAATGGAATTACACATCTGGGCACAAGCAGCACCGGCCAGGCGTGCGCAGGAACTCTGCCGCGGAAGGCTGATGCGGGAGGCATGAGTGCGGGGGATGCTCAGCCGAACCCTGCTGCGGCCGGGGGTCCGAGCGAGGCCGGAGGCACCGGTGGAGGCAGCCCACCCTCCGCCGCTGGCCTCGCCGCCGCACCATCGAACCAGGCAGGGACCCGAGGGACCCAAAGGCTGGAGAAGGAGCAGCACAGCGCCAGGCTCGAGGGGCTCAGCCGGTCCTTGTACGTTACAAGAGATGCTGGTAAGGGAGGGCTCCCCGATCCAGCCAAACAAGGTATCACAAGGACCCCAGGGTTAAGGCTTAAGCTAAGCAGGTTTAGACTACAATGGGTTTTTTTTTACAGGGAGGGCAATTAGCTATTAGGAGGTTTTATCAGAGGTTGTAACGGGTTCTCCACTACTCGTTCATTGACTTTTATGGTGAGGATGGGATGTTTTTCTAATTGGCTGGCTCTGGTTCAAACAGGAATTAATTTAGGGCGATCCTGCAGCCATGAAGACGGGAGTAACACGGTCACAAGGGTCCTTTCTGCAAGCGTGTAATCTCTTGACATAACTTCGCACCCCTCTGCTTGCCCTCTTTACCTGGTAGCTGCTATTTAAATGAATGTACCTATCCGTACAGCAACAGGTCTTTGGATATTGCGGATGTAAATCGCGTGTGACCTCGGCGTCACTCTCGCACGCCCAGGCGATCAGGCAAATGCCGGCAGCAGGGAGGTGGGAGGGCTGGGGTTGGCGAGGGAAGCTCCGAGGAGCACGAGGGAGGAGCAGGAGGGCTCGGCTCCAGCATCCCCGCTGCAGAGGAGCGAGACCAAGCCGCCATGCCGGGCTGCGCGAGGTCCGGGCGGCGGCTCTCCCGCCGCCCACCGCATCACTTGAAGACGGACGGAAACGTCGGGCAGTCGGGAGACTTCATCTTCTTCATGAACTTCTTGAACTCTTTGTTCTTCTTGTCCCACTTGTAGATGGCTGTCAACAGGTACTGGGTCTTCACCTGGCGGCCCATGATGAGGAAGTAGTGGCCGAGGTTGTCCAGCTGATGGCAGGGACAGTCAGCCCCGTTCTTCAGGAACAGCACGAGCTTCTTCAGGTTCTTCTTGCGGATGGGCCCCAGCTTCAGCGCCTTCCTCTTCCGCGGGACGATCATCTTGTCCCCGTTCTCCTTCTTCACTTCCTTTATGGTCATCTTAAGAGCTGAAAAACAAGCCAGAGAGAGGGGAAAAACAAAACAACTCCTGAGCAGCCTTCGCTGGCACAAAGCCTTTGCTAAGCAAGGCGGGGGGGTGAGGGGGCACCGGCACCCCCACCCCAGGACGGCAGCAGCACCCTGCCCGCCCGCGGACACCCAGCAACCCGCACCACTCCCCCCTCCGCGGCATCCCCCCGGCAATGACTTGGCCCGCTGACCACGACACGAAAACCTTCGTGCCTGAAGCGGAGCCATCCCCGTGCCCAGGAGAGCATCAAGGTAAAACACTGACGTCTCTGTCTCCCTTCCCCTCAGCAAAGCACGCCGGGCGCTTTTTATTTGAGAGGGAGACTTGTTCAGCCGGCAATACGCTCTTTGCTAGCAAAACGTTAGCTGAGTAAACAAGGTAATTTCCCGGCTCTAGAGGCATGGAGAGACTCTTGAAAGGGCCATTTAAAAGGTCAACTTGGCTTCTCAAGCATTTGTTTGCAGTCACTCCTGGCCCTCTGGTGCCCGTGAAACAAGTTTCGAAGCACTGAACATCTCTATATTCGAGCAGTGAAGGCCCCTGGCAAACAGCCGTGTCTACGGGACCCGCACGCAGGAGGCAGAGCCACACGGAGCAGCCACACGCCTGCACCTTCCCCAGGAGAACAGGAGTTAATCTGATACAACTTCCACGGAAAATATTTTCCTCTTTGGGTTCAGCATTTTCCCGAGTTAATCGCAACCCAAATAAAAAAAAAATTAATGTTCCTTTGCCATGACCATGAAAAGGAATTTAGTATACATGGGAAAAATGATGAAAACGTGTTGTACATTAAAGTATCACTTCTGTGCCATTTGGCTCTGCCTCTTTTTTGGGGAAAAGCACATATGGCCAAAAATTACTAACATATTTCCATCATTTGGGAGTTTACTTCAGAGCTGCAGATAAACAGTGCTCGGATAGGTGATTAATTGTCTGCTGTCCCTTCTCATTTGACTCTCAGAGCCTGTGCAGCAGACGGCATGCAGAAGCCTCTGGCTCTGGCAGGGAGACGGGTCCCCGCAGCATCGTTCCTTGAAGTCTTGCTCTGCTGGAACTTGTAGCAATGAACACACATTGCTTTCTGGACGGCAGCTCTGCTCACCGTTCCAGACACGAATGGCAGCAGGACAGCGCGATGACAATCCTGAGAAGGCAGCAGAGTCTCTCTGTATTACCCTTATGCTCCCAGCCACTGCACTGGCAACAGGAGTAATGGTATTTATCTGCCCGTGTGCCAAAAACGCCTGCTGAGTTTGCCAAAAGCCCTGTCGTGTTATACTGTTACTGTACAAGAAAGTAATCCAGGACTGGAAACCTAAGTGAAATTTTCATTCCATCTGTTTTCCAAATTCAGGATGTTTAAGAAGCTAAAGAGACTCAAGCTTTAAGGAGCTAAAGAAGCTGAACTAGATCAATTTGCAACAAATCTGGAAAATGAAGCAAGTCGTTTCCGGGCAGCTCTAAGCTCCATGACATTAACTGGGCAGCAGCAGCAGCATCCCTCAATGTGAGCCTTGATTTCTTTATCCGTTCTGCCTTTGAACTCTTGCACTAAGCACAGTGGTTGCCAGTGCAGGAGGAATGGTATAATATCAGTAACAAGAGACTTTTTCAAAATGGCTTGTTTGCAAATTGCTTTGCTGTGATCACTGCAACTTTAGATCCTTATTGCTAGAGGAAGAAAACAATCTGGCAGCTAGCAGAGGTGCTGTTCTACTCCAAGTATCATAGTCTGTGGAAGACAAAGAGGGTCTGGTAATCCTGTGCCGTGGGAGCTCACAGCTCTCCCTTCCCTGCACAGCATCAGTTATCTGTTGCCAGCGAAGCAAGTTCAGGGAGCATGGAAGCTGCACAGGTGAGCCATAAACCCAGACGTGAACTAAAAACTCATCCAAACCTCAATCGTGCAAAGAGCCAAGATCAGGTAACACCGAGGAGAACCAGCGAGGAGGCTGACCAGGGGTGCAAATAGTTTGTGTAGGACTCTGCTCTTCCCAGTGATGATGCCCTTCTTGTCATCAGCAACAGAGGGAGTTTGCAGTGCTACGCAGGTAAAATGCAGCCTGGCTCACGGACTACCAACTTTCAGCTGCCTTGCTGTGGACTAAGCAGTCACACGAGCGAAAAAAACCAAAAGGCATTATACTCACTGCTCAGTTTTCACCCCTCTGCCAGCCACCTGGCTCCCCAGTCCGCCCTTGCTCCCCTACTTGGGCCGTGTTCCTTAAGCTCAGACCTGCTTTGTGGGCAAGACTCTGGGGCACAAAAGCCACGTTTCACAGCAGTGGGGCCAGACACGCAGCTCTGGCATTTTCCACGCACATCAGAAAAGCAACGCCTGAGGGCACATTCGTTCCCGGCTGCACACCCAGCTCTGAGAGCACAACACCACGCAGCGGGAGGCAGCCCCTCGGCTTGTGGCTTTCCTAAAACATAAAGGATTTGGCAAGGGGGGACCATCGTGTGACTTGCCGCTGCTGCAGCTCGCCTGGCATCCCCCTGGCCCCGGGAACACCTCCGCCCCAGCAGCGGGCAGGCAGAGGGGGAAAGGCCCGAGCGGGACGGATTGAGTCTTGGCTCCAGGATCGGACGAGCTGCCAAAGCAAACAGCTTCCTCCCTGGGAGCCCTGGCCTTTCCGCTCCCCCCCCCCCCCCCCAAATCTGTCTCAGCGCCGAGCAGAAGAGCCGAAATTGCCTCCGAGACCCCGGGATGCGCTTCCTCGCACAGACGAAATCTTCAGCCGTCGCTGCCAGGAGGGAGCTGACCCCAGGAAGAGAGCTGGAGGGTTATTCATAGCACGCAAGCGTGTGCAGCCTTCCCAGCCCTGCAGCCGCAGCCTGCCTGCACCGTGGCTGCGGGGCTGCCCCAGCATCGGCTGCAGCATCAACCCACCCCAGCCCACATGCTGCAGCGGCTCTGCGTCGCTGCAGAAGAAGCACGGCAGCCACAAGCCCATCTTCCCCTTCGTTCTCACATGAGACACACACGTTCCAGCACAACCTCCCATCAAACCCGTGCTCCCTCCCTCATTTGCAACCGCACCTCCTCACCTAACGCGCTCGACACCTTCCACTTTCACCCAAGCTCCTGTTAATCGAAGTGTCCACCATATTCCTGAAGATGCTGGCTGATGCACTCACACGGAAAGGCCCTCGCTCCCTCCACTGCCGGCGCCCGTAGACCGACTGCAGCCTCGGGGGCTGCGGAGAGACCATGAACTTTCCTGTGAATGGGAGCACCGGTGGGACCAGGAGCCAATTCCCGGTCATACCACAAGAGAGGTGATGGCATAGGAGCCCCGTTCTCCGCCGTCCCAGCTGCAGCCAGGACCACCCATAAAACCAGGGAGGCCCTTTCCAGCCAGGCATTGTCTCAGCTCTGCTTGCAACGTTGCCAGCACTGCCGAGACACAGTGCCGGATCTGGCGCAGCATGGTGATGGGACTGCAGCCCCTGAGTGCTGGGGCGGGAGGTGAGCAGCATCCCCAGGGATGCTCCACACCCCGCTGGGATATCCATTCCCACAGGGATGAGGACAGGGACGACCCTCCCCATCATTCGGGACTGGCCAAGGGGGAGGCTCTCCCCTCCGTTCCCATCAGCCTGTACAGCTGACGGCACTCAGGGCAGAGGGGGACTCCTGCACAGCACAGGGAGAGGTTCTAGTTTCGTGCCGTACGTGGTCCCAAAACATCCTCCCTGTGAGCGCTGCCAGTACGTCTGCATGCAGGCGAGTCATGGCAGGAGACCTCTAGCGCAAGTCAGCGTCCAGCCGCCCACTTCAAAGGCTCTTCCCAGAAAACACAGAAGTGAAAGCATTACTCAGGCTGGGAGGGAAAAAACAAAACACAACAAAGGCAGATTTCAGGATTTAATTTGGGACTCAACAGCTCTCAGCCATGTTGTGTTTACAACAGCAGAAATCCTCCCGGGGTGCTAAACCCACACTTGCCCTTGCTCAGCTCCCACGTCAAGAAGCTGATGTCTGCCCAGGCACGAGCCACTTGTCAGCGTTTTGCCACGGCCAGGAAAGCCGGCACCGAACGCCCAGCACAGGCGCGGACCCTCTCACCAGACCCTGCCCACTGCCACAGCAAGCTGCCAGCACGAGAATTAGACATAGCTGCACCATCCTTGAACAGCGCAGAGACTCCTGCAAGAGACTGCACGCACCAGCCAGCAGCTACGACCAGCTTTCCCTCAGCATCCTTGCTCCCAATGCTACACCGCAGCATCAACCAGCCCTTCCTTCTCCCGAGGCGTCATCCAGCAGGACCACGCCACCAGCAGCCATCAGACTCGGGAAGAGAAGGTCAGCATGGGCAGCCTCATCCCCGCCAAGGTCCTCCTCTCCTGCAGACCGAAGCCACCTTGCGCTTCCCTCTGGATTGCTCCGACTCTGGGATGCCCAGGGAGGACATGCGAGAGGGACAGCAGCGGCTCCGGATGCGCAGCTGCCCCATCACCAGCCACAGGTCCCATTAGCAGAGGGTCAGACCCCAGCCTGGGGTGATGCTCCCCCGTTAGACCAAGCCATGAATTTGGCCCCAACTACAAACGGCTCGTATCAGATGGTAGCATAGCTCTGCTATCTCTAACACAGAGAGAGTAGGGAGGGATGGAAATATAAAAATGTCTTTTTTTATTTCTACTAATATGAAACAGGGTATATGAAAGTGTTTGCTCACTTGGAGTGAAATTACTCTTGGCAGCAGCAGCTCCAAGAGCAGCAAAGGCCCCGCAGAGCTGGTTGGGGTCCAGCCTGACAAAGCACAACTCACGTTTCATCACTTGAAACAATTCTTATCGATGTCCCTACAGCTCCAGCTTTCCAGTCCCACACCCAGCATGGGGAAAAAAGAAACACAGTCTCCCAGGCAAACCGGGAGCACCGCATTAATACCGCCTGAGAGCAAAGCACCTTCCTTCCCCGACACCAGCACCAGGGCTCGGGCACCCTCTCCGCGTCTCTGAGGACTGCGCTGTACCGGGGTGGCCACAGGATGAGACTCACGAGCCCCTGCACCCCACTCACCGTCCACCACCGCACACCCCCACCATGACTGTGCCCCACAGGCACCTCCGACCCCTCTTTTCCAGCATGCAGGAGCCTGGGACTGGGACGTGGTCTCTGCTGTTCTCCTGCCTGCACGGGCAGGGGCCCCACTGCAGCACCTCAGGGGCAGGGAAGGGAACGTGAGAGAAGGGAAAGCTCTGCTGTTCCTTCAGCCTCATTGCTCCTTCCTTTAGAAATCACTCAGAAGGAGGAAACCTGCCAGAAGACACATTAGGGCTGTAACAGGAGAAGGCTGCAGGCAAGGAGCTGTCAGTCACGGGACAAAATAAACAGCATGTATTGATTGTACTGCAGTCTCCAGTGCAGCGAGAGCCCGTTCAGCAGGATCCCCTCAGACCCCAGAGAAAGGGCAGAAACAATAAATAAAATCACCAAGAGAAACAGAGAGAGGAATGAACTCCAGGGCCAGCCCAGCCAGCACGAGGAGGAAGAAACAAACCCTGGCTGCAGCCCAGGGAGGCTGGGGGAGGCGGCTGCGGGGGCACCGGAGAGCGATCTCACGCTTCGTCTTGCATCCAACGCTGCCCCCAGCACACCAGAGCTGCACCAAAATCTAAACCGCAATTAGCCCCCGCATACCTGGCCCAGCACCCCGAGCTGGTCTGTGCCCCAGGCAAGGGTCCCCGCACCACTCGCTGACACCCTCGGCTCTGCGCTCCCGCAGCCCCGCTCCGAGCCGCGGGCGATGCTTCTGCTGCCTGCTCCCAGCCTTGGCATCCCGGCAGGCACATGTGGAGCAGCACTCAGGCACAGCCAAAGGCGCGACAGGACCTTGCCGCGCACCGCAGTGATGGGGGACTGCTGCTAGGGCAACTGAATCAGCAGCAAACCAGGTGCAATGCTGGGATGCTGGCTCAGAAATGTTCCCCCTTTCCTGGGGGCACTTGGCTGGTGCTTCCAAGGAGAGGGCTAGGGTGGAGAAGAGAGGAGGCAGCTCCTGTATCCTGCTGAAATAAAGGAGAAGCTAATCTCCAAGTGCCTCCACAGCAGCAGGCAGGCAGTGCCTACCGCTTCGCCAGTGTTATGGGAGCACGCACACCGCTCCCGCTGTGCGGCTATCGCATGGCGAGCCCCAGCCAGAGCCGTGTGGACAGCAAGACATGCTGCCGCCACAAAGCCATCCTACTCTCAGAGGAGCTGCCAAGCTGCTGGCAGCCCAGCAGGGAGTGGAGCTGCCTCAAACCAGCACCCAGGAGCCCACATTCACCACTGCTCATACAAATGCAAACCCAGAGTCCTGCTGGCCCACAAAGCTGGCGGTCTCCTGGCACCACTCCGAGCCACAGCATCTTGTCCAAGGCCCTCTCCTGGGCCAGGGAAGAAAGGTCCCTTTTCTTTACAGTCTTCCTGTGTTCACAGCTGGATGCAGCTCTCTTCCTTCTCTGTTCTCGAGACCAACATCACTCCCAGGGTTGTTACACAGCTACCTCCCACCCTGGCATGGCCACATATAAGTGGCGGGCAAAGCGCTCCTCGCATCTTGTCTGTAACAAGCCACTGGGATGTAGGTGAAACCCAAAGTCACGTTACTGCAGGAATCAGTGCAGGACCCACCAACAGTTGCCCGGTGCAGCACACGTTAGTTTAAACATTTATTGTACGTGTCTGGCTTTGATGAGGATCTGTAACCTGTCAGCTGCCAGTGTTTACCTTGGTGGATGTGCATGAGAAATCTCAGTCTGAAGGGCTGGGAGTTTATTTTAGTGCCAGATAAACAGCTCTCCTTGAGAAATCACCCCATGACAGTAACCACCCAAGACTAAACAAAGATCCAAGGGCCACGCACTGTGCTTTGAGAAAACTTCCTGAAGTCGATATCTCCTCTGCTGGCTGCTCTCCACAGCTGAGACATCCCCAGGAGCACCGTGCACTGCCTTCCCTTGTAGGGCACAGGTAAGACCTGCATCGCATCTCTTCCCTTGCTCCAGCTCCCCAGCTGGCTACCGACTGGGCACATCTGGAGGCAGTGCTACGTGCACCCAGGACCCTCCTGGATGGGGAGGAAAAACACAATGACAGAAGGAAGAAAACACCAAAGGCAGCTGCATGAAACCTACACCACTGAAAACCCACGTAAGTGAGCTTCCCACCGTGATTGAGTCTGGTGACAGGGAGGAACAGGGGAATCAAGGTATATCCAAGACACGTCCAGCTTTCCACTGCGAAGACAGAGTGATGGTTCACACGTGAGTGATGGCTCACTGTGTCCTGCTCAGCTGCCTTTGGACTTCTCTATAATAGGGAGGTCATCTTGTTTTCAAATGAAAAACCTCTTTCTGAGACAAAAAGAGAAAGCAGGAGTGGGAAGGAGGAGGAATGGGAGCAACCTCAGCATCAGCAAGAGCTCTGACATGTTTAAAAAGTTACATGTTGGAGTTGTGCTGATCCACAGAACAAAGAATGATCCCAAATTCCTTGCAACGGTCAGAAAAACCATCAGACTCTGATTTGGCAGAGAAAACAAACGACTTTATACAAGGCTGGAAAAACACGGTGATCTGGGTGAGTCAGGTGGACATGCCGATGCAGTTACGATACCTGACATTACAACTAAAGCGATCCCAAGGGCTCACATGAGCCGGTTCAAATCTAGCCGTGTTTGTGCGAGCTGCTGTCACCTGGATGCGGGCACAGGGCACTCGGTGACACCACCGAGCTCCCCGACATGGCAGATAGGGCCACCTTCAGCCCCTCCGGCAGAGCGGAGCTCCTCTCGGCGAGCCAAGCCTGCAGAGCTGGCTCCCATTTCTCTCCCTCCCTGCTGGGACACGGCAGGGCTGGCCTGGGAACGGGGACCCATCCTCACCACTCCAAACCACAGCAGGAGGAAGGCTCCTGTGAAAACCTTCACAGCCATTTTGGATTGATTGGGGGTAGGCACGGGGACTGAGGTCTCCTCTACTTGCTGCTCCTCTGCTGCTCGCGGTGCACGGTAACACTATATCTGGCCACTTGCCGCAGCCCTACCCAGGGAGCTGCCTGCCAAGAAATATTTCCATCCTCTGGACGCTGTCACCACAAAATTTCCCAATAACTAACTTACTCTGTGGGCAAGTCAATGTCTCAAGCCGCTCCGCCGAGGCTGTGAATACTTCTGGTTTGGCCTCTGCTCCCCGTTGTGTAACTGTCCCAGAGCACGGGGAGGATATTTAGCGGCAGAGGCTGATGACAAGCATGCGGTTAAACTTGTATTTCCCTTCCCAGCACTTGCCCACCAGCGGGACACCACCTCGGCTTGCTCCTCGCACGCCTCCAGGGAGGCAACAGGTATTGCAGCAACCCGCCAGTGCCCCCCGCTCCTTCTCCAGGATAGCGGTCCCCAATCCCAGAGTGCCTGTACCGGGGCGATGCCTCTGTGTCACCGCACACCCAGGCACACGGTCCCTGCCCAAACCAGGTGCGCTGCTCCCAGAGGCCGCTCGCTCGCTCCCCACCAGCTGGGAAGCTCCCTCCAGGCTGGGAAGCTCCTTCCAGTCTCTCCCCATGGGTGCAGTGGGGCAGGGACGGCTCCTGTTCATCTCTCATCTCATGCCTGCCTGGGGCAGAGCTCAGAGTGCTCGGGCTCACCCACCTCCGAGCGCTCAGCCCAACAGTCGGGTGAACAGCACGTCCCGCTCCCCAGCCAGGCTGCCGCACCAAATTTGCGCGTCCGTTACCCGACTCAGCTAGAAGTACCCGCATTCCTGGGAAACTATTACATGGGTGTTCCTGTCGATGCTTTTCCCTGTTAAAAAAAGTCTGCGCTGAACTTAGGACTTCTGGCATACCAAATCTGCAGGAGAGTTGAGAATTCATTTCCAGCAGAAAGGGTAATACGCCAGCATGCAGAGCAGGTTTGGGTTTGCATAGTGCGCTCTGGCACAGGGCACATTCAAGTGCTAATCCCCGAGGAATGCACACCTTGTTCAATATGCCTTTAATAACCTTCCGGGCAAGTTACATACACCAGCAAGGATGTCAAAACCAGTTAATTCTGGGTTTGATCTGAGAAAGCTAATATTTCTCCCTGCGATACTTTTTTTTTAAATGAAGTTCTGTTTACCTATGATTGTCTGACTCACTTACTCAGTCATAATATATTTAGGACACAGCTTTCAAGTAGCTCTGCATTTTTTAAGCTCACTGCTTGGCCCTAGCTAGACAAGGACTGGCTTTGGGTTTTTACACCTAGACTTGACAAGAGCAGCATAACTCTGCTAAAAAGAAACCCAGCGGTACAAGCAGTCTGGGGGAAGGAGGAAGCTGCTTTGCCCCTTCATGACTGCAAGCAGAGTAAGAGTCCATGCTACACATCATTCCTGCAAGCACGCAAGAGCACGGGAACACCAGGCTTAAGTTACGAGCCCCACCAAGCTCACCAAAGAACAAGCACTGCCACTTCTGCCCCAGCCCCAGGCTCCAGACCAACACCATCTGGTTCTCTGCTCGCAGCGGGGCCTCACCGCCTGCAGCACCGCTGCTTCGGCGGGCGATCCCACGCGTGGGGGCCTCGTCCCCGGGCGGCGTGTCGCCAGGCGGGCAGGAGAGATGCTCAGCACCGCAGCCAGGGTGACGCAGGAGCGTAGGTACTGCCGCCAGGACCCCGCTGTCCCGGCCCTGGCTGTCCCGGTACCTGGGTGTGCTT
Organism: Aquila chrysaetos chrysaetos; assembly: GCF_900496995.4. Taxonomy (NCBI): domain Eukaryota; kingdom Metazoa; phylum Chordata; class Aves; order Accipitriformes; family Accipitridae; genus Aquila; species Aquila chrysaetos. Next base: position 35,818,587 of record NC_044016.1, on the reverse strand, counting down.
GGCTGCAGGAGCTGGACACGTCCCGGACACGTCTCGGACACGTCCAGTCCAGTCCAGTCCAGTCCCGTCCCAGCGGCCGCCTCTGTGCACCGACACTGACATCTAGAGGCACGCTCGCCTCGGGGAAGGACTGCGGCTGTCCGCAGGTGACGCGGCCACAGCGGCCGCACCGCTGGCCACACCGCTCTCGGGGCAGGCAGGAAAACACAGTGGTCCAGGATCCAGCCCACACAGGAGCCACACTGCCCTGTGCCCCCCGGGGAAGCCCCCCCCGTGCCCCCAGCACCCCTCCTTACCAAACTCGCTGGCACACAGGTGCTCCACGATGGCCTCCGACTTCATCTCGTTGTCGCAAGGGGGACACACGGTCGTTCCTGGGAAAAGGAGAGAAGAGGTGGTGAGGAGCCGGCTCAAGAAGCACCGCAGAGCCGGGCTAGCCCGGGCTGTCAGACCTCTGCCCTCGACGGGAGCATGCACCCAGGCACCCTGCCATGGGGTCCCAGGTCCCGGCCCCGTGGGATGACACCCTGCCGGGGGTCAGGAGCCGTCCACCAGCTCACAGGGCAGTGCTGGCTGCGGGCAGCCTCCTGCCAGCCCCACTGCAGTGCTGCCAGCAGCCCCAAGGCCGGGCACGGGCAGGGGTAGGCAGCTGCCAAGAGCAAGAGGACAGTGCTGGCAAGGAGAGGGGTTTTCAGGGCCAGGCACTCAGCTGAGGGGAGCCACTCGCCACGGGGTATGGCCCACAGCCCACTGACGTTCCCTCCACGCGGCGTGCCAAGGTGGGCACGTGGTGCCCGAAGCCCGGCACGGCAGGAGGACGGTGCCCAGGGGATGGCTCACGCGCCGAGGGGCTGCCCCAGCCAGGAGCCACCACGGAGCCAGGCAGGCAAGTTCGGGACTGGTATGACCCAGCTCACAGGGGACCACCTCACAGCCTGCCCATGCATCGCATGGCAAGCCCCTCTCCTGCCTCCCTCCCACCCTGCCCCAGAGCGGCACTGGTCGGTGATGGACCTGCACAGCTCTCACATGCGCCTCCCCGCTCCCTGCCTCCAGAAGCCCCTCCAGCGCGACCCCAAGAGCAGACGTCTTATCTTTTTGGGGTTTTTTTGCCTGCGGGGCAGCCTCACGGCTCCAGCAGAGGAAAGCCAGCTCTGCTCACCAGCCACTGACAGCGGCCAACATCCTCCTCTTGGGGAACACCAGCCCAGGAGATTTCATCGGGATCCATCCTGGGAGGAAAGCTCGCTTCACCCAGAGAATAAAAATCTGTTTCCACGTTCCCATCTCCAGCCAGAGCAGAGACCACCCAGCAGCACAGACGCAGATTTGTGCTACTGGCGGATGAATTTACTGAGCTGGGAGATGCTGCTTCTGTTCCCGGTCCAGCAGAACGGACGGCTCTTTCCCACACAAGGGAGTTATTCTCGGGGACGGCGCTGCAGTGGAACATCTGCCGGTCCCTGCGTGCAGACAGAGTGCTCGCCCCAGCCCTCAGCCAGGCCGGCAAAACGCACTGTGTTGCTGGACAGAAAAAACAGAGACGTCTCCCAGCTAGAGGGGTGCAGAGCCAGAACGGCTGGCGAGGGAGGCATGGCCACGACCCGTGCCGACCACAGAGTTGAGTCTCCTCAGTCACAGATGCCCCACAGGGTTTCAGGCGAGACATTTGTTTTCTGTGGCTTGTTCTTCCCCTCTCACCCCCCCAAATCTGTTCTGTGCCAAATGCTAATTCCTGGGGTCATGCACCATGTCTTTATTAATCACACATGCAGAGCAACTGGCCTTCCAATCGTCCCGACGCGCAAGTCACAAGGCAACCTTCACAGCACCCAACAGCCAACTTAACAGTCCCACTCCCGGTACCTCGGTACCCGTGAGAGCTGCCCATCACCTGGGTAACTTCCTTTTCCAAAACCCTAACGTGCAATTACCACTTTTACTGTCTTAACTTAGAGTGACACAGGCAGAAGCCAGCCTTTGGGGACGCGATGACGTCTCCAACACTATTTTTAAAATCAGCAGTCAGAATATTTCCATCCAGGCTGCACATTTAATGAGCTCATGATGAGGGAGAGGGGATGCTCGTAGGAGGGTGACAACCCCAGCGGTCTGTCTCTGCTGCAGTGCCAAGAATTAGTTACTGCGCTGGGGACCACCCTCAGGAACGAGAGGGGGTACCTGCCATGCATTAGCTCATCTGCGCCCAACCCAGTGTGCAAAGCACTTCAATGTGCCTCAGCAGCCAAAGTGCATGCTAGGAGACTGGCCGAGCCTACGCGGGCCAGACAAACAATGTGAAAGCCACCGCTGTGTCCAGTCTACGAGCTTTCCAGGCAAACAAAGAAAAAAAAAAAAACCCAAAATGGAAAATAAGAGTCATTGTTCCTTGTTTTAGCTGCGCTAAGGCAGCCCCCGGGACTGCTCTGGCACACCCATGGCAGCAGGGACCCTCGTCTCGCCAGCAGCCACCCCGCGCGGGCTGGAGCCGCTGCAGCCGCCCTGGGCAGCTCCTTCTGCGGGGCAGCGCGCCCGTCCCCTTCCCACCGGCAACGCAGCGCACGTCTGCCAGCCACTCTCGCCACGGAGAGGACATTCCCCTGTGGCTCTGCTGACGCCCCAGGCAGGGCAAGCGCTGCCAGCCGTGCGGCGCAGCACGAGCAGCAGCCTCACCCGCGCACGCATCCCACTGCCAGGCTGCCGTATCCCTGCGCTAGGGTAAAGCCCCAGGCATGCCACCCCATGCCGGGAGGACCCCCGCGGCCTGGCGAGTGGCAGCGGGCACCCAGAGCTCGCTCCAGTGCCAGGCGGCTCCACGTGCAGGGAGCATCATCCAGCCCTGCCTCCCGCAGCCCCACTGCGGCACGGACGTGCCCGAGACCATCCCATGCCGAGGGGAAGGGAAATGCTCCTCTCCTACGGGACATCCCATCACGCCAAGGTCAGGAACACAAGTACCAGGGGCCTGACCAGCTCCCGCACAGCTCTGTGCCCCAGGAAAACCGTTGCTTCGTGGAGCCACAGCTATCCCAAAACTGCCTGCCCTCCCACCCCTCCCGAGGCATCATGGCCAACGTCCTCCAGCCCACGGCGCTGCCCAGCACCTCACCTTCCCCTTCCCACACGATCCCAGGCTGAAGGAGCCAACAAGAAGCCCAGCCATGATTGCGGTCCCCACTGCGGCGGTCCAGCGGCAGCCATGCCGGCACGTGCCGGGCCAGACTGCACCCCGCGGCACCCCGCCACAGCTCGCAGTATCGGGTACAGTTGCCCGTCTCCTAACCTGCTGCGGTTCAGCTGGGACCCATCTTCTGCAGTTGACAACTCTACTCCAAGCACAAGCTTAGCCTGCTTCCAGCTCGCTTTTTCCCTGCTGACCATTTTCTAATGCTTGGCTTTAGAGCCAGCTTACTCCAGGGGCAGGAGAAGGAATGTGTAATGCTATATTAATCTGCAACTCCCCTGATGCATCCTGTGGGCCTGCAGGCTTTACCGCCTCGTGCTTAAGGAGAAAGGAATTCAGCAGGTCAGCTCTTTGAGAGGCAGAAACAAATTCCAATTTCGAGGTGTTAATGGGGAAAAATACTGAAAGGGCTCGTTCTTACTAGTGCCCAGAGAAAAGGGGGGACACTGCTGGGTTCTGACCCTCTTTGAATCAACAGGAAACACACCCCAGTGCCCGAGACCGAAGGGGCTCCAGGAGCTGGCGCTCGTGGAAAATGCACAGAAACTGCGGACGGGGTCTCCCGCGGCAGAGCCCCGGGCAGAGGGAAGGACCCGGGACGTGCAGGGGCAAGGGCTGAACCACAGCAGCACAAGCGTGCTCACCCGGAGGCACCCCTCGTCTGCACAAGGTGGCAGTGCCAGCAGCCGATGGACAAAGCACCGCGCCGGCTCCGGCCCCTGCCGTCACTGGAGACCACTCGTGGATCTTCTCCAGAGTGCGGGAGCAGAAGCACCAGCGCAGGTTTACATTACGGCAGTGGTCACGATTAACTTTAAGTTTGCTCTGTTCGCTCTAAGCTGTTTGGGGCAAGAGCATCCCAGCACACGGCGTAGGCGGCACGCGGATCTTCACCAACCAAAGGTTATTCGTAGGAGAACACACGCCAGATCCCCCTGCCACAAACCAGCGTTAACACCATGAAAGCTGGTGCACCTAAGGGCAGCAGGTCCAGCCCAGCAGATTACCAGGGAGCCTGGCCTTCTCACCTTGAAGAAGCGTTTTCTAGCAAGATTGCTCATCCCCTCACAGGAAAGTGCCCCAGCCAGTGCAATGGGCACAGGGAGCTCGGCCTGACACCTCTGGAGCTGCTGCGGCTCAGATACAGCACATGCAAGAGTTTCCTCTTGAAATACTTTCAAGCAGCTGGGGGATGTGAAGATGGCTGCTTATACTTTTCCAGTGAATGCTGAAGAGAGTTCACATTTGCACAACAATTTTAAAGACTTACTTTCCATAAACATCCTTGCAAACAAATTGCTCATTTAAAAGCGCTTGGGACATAAGTTTTGCAAAGCCATTTAGCAGACAGTGGTTTATCTGAGTGGCTGTAATACTTCCTTACAATACTCAGCCAGCTCCGATTTCCAGTTCGCTCAAAGAACAAGTTCATAAACCCTAAAGTTTGTGCAGAATGAGGCCTCTCTGCACCCCAAACAGGATCAGCAATAGATCCACAAAGGACTCAAACCTGAGCTGCTGTAATTCCTTGTAATAAAGTCAATTTAGCGATGCCTGTGAACAACAGCAAGGTGCCCAAATACTGTTCTGATGGGCACATTAGCAGCACCAAAAGAAAGCAGTAACATCCCACCCCAATACCGCTCTCAAGACAGGTCTGAAAGGTGATCAGAAAGTTAGTTGTTAAACTACACAAGGGAAAACTAGCAGATGCTGCTCATCTAGAAGACTGTTCCCAGGTCTTGGGTCATTAACATGTCTAAAATGAATGACCTGCAAACAGCTCAAACTCTGTTTCGGACCTTGGAAGGGGCAGCTCTACGGCAAGCAGCTCAGCTGCCCCAGGAGCATTCTTGGCTGCAAGTCCCTGGGGAATAAAAGCGACCTTTGTGCCCGCAACACAGGACGCAACTGCGGTCTTGACCAAGGGTCTAGGTTCACACAGGACAGACGACTTTAGAGCCTTCCTGGAAAACAAAGAGCTTCCTCCAGCAATCACATCAGTAAGCTCATGCCACAGCGAGAAAGCGAGCGCGACTGCACCGCCCTCGGTGCCGCACAGGGAGAGGCTGGGTGCCTGGGAGCAAGAGCAGCCAAACCTCACTCCCCGGCACGGGCACACACTTCACACCCCACCTGCCTCTGGATGCCACTGCCGAGACACGACAGAGGTTCCCTGCACAGCTCCGGCGGGTGTCGAGCTCAGGTGTCCCTCGCTGCCCGCCCCCTGCAGCGACTGCCCCGTCCTGCTCAAGCCATCGCTCTCCGCTGCCCTCCGTGTGCCCCCACGCTGGCTTCTGGGAACACCCCCAGAGCGTCACCCCTCTGCCGCAGGATGCACTCCCTTCCTCCCTGTAAACTGAAGGGCTCCCTGAAGCAGGAGTCCCGCTGGGATGAGCGGGATAAAACACCGCACAGTCCCCGGCAGGCTGGGAGGGGGCTCCCAGCCAAGCACAACATAAAGCCTTTGTCTGTAAAGGTAACTGCACACGAGCGGCCACTGCACAGGGCGACCTTCCCTCCAGATGAGCTCCGGACACAGCGCAGAAGCCATGGCTCAGCCCCATGCGCAGCTCCCCCGTCCCCGAGTTCCTCCCGAGTGCCTGCACTATCCCGCTGTGAAATCGGGAGCGCCCATCCCTTCCAATGAAGCTCCGGACACAGGAAAGCATTGCAGTCTTCTACAGCCCTCTGCCTTCTCCCTCTACAAATATCCCTCCTGCCAGCCTTTCAAAGTACTCCGATGCAGAATACCGAAGCAACACCAGGATACTTATTTATTTCAAAAGTTTTCAGCAACAAGCTGGACTCACTGCAACTCGCACAAACAAGCCAGTCTGGCACCAGACAGACCTGTCGCACGTAATGGAAACAAACAAGAACCACGACCGCTTTGCCCAGTTATTTCTTGATAAGTCTCTTGCCCCCTTGCCAGCACACAGCTCACCTGAGAGGGCAGGGCTAGATTTCCACCGCACGCGCAGCCACCGGCTGCTCAGCCTCTCGCCCCAGGACTGCTTGGGAAACGGGGTACCCCACCAGGACTACTCTCGCTGTTTACTCCAGCCAGGCAGCCCTTTCTGCCGTGGGGAACCACGCATCCTATTGCTGCCAAGAACAGCCCTGCCGGAGTCGGGCTTGGGAGAGAAACCGCTGCCAGGGTGGTGCAGCACCTGGAGGATGGAGGGTCGGAGCCCTGGTCCATCAGGGGCTGAAGCCCAGCCCTGGTGCCGGTGCGGGGATCGGAGCAGTCACACACCCGCCATGCCCCGGCACCGTCTGCCCCCGGGCTCGGCTTCGGGACAGAGGCGAGGAGCTGGCGGGGCGTCCTGCCTTCCTCGGGACAAGAGTACTCGCAGAGTGCTCGGAGGCTGGAGGAGGACTGCTGCCAAGAAGCAAAGTTCAGGTGAGCCTCCTCCTGCTGCAAGACCCCCTTCAGTCCCACACGGCCCCTCCTGGGCTAACGCCTGCCCCATCGGCTCGGACAAAAACGCCGGGAGCAGGGCTGCAGCCCCGGTCACGCCTTACCTTTGGGCCTGGAGACCTCGGTGGCGTTGGGAGCCGTCATGGCGATGCAGACGTCGTCCTGGGGAAACTGGTCGCACTTGAGCATCTCGGGCCAGAAGAAACCAAAGAACTGCATGACGGGCTCGCAGGAGTCGCGCACGGCCTCGCAGAGCCAGCGGCACGGGTAGACCGGCCGGTCCAGGCAGACGGGGGCAAAGAGGGAGCAGAGGAAGACCTGGGTGCCCATGTGGCAGTTCTTGTTGAGCAGCGGCACCCAGCTGCTCGCCTGGTGCTTCACCTCGGCCATGGTCTCGTGGTCCAGCAGGTTGGGCAGCACCATCTTGTCGTAGCCCACGCTGTGGCAGAGCCGCAGGTCGGCGGGGATGGCCACGCACTGGTGGGGCTTGGCGTAGAAGCGCCCGCCCGGGTAGGGGCCCAGGTCGGACTGGTAGCTGACGTAGTCGTACTCGCTGGCCCCGCCGCACGCCAACAGCCCGGCGGCCAGCGACACCAGCGCCCGCAGGCCGGCCCCGCGGGGCCCCCGCACGCTGCCCATCGCCGCGCCCGCCGACGGTGGCCCCGACGGAGCCGCCCGCCCGCCCGCCGCTCCCAGCCGGGGGCCCTCCCCGCGGCCCCGACCCGCTCGCACCCTCGCTCGATGCCCGCTGCCGGCGGACCCCCCCACCCACCCACCCACCCTGGCCCCCGCGTCGGACGCCGGCAGCCGCCGAGCGGAGCCGAGCCGAGCCGAGCCGAGCCGAGCCGAGCCGCCCGCTCCCTCAGGCTCAGCCTCCGCCGCTCCCGCCGCCGCCCCGGCCCCGGCCCCGGTCTGGCCCCGCCGCGCCGCGCCGCGGGTTTGTGAGCCCCCCGGCAGCCAATCAGGGAGGCGCCGCCCGCCGCGCGCTCGCCCGCCGGTGTCAATCAAGGGCCCCGGGAGCCAATCCCGCCTAAACCCGGCCCGGCCCGCCCCGCCCCGCTCCGCCCGGGCGGGCCCCGACGGCGCCGCGCCTCCGCGGCCGGCCGGCAGCTCCGCGGCCCCGGGGGCGACCCGGTGCGGGCGCTGGGGGTCCGCGGCGGTTCCGCGGGCTGCCGCACGGCCCCCGGCGCGGCCCCGACGGCTCTGCGCAGCCGGGCTGGCCCCGGTGCCGCAGCGGGCGCTTCCCCGCGCCACCTGCAGCGCTGGCCCGACGGGGTGCCGGAAAGGTGCCGGGGGCGACCGGCGGGGGCACTTGGGCGACCCGCGGCCGCTTCCCTCCAGGGAGGGCCGAGCCCTGCGGGGCCGTGCCAGGGAGCCCACCGCCCGCCTGGCAGCCCGGGCGCCGGGGCCAGGGCGGCTCTGGGAGGCCCAAGCGTTCCTGAGCGGCTTTTCCAAGGTTGCAGATGTTTCTGAGAACCTGGGCTGGACCGTGCAGACCTCATTTCCCTGTGGACAAATTCCAACAAAAACTAAGGTATTTGCAAAAAAAAAAAAAAAAAAAAAAAACCAACCAGGAGAGAGAAAGAGTCGGTCTGTTTCTTAAAGAGGTATCGCGCCTGGGAAACCTGGCTCCAGTCCTGCCAGGGAAGCAGAAGCTGTGCAACAGCAGCATCCACTGTTCCCCCAGCAGCAGTGCCAGCCCCTCACCAAGCACCCTTTGCAAGGAAAGGGCACGTGTAAAGCAGACCAGCAGCGCTGCCTGCCGCGGGTCCAGAGCTCCGTGGCGGGACCGCTCCCGGCAGCGTCTCAGAGCGGGAGCTAGGCCACGGCAAGCCCGACAGCTTGCGCAGCCACAGCCACGCATCCTGCTGGGAGACGAGCGGGAGACGCTCGGCACGGCACGGCTCGGCTGAGGAGACGGGACGGGAGCACAGGCCAGCCCCGTTCACCACAGCGGGCAGGCACAGGCCGCTGCTGCGCTCCCGAGGGGCTGCAAAGACTTGCTGCCCTCCAAAGCCGGGAGCTGGACGCGGTGAGGATGGCGGCTGTGAAGCTACCCGGGTGCCAGCGCCGGCGTGCAGGCCTGCGGCTGCTCCGTGGGCAGAGCAGGGTGCCCCTCGGCACCAGCCAGGCAGAAGGGGCTGTCTCAGCCCCCACGCGCACAAGATCTGGCCGTCGAGCAGCTCTGCCCCCCGTGTGCCCACGCATCCACGTCCGAGGGAGCTCTCCTGAGCTCCCTCCTTCGGACTCGTACGAAGCTGTTACTGCAGCTGCCTTTTGCTTAAACAGCTTGTGCTGTTTAATACAGGAACTACACCTCATTGAGAGGTAAATGGAAGAGGCTCTGCAGCCTGGAAGCGTGAAGGAGCCACTTTCACCTGAGGGCCAACAGAAGAGAGAAGCCAGTTAGCACCGCTAATGAAGTGGAGAATTCAGCAGTAAACAAGAGAAATCTTCGCCATAAGGTGCCAGTAGCTGAATGAAAGAGGCAATTGGATGGAGCAGGCCCTCTCCTGCTGCTTGGGCTCAGGAAACGGTAGGAAAGCACCGATCACCGTTTGCACCAAGAAACAGCTGCAAAATGGACTTCTCATCCCTTGGGAAATTCTGACAGCCTAGAATTTGCTTTTACCAAACTCAGTTTAGAAACACTGAAACATCTCGTTTTGAGAATGTAGAAAATACTGCATCGTCCCAGTAGTGTGGTATAATGTGGTACACAGAACAGGGCACTGATCTGCTGGAGGGCTGTTCGGCTGAATTTCTCTCAAGAATCTTTATTTGCACCCAAGTGTTACATCCTCAGGTATGAGTCTCTGGTCTGGAACGTGACCCCTGCTCATCTGGAGCACTCAGAACCAAAATGTGCAAGTAACTCTCCATTTTCGATTGCAAGATTGTAAGAAAGTCTCTGTGCCGCTCCATTTTCAGAGCGGCAATGGGCGTGTTTTACTTGGCAGTGCTATAATCCTTCTAGTCCAGGCTGAGTAGTGTGGCAGAAACATCGTAGGTAGGCAGGCAAGATGAGGACTTACTTAAGAAACTCTTGGGGAGCTCTCCAAAGGCAACAGCAGTAACACTGCAGTAAAACTACAGTCAGGATTCTGGTTATCCCCAGCTCAGCAAATACCACATGGAGCAAGGTGAATGTCCTGTCATGGTCACTCCAGAGATGTGTGCCACCACGTACATGGAGCATCCCACACCGATTACTGGGCTGGCTGCAACCCTGACACACGGTACAGTTAGTCGCTGAGCTCAAAGGGCTGCCCGCCACAGCTCAGCGCTCTTGATCCAAGCGGGAAAGCTACAAGACGGCATGCCTTGGCTGCTAAATCCATCCACACTCAAAGCCTGGACAGTTCTTGAACTCAGCCCAGGGAAGATCATTGCTGGCTCCTTTTTCTCTGCTGTGTCTGATACCCACATTCACAGCAGCAGTGCCTGTATGGGAATCCAAGAGTGAATTGTAAACTGAAATACAATTGCCCAGAAGACCATTTTTTCTTAAAAAAAAAAAAAAGAGAAGGGAAAAAAAAAAGAAAATAGCCAACAGCTCTGGTCTAGACCACTAAATTGCTTAATATACAGTGTAAGACCTCTTAAATAGCAGCTGCCCAAGAAGGGCTGCTCTTCCAACAAACCCTTTCCAAATTGGGCATTAACTTTTCTGAGTGAAGCCTGTGCAGCCATTTCCGTTCATAATTATGTAGCCCACTGCTTCTTAAATCTCTGCATAGTCTCTAATGTCATCATTTAACTTTGCTTTATAGCCATTTATTGCTGCCTCTCCCACAGGGGCTAACATATTCTTATTGAATAATGAGATGCTTTGCAACATGCACAATTTCGGCTATCCCCGGTCCTCTCCTACCCTTTCAAAAGCCCAGCCCAATTAACCATGCTTATTTCTGGCTCCATTGTTCGTCCCCTCAGCCTGCGGGACCACGCGCTCTGCCCCCCACCGCCGCTCCCTCTGCTCGCTGCGGCTGCTCTCTTCCACATCCACCCGCGGCGGGCACTCGGCATCGAAGGGACGGCTCGAGGCGGACGTGCCCCCCGCGCCATCGACACCCACCTCGCCTGTCCGCAGCAATGCCCTCCCGCCCCTTCGGCCGCATTGCCCGCCGGGCAGTGCCGCGGGGCCGGCAGGGCACGCTCTGCCCCGGCCGCCCAGCGCTGGAATGCGCGTTTCCCTCCACGCCGCCCCGGGGGAAACAGGCAGGCGTGGGATAATAGAATATATTAGCCCTGAGCCCATTCAGCCCCAGGCTCTTTACGAACAATGCCTGCTAACTGAGCTGATTTTTGCCAAATGACTGGCTTTCGTGCATGAGCAGCAAAGTGGAGCCCCCAAATAGTCCCACGCAACAATCGGGCGAGCGCTATTGCCCAGGGCCCATTGTTTTACTGCTGCGTTTGAGGGCATGGAGGAGTCATGGCCTTGCCTGCCCTGGCATTTCTTCCCCGGTTTCCCACCGCTGTGCTAGCCCCGTCTCAGCCCCAACAGAGGCAGTAGTGATGGGGGCGATGAGACCGGCGATGAGGCATCCGCCGTCCCTGCCCCGAGCGGGGCGACGCGAAAACCACCACCAGCTGCGCCGCACCGGGGCTCCCGCTGCCCCTCGGTGCCCGTGCCCCCACCGAGGAGGGGATGGAAAGTGCCGGTGGAGGCAGCCCACCCCCGCGTCCCCGCACGGGGAGCCCACCGTGCCACCCCTGCGGTGGCGCGCCGCTCCCGCGCCACCTCCTGCAGCAGAACAGCTCCTGGACACCCCCCAGGGAATATTTGCTTTAGATTAGACACCCCCTCATCCAGCTGAGAGCCGATAGCCCCTGCCGGGGTCAGCCTGCCGAGGAGGATGTTAGTTTTGCCGTGTTTGTTTTCTGGTTTTCTCAGCGGATAGCTCCGAGGTTCCAATAACACTGATGCAGCCAGGAACGCTCCCTCGCCCTGCAACACGGGAATTTGCAGGGGGAAGTTTTGCAGCTGTGGCGACCCGCTCTGCCACCCCCAGCCTGGTGCCCGGCACCGCCTGGGCTGCAAAGGATGCTTACACCAAGAGCCAGCCCACAGCAGGGCCGGGATCAAGGCACGCAACAATTCCAGCCGATGTCTCCTGTTAGGGTGAAATTAGCACCATTAAACGCTATAACTAAACACAATCAACAAAGGGTTTACTAGCTGAGATAACATATAAAGAACTACAACAGCTAATGCCTTCAGCACTGCTGAAACTCTGACCGTCTGCCCCTAGTCCCAGGAGGGAACTGATGGCAAATATTTACAGGGGCTTATAAATATTTATCCTGTAATAACTTGCTGCATTACAGCACATTCTTCCTTATGAGGCTCCGCTTTGCCCTGGACCAGGTGCAGGCTGCTGAGAGGGTCTGCAGCATATATAAAGTTTGTCTGAATAACACACAGCGAGCACTGGCGTTCAATAAAGTAGCCAGCAGCTGAGCTGCTTGCGTGAAATGCTCTGCAAGTCATTTCTTACCCAACAAAAGAAAAATGTGGCTGGGGAGCACAGGTGTGCAGGCACCTCGGTGTGGGTGCAAACCTCTTCTGTGTTGCCAGAGTAACCTGGGGAAGTGCTGCAAGTCACCGGGGAGCTATAAATCACACCGCCGGGCCGATGCGATGGGGGCCTCAGCCCAGGAGCAGCCCCGTGGTGACTGAGCACACAGGGAACCTTGGCTGCTTTGGTGAGGACCCCAAAAGAAGGGAGCTGGAGACCGGCCCGCCGCAAGGAAACGTCTCCTCAACGCTTCTCGCCCTGTGGCAATCCTCTCTCCAAGGAACCAACCTACCGCACCCCAAAATCACCAGAGATCACCGAGATCTGCTCTGCACACGGCAGTTGGGCAGCAGCTCCCCGCAATGCTGCGCGTGGAGGGCTCCTCTCCAGTGGCTGAACATCAGCAGGAATCGCAGAGGGACCAGCCCGTCACGGCTCTTCCTTTGGTCCTGCAGACCTGGCAAACCAAACCCCAAGGGGACCACAGGCTCCTTAACGGGGACCCCCATCAGTCACCGTGCGAGTATGTGAATTATCGGGGCGGGGGGTCCTGAGAGCTCACTGCGTCTCTCAGCCTCGAAGGAAAGCCAGGCTGTTGGCTGGGGTTTCTGGGAGTTCTTCTTTGGACCCTCCATAACAAAAACTAGAAAATAAATGGGTTCGTAATTTTTCCCTGACTGTCCCCAAATGAAAGCCCCTCTCTGCTTCTTCCCAGCCCTCCTCTGTGCTGCGTACCGAAGTGCAGATGGCTCTGGTGCAGGTGTCCAGAGCGCAAGCCTGGAGCCGGCGATGCAGCAGCACCCCAGGAGTGCCAGCCGCCCGTGCCAGGCGCTGCCCGAGCGGCACCACGCGACTGCAGCGCGCAGCGTCCCTTCCCCAACCTGCAGGGACGATTTCTAGCCCTGCCACGAGCACTGCACTCTCTTCATTTGCTGCCAGGTGCAAACTTGACTTGCTCAGCAGTGAAGAGAGCCTGGAACCAGCATTTTGTCGTGTTGTTGTTTCATTTGTTTGGAGGCCAGAAATTTATGCTTCCCGCTAATATCTGTCCACTTATTTATTTATCTTTCTCATGCTTAATGATTTGCAAGAGCGTAAGCAGCCTGTGGTTTGGAAACCATGCGACAATCTCCGAGCAGCACCAGAGATGGAGTTCTGAACTACTTTCTAAGACGGATAAATAAACAGCGTGGAAAGGCTCCATTGTGTATATTCTAGGTTGCTATTTTCTTAACCCTGTCTCATTAAGATGGATGGAGTTTCTGCTTATTAGTAATTTGGCAAGTTCCTCTTTGTGTACACTCTGCACTTCTCACTAATGACGCTTTGCTTCAGTGATTAACAAAAGAGACTTCCAACATAGTCAGTGAAAACACAGCCACGCACTTGGGGCACTGGGACGGAAACCCAATGTTCTGGAGATGCCATTTGTGGAAGACAAGAAACTGCGGGGAACCCAGAGAAGGAAAAGCTGCTGGTCATAAAACCTTTCCTGACATTCAAATAATTTTGACCTAAGGACGTTGGTTCTTTGATTTACATCCACAATTGCAGAGCTGACAGAGCCTATAACAAAGTGATTCAGAGCCCTTACACTGCTGTTCCTAAAACACGTCCGATGGAGATGAAGCTGGCACTGCTACTGCCTGGATTTACAGCTGGCCATTAAAGTATGTTTACAAGCCTTTAGTACAGTGTACACATCTGGTAAATCATTGATTGAACAAATAGCTCCTGGAGTCATGCTCCCTCTGTCAACTTTTTCCACTACTATGTTACCCAGCACAGAATCATCTGCTCCAGACCCTGTTTTCTCCGGCATCTGCCAGCATGCAGGCAGGCGTGCGTGCACGTGCCTGAGCAAGCAGCCGTGCACATACCTAGATTTGCACGTGTAGCCTGGATCGTCACTGGGTTCTAGATGCCATTGGACAAACACCTACACAACCCCCCCCCCCCAGGTCTTTGGCACACCCAGCCTATCTATACCTTAGCTACGAGCAGGGAAAGTGGTACCACCTGCACAGGACAGAGTCCCAGCTAGCTACGCGATGGGCAAGAAATCAGACAGAGGAGGCTGTTTCTTCCTAGGGATATGCATGAGAGAAGAGAAGGCAATCGGGAGTGCCTCTGCCAGCCTGGCAGCTGCCTTCCAGCAAGCCTGCCAGACGGCAGGCGTTTACCGGCACCGGCACGCAGGACGCGCTCAGCTCCTCAGCACCGGCCGGTGTCCCAGCCGGCATCGGGCTGGGCTGGCGGGCACAGCTCAGCGGGGCGAGAGGGATGTGAAAAGCATCAAGAGAGTAATCCTGCAACTGGAGACGCTGCAGGCAGACCAAGGCTGTGGAGCCTCACCAGCAGGCAAGAGAAAGGTCCTAGATGAAGCCAGACCTAAGAGGACAGCTCTTCTCTGCCTGCAGCCGCACGCCAGCCAAGCGACAGACGCCAATGTCCCGTCAGAGCCAGGCTGCACCAGCAGCACAGGCACCATCCTCCCCACGCCGGCTGAGAGCTGCCGGATCCACCCCGGCACCACGGGCTCGCACCAAGGAGTGAAAGCCAGGGCTGGCAGGGCCTCGGGTTTGCTGCATCAGCACGGGCACAGTGGAAGAAAAGCGGGATGGAGATGGGGCGCAGCGCCAGGAATGCGGTGGGAAGCAGCATCCGTCTCCCCTGGCACCGGGGCGGCACCGCGCACAGCCCGTGCGCAGGACCCGCGCTGAAGTCTTCCTTGCAGCGGGAGAAAAACGCCGTGTTTGGTGTTTTACCAAGCATGCCAGTGCCCGGGGAGCGGGAGGAGCTGCGAGCCCCCACCACGGCTCATTGTGCTTCTGGGAGAGCATCTGGCCAGCTGTGCAGTGATCTGTGGCCAAACCCTCACTCCCCTGGCCAGGGAGCTGGGCAAAGGCCAAAGGGTAAAGGGCAAACCACGGGAGCAGAAACAAAGCTAGATCAGCTCATTCATGCAAATCTTTTCAAAAGCTTTTGGGTGGCTGGACAGACAGACATGGGAGAGCAGGACTTACCGTCCGTGTGTGAATCGCCATAGGGACACGCGGGCTGCCGGGTCCCGTGCAGTCACTTTGCAGCGGTTGAAAAGGAGGTGCGGGATCCTGCTCTCACAGCAGGCTTTTAAGCAAAATGAGGGCGCAGGGACTGTTAGAGACAGAGCTCAGAAAAGCAGGGGGAACAGTAAAAAACTGGCTCTCCGCAGTGAAAGGCACTGCATCCAGTCCTGTTCCTGCACAGTTGCGGGGCAGATCCCGCAATCTGCTCCGAGGACAGCCCAGCCCTCCTCGATGCAGCACAGGTCCGTGTTTGCAGGGCTGGCGGGGCATCTGCAGCCGGCGGGGCAGCTGCAGGGCTCGGGCAGCGGCAGGCGGTGGAAACCGCGGGAGGGAAGAGGGAATCGCCACAGAGCGGAGGCAGAAGGAGGGGAGGAGAGTCCATGAGGGCAGCTTGGAAAAGACGACCCAGAAGGCAAGCAGGGGAGAGTTCCCTGCTGTCATCCCACTGCGAGCAATGACCCAGGGGAACGTAGCCTGGAGAAGCATTTAGCCAGCTTCCACCCTACCCGGGTCACTCCTGCAGGCAAAGTCCCCATTCCCCATCCTAGTCTGTGCTCACGGACACTGGGCGACATGGGGACCGGGAAAAGCCAGCGCAGAGAACTGAGGCAGATTCGCTCCTGGGCTTGTTGAAGTTACATACGGGACAAGCACAGCTGCTACAAACAATTTTAAAACAACAACAAAAAAATGCAGTCAGATTTAATTGTTAGCAATAACCTCTTAAAATAGCAGCTCATTAGCCCGAGTGCAAACAGCTTAAAAGTGTCGGCATGATTTGTGGGATCCTGTGGGGTCTTCTGGGATTTTCTGGGGTTCCTGTAAAACTAATGCGAAGAAGAAACACAGCCCCTGAGTCCTGAAGAGGAAAAAATGTATTTCACTTCACATTAGCACGTGAAAAAGTGGCTCTGGTACATGGTAGGCTGCCATGTTGTTGCATACCCAGGATTCTCCAGGGCTGCGGGGATGGCAGTGCAGAAACACCAGACACCGCAAAACAGGACAGATCCTTTGTGCCGTTCTCAGCTGGTGAGGAGGATCCTGCGGCGCCCGTGACTGCGCCAGGCCCTGGAAGTGGAGGAGCAGCCCCAGGAGGGTGCGATGCTTCCAGCTGCTCTCGGCAGCCAGGCGGGAGCAGGAGGACGAAGGACCTCCTGGCTCACCCGCCCTGCGCCCACGCTCTCCTTCCACCCTGCCGACCGGAGTTTCCCCCGGGAAAAGCCACGGGACCTGCCCCGCTTCCCGCCGTGACCCCGCTCAGCCACCTGCGTGCGACGTCCACCAGTGCCTAAATCCTGCCGCACCAGGGGACTTCGGAGCATCCTTGAAGTTAAGGTCTTGCTTAAGCGCTTTCCTGAATAAAAATTTTTCAATTCGCCCAAAAAGTGCCTGCAGGGCAGGAACAGCCCTGCTCCCGGGTCCTCTCTTGAAGGGGTGGGAAAGGGAAGGCAGCTGTGCCTTGGGGTGGGAAGGGAAGAGGCTGGGAGCTCTCCCTCCATCCCTATTGCACCCAGCTGGTGCCGGTGCCGGCTTCTGAGGGAGACTGGGAGACGTTGGCTTGAGGTTGATTTCCTGGGGCACAACAGCCCCTGAACTTCAGGTTTTTAATGGGCTGGCAGGGCATCCGGGAGGGAGGAGAGGGAAATAGACTTTTCCTTCCCCCATAAATAATTTTATGGAAGATTTTAAGAGAGATTTAAAGAAGAACCTCTTCCCTCCCTCCCCCCCTTCTCAACTGTACTGTGCATTTTAAACCGTTTGCGGAAGGGAATTAATTAACGCAGGCAGCAGAGCCCAAAGCTCTGCAGCAGCCCGTCCTCTGCACAATGGAGATCCTACTTTTTCTCCGCTGCCTGAGAAACACATGCCCAAATTCCAAGTACATAAATTTTTTCTAACCTAATTCATTTTGTAGATTGATGGAGAAAATCCATAACAAATATTTATGACTTTGCAATAAATAACCCTCACAGAAGTTACAAAGAGCTCTGGTGAGTCTCAAGGTAACTTTCAGCGGGTTCCAGGGGTCAGGGCAGATCGGGATACTAAGTCTATAGTGTTCGAGCCTTTGGCTCATCTGTTTTGAATTATTGGTATTACTCAGTTGAGCAGTGCTCTCAATGGAGTAGCTGTGCTGTGATTCCATGCCATATTTTATTTCTATGGTGGGAGAGAGGCTTCAATAATTATTAGTTGTACTCTGTCGCAGCCAGCAAAAAACCAGGCCCCAGTGAGCACGGGTTAGTCCTGCTGGTATTTCCAGGCTGAGCTGTACGGGCTGGAGAAGGAAGGTGCCCGTGCCCAAGCAAGACTTGCCCGGGATGGGATTCGGGGCTGGACATTGTGCATTTTGCTGCCAATTCAAAACACGGACCTGCCGAGATGCTCACGGGTCGTCCGGTGCGAATGAGTCTGGGGCTGCCTAAAAGGCGCTTGGGCAGCCACTGTGTTTGCACAGGCGGTGGCCGATGCTGCTGGCCAGGCTGGCAGCAGGCAGAGCTCGGGAGCACCAGGGGCAGATCTGCCCACGACAGGGCTGACCGAGGCAGCCGTCAGCCCCCGTTTAAAGCGATGCCAGCGGCATTTCAGCCGCAGCCCTTGCCGGCCGCACCTCGGGAGATGCTGCACCTCGAACCGCTAAAACCACCGCTCCAAAGCGGCGGGGCTGAGGCGCGGCAGTGAGACCGCACCGCCGAGGACCGCGTTCCTCGGCCCGTCTCGGCCGTTTACGCTCGGCTTTCCGTTTTCCCGTGGGATCCTCACCTTTTCACCCGCGCCGACCCCAAAGCACGCCCAGCGCCGTGCCGGGGACCACCGCCCGCCTTCCCCGCGGCGGGACGGAGCCATCGCCGGGACGCGCTCGGCCGGCGGCGGGACGCATCCTGCGCCGCCGGAGCTGGCGAGGGGCGGCGGGCGCCGCGGGAGAGCTCGCCCTCGCCGCGCGGCGTGCCAGCCCGTGGCACCGAGCCGCCGCCGAACCCCGGCACCCGCTTCCCGGGAGCCAGGACCGGGGCGAGCAGGGAGCAAGGCCGTCCCTGCTCCATCTTCGTTAGCTCTTAATCATCACAACGGAAAGAGAAACCGCCGGCAGCGTCACGCTGCTCTCCCGGGCGCAGGCTCCTTTCAGGGCTTTCAGAAAACAGGGTCAGACGTGTCTTCTGACCTGTGACCTGTCGCTTCCCTCCTCGCCATAATTATCTAATACAGCGCTCTCCCTGCCAAGTACAATGAAACAATTTGTCACTTCAATTGTCTGTCAGTCAACACTGGGGCCTTTTCAACAGGCCAACACATGTTTTTTGAGAGCTTGTCAGCAAGGGCTGTCTGGCCAGGCACATAACCATGGAAAATGGAACCTTTGTTAATTCTGGTTCTTAGAAAAGTAAATCCATTCACTTGCTTTTTTCAGGCCTTCAGTTTGGAATTTGCACAAGAAGCTGAATTGCCCCTGATCCCTAAATGATTGGTCAGAGGATTTGCATGAGGAAGCAGAAATTAATTATTCTTTTCTTTTCTTTTTATTTTCTGTAATTGTGTGTTTAGAAATGAGATTACATTCTACACCAGCACGAGGGGCTGGGGGCGGGGGGGGGAATTGCTTTGCATTTGTTTAGCTCCTTAGAGTTAAGATCACCTAATCGTTTCAAGCATTTCCTAAGATTCCCTCTCTCCTTTTCTGCTTTAATGACCAAACAAAGATTGTGCTACTTCCCGGGGAACTTTTCTGGCAGCTGAGCTCAGCAGTGGGAGCCAGGGGCTTATCCCTCTGCTGAAACGGTCTTCTTGCTGCTTTTGGCTTGCAGGGCACAAAATGCATCCCAGAGCTCGTGGGCTTGGGAGCCATGGTGGCTCCTCGCGTTGGAGAAAGGGTGAGATGGATTCCCACCAGCCCAGGAGGAAGATGCTGGTCGCTCGAGTCGCGTGGCCGAGCAGCACGAGATGGAGTGCGCAGTCGGTCCTGGCTCAGGGAAAGGGTGCTGGGAGCATCTCAGCGAGTTCGCCCGAGCTAGGACTGACGCTGTCGGGACATGGACCCGCCGGCCCCAAACCCTGCGGTCAAGCCCCTGTTCAGACCACCACCAAAACACTGTGGCCCCTCACGAATGCTCCAGGGCCGTCCTTCCTCACAGGTGACGGGAGGAAGGAAAGTTGCTGCGGCTCAGAGGGACACTGGGGAGATGGTGGAAACCGAACGATGACGAGCCATCACCAGGTCTGCCCGCGGCTCGTGCCGACGCATCGGATGCAGCGGGTCCCGCGGGACGGAGCGCGCTGGGGATCCACAGACAGCACAGGCAGAGCAGTGGCCCCGTTCCCTGGGAGCTGGGAAGTGCCAGAACCGTGACGGAGCTGGGAGAGTCACCCCGATGCGCGAGGAATGTAAGGGAGGAGGGCCGAAACTGAAAAGCTTGTGGTGCGTTGCACCGGCACGCCGTATTTTTGCTGTACAAACTGGTAGAGGGTCTGGTTCTCGGGCAGTGGCTGCATTGCACAGAGACAGGAGCAGCCAAAACATAGTCCCAGAATAAAGTGGCTGCGCTCTTCATACAGCCTGGGGGACCGTCTCGCCTTGTGGACCCTGCAGTCTGCCCGATAAAGCTTTTTTCCACTGCTGATGTTTCACACAGCAGCTCCCTACAGCTTTTATGTTTTGCAAAGTCACAGACAATAAAACTGATAACCTTGTTAATAGCACAAACTGGTAGAGAAAAATAACTTCATTAGAGCTTCCTTCTTTTTTTTTTCTTTTTAAAGCAGCACCCCTTGAGATTCCCACTTTGTTGATACACGTGTGGAATCTTATTCCTAAATATTTAATATGAGATAGATACCTCCATTTTCAGGTATTCGTCATTTTCTTAACCATGCGGAAGCTTGGTTTTTGGGCAGACATGGAATATTTTATTTGAAAGCATTGCAGAAATGCTAGATGGCCCCTACTCGATTACAAATGCCCAGAGTGAAAACCTCTCCAGATCTAGCTTTCCAGAATACCGCTATCCAAACCTAATTCAAACCATACAGGGAGCCCTAACTTAGAATCTTTCAAGCCTATAAAATGAAACAAATTGGCTTTGCAGGCATATCTCCCAATCTAAGCTATGCCTGTAAATTCGATTTGTCCTCTTGGATCTATACTGCATTAGGTGGCCTGAAAGCCTCTTTGTTTCAAAGTCCTCCTGTCTCCTCCACGAGCCCCAGGTTTCGGCATTTGGTCACTTCAGGCTGGAAAATTCCGTGCCCAATAACAGCAAGGACTCGGTGGCCCTCCGGCATCTCGGCTTCGCCCGCGGGTCTCGGCAGGAGAGGAGCGGGACCGCGCAGCCCCACGGCACGCAGGACCTTCGCCGCGAGCATCCCACGCGTCAGAGCAGCTGCAGAGGGTGCCCGGGACCACCCGGGCACCTTGGCCGAGGAGCCAGCACATACCCCCGACTTTTCCCAGGGGAAGAGAGATCCCTGCCAGAGCAGGGTTAGAGTCGGCGCCTGGGTCAGCCGGGCTTTTCTGAGCTTTTCGGGCTTTCGGGGTCCCAGCTCATCTGCAAACAGGCCCTGGCAGCATCCCCTTTCTCCGGCAGCTCTGCGGCACGCGGGGCTCCCCGTGGCAGCGGTCCCACCGGGGTCCGGTGATACCCAGCAAATGGGCACCTGGGGGTCAGAGCGAGGGAAGCCCAGCCTGCAGTGACGCGAGGAGAAAAGCGTCCGCAGGCAGCAGTGACGTTCGGTGTTTCTCAGTGGCAGGATCTGCAGCCTTCAGATCACAGCTGGTTTGACTTACAAATAACAAATACAATCCTGTTCTTTGCGCTTGTTTTTTCTTTGCAAACACTGAGGGAGATAGATACCCACCAGCACAGGTTCAAATTGCCTTCCCCAGGCAGTAACAGTGCTGCCCGCACTGCCCATCCCGCGGGAAACCTCCCGGAGCGGGGCCGGGGGCTCCTGCCAGCGGGGCTGGGGATGCCCCCGTGGCTCCCGGGACCTGAGCGGGGCTGGGGGGCTGCATGGGTTTGCTTCGCGGACCTCCGCGTGCTCCCCGGAGGCACTTTGCCTCCACCGGCTCCCTGACCTCTCCCCAGCGCAGGGAATAAGCTGCCGCCCTGTTTTGGTGGCCTTGAAGCAATCACCGCGACATTGGGGGGCCGAGGGTGGGCAGTCCCTGAAGACCACCACCACAAGACAGATGTATGGGCAGGTAGGCTTTCCAGTCCCCCTGGCTTTATGCATCACTGTTTTCCCTGGAGGTGTGTGAGCTAACGCGACTGTTTAAGTTTCCCAACTTGCAAGTAGACTGCTGCGTGACCTTCACGGGGTGTCTGGGCGAAAGGTCTGGCTTCGGTACGAGCGCGAGACAGGGTTTCCCTTCCCTCTGTTTGCAGCTGCAGTGCAGGCAAGGATGGGCTCCCAAAGGTGCTGCCCTCGACAGCACTGTGGTTTTGTGGGAAGGGGCTGAGCCACTTTGGGTCGGCTGACAGTGTGCAGCTTGGAGACAGAGCCTGGTTCTCTCTCTTAACAGAGTAATTTACTACCTTTCTTTATTATGTCATGTACGCTTGCTATATAATTTTAACAGGCTTATTCTAATTCAGCATCTTTGAATAGGAATAAGCCTGTTAAAATTATGAACTACTTATGCATAGAATCATAAAATCCTGTAAGGCAATACATGGATCTTTCAGAAATGGACAGATTACATGATCAACATTTCCATGCTTAGCCTTCATGTTCACATGGCAAACCTAAAAGATTCCCAGTGATTACAGTGTTTGCCATCTTTTCTATTCCAACAGTAGATATCTTTAAATGAACATCTATTAAATTCCATTTATCTCCTTTCTTGATTCAGGTTTTCAGTTAAGCCAGGGAGGAAATACATTCTCACTTAACATCTCTGGAAGCCTGCCTACAAGAGGCTGAAGTCGCCATGCAGGACAGGAGAGATCTATTCTTACACTTGCTAGGAGATAAGCTAAGCAACTGAGTCCATTGAAGAGTTGCCCTGAGCTCTTAAGTTGTATTTTTAGTATCTGATTCAAATCCATTCATGTCTGCAGAAGCCAAGCCTTTAGCCCCCAACAGAAAGCAAAAGAAGGTTTTGGTGCAGAGATGGAACATACTTATTCTTAACTGTCCCTATGTTAACCGTTTCCAGAGGTGACCAGATACGGGACTGAAGAATTAGCACATTTACCTAATCATAAAAATTCCAGAGACATCTCCCGTGTAGTAGCAATTACATTCCACTGCAAGGGCTTCAGAGTTTACTACGAAGGCCAGCAGTATCTCAGACATCCTGAAAACATATTTTTATGTTTTTATAAACTCTAGTAAAATTGTAATTGGATAAAACCGTGCATTCAAAAGCACATTCTTTGAGAATATTTTACATGCACATAAAACATCTGAGAAAATGTTAACATTATGATCTTAACTGTTTGCACATTGGAACCAGCTAAAGGTTAGGAAAACGCAGTCCATCTGGTACAGTATTTTAAGCAGAATATTTCTGAGTGCATTTCCTTCAGAGCTTGGGTTCATAATACTGTACAAAGCCAGTTACGACGGACCGAGGACGTATTGACACACAGGCCAAGATGCCGATCACAGCATTCCCGGGAGGAACAAGCCCAATTTGTCTTCACCGCACTTACGACCCGGGTCCCCAAAGAAGGGACAGCACCTGACGACATCACGGGGTTTCTGCAGCTTGCACTACGCCGTCCTCGCCGGAATACGCAGCCCCGCAGCGTGTCCCCACCAGCCAGGGGTCAGGGCAGAACGGGGAAGGTCTGCACAGCGCAGAACCCCGCTCGTGCTGGGAGCAAAGTGCTGCCGAAAGCACAGCGCCCTGCCAACAAAGCCGGGCGGCTTTCGGAGAAGAGCTGGCTGCCGCCCAGCCGGCTGGCTGGCAGTGCCCCGCAAAGCGGAGGTCCCCCCGCCACCGGGAAAGGCGCTGGGGAGGTAAGCAAGGGAAACCCTGACCAGGCACAACTGGCAAGAGGAGCAAGCAACGGGTCTGCAGCGTTGGCGGCAGCCTCGACTGACGTTTTGCGAAGCAGGAACCCCCTTCGGAGCAGAAGCCCGGCCAGAGCAGGGAGCCGGACTGCGGAGCAGCCCCGGCACAGCGGGACAGGGCTGGGGGATCTCGGGCTCAGGGGGGGCAGGAGGGGAGAGCCAGGGGCAGCCCCAACCCCGAGCTCCCTGGTCTTCGCTACACCGCCGGACCGGGGGTTTCCTATGGCCTGTGCGGAGGTTGTTTGTTCAGGCAAACCCATTAGGTGTTTATTAGCCTTCATTATGGAGTGCTAGAGGGTTAATTAGTTCAGGCTGTTCCTGTGGGAGGGGGTGGGGGGCAGGAGGGTGAAGCAAGATCAGCAGCAGCCAAATATCCAGGTTCCTAGGGCAGCCCACCACTTAGCCTGGTTTCTTTCTTTTCTTTTTTTTTGCCCCCCCCCCCCTTTATCCCTTCCCTAAGCAAATTAGGAGTGTCATTATCATATCTGCAAACTGCTTAGCACAAGAAAGAGTGCCTGGGCAAGAGGACGCTGGGGTGCCCAGCTCCTTTGCAAAGCCGGGGGGTAGGAGATGGGGAGGCAGCCCGGCTCCATCTCCCACTGGGGTGGTCTCCAGGCAGGCAGGCATCGAGGGCTGCGGGGGTCCACATCTAGGCTGTGGGGGTCCACATCTAGGCTGCGGGCTTGAGCCTGGCTCCGGCTGCCGAAAGCCTCGCGGGGTGCAGCTGGTGATGGCCGCGGCCAGCCAACTTTGAGACTGGCAAGTGGCTCTCCTGGAGGTGATGCCTGAGCAACCAGGGCATCCTTCAGAGGTGTCCCTTCCCCAGCTTGTGGTGAAGCCTGGCCTCTGCCAGCCTGGGCACAGGCCTGGGAGACCTTCCAGGGAGCCAGACGGCGCAGATGCGTCCCTGGAGCGTGTGTTTGGGGACAGTGACAGCACTGTTTATCTTATTATATTGTTGCAAAATTGCTGCTTTTGTCCAGAGCATGACATGGAGACTGCTTATTATATTCTGTAAAAACTGAACTAAACAAATCATTCTTGTGTTTATTTCTTCCCTGTTGAATTGTGGTGCGGCTGGCAGAGGACAACAAATGATTCATCAATCTCAGCACTGGACAGGATTTAAGGATGTTGAACCCTTGCAGATCAGAGCTCACACAGGGCTCCTGCACCAACCCACCACTTACAGCCTCTCAGCCAGGAAAGAGGGAGACAAAGCGTGATGGAGAATGCTTGCTGGCCACCAGCAAGCTGTTTTGACAGTTAATCACCCTTCCATTAAAGCCTGAGTTCATCTAGCTTCTGCTTCCAGCTGACCTCAGTATATATACATGTTTTTATCAGAAACCTGCTCCCTCTGTAAATACTTACAGACTGCGGGAGAGGGGTAACTTGCAGCCTCACAAATCCAAACCAGCTATGCTGTCCTGACACCTGCAAGCCCTTGTGCCAACTCTTAGCCAGGCGTAACAGAATTGATGCCTCCTCCCCAGGGAAGGCTGAAATCGACTTCCAACAGCATAGAGAAATCCAAACCCAGAACTGCTTTGCTAGAAAGACCAGCCCGGGTTCTTCTTCCTTGCTTACAGTAGGGGGTAGTCCATCACCAGCTGCACCTTGCATCTCTCTGAGGTGGCTGGTGCTGGACACCGGTGGGGCAGCAGATCTGGAAAATGTGTCCCTGAGCCTGGGACCATGCACCTTGGGCTGTGCCAGTCTTCACACAGGGACAGCCAAGGGGGGAGCTGTAGACCCCTCCCTGGCAACAGGGACTCCTGCCACCCCGACCAGGGTCCTCTTACTCCATGGTGCCCCCCCTAGCCGAGGATTAAGGGTTAATGTTTCTTGCTGCTCCACTGGCATTGAATTCATCTTGGCCATCAAAAGTCCTCTTGCAAGAGGAAGGACAATGCTGCACCAGACTCTGGTGTGATGTGAATGAAGCAGCCCGGCTCGGCCAATGTGCAAAGGGAAATTGCAAATGCTAAAAACGTAGGGTTCATGGAAGTCTTAGAAACTCCCAGGCTGGGCCCCCCAGCTCTCTCAAGCCGTGCTCAGCATATGACCAGAGAGGGATGGCGATATCCACCCCTGCTAGATGCATCCCCTCCCAGTAGCCTTCCCAGCCTCCCAGATGAATTAGCGCGGTTTCCACTTCAAGAGCAAAAAGACAAAGGTTAAATGCAAACAGAAGGAGGTATCTTTAAAATGGTGTTGTGCTGTTTCCTTTCCACACACACGGAGACAGCCACGGGCCCAGTCTGCCACCCCTCTCTATATTCTCTGTTTAGCCTAGCAGCCAGTCCTGGGATTTATTTGCCCACAAACTCCACAGCCCGACTTGGGGTGCAAGAGCGGCTCCTCTGAAAACAGATTTCTGCATCCCTTGTGATGGGAGGAGCAAACATTATCAGCTTTTTAGCAAAAGAAAATGAAAAACTAGCAGAAGAGCACAATGAAGTAACCCCTGCCAGACTGAACTCTGGCAATCAGGTACAAGATAACAATGGCTGTGGCCCTGCTTAATTACTTCTGCTCCACCTAATTGTGAAAAAACAGTAATTTCCACTTAAAAGACACTCTGTGTGATCTTTAGGAGGGTGATTCCCCTGTGGAGCTGCAGCTTCCCCAGAGGAGTCAGTGCCGCAGCCCCACGAGGGCTTTGAAGAGGGATTCCCTGGAGGGTGGGCATTAGGCATTAGCATTTTCCAATTACTGTGAGGAGAAGTCCGCCTCGGTAGGAACTCTGCCCTGAAATCAAACCGCGGCTGGCCCGTACCCGAAGAGCTGCCGGCAGGAAGGGAGACACGCTGCGACTGGATCCGTGCACCACCAGGTCTAGGCTCAGTATGTCTCCCTTGGAGTGACCTGGTGGGGGGTCTCGGAGTCCCAAGACCTCCCAGAAAAACTCCCATGGACCTTGGGAGGGCTGGTCCGGACCTTGCTAATTGTACAGCTATTATGCACCTAATGCGCAAGCGCTCAGGCATCCAGCTCCCCTGATACTTCCAGCACAAAGTTTAGAAACGGCGTCTGCATTTTTGGGAGTTTAAAGGAAATGAAGCTCCCAAGGGGATGTCCACAGAAAGTCCGAACTGTCTGCTCCTCTCTCCAAACCCCGGCATTGCAAATCCAGCTCCCAGCACGTGGCCGAAGCACAGTCCCCTCCTGCTCCTTCCTCCCCTCGCTAGGGGTGTTCGGAGGTTTATCCTCCTAGAAGGGATAAGGACGATAGCTCAAGGCCATTTACAGCACTGCTCCAATGAATGTACAAAAGCCTGGCACATACTCGCCTTACGTTGCAACACACTTTCTGCCACTGCTGTGTTGTATTTTTGAACAATGAGTACAGGTGGAGGTGCCATGGTCCCGCAGGCAAAAGCTCAACTCCCGTAACCTGAGATTTACCGTTACTACCTGTGTCCAAATTTGTAAGCAGTTTACATAAATCCTGCGGGAAGACAAAGCGGTTTTTGGCAGGTACGAAAAAACAGAAGATGTCCAGGGAAGCTGTCAGTTCACTGCACATCAGGGAATGCCTGCAGTCTCTATCCAGGGGTGGCACTAGGGGACACGCAGTAAGGACAAAAACCATCTGTGCTGACAGGAAATAAACTTAGCCCTGGTTAGTCCGAGTCTGATGTCTGGGATCTCCGTAGCCTCCATACCCAGAGAGACCTATTATCTGTTGTTTCCCTTCATCATCAAAATGCCTCTGACCTGTCGATCTGGCACTGCCGATGCTCCACACTAATCTTTTCTCATCAGCCAGCCGCCTACAACAGCCACCTGCACCACAGTACCTGCCTTCCCCTGTCTTTAGCAAGTCTGTGCTTTCTGGGGATGTTCAGCCCTTACTCCTGGGATGATTTAAATCAGCTTTACCTACAGCTAGAGATAAAGCCACAGACAAAAATCTGGGCTAGGTCAAATTTCTCCAAACAGTTGCAGAGTTGAGAGGCCATCATCACTGAAGGTAAATATGATCAAATGGTTTTCCTCTCGCAGCAGTGTTGAGGTCTGCGGCCCTGAGACGGGAAAGGCCACCTCACACCATGGGAGGAGAGACGTTTCAGCTGGTCTGGGACTGAAAAGGCATCAGCATTCCTGCAGGCTGCCAGAGCACTAGTGGTAGTACCAAACATGAAATGGCACCTCGAGTAAAAGGCTTTTTTGAAGCGCACAAAGGAAACAAGCAGTGAATAGCAGGGGATAGAAGAGCCCTGAATATGCTGCCGTTATTCTTCTTCTGACACTGGCCACTGAGATCTGTGCAAGTGCCTGCACCCGAGGGGTCCAGAGCCCTTTGCTCTGCTGCGTACAGGGCTGCCCAATTCTGCAAGCCGTTGGTTTATTACCTTCATAAAACAAGTACAACATTGATCTGATGTGCTTATAATCTCACTCTTAGCCATAAAAATGCAGAAAGTATGCTCAGCAAAGGAATAAAGTTGAACCCTACCGTTAGATACTGCAGCTGCTTCTAAACACGGGCCGGCCTGTGGAACAACGCACAGCCACACTAAGCAGGGCCAGGTTACCCAGCCGGGAGCATTTTCTGTCTCTAAGAGCATGAATTAGAGACCACATTTTACTATCAACATCTGGAATTTCAAATGCCCCTGCAATAGATAGCATCTGGATTGAATTCTCCTCCTATTTTTTACAGGGCCTTCTTATTTAATAAATAATAATAGTTTATTACTGCACTGTAAAATTTCATAATCCTTTTCTCAGCAAGAATGAAAAAGATTCAGAAAAAAACAGGAAGTGTTTTAAACAGGATGATGCCAAGAACTAACGAAGACGGAGCATTTCCTCAAGAGAGGTAGGTCAACTCATTTTTGCATTTGTGGCACTCAGCTCCATGTACATTTGCAGATGTGCCAACAAGTGCACCAACAATTCCTAATAAAATCTTGGCTCACATCAGTTCAGAAGAGCAGAATGCACTCCACGCCTGCTCCGCTGCAGGACCAGTACAGGCTGGGTTGCCTCCGAATGCGTCTCTCACATACACATGCTGAAGAGGGACTCACAAGCAAGTTTTGAAACATTGGACATTTTTTATTTATTTCCCGATTCGTAATAATTTCAGACCCACGCTGAAAGTTATTAACAGAGCTCCCATCAACTGAGACAGCAAAGAGTTTTGGAGGTAAAATGGAAGACTGACTTAACCAGTAAAATGATGTCTTTTCTCCCAGGCCTTAGTCTCCTGCTTAACCCAAAATCTTTGCTCTCTGGAGATGTGCCCCATCCCTTACCAGGCACAGGCACATCTGTGTCTTGCTCAATAGCTGGTAGTGCTGCTGTGAGAAGGAGGAGGTAGAGCAGTGCTGTGGCTTATGAGAGCCCTAGACCTCAGAGAGATCTTGGCTCTCCTCTTCCTTACGTGCCAGCCCCAAGGCAGCTGGACACCGGGAGCACTGGGGCGAAGCCACGCGAGGACCGAGAGATCCTGTGAGCTGAGAGATCCCCGGGGTTTGCAGCTTTATCGCTTCGCTCAAGGTTAGCGTTCCAGGGCTGGGAACTCTGTCATCCCCTTGCAAGAGGAAAGAGGTTTTGGGAGAAGAAGTAGTCTGTACAAACCGCAGCAAGGGCATGAAGGGCACAGAAGGTGAGCCTGTGACCCACAGACCTCACCGCAGTGTGATGGGTGAAAGCCGTGCTGCTCAGTGAGGGAGAACATGGGCATTGGTTTCTTTTTGGCACTTGGGCAAAGGAAGACACCCATGCACATTCCTTTCTTCCCCTACAGCTTTGGCTCCAGAAAGGCAGGACTCTCATGCCCGCTAGTACTCTGCGAGTCCCATTATGATTTGAAGTGAGACAGTTTTCAGGTAATGCCTGCCAAGGCAGCCAGGGAATTTGCATCCATGGAGAGGCGGACAAATGCCAGCAGAGCAGTGTCTGAGCAGCCGGCTGGGGATGCTCCACAGCCTGGCTCGGCCCCACACGCCCAGTCCCACAGGCAGCAAGCCCAGGAAACCCCCTCCCTGCCTGCATGGCTTCCCGGCAAGTCCCGCACAGCCGTGGCACATGGCCTGGCAGCGTGTCCTCCCTCTGTGAGCCTTGCTGAGGTCTGGGGACGCCTCCTCGTCCGGTACAGCAGCCTCGGTGCCCGGGTTTGTGGGAAGCAGGTCAGGCCCTCCAGTCTGCTCTGACACTGACCCAGTAGAGATGGAGCATCGCCCAGGCCAGCGTGTCTGCACTTGAGTTCATTCCTCCTTGGGATGCCTGGGAACTCTTCTCCTGTATATCATCTTCTAAGTGGAAGCTTCAGCAGACTGAGAAGGAGCAGCTGCAGTAAGCAAATATAATGAAACTGAATGTCCCAAATGCCTTGCTTCCCTTTAATTTTTGTTCACCAAGTGATGGTTTCCAATAATTGTTTAAATAAACATGTCACTGATTAGCTAACTTCTGAACCTTGGAACAGTATCTTCTGATCATCTATGATTTCACAACTTCCAGATGAGACAAAAACTCTCAGGAATGCTGAAGGCAAGAGATCAGCTCCGTATACACAAGTCACAGAATTAGGAACAAGGATTACACAGGGAGGATCCAACCAAGACATGTTTCCCAATTCTGGCCGATGGTGTGTCTGTAAGACTTTGCTGCCACTGGACATCAAGCTCCTGCAGTACTTCTGTGGAAGTACTTCATTAATTAATGTAGACATACACTAAACAACTCACTGACGGCTTTTGCAGAAAGGCTTGCTCCTAGTATCTCTCGTTTGTGACCTCAGAAAATACTCGCTGAGGACTGTGCTGAAGCCCAGGCTCAGTAATTGTGCCCGTAATTAGTGTCTGCTTTTTTTTTTTTAATCCTGTGGGCACAGCTTGCTGTAGAGACGTCAGAAATCCTCAATTAGTTCCCCTAGTCTCTGAATTAGCTCAAAGGGTACTGTCCTTTTTCAGGGGTTTTGTGGAGGCCACGGCACTTGTTATACCGAGCAGAAGCATTCCACCTCCCGAGCAGGTTCACCTTCGCCTTATGTTTTTGTTCATTTAAAATGTTTTTAGATAATGTCATTAGATCCAGGGGCCATTTAGCTGCAGCACATGAATTTTCCCACTGTCTAAAGAATTTTCAAACTGAACTATCTCTTTGCAAATCTCATGTCCTGTTGCCCACAACACACTCCGCTGGGCTCCCAAAGGCTCTGGAAAACGTACCGTGCTCTTTCAAGCCCATCACCGCAGCTCTGAAGCTGCTCAGCAATGCAATGCTCTACACGCAAAGGTAAAAGACCTCAGCAGAGGGGTGCTGCTCACGCAGCCCTCGTCTTGCTGCTCAACGCCTCAGATCCACGAGTCCAGCCCTGTCCCATGTAGTCCCCAGGCGGGAGGACAAAGCAGCTTCACAGAGCGTTACATGGAGACAAACAGGAGGAGGCAGCAAAACTCTGCGACGACCAAGGGGCAGGTCATCACCCCAGTACAGTGTTTGGCCTGGAGGCCCAGGTTAACGTGCCAGCTCCCGTACAGCCCCGCAGCCCCCTCCCCGAGCCCCGGCCAAGAGCAGCCCAGCAGGGCCCGGTGCCAGCAGGGCCGGGGACAGCAGGGGCTCGGGGCGGTGTCGTGCAGGGCTCAGCAATGGCGCCGTTTCCCCAACCGGCTGCCCCCCCCCAGCCCCGTCTCACAACGACGGACCTCAAACTGGGGAGAAGAGAGAAGGCACAAAATTCTGGCTTGAGATTGTCAGTAATTTCCCCAGCTGCTCGCCTGGTTTTTCTAAGAATGGCGTTCAGGTTTTCCTTAAACCGAACGATCTTCGACCTGGCTTACGCCTCGCAGAAGCAGGACTACCCGAGGTCAACGGTTAACGGGCCTGGAAACGAGATCCGGTCTTTATCAGCACAACCAGGGCGGAATCAAGCCGGCGTGAAGGCTGCTCCGTGCCGCCGGTTCCAATTCTTACGAAAACATCGTGAAATTAACACCCGGGCCAGTAAAGGCCGAGGAGCGGGTGTTCTCTCACAGGCTGCCCCCCCCCGCTCCGCACCACAGGGCCCGGCGGGCCGGGACGGTGCCATGTCTGCGTGCCGGGGGGGGGCGCGGGGGGGGGGGGGGCAGGATGGTACCGTCTGTCTAAGGGGGTCGGGGCTGTACCACGCGGTGTGCACGTGGGGTAACCACGCCCGAGATGGGAGGGGAGGGGGGAAGTCGCCACGCAGCCAATGGGACGCAGGAGGTGCGCGCACGTGCGCGGGCGCCGCCGTTCGGCCGCCTGTCGGAGCTGCGCCTGCGCACTGCGGCTCCCCGAGGGTGGGCGAGGCGGCGGCGCGTGCGCCAGAGGGCACTTCCGCCCTTTCCCCAGCCCGGAGTCGTCACGACGCTTTTGCGACAGCCGTAAGTGAGCGGCGGCGGCCGGCGGAGCGGAGCGGACCGGAGCGGGCGGCGGCGGCCGCTAGTGGCGGCGGCAGCGGCGCGATGAGGCCGCAGCAGGCGCCCGTGTCGGGCAAGGTGTTCATCCAGCGCGACTACAGCGGCGGGACGCGGTGTCAGTTCCAGAGCAAGTTCCCGCCCGAGCTGGAGAACAGGGTAAGGTGGGGCGGGCCCGCTCCGAGCCCTCCGGGCTGCCCGGAGGCCGGTCCCCGCCGCCCGCCTCGCTTCGCCTCACCTCGCCGCGGCCGCTGGCGCTCGCAGCTCGCCCTGTGCGCGGCGGGAACGGCGTCTTCGAGCCCGCTCGGCGGCGGGGCGGTGGGAAGGGCTGGACCCCGCGTACGCCCGCCGGGCCGTTGGGTGTAAGGGCGGGCGGGCGGGAACCGGCTGGCGCCCGGCTGGCGTTCAGGAGTGACCTGACGGAGTAGCGTGGCCGTAGGCCCGTTCCGCGTCTTCCTGGAGCACGTGGGAGGTCTCTTGCACAAACCTCCGCTCTTTTACCTCGGGCCGTCCTCTCGGGTGTGGGAGGGAGGTGGGTTTCTTCCGCCGTGACCCTGTCCGGGGAACAGTTCTCCCTCCAGTGCACCCCAAGGGTGCTATGCTAAGGTCTCACAGCTGTCTTGTAAGTTTAAGGCGGCTAGTGCTTTCTAATCCTCTCTTTCTGTTACAGCCCTATGCATAGTGTGAGACAGGCTTGATTTCAAAGTTTAAAGGCATATCCTGCTTTCGATATTGCTTATTTTTTGGCATAAAAGCATTGTTTGTTGTCCAGATGGCATTTTTGATCAATTGCAGTAAGCAAACACTTTTAATTTGCAGTGAAAAGCCACACGAAAAATAGTTAAAAACGCTTCTCTTCAGTGTTTATGAAATTACTGGTGTTTTGTGCTTTCTTTAATCCTGAGAAAGGCAGCTGTCTTTTGTAGCAGTAAAATAGAATGTGTTCATTATATCTGTGAGAATAAAGCAGGCGTTGTTGTACTGTCGTGCATTAACACTGTCCTCTCTTGTGGAGTCCAGCCAGTTCTGCTGAGCCTGTTCAATAGCCTCACAAGTACCGTCTCAAGTACTTTCATTTTGTTTAATGCTGTCAGATGTAATATCTTCAACTGATAGCAAAACAAACACTCCCTGCTAAAGCCTTTTCTTTTTCTCACTGCACTTCTCTTCTTCGATTTTTTGTTTTGTATTGTTTTGTTGAGACCTTGTTTAACCAGCACTGCAGCAGCAGCAAGGCATTACTGATATTAAGAGTTAGCTCTGTCAATCCACTCCCTAACTGCTCTTTTAATCTAGCAGATCTCTTTGCCTGTGAATTAAGCTTCCCCCCGCCCCTCTCCCCACCCCCCCAGTTGAATTGCACATTGGTTTAGTTATGTTACTCTTAATTGGTTTGTGTTCACATTGTGTTGGAATTCAGACTTGGTCTAATCACTTGGCAGATATTTAATGAAGAACTACCGGTCTGTAACTCAAAGTGCCCTTCAGACTTTGGCTCTAAACACAGTGGCTGCAAAGTGTCGAAGTGCAAATAAGCAATAAGTGAAGGTAGATATCTGAAGATATCAGTGAGTTCTGAAATGTGCAGGGCATGACAGCTAAACTTGACTTCTCTTGCAGATTGATAGGCAGCAGTTTGAAGAGACTGTCCGAACACTGAATAACCTCTATGCAGAAGCTGAAAAACTTGGGGGCCAATCTTACCTTGAAGGGTGTCTCGCCTGTCTGACTGCCTATACCATCTTCTTGTGCATGGAAACACATTATGAAAAGGTGCACTTCTTTTGTTTACCTTGTTACTTGGAAGGCAGTATGTCTTACAGACTTCAGTCAAAGACTTATTTCTTGGTAGGTTTTCTGTGGCTTGCACTGTTGTCGTGCAAATTCCTTATAGACTCTGAATCTTACTGCAGAGTGATTTTGCATATACATCAGACAGACTTGTCTATATTAGTCAATTTGAGTAATGTAATGGTTGCTTGTACTTCAGAGGAAGCACGGAAGTTCTGTCTCTGGTTGCATGCTAGGTTCTCCTAATGTTGCTATATCTGTGATATTGCTGGGGCTCTGACTAATGTTGGGAAACCTGATGAAGGAACTGTGGCTTCTGTGCTGTTCTGTTACCAGGTTCTAAAGAAAATTGCCAAGTTCATTCAGGAACAGAACGAGAAGATCTATGCTCCTCAGGGCCTCCTTCTGACAGACCCCATTGAAAGAGGACTAAGAGTTGTATCCTTCGTGGTTTCTTACATTTGTCTTCTGGTTTGTCCATCTATGATGTGCTACCTGTTTATCTCCGTGTGGCACCCTCTGGTCATGCTCGATCTGTGATACAGCAGAATATGTGATTAGTCTTGTTACTCTCCGTTGTGTACTGTTCTCTGGTCAGATTTTAGTACGTTCAGATTTGTTGCATCAAAAGACAATGAAAATGCAGCATTGGAGTCCATCCTTTGAGACTTCCTTGAAAACGCAGTATGCATAAACAGAGTACTCCCAACACTTAGGTGCTTGCTCTATTTCAGTGACCTCTAAAAATGCAGTTTGTCTGATTGGAGAAAAAGTGACCAGCTTGGTAGGATAGAAGTTGATGATGTGAAAGCAAGAGATGGCTGTTGTTTAATTTGCAACCCTCAGCTCAGGTTCTGGTGAAGATTTCGCCATATGACATCACTGTAAGTTGATACCAGCCTAGCACTTGCTCTTTCTAGCGTGGCTTATTTCAACCTTTCTTCTTCAACTCTTGAACCACACTGCAGGCATTTTATCTAATTATTACCTTAGTAGTTGTAAAGACCTTGCATCGCAAATCTAGGGGTAGAATGAGTAACACATAATTTTTTGAGAATATTGAAACCGGAGCAACCTGAAACACAGAATGCCAATTAAATGCATGCTAAGGCTGATTCCTTGCAGTTGGGTTATCTGTGTATTTGTCTAAATAGCTTATAGCTGTCACCTACATGACTTCATTGTTCTCCATATGTTTTCTGCATTTTTCTGCGCATGTGCCTCCTCGAAAAAAAACTACTCAACTTGAGTAAAAGCATTTTCAGTTTGGTTAGTGACTTAGTAGCTGAACTGTGGAAGTGTTAACTTTTGTCTAGTGCATAACCTTTCCTGAAATTTAACAGAAGGTGGCAAGGCTCACAAACCCTCCATACACAGCATCTTGTGGTCTTGTTGTCAGAACAGTCCTGGGATGGTTAGACCACTGATCTGACCTGACGGGGCATCTCTTATGTGTACTGTTCCATTTGCTTTGTAGCTCTGAAACTGGCCTTGAAAGAGCAGGTATGAAGCAGAAGGATCAAAGGTTCTAATATCTTAACATTTTTCCACTTTTTTTTGTTATGTTTTCATAATCTTTTTATAGTATGTTTCCCTAACAGCTTTTCTGTGCAGATTGAAATTACCATTTATGAAGACAGAGGTATGACCAGCGGAAGATAAAACTGTGGAGTCTCAGGTACATGTTAATCTTATCCTAGATCAATCCCAACCTGTTTTTTATGCTCAGAGGGGTAGATTCTGTCATACTGAGACAGAATATTTATCCCACCACTGTATGTAATTAAAGGCTGTTCACATAAATCTTGTGTGGGCTAGCTTTTCTGAATAAGTGGAAATATCAATATTTGACATTGTGCTACTGAGTGTTAATACAGATCAGGTGATACCAGATTTACCTTTAGAGAGATTCAGGTCTTGATTGTGTAAATATACATAAACCTACTTGTGCTCTATCATGTCCAAAATTGTTCTCTATTCTGTAGATAAAAGAATCTTTTTTTATTCTTGTGAACTCTTTCTGTCATAAGGTTCCAAGCAGACAAACTTAAGACTAACCCTTAAATCTAGGCTTCAAAATAGGTCACTATTTAAATGCTTATTTTGGATTTCCAGTTTTCGTACTAATAGCATGAGAGAAATATTCAAGAAAAATTGTTGATGGTGCTATACTGGCACCTGCTCTTCCTATACTGCTGTGAATGATACAGCTTTTCCTTTCTAATGTTTTCAGTGGTACCTCAGACCAGGGTCTATTTTAAAAGCCTCTGTGTTTCGAGCACATGTGAAATCAAGGTCATAACAACAGCATGTTAAGGATCCCCTTGTATTTTGC
Source organism: Aquila chrysaetos chrysaetos (assembly GCF_900496995.4). NCBI lineage: Eukaryota > Metazoa > Chordata > Aves > Accipitriformes > Accipitridae > Aquila > Aquila chrysaetos. Next base: position 35,782,842 of record NC_044016.1, on the reverse strand, counting down.
CTAGAAGTCAATATTATTAGCCCCAGAATCCTAAACAAACCAAAGTTAATTGATTTTACCTTCTTGGTTCTAAGTATGTAGAAGATTTGCTTCTATATACTGTTGAATGGCAGCTTTTCTGTTCCAAAGGGACTGAACAGTGAACTACTGTTGCCTGGGGTGACACTTCAGTTTCATGTGCCAAGTGGTGGGATTCTTCCAAACCTCTTCTGCTCAGAAACACTTGATAAGATACTGTATAAATACAGAATATCTTATCTGCTGTCCTGAATCTTAGAATATGGCATATTCTAAGAGTCAAACCTTACACAGCCTAAAGGGAAAATGCAAGTTACTATACTTGGTAGTATTACTAAATTCTTTCAGTGCTTTTTCTAACCTGCCTCTGCTACCTGTCTCTAGGATTTCTCTTTTGGTAGTCTGCTTATGATTGACCCATATTTACAGTGCATATAAACCAGATTAATCTACTACAAGCTGGAGCAAACCGTGACAAGAAGTTCTGGTAAAGCAAACCAGTGAAGATTCTTGCTGATGCATACCTCTTTCTAAACAACTCTGGCTTGTAACTTGGTATCGCTTGTAGATGCCAATTCTGTCTCAAAATACCCTTCTTTATCTGGTTATTGGCACTTGGGAATCTGTTGTATTGCATGGCACTTGTGTTCTGCTGTTGGAATAAGTTTGTGTTTTACCAACTGCATCTGCATATATTTGGCACAAGCCATTTGTCATGACTCATTTCACAGCAGTTCTTGCAGGATGTTTTCCTAGGTGATGTGGGTTTTGAGCAATTACATAAAAGCTAGTTCTGTCAGTGTTCAAACAACTGAAATTTCTAAAATGAAGAAAGACTTGTATCATGAAGTTCTGGATAGTTTGATGAATTGCAAGTATTTGTGGTCAGTAAACATCTGTTTTGAAAGCAGTATGAGTTACCCAAGTAAGCCTGATCTGGAACTGAAGCTTTTATCAGGTATTTGTCTCCTCCCAGTCATTTGGAGCCTGCAGACTGTCCTGGATGATCTGTTCATGAACACAGCCTACGTGGGCTCTACAAAACGTGGACTGTATTGTGGTAGAGGATATGACTCTGGCTAGGAATAGGTGGTGTATCTTAGGACTTCTAATGGTCTCTGCAACATCTGTGTAAATTCTTAAGATCTGCTACTGTATTTGAGACCTTATCCTACCCAATAGTTTTAAGGGGAAAAAATCTTTGCATGACTCTGTCTCCAAGTGTATTCTAGTGTACAAAAACTTTTTATTGCAGTTTTTCAGCTGGATGCTGTTCTAGTTCTCACTCTGGTATCTTTACTCATGATGCTTTCAGTTAACAGTGGCCAGCAACCTCTAGCTTTTTGGTAGCTTTAACTTGAAAAAAGTTGCTGAAACGCACTTAGTTTTCGTGATACTGTGTGGCAGAGTCACAAAGTGAAAAGAGTGCTCAGGGTGCTTGAAAGAGAGAGGCTAAAATAAAGGATCATGCTAATTGCATGCAGTACAGCACTGCAAAATTACTATCCCTAAGTTTCCAAAATACCTATTGAACTTTCATGAATCTTTGCTTTTGAAAAGATCAAATTTGGACTGGCTCCTTTGTCTTAGGTACTCTGCAGATCCTGGGATGGTAGTCTAAGTCTAGGTTGTTGGCAATGTGTACAGAAAAGAGATTGGAAATATTTATGCCTGTTACGCAGAAAGAAACAAAGAACTAAAGGTCTTTATTTCCTGTTAAACAAATGAAATCCAGAGTGTTGGTTTCTGTTCCTGCTACTCTTGCCACAGCACGTGGTAACCCTACCTTTCCTGCTACATACCTCCTAAGATAACGAAATACAACTATGTAAAGGTTTGTGTAGGGTTTTGTTGGTCTTATCTAGTAATAGTTTCTAATGATATGAAACTTCTTTTCTAGCAGATAGCTCAACAGTGGACTTGCTGTATCCCCTACCTCCTACTTTAGAGCATCATTCCTTTCTCTGCTGCCAGATCCACAGTGCCATCTACTACAAGGACTAACTTCCTAAAACTGCTCCACATGGGGTGACCTAGCTGGTCAGCATCCATTTTGTGGCAAACTTTTAAGCAATGAGATCACTTTTTAGTTTTTTTCAAGAAAAAGCAGAAGTGGTAGAGCTACATACACTTCTGAAAGAAACGGGGCACTTAGCGCAACAGAAGTCTAGTTTTAGTCACGTAAGTGCAGTGCTGTTCCTCCCTAGTTCTTGAACCCTTCTGTACATCAATCGGGCTTTGGAAAGCTGCAAGTCAGAGTGGGGAATTTTCCAGAAACAAGGCCTTCCCTCCAGTTCAGTATTGGAGTGAGGGGATACACAGTGCCTCTGCCTGGCAAGAAGTGACTCAAGGCAACGAGCGTTTTGTGTTTCCTGTGCTGATTCTCGTGGAAAACCAGAAGGCAAAGTGTTACTTGTTTTAATGTTTCGGTTGTTCCTAGAAGGGGGAGGAATAGCCAGACTTTAATACTGGTGTTTTTTCTACTGCTGTATCTGTGCTGTTATTGCATCTGTCAATGCTCACCAGAAGAGGGGGTCTATTCATTGATAAAACAGTAAGTACAATGAAATGGATGCTGAACCAATAAACATAACAATTCCTACCCTACTCTGATTAATGTGAAGTGTAAAACTGTTTCTTTATGGATTTATTATATATAATTTATAGGAAAACATTGATTTGACAAACTGTTAGATGTTGTGTAAGATGGTTTCTTAATTCTGTCTGCTGGCACACCTATTGAAAAGTAGAACTGTGCATTATTTAGTATCCCCCATGCATCAACATTCCTCGGCAATACCTGCAAAAGTAAAGTTCCTACAAACCAAGCTGGCTTAATATTTTTCTCTTACATCCTTTTCCCTTATCAAAGCAAGGATGTCCTGGCTTAGGTTCTGAGCGTCATTGTCCAACTGTAGAAGGAATTCCAAGAATTTAGAAAAGGAGAAGACTTACGCAGAACAGATCGAGTGTTTTGGCTTTTGGTGGTACTGTAGGTGCTAATACTGGATCTGAAATTCCAGGCTTATTACTCAGCCACTGATTTTTTTTTTTTTGAGATTTGTTTAATATTTGAATTGTATAAAACTTGTTTTTTCTAAACTGTAACAGTGTTTGCCTTTCACATCTGTTGCAATATTGGCAGAAGTACTAATGGATTAGTAAATCTTTTCTTAAACTGTGTCTGTGTCATACTTGATAGCACTGCTTTGCATACAGTAGCACTAGCGGTGAGATTTTTTTTACTCCTACGGTAGCAGGGTCTCGGTTGTGAACAAACAGAGCCAGCATCGTTTCAAGATCAGTTCCTAAGCCGCAACCGGTTTGTCCGCTGTTAATATAGCTTTGTTTTTCAGCAACTTTTCACGGCTCCTGACCGCACGCAGCTGCGGTGCTTCCCGTCACCTCACCGCCCCCGCCATTTTCTTGGGGTGGGGCGCCTGCGCAGTGGAGCTCACCGGTGCCGCGCCGGGCGCCTGCGCAGTGCGGGGAAGAAGCTAGGCGGCGCCGGGCGCCTGCGCAGTGCGGGGAAGAAGATAGGCGGTGCCGGGCGCCTGCGCAGTGAGGCTCGGCTGGGCCTCGAGGGGCGCCTGCGCGGTGGGGCGGGTCGCGCATGCGCGGAGGGCCGTAGCTGTTGGCGGGAGGCTGTGGAGGGATGGCGGCAGCGAGCGGTGAGGGGACGGAGGGGGACTCGGATGGCGGCAGCGAGGAACTGGTGCTCACCCCGGCGCAGCTCATCCGCAGCCTGGAGCAGGTAGTGTGGGCTGGGGAGAGCGGCTGAGGGCCGGGCCCCTGGGCTCCCTGGGGAGATATGGGGCGGGGGGGTGACTGAAAGGTGGGCTCTGTAGGACAGATGTGGGGTGGTTGGGGGCCGGGTCCATGGGCTCGCCGGAGGAGGTGCGGAGGGCTGAGTTTCTGGCCTCTCTGGGGACTGGGGCGTATAGGAGGTGCATTCCTCGCTTCTGCTTACAGTGTGTCTTCTTTCAGGCCTGGCTGAACGAGAAGTTTGCTCCAGAGCTGCTGGAAAGCAAACCTGAGATCATCGAGTGTGTTGTGGAGCAGCTGGACCATATGGTAGGTTCTGCTGGGCTAAGGTGGTGGTAAAGGCAGGCCCTGGTTGCCTGGCCTGGCAGATACGTGCATGGGTCCCTCTGGGATTGCCAGGTTTATCTGCTCCTCTGTCCCTGAGATAAGGCTGTTCCGAGTACCTTTTTTGAGCTTGTCTTGGAGGGGGGACTGGGAGATACAAGGAAATAGCATGCTTGGTGTCACCAAAAGCAGTCGCAGTCGGTTTTTGAGGGCCCTATGTACAAAACTTGTCTTCCTCTCTGTTTGACATTTCAATCATTTAATTTCTCATTGCCTTTCCTTGCAGGAGGCAAACCTGAAACGGGCAAAGAGAGGAGACTTGAAGGTCAGCATTCACCGCATGGAGATTGAAAGGATCCGTTACGTGCTCAGCAGCTACTTGCGGTGTAGGCTTGTAAAGGTAATACTTGCTTCTGCTGCCCAGGGGGTGAAAAAGGGTGACTTCAGGAGTGATTTTTACCCATACAAGGCCTCCTGCTTCAGCAAGGCACTTAGTTAAAGCCCGTGCTCTGTGTCCTCTGAAGTCCAACCCAAAGGAATTCATTCCTTGGACACACTTTTCTGTTGTTTTGAAGGAGGATCACAGCATTGCTATGAGTGCTTTCTTACCTCATCTGGGCCCACAATGGCACAATTGAATGCTTGCATGTTCTGCCTGGGTCCTGCCATGTACACATATGGTTGTGCAGCTTGGAGACCCCAGCTGGCCATATTGCTGTTAATTCAGGAGCAGGTATTTGGGCAGGCCTGCGGCAGCTGCATACACCCATACAGCAGTGGACTGCTGCTTGCAGGGGAAGCCTCTGCGGAGTGGGGGTTGTAGGCACTGAACTACTGGGAAAAGTCTGTTTCAGTCTTTAGCATTGTGTTCCAATATCAGATAGAGAAGTTTTTCCCCCATGTCCTGGAGAAGGAGAAGTCTCGAGCCGAAGGGGACCCTTCCATTCTGTCACCAGAGGAGTTTGCTTTTGCTAAAGAGTGAGTATGTTTTGGATGCATCTCCCTCCCTTTTTATAGGTTATAGAACTCGGGTTTTACCAGGAGGTTTCCTTATGGACAAGGAAAGAGCTGAAATAAAATAACTCTGGTAACTCTGAGGCAGTTACCAGGGCAAGCCATTGGGCTTGTCTCTGGCCATGCCTGTAGAACCAGGAGGTGTCACTTGCTGGCGTTTTGAGTCAGTACTCTCCCCACAAGTTTGTATTTGATTAAACCAGTAAATGCTCCAATGATTTGTTTCAGGTACATGGCAAACACAGAGACTTATCTGAGAAACGTGGCCCTAAAACACATGCCGCCCAACCTGCAGAAAGTGTCTCTCCTAAAATCAGGTGAGTACATCCAGACTCCAGGGCAATCTGAAAATTGCAGCAGGAGGGATGTGGGGAAAGCTCTGAGGAGCATGAAATGTTATGGGCTAGTCCTCCAGCTGGCACTCAGCAGAAGCAAAGATGATGTGATAACAGTGTCATAGCGCTGCTCTGCTGTGTGGTGTGTCCCTTGGTGCTGCTGTCAGAGGATCGTGCTCGCCCCTGCCATTGAGTCTTGTCTTACGTTGAGGCAGTGCACGCTACATCTGATCAGAAGTGTCTAGCGTTCCCTTTACTGGCCATGAGTTTGCTGTCCCTCCCACCCCTCTGTTAGCTCCGTGTCCTGCAGAGGAACACAAGCAGGAGCTGAGCTTGTGCTCCGAATCCGTTGTTTGCAGTTCCAAAGCCCAACCTGGACTCCTTTGTGTTCCTGAGGGTGTTGGAGCGGCAGGAGAACATCCTGGTCGAGCCAGAGATGGATGAGCAGAGGTAGGTGGGCGCTTCCCCGTGCGGTGCACGAAAATAAGCTCGTTTCACAAAAGCGTCGCTGGTTACAGCAAAGCAGGGGAGGCCGTTTAACTTGACATCCGTCTCTGGCAGAGAGTACACCATCGACCTGGAGGAGGGCTCGCAGCATCTGATCCGGTACAAGACCATTGCCCCGCTGGTGGCCTCGGGAGCGGTGCAGCTCATCTGAGGGGGGAGCGGTAAGTGCAGGGCCAGGACGGCCGTGACACCGGGGGGCGGCCGCTGCAGCTGCTGCGGACCCCCCCCCCCCGCCCTCCCGTGGCCGGCAGGTGGCGCCGGGGCGGAGCGGGCCGTGGGAGGGGGTTGTGCGGGCCGGGGTGGGGCCGGGCCGTGTCCCCTTCGGCCGTGGTGTGGCTGGGCAGGGCAGCAGCAGCAGCAGCGTCGGAAGGGGTACCCTTGAAAGCACGCAAATAAACCAGCAGGATGTCTTTCCCTCTGCTGATGCCGAGGGGCTCATTGCCCCCACAGCTCATCAGACTCCTAATTGGTTATGACATGCCTGGAATATAGCCAGACTCCTTTCTCTGGTGCTCCTGAGCGAGGGCAATCTGTGTCACGGAGCGCATCCATCCTCTAAGGCGAATACAGCCTTTGTAAATAGTAGGGTGCTCTCTTTTAAACCTGCAGCTGTGTGTTCATTCCTGTTCCAGTTTAGCACTATTCTTTAAATTAGGCTGTTGGGTGGAAACTGACTGACCGAATGGTGTGGCAACCAGCTATGTGAACTCCGCCTTCCCCTGTCAGCTTTGATCTCATCACAGGGTCTGTGCAACCCTGGATGTTGCGCAAGTGGCGTGTTGCTCTGAGGTGAATCAGGGGGATACTTCTGCACCATATTTGGCATATGGTCCATCGAGCAAAAAACCACCACACATAAAGATATTTGATGGCAGAGCAAATCTTAGTTCTTGCAGAAAGAGCAGGAGGGGTTTGGAACACATTAAGGATGGAAACTGCAGTTCAGAGCAAAGGGAATGCCATGAGCGAGCAGGGGAGAGCCATAGGGTCCTGGGTGTGGTGCTTAGCACCAGCTCCTTACCTGCAGTGGGAAGGGAGGGTGAAGAGTTTATGAAGTTTGTTCCCTTTGTCTTTCTGACTATCAGCTGGGAGACGGCCATGAGCTTAGGAATTCAGGGTTTCTACTAGCCTGGAGTTTCTCCCTTGAAGCATTGTTACCCGGACCAAACAGCAAGTCTGCCCTTCCTTGGAAAGACCCTGCCTTTGGGGAAGGCAGGCTGCACAAGCTTTGTTCTGCCTATGCAGCCTGTGTCCCAGTGTGGATACAGTTGTGTCAGTACAGCCCTTTCTAATATGGCCAGAGAGGAGCTATGCTGCTTCTTCCTGGCATTTTGGCAATAATAGCCCTATCCTTGTAAAATACCCACCCTTGCCATTACAGGTGTCTGAGGTTTGCCTGCAGAGTAGGCCTGGATTTGGAATTGCTACCTGGACCTTGTGCTGATAATGGCATTTCTTGCCCTGGGCCAAGGAGTGAGTGCTTCCAGGAGCCATGGGCAGCTGTGTTTTCTCTGATCAGATTGTGAATGCTGCAATCACGATCAAAGCTTTGGAAATGTCGGACAGCATTTGCAGGTTTGTCACAAACCTCCTCTTAACCAGAGCAACTGGTTCATGCTCAGGGTGTTTGTGCCACAGCCATGGGGTCTTTATACTGCCCATGTAAAATTTGTGTTTCAACCTGCAGTTCTGCTACATGTGCAGACTTTGCGTAAAGCCAACACCAGAGCGGGTCCTGCACAGAGGGTTTAAGTGCTGCTATTTCATCTCTTGGAATTCTGCATGTAGATCAAGTCCAGCGAGGGGGGTGAGAGGTCTTGCTGCTTTTCCGGCCTTTTCCAACCTGCTTCTTTGGACTGGCTGGCTTCAGGGACATTGTACCACTATTACAGCTAATCCTCAAGCTCAAGGCTGCCTTTGAATAGTTTCCTTTGTGCTGGTCACGCAAAGGAAAAGCTCCTCTGGCCCTGGTGACCCGTGCATGCGTCTTCTAGTTGGTGGAGAAGCCAGGGTGTCCCGTGCTACCTCAGCTCAGTGCCTGTCAGGTGCGTGGACTGACAGTGGCTCATGGACAGACAGTGGCTCATGTTCCTTCAGGGCAGGGTCTTCCCTGCACGGCGGTCTGTGTGAGGAGCAGCCTGGTGCTCCTCTGACACTCCCCTTCCTCTGCCAGACAGAGGGTGACACAGTGCATCTTGTAGTGTGAGTGGCTTTGCATGTGTGATTTACAGTGTTCGTAATGAATCCGTTTAGATAAAGAAGATTCTTTTAAGTATAGATGTTAAGAGGAGGCTGGGTTTAATCCTTTGGAATCAGTAGCACATACCCCTGCACAGCCCCCCAGGAAGGGCTGTGGATTGTGCCCTGCCTGTATGTACAGCCCAGGCTGCTTCACAGAGGTGACTGAAGCTCTCAGCCAAAGTCGTCGTTAATCCGCTGCTGCAGAAACGTGCTATAGAAGGGCTGCTTGAAGAATGTCTAGGTGGCACGTCTGGAAGACTTTCTCCTTGGCCCTATTAAGTTTGACTGAAGAATTGTCCAGACAGCTAGTATTTGCCTTACCGCTGCATCTCACGTGGCTGCAGCAATGTGGGCATAAGGGGCACCTGTCCTTTTCCAATGGCTGAATCTTAACTGGATCTGATTGTTTCCAGACTGCCTTCAGTACAGCTCCTCTCTGGAGTCTGACAGCTGGCACAAGGCAATGTTCATCACAGGCTGTGCAGGATTTTTGAAGATGGCTAGTAGGCTGAAATCAGTCAGGCTCATAGTGAGATTCAGTTTTGGCATACCTGAAAATGCTGCTCTCTGCTTTTTGTGTCCTTCCATGACTAAATACCGGGACAATTTTGGGACTGGGTGCAGCCTTACTGCTAACACTGTGCCTCTGTTCTGTCTGTGTTGGGAGAAGGGGAAGTGTCTGCAGCTTTGTCAAGGAAGTGATGCCTTTGGCTTGTACTTATAGAAGGAGGAGAAGACCCAGCAGTCCATCCACCTTAATCTGTGCCTCTGGAAGAGAATGTGCAGAGTGGGAACAGTTTTTCCAGCTTCCATGGGGTCTGCTGTAAAGCTTGGGTTCGAATACATCCCCTGTTCTCTGCCCCTCCAAGGTGGAGATAGCTTGGGTTTACTGAGTGATTAGCTCTAAACGCAAAGTAGGTGGATGGTGAAAGAGGTCGCAAGGAGGGCACTGATGGTGAGCTGTGATTTCCCAGCCTGAGCCGGATCTGCTCTCCTGAGTGCAGGAGAAAGGTGGGGCAAGTGGTTTCATTGCTAGGAAGACTTTCATGTCTGTGTCAGTTGCCCAAGTCACTGAAGTGGGGGGGAAACGCACTGTCAGCACAAGAGGATGTGATGAAAGGATGGTTCTCTGAAAGCAACTGCTGAAAATGGACTCATGGCCGGCATTGTATGTGCTGGAGGACATCTGTCCTTGTACGCATATGTCTAGTATGCCACCCATCACAACAGTGCACAGGGGGACTGTCTTCCATTAGACCCCAACCATGTGTGAAATGTGGAAAACCTGTTGAGGGATTTTTCTGCAGGCTTTCTCTTCCACTGCCCTGGTTAACCCTGGCTGCAGGCTGCTGTGCTTCTGGGTGACAGTAGCTTTCCCAGAATCGAGAAATATCTGTGTTAGAGCTGGTATCAAGGGAGTTGCTCCTCTGAAAGTCCTGTCTAGGAAAAGTAATCCAAAGGTGGTTCTATTTCTTTTCTCCTGGGTATCTACAGGAAAATGATCTCAAATAAATTACATGTGATCCAGTGAGGATGATGATTCCTTAGTAGCAACAACTACCTATACAAACTTTCCTACACGGTGGGGAAACAACTGGAAGTTCTGCGGGGAAAAGTTTCAAGTATTCAAAGGTTCAAAAGCAGACAACTTGCGAGACCTTGAGCAAGAGCCCTTAGTTCAAGACGGGGGGGGGGGGGGGCAGTTTGCTGTCATGACCTCAGGAGATGTCGCTTGGGTTTGTAACTTGGGCAGTTGCAGCCACAGTTAAACCTTGCAGGGTAGCTGATCCTCCAGCGGACCTCTGCAGAAGGATGTGGTGCTGCCTGTCTCTGAGGCTGGCCTCAGAAACGGGGAGCGCTGCTTCCAGCTCGGGCCTGAGCGTGGTCACCAGCCAGGGCTTCGGCCGCAGCGTGCCGGCTGCGTGCTGACAGCGGGACGTCTGGTCTAGGCCCAGCAGACGGATCTGCTCTGATGCTGGGGGTACCCAGCAGCACTGGCCACCAGCAGATACCTCCAGCTCCTGCAGGCCCAGCCAGGCAAGTGCGTCTGGCCCCTGGTCACCCACAAAGTTCTCTGTCCTGCTCCTCCCCAGGCAGGAGTGTCTGACCAGCAGACACACGAGTGCCACACGTCCTTCTAGGGGATGGTGCTGCTTTGACTCTCTTGCTTCTTTTTCTGCTGTTTTTGCTGACTGAGGCCGGGGCTGAACTGCAGGTTTTTGCCAGCCAAGCACTGGGTTCAAGCTCACTTCTCCTGGCCATCCTGTGAGAGGTGTCTTGTGTTGTGCTGGAGACGTTCAGACACAGGGGTGAGGGAAAGCTGTGTATAAATACTTGATAGGTAGGTTGTGTCATGGGCTGATGAAAATCTGTACTGTCAGCAGGAGCAATCAGGGCTGCTTAACATAAATGGCTAGACAGCTCTGGAGAGATTAGCAGGTAGTACAGGGCAGGGGTGATCTGATTTAGGTGACGGTCTCTTCTGTCAAGGAGTCACATGTGAGCTGAACAGAAGGTGATGTTGAATAAAGGTGTCAGGGACACCACAGTGTCTCTTGCCTGCTCAGGTGCGAGTGAATCTCTTTCTCAGGGCAAGGAACTGGGGTCAGAAACTTCCGAGTTAGATTCACTTTTGGTAGAGGGTGAGCCTGGAGTCTGGGATTTTCTTTGTGCTTAGGCACCTTGGAAGTAGCTGGTTTTGGACCTGAAAAGGGACATATAAAAAGAGTTCAAGCCTCCCACCAGTAAAGACAATGTGAGAGGAACATGCTCCTCTTCTTCCTGTAGCTCCCGCCGGGCTTTGATGGTTTAGTAAACGCTGGTCTTGTAAAAAGCACTCGCCTTTTTCTGGCATTCGGAGCTTTTTCTGTGCTGCTCCTCCCGTCAGCCCGCTTCACAGCTGAGCTCGTAGCAGGGAGCTGAGCTCCCGAGAAGGCCGCAGCCAGGAGTGTCGCCCGGCAGAGAGAGGATGGTCGCCGGTACCCGGGTCGCGGGGCCGACTCGGGCTCTGGGCTCGTTAATCGGCCTCGCCCGAGAGGGCTCCTTTGCGGCACAGCGTGGGGGGCAGCGCCGCCCCCTCCCCGGTGTTTGGGGAGGTGCGGGGCCAGCGGGCAGAGCCCGGCTACGGTGGTCGCAACCGGGCTGGCGGGTGGTCGTGCTCGGCGGGGCCGGGGGAGACCCGGGGGCGCGTTCTCAGCCCGTCGGGGCGGGGCAGCCCCGAGCCCCTATTGGCCGCTCGGGGGCGTGTCTCCGGCGCTGATTGGCTGTCGCCGCGGCCGCGGGGTGTCCCGGCCGCCGGCGCTCCCACGGCTCCATTGACCGCGCGGAGCCGCCGGCAGCGGGACCGGAGCGGGCGGGACGCGATGAGCTGCGGCGAGTGAGAGCGGGGCGGGGGCGGGCGGAGGGAGGGAGCGGGCGAGGGGGGGGGGGGGCACTCGCCGCGGCTGGAGGTCCGGCGGCCGGGGGCAACGCCGTCTGACCCCCTCTTTGCTTCCAGGCTTTTCCAGGTGTATAGCGCGAGGGCCATCGCCCCCCCGGCCATGCCCGTGGACCTGGCCATGCGGCTCTGCCTGAGCCACTCGCCCCCCATCCGCAAGCTGCTGAACTCCTATGAGGAGCTGCGGGGCAACCGGGGGCGCAAACCCCTCCGATCCTGTCTCAACCAGAAGCCGAGCGCAGAACCCGAGCCTGAGCGGCGAGATAGCACCAAGAGCTCCAAGGGCCAGAAGAAGAAGAGAGTCGTGTTTGCCGACACGAAGGGGCTCTCGCTGACGGCCGTCCGCTTCTTCTCAAAGATTGAGGAGGACCTCTGTGACTTGCAGCATGCCCTGTCTGACCTCGCCTGCTTCCGACCTAGGCTGTGGGACTCACGCCCAGAAGCGTGCAGGTATGTGCTGGACTTCCCACAGCCCTCTGCGGACTACGTGACTTTCCGCAGCCGCCTACACAGCAACCTTGTCTGCCTGGAGAACTGCCTGATCCAGGACCGTGCCCTGTCAGGGACAGTGAAGGTCAGAAACATCGAGTACGAGAAGAAAGTGATGGTCCGCATCAGCTTCGATGGCTGGAAGAGCTTCCGGGACATCTCCTGCCAGTACATGCATAGCACGTACGGCTCGGCTGACACAGACATCTTCTCTTTTGAGCTTGCCCTGCCCAAGCCATCCGTCTCCCGCAGGCCCACAGAGTTCTGCATCTCCTTCCAGTGCGGACAGAAGACCCACTGGGACAACAACCACGGGAGAAACTACAAGATCTGCCACGTGGGCATGATCCGCCCTCCCTCCCATGCCGTGAAGGGTGCCACTGGGGCCTGGGAGCATCTCGGCACCTCTCGGGCTGCCGCCCTGGTCCTTTCTCACCTGCAGACCTGGCGGCGCTCAGAGACCCAGGCTCCTTATTGGTAGGAGGGCAGTGTGCAGAGAGGTGTAGGTCCCTTCCATGTCCCGACTACGGTACAAGGGTCTTTGGGGAGGGGTCAGCCACAGAAGATGCTGCTCACGGTTTCGTTAGCTCTTCCGTGCGTCTGGCCTGCTGCTGTACAAGCAGCTGCCGCTCTCCACGGAAGCTTCTTCGCTGCTGGCTCCTGCCGTACAGGCTGGAAGCCTCTGCTTGGCGTAACTCCTGCCCATAGGTTCTCGAGGCAACGCTATTGCGAGAGTAGGGGAGTGACGAAGGGACGGCTGCGGCCCGCGGCCGTGTCCGTCGGCCGCTTCGGGTGGGAGCCAGCCCTGTGAGCCGCGGGGGTCCCGGTGCCGCCCAAGTGCCTTCGCTGGGGTCTCGGCAGAGCTGCCGCTCCCGGGCTGCGGCAGCAGCCGCCAGCGGGGCCTGCTGCCCTGGGGGCGGTCCCGAGGAGGGCTCGCCGCGGGGGTGACCGAGCGCGCAGGCCACCGGGCGAGCCCGCCTCCGGTCGTTGTTGCTGTAACGGGGAGTTAATAAAGTGACGGCGCTTCGCGAGTCCTGGCTCTGCCGCCGCCGCCGGGGCGGGGGGGGGTGGTGGGCGGGGCAGGGGCGGGGAGTGGGCGGGGCCGGCGGAAGGGGGGGGTGGGGCTGGGCGCCCTCTGCCGGCGGTGCGCTCACTGCGGGCGCGGCCCCGCGGGCGGCGCGCTGGCGTCAGCGCACGCAGCGCGGGGCGGAGGCGCGCACGGCACGTGGCGGGGGCGGAGCCGGGGCCCGGCGGCAGTGGCGGCAGGTGAGTGCGTGACCGGCCCGGTTCGGTTCGGCCCGGCCCGGCCCGGCGTGTCCCGCTTCCCCGCCTGGGCCTCGGGCCGTTGTTCGCTTCCCTCTCCCGGTGCGCCCGGCGGGGGGCCGGGGCGGCTGGGTAGGGCCCGGCCCGGCCGCGGACCGTTAACCGGGGAGCGCGGCCTCCCCGCCGTGGTGCGGGCCGCGCCGCAGCGCCGCCCCGTGCCGGGTGTGATCAGGCCCCCCGCCGCTCGGCCCGGGGCGGAGGAGCGGAGCCGGCCCTCCGGCGGGAGCATCCCCCACCCACCCACCCCCGCCGCTGCCTGGCGAGCCCCCGCCGAGGACCGAAGGTCGCCGGGCCGAGCCCCGGGCCCTGCCGCGATTCGCTGCGGTCGTGGGCCGTGTCCCGCCGCGCTCCCGGTGCACAAAGCTGGGAACGACGCTCGCCGCTGCCGCCCCCGGCCTCGCCGCAGCCGTCCCCGCCCTGGGTGCGCTGCGGGGCGAAGCTGCGGTTTGGGGCGGGGAGGGCTTCGCCCGCCGCCGCCGCCGCCGGGCGGGAACGCGAAGCTGCGGCCCGAGAGGCAGCCGGCGGGGGATGCCATGGCTGTGCCCGCCGGGGCCGCGGCTTCAGTTTCGGCTTCTTCGGCCCTGGGGCATCGGTAGCGTCGTCCTGGCGTGAGCCCCGGAGGTTGTAGCCAGCAGGCAGGGCTGCCTACGCTTGCCCAGTGGTCATCGCACGTGGGTGCCGGCCACGCGTGCTGCCCGGTGCGTGGCCTCCCCTGACGGGCCCGCAGCTGGGTGACACGGTGAAGGAATGCAATAACTGAGCCTCTCTTAGGGCAGGGGCTGCCAGCTCAGGTGGCCGGTCAGACCAGTTTGCCGGCACGAGACCTGGTTCTGATGGGTGACGGCTCTGGAATAATGGGCAGTTACGCGCGTGGCTGTAAAGCTGCCTCTCCCAGGACGTGGTTTATGCAGGCATGTGTCTTCCTTTGAAGCGCTAAAAATGTTCTTGGCATTACAGGTGTAGCAGCGCTAAGCCAGCAGCTGGAACACGCTGTACAGGGGAGCAACAGGATCTTCCCAGACCCTCTTCTCTGCTCCTGTGTGCTTGTTGGGTACCTGTTAAATCCCATCCTCAGGTTGATACTCTGTAGCCAGGTGAAGGCGGTATCCCGAGGGAAGTCTCCCCGGAGCAGACTGGTCTCTTTTTACTAGCCTCAGCTGGCCTTGCGCATACCTGTGCTGCAGAGGGCATCCTCCCCCGGAAGGGCTGTAATGCCGGGTGTTTGACCTTTGACTGGTCCCCGTGCCCCAACAAGTTCCACTTTGGCTAATCATCAGCAGTAATTCGCCCCTTGGGCTGACGTCCTGTCCTGAACTGTTTGTAAAGCTGCCCTGTGCGACAGGGAGGCGAGATGTGCGTATAGTAGTAGAGGAAGTGATGCCTTCCCAGGAATCTGGGTACCTGGCTAGCTCAGTGCTCTCAGATGCCTCTGAAATGAGAGAGGCGATAAGATCTTCGTCATGAGGAAGGGTTTTCTGTCACTCCATTGGCTCCTTTCCGGTACTTGGGACCTGATTGCAGTGTCCTGTGCTTAGGCGTGGTTCTGGATGAGTCTGCTCAATCTGAGGTGTGGATGGTATGAAAATACAGGACAAGTGGCAGCAGGGGGTGATTCCCAAGTCTGTGACAGTGCCAGGCGGTAGCTGGAGTGCCAGTCCAAGTCTGCTGTGTTTCAGGAGCTGCTCTGAGTGATGTGACCTCAGCCTTCCAGGTTTCAGAGCCCACTGTCCCTGGCCTTCTGCCACCCCCTGAGTTGACGTCTCTCTGAGCTGCCTGACTTCCCTGACTTCGGTTTCTCTTTCCTCCGCTAGTGCTGGTGGCATGTGAGTGCCTCGTCTGCCAAGAAGCCAACTTGCTGTTTGAAGAGCTTTCCAGGGACACAGGCTTCATTCGTGTCTGTAACGACCCTTCAGCGTGGATGGATGCCAGGGGCCTCCGGAATTAAACTTGTTCCAGGCGTCATGCAAAGATCTG
The DNA here is from genome assembly GCF_900496995.4 of Aquila chrysaetos chrysaetos. NCBI lineage: Eukaryota > Metazoa > Chordata > Aves > Accipitriformes > Accipitridae > Aquila > Aquila chrysaetos. Next base: position 35,767,416 of record NC_044016.1, on the reverse strand, counting down.
TGCTAGTGCCTGTGTCCTCACGGAAGGAACAATAATAGCTCCACATACGGTAGGCTCCGGCAAGTGCCAACTCCCTCGATCTCCTCCAATGCAGGCTCAGGGATGGACTCCACCTTGTCCCTGTGAAGAGACTCTGCATGCTCTCAGCAGCCAGAAGGGGATTCTGCTCCCAGCTTCTTCACAAGCTGCCCCACAGCAGGACTTGCTTAGCGGCGCCTTGGGAGGATATCCGTTCACACAGTTGTGTCACTGCAGTGCCCACTGCACGTCCATGGAGGAACCTGTGTGCGTGTTCCGTCTTCTTTGAGCTCCTCAGCCCGCACTGTCTGAACTCACCTGGGCTCCTGGCAGACTGTTTGCTTGCTTTCCCAACTGCTCTCCCTGATCCCGTTGCGTTCCCTCTCTCGCAGAGCCCAAAAAGGATGTGAACTTTGGAATGGGGTCTGTGAGCAGGCTGCGGACTTGGTGCATGTGCAAGACTGTTGCTGAATAACAGGAGGACTGGTTAATCGCTGCGGGCAGCCCTTCTGTCTGGCTGCAGGGCACCAGCCTTGCCTGGCCCTTCACCATGTTCCTCCTGCTCCCCTTTGACAGCCTGGTTGTTAATCTCTTGGGGATTTCCATAACTGTCCTCTTCACTCTGCTTCTGGTTTTCATCATTGTGCCAGCAATTTTTGGAGTCTCCTTTGGCATCCGCAAGGTTTACATGAAAACTTTATTAAAGGTTTTTCAGGTAAGTCGTGGTTTCAGAATTTTCCATGTGTTTACAGGGGTCTGGTCAAGCGTGGTCGTGCCAGGAAGAGAGGCTTTTGCCCCTCAGCAGAGCATTGCAGATGACTGGGGTGGAACGTTGGTTTGTTGGTGACGTGTGGGTGCCAGGTGACCCGTTTGGGTCATCTCAGCTGAATGCAGTTTACTAGATCTCTGTTCCTAGGCTGTTTTTTCCCTGTAATTAATCCAGTAAGTCTTCAAGTAAAGTATTAGGATAGCGTGGCCCGTAAGTATGCAATAGTACAGCAGGATCTGTAGATGTGCTGAGAGGAGGTGTGTGCTTGGATGGGTTAATGTCCCAGGCAAGGCAGAGTGCTGTTACAGTTCGATGTGGAAAGGAGCCAAAAGGGGTGTAGGGTGTGATGGGGAGGGACAAGGCTGCAATCAGCAGCCTGCTCCTCTCCGGGACATGTTTGGATGAAGCAAAAGCAGGACGTAAGGCAGGACTTCCTGTACTGCAAGCCCTGAGCCGTCCGTGGCCAGAACCCAGAGCTCTCAACACCTTTCTGTCCCAGAGTGCCGCCTGCTTATCTGCTGAGCCCAGCAGCCATGTCTGGACCTGCAGCCTCTGAGGACGACCAGCAGCCCTTGCTGACCCTCTTGGCACAGAGAGGCCAAGTGGAATTTTCCAGCTTGGGGTCATGCTGTTCCCTTGCCTGCCTTTGGCAGACTAATTTTATGGGCTGTCTCACAGCCAACGCCTCTCCTTGAAGCAAGCCCCTGGTGAGACCAGAATTTTTGCCAAACTCGTAGTAGATACAGCCTATGCCACCTTACCCTGGCAGATAAGCAAAAGGAAAAGGGGCGTCCACTGCTTGATAGGGAGGTTTTAGGATCTAAAACGTGCAGTTCAAGCTGCTAAAGGATTTATGGTACAGCTACTGCTGTCTGAACAAGGCTGGTCTTCCTCAGGAGTACCTCTGTACTGGCTGGCTTGGGAAGGCAGCCCTGGAGCTTGCAATGTTCAGCTCTTTAAACTCTGAGTCCTCCCCAAAGCCTGAGGTGCGAATGGGAAGACCCTGGGCTTTGTGAGGTGCTTCATTAACACAGATGTCTGAAGACCTGACTTCAAATTTAGTGACTGAACTGGGAGAAAAAATAAATTTGGTTTATCTGAAATGGAACTTTTCACCTTGTTTTCATTTTTTTCTTTCTTCAGTTCGGGAACATTTAATCTCAACACCTATTTTGGTGTTTAATCTTGAAACTTTTTCTGAAAAGACTTTGAAGTCTATTTCAGCTTTTATCAAAGAATCTTTGTGGTGGGGGTGAGGAGGACTCTGGCACAACGGCTCGCAGATTTGGTGGAAAATTCACTCACTAGGTTTGATCACGCAGAATTGTATTTTTGGGGAGCGTTACTTGCCCGAAAGATTTTCCCAGCTCTAGAGGCCAGTGTTGTGAACCTCGCCCAGAGGGGCAGCGCTCGAGTCTGGCAGCCTGTGGGACACAGCCAGAGCTGCGGGACCTGGGATGGCGGCTGCGCATCTCCGTTGGTGGTGAGGGACACCTGCCTGGTGCTTCCCAGGTGGGAGTCTGGGTTTTCTGCTACTGCAGTCAGGATAGAGACGGGCTGGGCTTGCGAGGAACGCCTTCTCTGTGGGCTGCCCAGCTCCTGCTGGGTCAGAGCTCCTCTTCTGACTTCTCCTGGGATGGCAGTGTCTAGACAATCTTCTGCAATCCTGCAGTTCCTTCTGCTGGCAGAGGAGGCTGCTAGATGAGCCGGACACTCTATATGCAATTAGCGTTCCCACATCGCTGCCTCCTGATCTGATGCTGGCATGGGCTGAGACCGGGATGCCAGGAGTTCCCAGCGGCTTCCGCTTCTTCACAGATCCCTGATGGAGCAGGTAGCCTGGAGCAATAAGCGTGTTGCACCTTTAGAAGCTTGTTCTCCCAGACCTGTATAGTGCAGAAGAGCGTGAGGCTGAGAGGGTTACTTGGAGGGCAGGCAGGAAGACTGGCCAGAAATCCAGCCTGCAGTTTTTGCTGTTGCCCTTGAGAATTAGCTGAGAGAGATTTCTGTGGATAACAGGTAGTCTGGGCACGGGATTTGGTAGCCAGCTGCCAGAGTGCTGTCTGAGGGTGCTTGCTGCTGCTGTTTTGGACTGACTGGTGAGCTGAGAAGCAGCAGCAGCTGTTGGCTGAATCGGGGAGGGAAGGATCCCATCCCGTCATCAGCCTGATGTTTTTAGCAGCAGCCTGAAAACACAGTCTCTGCTTTGAGCTTGGAAGAAATGAGGGTTGAAAAATAGCACCGGTCCCATGATCAGCTTCTTGCGTTGTGATGCGGACCACCCCAGCAGGATGCACGGTCCACCCAGAAGCTGTGCAGTGGCAACCACATGCCAGGTGCAGCAGAGCCTACGGGACATGGAGTCTGCAGAAAATCTTGCTGTGCCATCTCACCACTGAGCACTCTTCTTCCCTCTGGCACTCCCTGCTTCCTGCTGGGTCTCTGCTGTGCAGAATGGCACACAAACTTGTGCACGTCGTGGCCGTCCTGTGCCTGTGCTAGTCACCTCCCCATCAGTCTTCTTGTCCCACTGCAGGCAGATCTCTGCTGTAAAAATGTTCCTCCCAGGCCAGTCTCTGCTTCCACCTCAGTTCAGTTGTGTTCACTCGCTCTCTCAGTTCTGTATGGAAGCCTCCTGCTTTAGCCCCATCTTCTCCCCTTAACCATGGGTTCCCTGGAAGTCAACTGTAAAACAAGGGTAGTGTATGACATGGAGCTACCTACAGGCCTTGTGAATCTTCCTTGTCATGTGTGTCTCTTGCAGTGGGCGACACTGAGAATAGAGCGTGGTGCCAAGGAGAAGAACCATCCGTTATACAAGCCCTATGTCAATGGTGAGATCCTGCCCTGCATGGGTACATATGAAGTTCAAAATTCTTTTGGGGAGATGGGGTAAACGTGGTGTCTCTGAGCAGCTGAGGTATGCTGGGAAGCCTTTTCCATGTAGGTGGATTGGGGGCAGCTATGGAGAGGTTCGTTTCCTGAGGAAGGGGAAGGAAGCACCCAGGGAGTGCTTCATTTCTAGATAGTTGGGAGGACTGGTTTATGCCCATCTGGACTGGAGAAAGGAGGGGGGTCCTGTGGAGGGCAGGCAAGTAAGGGCCCCGGCTCTCAGCTGTCTTTGAGCGGGCATGTCGCGCTTTGCTCAGAGCTGCCCGCGGTGTGTTGCAGGTATCATTGCAAAGGAGCCAACGTCACTGGAAGAGGAGATCAAGGAGATCCGCCGGAGTGGCAGCGGCAAAGCCCTGGACACCCCTGAGTTTGAGCTCTCGGATGTCTTCTATTTCTGCCGCAAAGGCATCGAGACCATCATGGATGATGAAGTGACCAAGAGGTTCTCAGCTGAAGAGCTGGAGTCCTGGAACCTGCTCAGCAGGACCAACTACAACTTCCAGTATATCAGCCTGCGCCTCACTGTACTCTGGGGACTGGGTGTGCTCATCCGCTACTGCTTTCTTCTGCCCCTCAGGTGAGTGCTGCTATGGGAATCTGCCTGCTGAGATGGTGCCGATGGCCTGTTCCCACTGCAGCAAGTGCAACTGGTCTCCAAGCCCCACGGACCCTGTTCAACATGATCAGGAGAGACAAGCTACTTGATGAGTACGGCCTGTGGCCTGGTTTTGCTAGCGTGTAGCTTCCCTCTTTCTGCAGGATAGCCCTGGCGTTTACTGGCATCAGCTTGTTGGTGACTGGTACTACAGTGGTGGGATATTTGCCAAATGGAAGGTGAGTTTGTCTTTGAGGGAAGAGGGGATGGGAGGCCTCTGTGCAGTTTGAGACCTGATAATCCTGAAGTTTTCCTGCAAGGCCTATCTGTTCTGCCTGCTGCAGACAAGGCAGGAGGTCCTGGCATCTGTAGCCTCTCAGGAACAGACACCCTGTAATTGTAAACAAAGAGCCTAGATGTGAGCGCTAAGCCTGTGGGCTCAGCCCTGGGCTCTGAAAGGAATAACAACAGAAAGGAGCAAAGGCCACATTTGGTTCTCACGAGTTAAGAATCAGTGGTCGTATGCTGATGGCAAAAGCCAGGATGAGATGCGTTTCTATGGGAGAGATGTGAAGTTTCGGTTGGATCTCATGGCTGGGGCAGCTGGGCTGAGCAGCGTCGTTACAGGGGAGACTGTAGAACTGGGAGGTGATGGTCTCTGTCCTGGGCTGCAGGTGTAAGGAGTTCCTGAGCAAGCACGTCCACCTGATGTGTTACCGGATCTGTGTGCGTGCCCTCACAGCCATCATCACCTACCACGACCGGTAAGGAGGCACTGTCTGCTGCAGGGTGTCCCTTCCCACTAGCTGCTCCATGCCGTGCCTCTTGCAGGCCTCACGCTTCGTTCCTCTGTCCTCATCTGTACCTTTGTTTTGCATTCAGAGAAAACAGACCCCGAAACGGAGGCATCTGCGTGGCCAATCACACATCTCCCATTGATGTGATCATCCTGGCCAGTGATGGCTACTACGCGATGGTAAGGTCTGCACCCCAGCCCCAGCTCTGCCTGCCGGGCCTGGCCGCATGTGTGGTGGGAGCAGCAAGCCTATTCCATGCGACAAGGATTAGGCACCAAGAGGCTTTTGAGCATGCAGAACTCCTTTTCCCTGCATGACATCGCAGGGCACTCTCAGACCCTGTGCGCAGATGCCCTGTTGTGCATGGCTTTCCAGCAAGCTTGGCCTGGGACTCAGAGCACCGGGGGTCTCTGGGCACTGCTTTGCAAGTAGAGCTCTGGGCTTTGCTATCCATGGAATAGCAAAGCACTTCCCCAACTGCACCTCCTGCAATGTGGAAAGTGCTTGGGGCTTGCTACATCTGTCCTTCCAGTCAGAGCCTGGGGCTTTTCCTCTCAGCCTTTCCAGGGCAGGGCTAGAAAGACGAACCTCAACTTGGTTGTGAAGCTAGGAGCTGCCTTGGCCTTCATGTGTCCCCAGGTCTTGTAACTTGTGTCTTCTTGCCCTGTTCAGGTGGGTCAGATCCACGGAGGGCTTATGGGTGTGATACAGAGAGCCATGGTGAAAGCTTGCCCCCACGTCTGGTTTGAACGCTCTGAGGTCAAAGATCGTCACCTCGTCGCCAAAAGGTATGACAGTTGCTAGCTGCAAGGGGAGGTCTGGAGGCTGGGAAGGCAGGGGAGGCTGCCCGCTTCCCTTGGGCGAGGACACTGCCTTGCCTCACGGGTGCTGGGAGACTGCGTCACTGTTGCTGGCACCCAGACAGTCCCCAGTGACTGCAGGATACGGACTGTATGCTGTGGGGATTGCTAGGGATAGCTTCTGTGCCCTGTGCTAACGGGTGACGCTCTTCTGTTTAGGCTCACAGAGCACGTCCAGGACAAGAGCAAACTGCCTATTCTTATCTTTCCGGAAGGTGAGTAGTGGAGCAAGGCCAGACAAGCACCTGGTGGAGAGGGCACATTGGGACAGCACCACGTCTCTGTTCCTTCCCTTCTTACGCAGCCAAGGGCCTTGAGACCCTTCACTGAGGCAAAGGGGACTTTGCATCTTCAGAGCTGACTGAACCCAGAATGTGGAAGTCAGATATATGATGTCCTGGTGACACATCCTACGCACACAGAGAACAGGCTTTGGAGCGTTAGGGGGCAGTTGCTGCGTGCCTGTGGCCTAGCCCTTAGGTGTATAGCTTAGACTTCTGAACTGACTTGCAAAGGGAAGCTGAGAAGATTGTGCTTGCCTCTTACAGGAACCTGCATCAACAACACATCTGTGATGATGTTCAAAAAGGGGAGCTTTGAAATTGGAGCCACGGTTTACCCTGTAGCCATCAAGGTATGAGAAGGCAAACGTTCTTACAGCACTAGTAGCCCTCTGTGTGCGAGCTTAGTCTTGGCAGTCCAGTCTTGGCACTGCTGGGTCAACAGCCTGGTCTGAGGGCCTGGGGAAGCTGAGGTCACTACACGTAGTGCTCTGGGAGGGCTGGCCTATAGCTGGGCTTGGGGTGGAATTTGGAGCCTCAGGGAGGGTGCAACCACCGCCTGACTTTCATGAGCTCTTCTGCCTCTCTAGTATGACCCACAGTTTGGAGATGCCTTTTGGAACAGCAGCAAGTATGGCATGGTAACCTACCTCCTTAGGATGATGACCAGCTGGGCCATCGTCTGCAGTGTCTGGTACTTGCCCCCAATGACCAGGCAGGTAAGTAAGGTGAACGTGGCCTATCTAATTTGCTACCTCTTTGGCCCTTTGCTCCTGCTGAACAGTGTTATTTTGCCACAGCCCGAAGAGGACGCTGTCCAGTTTGCCAATCGGGTGAAGTCAGCCATTGCCAGGCAGGGGGGCCTCGTGGATCTGCTCTGGTGAGTCCAGGCAGGCTTTTCTCTTCCCGGTGCCAGGGTTCCCTGGTCCTGGGTCCTGGTAGGTGCTCGTGGGCTGTAGAGCGAAGTTTGTGTCTCGCGTTGGGCAGAGTAGGCCTATGGAGAAATGGAGATACATCTTTGCCTGTGACCTCCAAAAGTGCTCTTCGGTAGCAGGGATCAAAGTCTTTGCTTCTGCTGTGTGTGTTGGGCACCAGGGCTTCATTCTGTGATTCCAGCTTGCACTGGGATGCCCTGGTTCTGACTTTATGCCGCTCAGTAAAGCGGGTTGAGCTTGGGAACTTCCTTTCTGAGGCACCGAGATCTTCAGAGCCTGGGAGGCAGAGGGACTCTGGAGGCAGTCTACCGTAGTGGTATCGGAGCAGCTCACGCTTCTGGCAGAGCTGCCGTGTTGAGCACAGTGCGGGGCCATGGGTGCAGCCCCTGGCAGAGCAAGGTGTGAAAGTAACTCCCCTGGGGGGGGGGTTGGTCTGCAGTGTGTGTACCCTGGCAATGTAAGGTCCAAGTGTAGCTGTCCAACTGTTGCGGGAGCTCTGACCTGCTCTGAGCAGCCCCAACTGAAGTTTCAGACAGTGCACACCTGCAGCCACTCTGATGGTACAACTCTCTCCCCAGGGATGGAGGACTGAAGAGGGAGAAGGTGAAAGACACATTCAAGGAGGAGCAACAGAAACTCTACAGCAAAATGATTGTAGGCAACCATGAAGACCGGAGTCGCTCCTGAGCCCTCTGCCTCCAGCACTATTACTGGGCCTGGCCAGAGCCTTCTGCCTCCGGCACGAGCCAAGTCTTGCCTGAAGCAGCTCCGAATCTTTGGACTTTGGCTACTCCAGAGCTGCTTGGACTTGCTCCTTCATCCTCTGGCTGTTCCTTCCCAGAGGCACTGTTACTGCCTAGAGTCTTTAGGCCCTGGGCAGCTCTTGGCAAAGATGCCTTCTTGTTACTGTTACAGTGAAGCCCCTTGCAGGGGCAATATTAAATGAAACACTTATGGTGTCATATGCTTCCATATGGTGTTTACAGGCCCAGGGGGAAGACTGGCGTGTTGATGTGCATGTGTGTCAGTCACAAGTCTCCCACGGCACAGAAACTGGTGAGCTGCACTGAAATTAGCTGCCTTGACAACCAAGGGAGTCTTCATGAGCCTGTGCCTCTCACGTCGGCAGCACAAACCCCTTAGGAGCAGTATGTGGTCTCTTGGGCCATTTCCAGCTTTACCTCTGGAAGGAGAAACCTTTCCTTTTCCTTTTGCCACCCTCCTGCCATAGCCTGGCCCAGACCATTGCTTCTCCAGCACCTGAGTAACAGTCTCTTTGCTGGGGTTCCTCAAGCGGTGAGGATCATCCTCCTTGGAAGCCTCCCGCTATCCCCTGGAACTGCAAGTTGCCAGGCAGCTGTTAACTCGTGTGGCAAGTGGGGCTCTTGAGGAATCGCTGTGTGCTATGGTGGGAGCCCAGTGCGGGTGGGAGAATCTGAGACTCCGTGGCCGGGGCAGGAGATCCCCTTTCAAATGTCTAGTGAGGGAAATGGTGGGATCTGATCTTGTTGTGCACCAACACGCACATACATAATCTCGGCTCGTTGCAAGAAAAGTGAAATCTTGTGCTAGAGGTGGTACCCCTTTCCCTTTCAGCTCTGCAAGTATATTATTCAGTAAAACAACTTGCATTTGAGCATTCATCCCATGAACTTTCCAATTATCCTTATGTTCCTACAAATTTTAGCACTTTCATTGGGTCCTCTGCCTGCTCTTAAGAAGCAAATGCTGTTTTGTTGCTATCTGCAGAAGCTTGCTTGCATTTTCTGGAACGCTAGAGAAGGCAACACTTAAGTGCCTCCTTTGTACCCCGAGTGGTGTTTGTTGGGGGAGGGCATCTGCTACCCCCAGGTCAGGACAGCTATTCTGTGTAAGTGTCCTTAGATTTGAATTTCCCTGCATTAGCTACCAACATGAATTCAAGGTAGTTTACTTCCTGCTTGTTTTTACGTGGGTAAAACATGGTTATATCAAGAAAGAGAGACACAGAAAAGAAAGTAACAGAGAGAGAGTCCAGCAACTCCCCTAACCTTTCCCAGGAGACATACTGCACATAGCCTCACCTACGTTATTCAGTTCTGTGCGACCTCCCTGCTTTGCATTGTTAGCAGCTTCAAAACCCTTCTTTTGGGTCAGTTAGGCCGTCTCTACCTGTGCACAGATAATGCGCAAGCAGGGTATGCACAACTTGTCCTCGTAGTTGAGGAACCCCATTTTCCACCATGTGCTATTTTCCACCTACCCCAGGACCATCAACTTACGTACAAATAAACTAAAGTGTTTCCAGTACAATACCTGAGAGGGGACAGTCTTCCTTACTCACAGTGATGTAAAGCTACACTTAATAGCATATGATCTATTAAGGTACAGTTATGGGAAATATTTCTATACTGAATTGATTTACCTTTGCTTCTTGTAGTGCTCAAAATACGATCCTTTATAAATATACACACAGAGACACGTTACCTACACAAACATTGCATTCAATTATCAGTGATTTGTTAGACATGATCACCGTTACCATCCAGCCTCACCAAGAGAAACCAGGCTGTTCTTGTTTGGTGATGGAGACACCCTTATTGGCCCCATGCTTTTCACTCTTACCCCAATTTCATATTCTTCTCTTCTGCCAAACTTCAGCTGTGGCGATTGATCTAGGCGGGGGGGCGGGGAGAAGAAAAAGAGGCAAAGCCTGGTGTCTTTTCCTTTCGCCTAAGATGATAACAAAACAAAAGCAGCTGAAGCCAAGTAGGAGGTAGTTAACATCCACAGGGTTGAAGTGTATTGCTTACCCTATTGCTACTGATAGAAGACAAAACAACTGCTTGTTACTAATAGGTATCTCCATCACCCAGGCTAGGACCCCTCCTTCATTAGGAGTTTATAATGGCATTAAGGGTCTATTCACCAGCATTTTGGATTACTTGTTTTACCCAACTTACTAGGTACAGCTCCTAACACCAGTTCAGCAATCCTCCATCCGTGTCTGTTAACCGATGGGGCTCTTGCTTTCCTACTTTAAAAAAAAAAAAGAAAGAAAATACAAGCGCAACCCTTATCTCCCTGCCAGTTGTTACATTTGTGCAGAGTTTTTGACCATCAGCTTTTAGTTGCATAAGAAATGCTGGGTGTAGCACATGCGTTATGGGCGTTAACCTGTAGCATGGTTAAGCTCCAGTTACCCAGCAGGTGTGTGTTACCCTGTAGTACTTGCCTATACCATTTAATCATAACATTTTATGAGCAGTATTTGCTCCAGTTCCTTCTTGAGTCACCTGCTTGCCAAAAAAGCTACTGCTGACCTCCACGGCAGCCTCTGGCCAGGGGTGATGGCCTGATCCAGCCCCAGCTTTGCCTGCCTGAGCTTTGCTGCTCTGTCCCCAAGGCTTGCAAAGCTTTTCCCTTGCTCAGGGGACCGTTTGGACTAAGGACCACCCCACCCCACACTGTGCCATGGTCTGGCCGTCTCGGGGGGGGGGGGGGACGACACAGCCCCGGGCTGGGGACGTGGGCATTGCTGCCTGGGCAGGGTCTCCAGGCTCTCCTTCGCCTTTCCCCAGCCAGCAGCATGCTCTCGAGCACTCACCCACACCTTGGGGCTGGGCAGAGGGGGGTACAGCATCAACTTTGGACCATGCAAACATGCCTCCGCAGCCCCTGCAAGTCTTTGTGGGTGGTGGTCTCCCCGGGGCAGTCCTCACATGTGCTCCGACGCCTGCAGCAGCACCTCCCCACATCCCCGGGTGCTCAGAACCGGCTGTGGGTGCCCAGAACAAGTCTTCTGCCCACAGCTTGCTCCCCCAGCCCTTGTCAGAGATGCCGTGGTGCTGTGCAGGAGCCCTCCCCGCTTCCCCAGCCCTGCAGGACCTCCAACCACCCCACCGTGCTTGGGGACCAGCCCCAGCAGCCCTGCTGCTGCCGGGATGCTCCGCAGCAGGCAGGGAGCTGGCTGGACAGGTTAGGAGGCACGCATCCATCTTTCCTCGGCTCCCCCTTCCCATGCCCCCAGTCAATATGTCTCCCTCCGATGAGAAAGTTAATAAATTTAGCTCTAGATTAAAAGTATCGATCATTTCATTTGTAAGCGATAAATAACCGGGGGGAGCACTGGGCGGCCCACGGGGTAGGGGCTGCTGGCTCCGGCTGCAGCAGCCATGCAGCCCGCTGGGGCCAGGGGCCCTCATATGCATTCTGCCCGGATGCTGGCATTGATTTGCTATTAGTCTCCACGCACCACCCAGTAGCACATCATTCCCAGAGCCGCTATTAATGGCCTTTTGATAAATAATCACTTGTAAGTCAATAAATTTTTATTAAACAGTGTGGCGCTTTGATTTATGAAAATCCGACGGGGTTTGTCTGGGAGAAAAGGGATGCAGAATTGAAGCGGAGCTGCTATCCATCTGCCTGCCAGGCCGCCCTGCCCGCGCTCGCACCCACACGCCCCCGGAGCAGCTGGCCCCAAGCTCTGCCGAACGCTCGACGGGAGACCTGCCCGCACGCCCCAGGGCTGCCCAGACCCCGGCCACGGGGCACAAGGCAGGTTTGGGGAGGGCAGCGTCGCCGCTCGCCGTCGACCGGGCTCTGCGCTCCCCGTCGAGACCCCAAGCGCCGGCTGGGGACCGCTCCGGAGCCGCGTGCGTGGGAAGCGGGACCGCGGCAGCAGCGGCGGGCAGGAGAGGAGGGCGGCCCTGGCCGCTGCTCGGGGGACCCGTCCGGCTGCGGGGAATGCACGGGGCAGCCAGGCTGCGGCTGCGATTTGTCACTCTCCCCGACTGCAGCAGGCCCTTTGCCACCCGCTTTATTTGTCTCCCAGCCCTGACGTGGCATCAGACAGGTGTTAAACTACTTAATCACTTTAAAATTGTTTTAATTTTCTGTTTTGTATTGATCTCCACAGCACCAATTAATCAGCTCACTGGACCAGGCAGTTAGTACATTAAAAATTGTCAGCCACGCTGGGCAGCTTAGAAAATGTCAAAAAAATATCCCAACAGCAGCCCCTCACTTCTCCCGCCGTGCGGAGCCCGCTCCTGCCGAGCGCTGGCTCTGCCCACGGACGGTGACGTGGCTCTCCCAGCCCTGCCACAGGGCCGGGGCCCGTGGGGCACACAGCCTCCACCGAGCCCCGTGCACCGCGCTGCCCGTGGGACCTGGCCTCCCGTGTCCTTGCAAAGGGTCCGCCAGCTCTGCCACCCGCTGGCATTTGTCCCGTCGAGGCGGCAGAGGGGTTGCGTGGCTGAGGGGGGAGCGTTACGAGCCCCACGCTCGCTGCAGGGCCGGACAGGGAGCTTTGGGGGGACATCGGTCTTCCCCAAGCCCCGGGAAAAAGTGCTGCCGAGCGGTCAGGGCTCCTTGCAAAGTTCCCCCAGCCCAGCACGTGGCGGAAAGTGAGAGATTGGAGAGGACTTGAAGCCAAATGTGGGCTTTGGGGGCCCCGGGCAGATGGGTGGCACGGTGACGGTCTGCAGCCCCACACCACGGCTCCACACCGCAAGGCTGGTGCTCGGGGCTGCTGCAAAGCCCCAGTGTTTTGGGGGCTTTGGCCGTCCCCGGGGGTGGACTCGGCCACCAGCCTGTCCTCAGATGCTGCCTGTGGCTTCAGGGGAGGGCAGCTTGGGCTGCAGCCGCCAGCACCTCCTCGGTGCCTGTGCCACGCTCCTAATCAGTATACGATGGGCCGGCAGCACCTTATCTCCTATCGATTTCCTTCCCAAGAACAGCCAGGCTGTTTGCTCACACCTGACTGGCACTTAGCTGCCTCTCAGCCGAACAACCGCCGAGCTTGCCAGGCCCCCGGCAGCGTGCCCGTGCCAGCAGGAGTCCCTTTGGCATCCCGAGCGGCTGGGGAGAGACGGCCCGATGCGGCACCCACCATCGGCGTGCAAGGAAGGGCTGAGCCACGGGGAGCCAGAGCAGGGGTCGTGCAGACCCATGTGCACACACGTGTGTGTACACGCAGCTTCTGCTGCACAGGGAGGCGGGGGGGGGGCCCACCAGGTTGGCAGGCAAACACACCGGGGCTATTGACGCCACATCAATCCTGCAGCCCTGACAGGTGAATGGGCTCTCACTCACACCGTTAAGATAAATGATATTTATTTGCTGCTAAGAGGTTCCAACAAGAGGCCCCAACAAGTGACTTTTGAACCAGCACCTCTTGCTGCCGGTACACGCCCAAACTGGGGAAAACCCTGGGAAATGTCCCCAAGGCCGCACCGCTCCTGTGGGCTCTTCCTGCCCCACAGCACCACAGCCATGGCCCCTTCCCCTGCCTGGCACACGGACCCTGCCCCATACGTGCTATCCCAGCCCCTTCTCCGGCCCAGCCTCATGAGGGCACCCTGGACCGCACGCCCACGAAGCAAGCGCTGGGACTTGGCCGGGGCCGGGACCTTTATTTCATCAATGCCGACAGCACGGCCGCGCCTGACGCTGCCCATGCATGCTGCTCCCAGCCCCGCAAGCCGTGATCCCTGGCCAGGAGCCACCAGGAGGGGGGCAGCAGCCGTCCCGGCCCCACAGCCGGGCATCTGCTGGGGCGGGGGGCGGGTGTCACCCCCCTGGGAGGAAGCAGGCAGCCGGGCCGGGCACCCCAAGACCCAGAGGGGTGGGCTGCGCCGGTGCTCAGCCGCTGTGCGTGCCCAAGCCCAGCACTGAGAAGGCCGCACGATGCTTCCTCAGCAGCAGCCGGATCTTCTCGTCATCCGAGTCTGGGTCCAGGGGCTTGTTGTACTCGTCGTCCTCGGTCTCGGAGGCCGCCCGCTCTCCGCCAGAGCCCCCCGCCCGCTGCGAGGACGAGGAGGGCTCCAGGGCGCTCTTCTTCCTCCATTTGGTCCGTCGGTTCTGGAACCAGACCTGCCGCCCCACGGGCCCGGCTCGGTTAGCAGCCGCCACGCCACGCGCCCCGTGCCACGCGGGGACCGACACTCACCTTCACCTGCGACTCAGTCATGCCAAGGGAATAGGCCAGCCGTGCTCTCTCCGGACCCGCCAGGTACTTGGTCTGCTCAAAAGTCTTCTCCAGAGCGAAGATCTGGTGCCCCGTGAAGGTTGGGCGCGTGTGCTTCTTCTTGTGGATGCTGTCAGCCAGGTGAGCGGGGGCTGCGGGAGAGGAGGAGGGAGGCAGGTGAGCACCTGGGCTCCCTGCAGCGCGCGGCTCTGGGCAGCTCTCCCCTTCCCGAACACGGCACGGAGTCCCTCCACGCTGGCTTCCCTCCAACTTAAAAAGCGTATTCGGGCTTCAAGGCTTCAGCCCTATCCCAGCGGGCCCCGCAGAGCCAGAACCGGGCTGTGCATCTCCTGCTCGGGGACAGCGCTAATTCGTTGTGCTGAGAGGGGAAGGGTCGTTAGCAGCAGTGCATGACCCCAGAGGCACGCGGCGCCGGGAACACCGTGCCCCTGTGCCCCACACCTTGCAGGATGCACGACAGGAAGGCAGGCAGAGCTGGTCGGCTCGTAGCTGTGCCAGGAGCGGATGGCCGAGCTGCCTGACCCGTCTGCTCCAAGGGCATCACCTGGAGAGGTGGGAAGGGGACCGCGGCTGCAGGTGCCGAGCAGCAGCACCCAGCCACTGGCCCAGAGCCTCCCGCGGCTCCCCACGGGACAGCGGGTGCACCCACCTCACCCACCCTCTGGCACGGCAGCAACGTGCTCTGCAATCCCCCCTGCCAGCTCTCCGGCCATCCTGCCGGTCTCTGCCCCGAGCCGGGCACTGACCCCAGTGAAGCTACCGGAGGGACGGGGGAGATCTGCGGGACGGCGGGCTCTGCCTGTCCTTGCCGGGACAAGCTGTGGCTTGCCTGGGGGGGCTAAGCAAAGAGTTAATCTCTGCCGTTGGAGCTGCCCCTGCTCTTGAGCCGAAATCTCTGTGGCAGGTTGAGTTCCAGCAGCTCTGGCTCCGGGGCCGTTCCCACCGTCCCGGGGCGGCCCGCGGGGTGACCAGCCGTGCCTCGCGCCGGGCGATGGAGAAGACGCGGCCTGGGCGGCTGCGGGGCACCCACCGCCTGCGGCACCCACCCACCCACCCACCCCGGCCCCGCTGTACTTACGGCCGCCGCACTGCCGGCCGCCCCGCCAGTCCGGGGCCGCCTCTGCCCAGCAGCTCCGGCCCCGCGGCAGGTACTCGCCGCCGGCCTTGGGGAGGGCCCCCACCTGGGGCCCGTAATAGACGCCCGGGGAGCTCAGTCCGTTAAATCCGCCCGCGTGGGGGTAGCCGGGGAGAAGGCCGCTGTTCGGCGTCGCCGCGGGCCGGCCGAGGATGTCGGAGATGCCGTGAGGGGTGCCGGCAGCCAGCTGGGCGCCAAGCCCGGGGGGGCCCAGCTTGTAGAAGGAGCTCTGCACCGAGTACTGGCAGACGGGCGCCTTGGCCTCGGGGAAGGGGCCCAGCGAGGGGCCGTTGAGCAGGAAGGTGCCCGGCAGGTTGGCGTCCATGGCTCCGGCGCTTGGGCGACCCTCAGAGCCCGGCTCCCCGCGGGCGCGACGGCCGGCCCATCACCCACCGGCCCCCGGGGGGGTGGGGGGGGGGGGGCTACCGGGCCCCGGCCGGTGGGCACCCAGCTGGCCCCGGGAGCCTGGCAGGCTGGCCGGGGGGCCACGGCCCCGGGCGGGAGGGCGGCCACGGGCAGGGCCCGGCGGGGCGGCCCTGGCTGACCCCGCCGAGGTGGCACCAGCACCGGACACTCAACTTGGGCTTGGGAAGAGCCAACATTTCTCTGATAAAGATGAGGGCCATTAGAATACAGGGCTCCCATTGGCCGGGAGGCTGCAGGTGGCGCTCCCATTGGCCGGCTCTCCGCGGCTTCGGCTGCCATTGGCTGCGTCGCAGGACCAGTTTGGGATTGGCCCGGCCCAGACAAATTGCGCTTTGAAAGCCGGTGGCGGCGGCGGCGGCGGCAGCGGGGGGACACGGCGGGCGCTGGACAGCGCCGGGCACGGGGGCTCCGAGACACCCCCCCCCCCCCGGGCTCGGAGGACCCCCCCGGGGCTCGGAGGACCCCCCCCGCAACCCCGCTTGCCCCCTGCCGGATCGGTCCCGGGATCTGCTCGGGGGTCGGCGTGTTCCCGCACCCCTTTGGGCTCCCCCCCCGTGAGTGGCGGAGCGCAAACCGCTGCCAGCCCCCGCGACTGTCCTCCTGGCAAGGGGGACCCCCCCCCCCCACACACACACCGCCCCCAGCCGTGCACCCCGGAGGCTCAGCGTTCCCCGCACCCTTGGAAAAGCAGAGATTGAGACGCGGTCTGTGTTGGTTTCTTTATTAATTCATAGTCCGATAGCTGGTGTACAGGGAAATGATCTATACATCAGGGGCTAAGACAGGGAGATCCAAAAGGCTTGTTTCCATAACAATTAAAAAAAGGAAATAAAAGTAATTTTTAAAACTTCTAAAAAGCTTCTAGTGTGCAGACTGCAGCATTCTCTAGGCTCGATGTTGGGTGCAGCCTCCCCCTACCAGCCCTACGAGCAATCTGAGCGCAAAGCAATGTCACTGCAGGTGCCGGGCACGGTCGCAGCACAGCACATTCTCTAAGGCGTATACAAGGCCAAAGCACAGGACCCACACACAACTCTACGGTGATGCTACGGAGTCTGCTGTCGCGGTGGGTCTGGGGAGGTTATTGTACACAGCGAGGGTGATGGATGGAGAGTCTGTGCCTATATGGCTCAACTTTGGGGTGGGGAAGGGGTTGCTTTGCTCTCCAAGGCTAAGCTGGGTCGTTTGCTTTGCTGCAGCTAGGCTTCTTCCCGACTGCAGGGGAGCCAGGGGCTTTCCCAGCAGTCGCGCGCCCGCCGCGGGACAGGGCTGCCCCGCCAGGGCCGCCATCGCATGGCCTGAACCTGGAGGTGGGCTCGTTCTGCACGCGGCCGCAGAGAGCAAACTCGGGCCCTGCGGAACAGGTCCGTGGCCACCTCCAGGGGAAAGAGCGGGGGGGGGGGGGGGGGGGGTGTTCCCCACACCACTGTGCTACAAAGGCCAGGCCCCCACGTCGGTTAGGTAAAGGACAGAGTCGGGGACACGGCACCTACTGCCACTACCTGCGTCCTGCCCTCCTGGGGTCGAGTACTGTAGCAGATTCAACCTACCGCACGCCTCAGAGTTGCCTGGGCAGCTCTGCCCGTCTCTGCCCTCCTGCTAGAGCAGCTGGCCCCGGGGGCCAGGCTGCTGCAGCAGGGTGTTTCACCTGGCCAAAGTGCTGCCGCCAGGGGAGCAGCCCCCCCACGTCTCCGGGATTGGTCCTGCGAGGGTCAGCATCCAACGGGGTCACCCGGCTCTCCTCATTTGTGCCCTTGCAGGGAGGCCAGGGGACCCCGCAAAGCCCTCGCACGGGGCACGCGGTGCGGGGCTGCCGGCTCCTGCCAGCTCCTGGCTCATCTCCTGAGCAGATATTGTGCCGAGTAGAGCTAGGCACAACCCCGTGTGCGGCACAAGCATCCCGTGCTCTGTCTCGCTACCCATCCTCCCTGGGCCCCAAGCACCTCAGCGCAGGCTTACGGCTTCACGCCAGCTGGAGCCAACACAAACTGGGGCTCGCACCGTGGACAGGCCTATGGGACTGCACCCGTGGGCTCCTCTCTTCAGGCCAGGCAGGGACCAGGCTCAGCCGGAGGGGCACGGGGCAGGGGCAGTCTGCTGCCCTTTTACTCCCGTAGCCTCCCAGCTCCGTTCACCAGAGCTGCTCAGGTACTCCAAAGGTTTTGCCCGTCCTGCAGCCTGAAGAGGTATTTGGGAGCAGAGCTGTTAGTGCTTTGTACATACTGCTAGAGTGTCCCTAGGGGTTTGCATAGTATTTATTGGTTCATATACACAAGGCTGATCGCTGTACAGTTTACACTTTCGACACAAGCAACGAGCTCAGTGCTCAGCCCAGAGCCCTGCCCTGGCGGGAGACGTTGCAACGTGCTGGGGAGAGGAAGGGCAGCCCTGCACCAGCCCCTCTGCCCAGGGCAGATGTGCTCCCTGCAACCCTCCTCTCGCACACCCCCCTGGCAACTGCTGCCCTCCCCATAACCCAACACTCACGGAGAGGGATGAGAAGCGAGTCCAGTAGAGGCAGCACGGGTGACGGGGGCGGGGGGGTCAAGCCCCTCTCCTTCCTCGGCGAGCAGCGCCGTGCCGCTCCAGCTTCCCTCTTGCAGCTGGAGCACGGGCATGGGGATGCGTTTACACACACGAACGTGCGAGGGTAGAGTCTCCTTCCCTCCGCCAGTCCAGCTCTTGCCTCCCAGAGGAGGTGAGAGGATGCCCCCGGTGCGTGCTGCTGTCTCTGGGCTCCTGGCAGCACTGGGGCAGGGACGGAGGCCCCTCCGTCAGTTTTAAGTACTGTAGCTCATGCGTCTTGCAGTCAGTCAGTCATGCGGATAGGACGGTAAGTATGCCTCATACAGAAATCATGCCATTAGCCTATAGAAACATGTACAGCCAGCCCTGCTCCCCTCCACTCTCTGCTTTCCTCTCCTCTCTTCTCAGGTATGTGTCAGAACATGTGTGGAGTTCAGTGGTTTGGTGTTGAGGTGAGATCCTGGAGAGACACAGGGAGAGACAGAGATGGGGTTACCAAGCATTCATGGTGGCACAGCCAGGAGAAAGGCTGGGGCCAGCCAGGCACGTGGCAGTCCCAGCCCCTTCTGCACCCCGTGCTTGTCCCACATGCACCCATCCTGCCCAGCTACCGCAAGATGAGTTTTGGGGGGTGTCAAGAGAGACAGTGACAGAGCATCTATGAGTGCCTGCCTAGAACCAGCAGCAATGGCATAGATGGTATTAGTGGTGCTGTCCCAGCTCACAGAGAGCAGCAACAAGCGGAACCTGAGCTGCACCAAAGGCAGCGTGGCACTGGGAAGGCGCTGGGATAGAAAAGGCCAGCCCTGGGCCCCCATCCAACTAGGGTGACCGACTGCACCGCACTCTCACAGCAGTGGGGAAGACCCCATACATTCCCATTGCACACCCCTTCACACACTTTCACACGCTCTGGAGAACAGCAAGAGCAAAGCAGCAGGAGCACTGCCCCAGAGAGAGGCCGACGCAAGGACCGTCTGGGGAGCGAGGCAGGCAGTAGGTGTTGGGGACACGGTCTGCATGACACACGTGTCCACAAGCACAAGCCTCTTGACTGTCGCGCACCCGCAGAGAGCCGACGAACACGGTGGAGAGAGGAGGGAGAGGGGAGGAGAGACGGACAGACGCAGCCATGCATGTACAGCAGAGGCCAGAGGACCAGCCGCCGCTGCTTGGCAGCCTCCTCCCGGGCTCAGGCAGCTCCTGGCAGCTGGGGAGCATGCGTGCAGCCCCTTGCCCCAAGTGCTGCACTGCCAGCTCAGCAGCGAGTGCGCAGAAAACAATGATGCAGCTGGGTGCGAGTGTGCTGTGCCGAGCACCCTGCCCGGAGCCTGGTCTAAATCCCACTCAACAGGGAAGGCGGGGGGAGCAGGGAATGCGTGAGACTCAAGGGATGATCCAGTGCTCACACTGGGGCTCAATGGAAGAAATGTCCTGGGCCAAAGACAGGTCCCCATGCCCTCAACCCCTACAAGCATCATGTTCCTACACCCTGCCACTCCTGCATCCCTGATGTCCACCAGCAGCATCCTGCCATGGCCTGCACCCCTTTTCCCGGTCACGGGAGCTTCAGCAGACCTCACTGCCGCCCTCTCGTGCCACGATGCACGGCTGGCAGTGGCAGCCTCTTGCATCTCCCAGCAGCGACGCTGCGAGCGGAGGCAGCAGGCCGTGGCCCAGGAAAACTGTGACACCCCTCATCTGGCTCACGGCTCTGCCGGTGCCCGGCTGCACCCCGTGGGAAGGGAAGGCAAGGGCACCACAAGGCTGCACGGTTAGCGCTCAGCGCACGAAGGGGACGGCTCTGCTCAGACCCCACGCAAAGGCTATCCGCTCCCTGGAGTGGTTTTGGTCAAAGATCATCCCTCTGCTGTAGCCCAGCATAACCAGGAATAACAATCCCGTGGCCCTGTCACTGGGGACCCTTATCCCGAGTGCCCAGGATGCTGTGACTGCAGTAGCAGCCCCTGGCACTGTGGCCACAGCGGAGCGGGCACCCCGCGCCCGTTGCACCTGGACCCGGGAGCAGGGGCACGCCGCTGCCCACCCTCAGCGTTTTGTGGCGGCGCAGCAACCCCCCTCTGCAGGCTGAGAGCTGGGCACAGCCCCGTTACACTTTCCCCAGGAGGATGTGCATGACCGGCAGCTCAGTGCAGGCAGCAGCACGGGGAGCTGGGATAGAAGGAAGAGCAAAGGTGGGGTTACCTCAAAAGAGGCCATTTGAGGGGTCACTGCTTCCCCCTTTTCAGGCTGGCTCGTTTCACTATCTGAGCCCCCATCCTGCCCCCGGAGACCTCTGGTTTCGGGACACGCACTCGCACCTCCTCCTGAGGAAGCCGCAGGGGCAGGAAGCAGGACATCACCCAGGTGAACAGACAGACATACAGAAGAGGACAGGAGAGGGAAAGGCAGAGTCAGTTGGCAGAAGACACCGAGCAAGAAGACTGGTGCAGCGGGCAAGAGCTGCCCCTGGAAGCCTTAGTGGGGAAACAGGAGAGGAGAACAGGGCAGAAGAAAGGACAGAGGGTGGCGGAGCCCCAGAGCCTGCGAGTCCCGCAGAGGTGGTGCTGGCCCTGGGCAGGGTGCCTGCAAGGCAGGGCTCTGAGCCACACTGTACCTTGGCCCCCAGACCGTCTCGGTGCAGGATGGAGTATTTCATGAAGCTATCGTCCTCGGCCTCCAGGTCTCGGGGCTCCTGCAGGGAGCCCTCCAGAATCAGCTCCTCCTGCTCCTGCCTGTCATCTGCGTCACCAGGGCCCAGCCGATGCACCACCTTCCGGATGACCTGCGGAGACCCGCGCGGCTGGGCATCACAGCTAGCCCCGGGGCACCGTGCCTCCCTCCTCGCCCAGTTTGGCCCCGAACCCCACACACGGCGCGCAGCCTCCGTCCCGCGCGCAGGGTCTGGCCGGAGAAGCGTTGTGACCGTAACCGAAGACGGCGGGACGCGGGTGCCCTGCGCGGGCGCCCGGGCTGCAGGGAGGAGCAGGGCAGCCGGACGGAGGGGAGAGGACGAAGGCCGCGGCTTGCCCTTGATCACTCACCTTCTTGGTGACGATATTGCCTTGATCATCCGTGAACTGCTCCTCAGTCACCTGCTGTCCAGGGAGATGAAGGACTTCGTTCCCCTGCGGTGACAGGAGGGACATCAGGGCATTTCAGCGGGGTGAGCGGAGCCCCTTTGCAAGCGGAACGGTACACCTAACCACGCACCCCGCGGCCTCTGTCTCCCACCCTGCCCTGTCCCCTCACTGCTCTCCTCTGCATCTGCCCCGGGGCCAGTCTCTCAGCTCCCTGCTCGTTACCTTCACAAGGACGCGCCGGCGGACGACCCTGGTGGAGAGAGCCTCCTCGTCATCCGCCAGCCCCTGGCTCTCCCCGAGCTCCTTGTCCAGCTCGCGGTGGGCGTGTTTGAGCAGAAAGCGAACGGAGCCCCTGACGATGTGCATGACGTTCTGGCAGCTGACCAGAAAGAAGGCCAGCAGCACCAGCGCGATCAGCAACTGGGCCAGGAGAGCCCACATCCCGCCTTAGCGCGCGCAGCTGCACGCGTGCCCCGCGGGTCTGAGCCCGCTGCTCAGAGCCAGGCCACGCTATCCCGGCTGGAACGGGCAATGCCCCCGGCGCAGGAGCAGCCCTGGGGGTCTGCAGCCTGCCCTGCTCTGTGCCCTGGCTCTGCAGGAGGACTGCTGTAACCCTAGCTGCTGCAGCTCAGCTGGCTGTGGGCGGCGAGAAGGGAGCGGGCAGGTGGGGTGTCCTTTGCGCTCGCAGCTTCTGTCAAAGTCACGGGGCCAGGACTGTGACAGCACCACCCAGCCAGGCAGTTAACGGGGACAGCCCTGTCCCCCTTCCCCGTCAGCTGTCGGCTTGCCAACAACCTGCCGTCCCCGGCTGCGGTGGGAGGGCAGCGTGCAGTCCTCTGTCACGGGACAAATGAAGTCCCGGGCAGGAGCCAGGGGTTCGGAGCGTCACTGGAATCGCACGTGACTCGGGAGACACGCACCGCAGAGCCGAGCAACCACCTCCGAGCACGGCCGTGCGTTCCCCGGGCCGGGGGAAAGGCGCTTGCCCTCACCTCGTACCCGCCGGCTCCACGCGGCCGTGGCGGGATGCCCACCGCCCAGCCCGGCCCCCAGCCCAGCTCTATTTCTGGCTCCAGCAGGCTGTTGGGCTGGCGGCCAGGGCAGATCCTCAATAAGGAAGCAGGCAGGGAGGCCGGCTGGGTTATAAATGGAGAGCAAGAGCTCAGGTATCAAGCACGGCACGGGGCTGAGAGGCACCCCCGGGGGCAGGGGCCAGGAAGCGTGCTAGGGGACTTGTGCCTCCACCGGCACCTAGTCTGCTCGGCTGGCCTCGCGGCAGGATCGGCAAAGGGTCGTCCGCAGGTTCTCCACCTCCTGTGGGGCCAGGTCCCCCTGCTCTTACCCTCACCTGCCCAAAGAAGCCGCTGTCTGCCTCCTCCTGCCAGCCGCCCATGGGGTGCTGGGGCTGCCAGTCGCTGTCCTCTGCGGAGCTGACCCGCATCAGCTCCACGGCCGGCACCAGGACCTGCTCTCGCTCCTGGCCCTGTGCCCCGGAGGCCGTGGTGTGCGTCAGGAGCAGCCTTCGGGTGACCCCCTCCTGCCAGGAGCCCGCTGTCAGGTCCTGTAGGCAGGAGATAAAGGAGCCTTCTGCATTCCAGTCCCTCAGCCTGGGCACCGGAGAGGGACAGGGACAGGGAGAGAGAGACAGAGAGAGAGAGGCAGTCAGCTTTGCCATGGAGTGCTGCACCCCGAGCACCAGCCTACCTCCGGCAGGCACACCGGCGCAGCCTGCACCCCGCCAGGCGCTGGGCTCCCCGGCTCACGGTACCGCCAGGGGCCCGGCACAAGCAGCGCAAAACGCAGATGCACGAAGGGCACGGGTCTCTTCCCCGCCAACGCTCCCTGCCCGCCCCACGGCCTCGCCGCCCGCCTGCGAGGGTCTAAGGCAACGCTGTGGGGAATCGCGGGGCTCTGCCAGGGACCTCACGGGACCTGTGCCGCCGGGAACGGGGGGGGGGGGGATGCAGCGCAGGCTGAGATGGCTCTGGTAAGCACAACCTACATGCGGGGGCCTGGCTGTCTGCCTGGGGTCGCCCCCAGGTGCTCTGCAAGGAGCCCTCCAGAGCATCTCCAGAGAGGCGCGAGCCACTTGGCCCAAGCCGCTGCTCTGTCTTGCCGGGGATGCCCGGGCTCCAGAGCTGGAGACCAGCAGAGAAGCAAGCAAAGCCGGGAGATTATTGCAGCTGGCCCAGCACAGGGCAATAGCTGGCGAAGCGGTTCTGCTCCCCTCCCACGGCCAAGCCGGTGCCCCAGGCCGCAATACCTGTCCGCGCTCTTCTCCACGACGTGGCTAACGGTAGGTGATGCCGTGATCCTGGCTTGCACCTTCTGCTGAACTGAAACAAAAGAGACTTCACTCTCTGGGTCCTGCGCCCCGGTCCCTGGCTGGCGATCACCGGCTGGCATCTTCCCCTCTGGCCTCTGCCCCTCCTCCTGCTCCAGAAGGTCAATCAGGCCGTTCATGGCATCCGAGTCCACTGTGTCATCCTCAACCAGGTCCATAGAGCCCATGTGGTCTGGGCCATGCGCGTCTGCCAGAAGCTGCCCCGGGAACCGGCCTTCGCTTGTGGCATCCGAGTCCTCGGCCTTGCTGCACTCCAGAGAGGAGTCCTCAGCAGTCACCAGCGAGGGGGTGAGCCCCGAGGACCACACCTGGATGTCGGACATCTCCATCAGGGCATCCTGCTCGGTGGCAGCCATGGGGATAGCATCCATGATGGCCACCTCATTCCAGTACTGGTCGGCACGCAGCGGGGATGGCAGCGTGTAATGCAGGGAGGCGGGGGACAGCAGCTCGTCCTGCAGCGAAGCGTAACCTATATGGGCAGACAGAGGCAACATCTCCAGCAGCCGTCTCGCGCACGCACAAGCGCAGCGGGGCGAGAAGGGAAACAGCCTCTGGGAGGGTGCCTGCCCCAAGGACAGCGACGGTCGTGCCACAGCCCCCAGTGGCTGGGCTGAGGGGGGCTGCGCTCACAGCCAGCTGCTGCCTTCGCGTGATCCCCGCAAGCGCTGCCATGCCTCCCTTCGAGTCCTGGGGCTGGTTTGGGCAGGCCCTGAGGCTGCTCACTCCCTGCGGGGAGGACTGGTCTGGGGTCCACAGGACCATCCACGCTGCAGGACGCAGTGCCCCTCTTCGCTACCCTGGTCCCTCAGCCCCCCGGTCCCTGCCCACAGTCCACATCCAGCATCAGCTGGCTGACGGTCAGCCTGGAGTTCAGGTGGCCAAGTCTGGCAGGCACTGACTCCCAAAGTCAACCCCTCCCCGCAGCACAGAGGAGCAGGCTGGAAGTAGCACCACGAGCAGGGAAGGATGGCCCTGGTACATGTCGTGCAACCCCGAAGCCCTGCGGTTTGCAGCCGGGGCCCTACAACCCTGTTGGCGTCTCTGGGGCTACAAGCAGTTGTCATGTCCCCATCCACCCCGGGCCACGTGCACAGCCCAGGCACACCGATACGGACTACAGCCAAGCCAGGCACTCCAACCCACGCAGGTGGCTTTGCTCAGCCTTTTCCAGCCTGAGCCTTTTCCAGCCTCCAGCCCCTTTTCCATCCCTGGAGATCAGCAGAGAACCTGTTCTGCTCTCCAGGCAGCCACGGGTTGCTAGCCGCAGCCGAGGCTCGGGGGACAGCTGGGACCCCCGGCACGGAAAGAGCACCTCTCCCGTGTGCGAGTGCCTGGCCGGGGGCAAGCAGTGCAGGGCCAGCGAGGGAAGGAGCGCAGGGCAGTGCAGGAGGAGAAGGTCTGGGCTGGCCGCCTGCAAGCACGACAGCCACGAGAGGGGCAGTCCCTGGTGACATGCAGTCGCTGGAGCAGGACGCGGCTCCCGGAGGGCTCAGCTGAGGTGGAGACAGTGGAGCCAGGCAGCGGAGGAAGATGAGAGAAGGAGAGGCCAGGAGGAGCTCAGAGGAGAGAGGTGACAAGAAGTGACCCGCACCCGACGGCGCTAGGTGGCATGTTTGAGAGAGCAGACCAAGGGGAGGCAGAGAGGGAGAGAGCGACGAGCCAGCGCTGCACCGAGAGCTCCGCAGCGCTGGCCTGCAGCCGCCGCACGCAGCCCGGTCCCCGCTGCCGCTGACCCCGGCGTTGTCCCCGCACCCGGGCACTCTCCGCCTGGGACCGGACAGCCAGGGCTGCGGGAGCATCCTGGCCACCGTTCAGCTCGCACAGCCAGAAGCACCTCTCGCTGGCGTGTCGGGATAAAGAATGTCTGTCCACCCTACCTGGAGAGCTTTGGAAACGGCGGTACGGCAGGGCCAAGCTTCCTGCAGCGCAAGCCCCAGCGAAGAGGCCGTGCCTGTCGGCAACGCCTTCTGCCCGCTGAGCTCCCAGCGGGCCACCGGCGCAGCCTGGTCAGGCAAGGTACCAGCCCCGATCTGTCCGCCCAGACTCTGCCCCTGGGGCCCTCCTGCGGTCCCTGCCAGAAGCCGAGACTCACCATTCATCTGGGACGGCGAGAGGGAATAGTCTCTGTCCGTGTAGCGCCAGCTGCCCTTCAGGCTGCGGCTCTGCCGGCCAGAGCCCTCCAGTGTGTTGACAATCTCGCTGCGGTCAATGTTCCTCAGTGCCGTGTACAGATTCTCCACTGCAGGGGGAAGCCGATGTCAGCAAACTGGTCACTGGGATCACAGCCATGGCCCAGACACCCTCCAGGCGGGCAGGTGTGCATGAACCAGGAGCGTAAAGCCAGCCGGTGACCCCTGAACACGCACGGGCTGCTCTGCGCAGCCAGCCCCCCCCACCTCCGCACCTGTAACAGGGCACCGCAGATACTCACTCTTGACACTCTTGCCCTCGCGGCTGACCCAGAGGTTGAGCAAGGCTATGCTCTGCTCCAGCAGGGAGTTGGGGTTCTCCACACGTATCCTGTTGATGTCGTCTACCCCAAACTGCAGCTCACGTGCCAGCTCTGGGGGAGACACAACATCTCAGCACCACACCCTCCGGTGCCCACCACCAGCTCCCAAACCAGAACGGCTGGGGACGTTGTGAAGGGCTCGGCCAGACCCAGCACAGAGTCCCCCTCGTCACATACAACCGAGCGCAGCAGAACATGCAGGAGCATGGGATGGGGCAGAGGTTGAAGCCCCTCTGCCCAGGCTGGCTGCGACCAGCGTAGCAGCGTCTCACGCTAAGGAGAAGCGCGGGTACTGCCGTTGGGCGCGCGGCTGCAACAACAGTGCTGGGCCTCCACGAACAGCAGCGATACGTATGGCTCAGGACAAAAACCCTAGCCTGGTATCTGTGCACGTGCACGTGAATGCATGCACAGCTGCAAAAAGGTTCATTTCAGTGCCACGGTACGCTCACAGTTTAGCAGAAGTGCTGGGAGGCAAGGCCAGCCTGCCAGAGGAGTGAGCGCAGACTGCATGCATGTCAACTGCATCAGGGCCCAGCTCCCAGGACAGTGTAAAGCATATTTCACTCCATCCTGCAACATGTTTCCAGCCTTCCTAAGTCTCAGCTTTCCGAGGAGTGTTGTGCATCCTCAGAGCCACATCAGGTATGGACTCACCAGCCCAGCTGAGGCCCAGCTGTTCTGCTATGTCAACCATCTTCTGGTCTGCCTTGTCCGTGCTGCTCAGAGAGCCTGGAGGAGAAGAGGGAGCCACAGCTTCAGCTGCGCAGGGCCCCGCACTGCGGCGGGGAGGGCGAAGGGGTGCTGGCTGGGGGGGTCTTGCAGCCCCGTAGGCACGGCGCTGCCCCGCAGGCAGGACCAAGGAAACCCTCAGGGAAGGGGAAGCTGCCATGAGCGTGAGTACGACGGCGTCAGCCCAGCCTTTCCACCGGGCTTGGGCACCCCAAGCGCAGGCGGTAAGCGGGCTTGGACAGTCCCAGCAGGCTGCGTACCGAAACTGGTCTCGCTTAGGATGCTGTATCGCTCCCGCAGGGACAACGGCGTCAGTGTCCTCCTCCGCTCCTCGCTGCCGCTTCCCTGTGAGAGTGGGGACAAACCAAGGGGTCACCAGCTTGAAAAGAGGGCAGCAGCTCTGCCCTGCCACCACGGCTTCTCCTGCAGCCTCAGAGCGGCGTGGCATGGCCACAATGAGCAGCTGAGGAAGAAAAGCTGACAGCGAGGGCTGTCTCCTGCAACTGGGGGAGGGATGGACCCCCGCTGCCCCCTTCCAGAGGTGCCAGAGACCCAGCACTGACCTTGGTGCAGGGCGGTATGCTGATGTTCAGGTGGCAGAGCACATGCTGGAGGTCCTCATATTTCATGGCCTTGCGCAAGAAAGACAGGGAGCCGCTGGCTTCCCGGCTGCTGTCCCGAACCTGAGCGCCGAGAGCCTGGTTAGGTGGCCTGGCACAGGGCAGGCGCAGGGGTCCCAGCTGCAGCCCAGCCCTGCACCCTGCCATTACCTTGATGGGGATGGCGAGACGATTCTCCCGGAAGGACTGGAAGAGGAAGGTGCGCGGCTGAGTGGCCTTCTTGACAGGCACCAGGTTCCCTGAGAGCTCGACGTGCAAAGGCATCCCCTCTACCACCTGGCAGGGAGCAGAAAACAGGCTCAGACCCTGTGCAGAAATGCTTCTCCTGCCCCTGGACACGGCAGGTAACCCCAACTCTCCTCCGCGGGCCAGAGCCAGGCCCCTGCACCGGCACCAGTCTCCCCTCGCTTGGGCAGCCCTCTCCCTGCTGCCCCCCACGCACGTTGCTGGGGACAAACCTCAATGTCCCTGCTGCGGGCCACCTCAGTGAAGTTTTCATGCTGCTCTAAAGTCTTGTCAACCTTGTCATCAGTCATGCAGTAGCAGCGCAGTCGGCCTTCCCGTGCATCATTCATCTTGGCAAACACCACGAATTTGGCCATGTAGGGCACGGCCGTCAGCTCCTTGTACAGCATTGTGGCAAAGTGCACGGCCTCAGCTGTGCGCGGGCAGTCGGCCAGCCAGAACCTGCGGGAGGGCTGGGTCGGGGCGCTGCCGGGCAAGTTGCCCAGCGGCACCGGGACAGCTGCCCCCCCGACAGCAAAGTGCACCGCAGAGGGTGCCCCAAGAGCTCCCGGTACGGGAGCAGCCCCATCCGTGAAGGGGACCCACCCAAGCACAAAGAACGGTCCCTTCCCTCCACACACCCGGTTGTGAATGTTTTCTGACGCACGCCGAGGCAGCGTGGGGGGTCTCAAGGCTGGAGGCAACTGCCTTGCACGTGGGAATGGGGCAGCACCCCAACGAGCACAGGGGTGGGAGGCTCCTCCTGGCACAGGCTGCACCCCAAGAGGGCCTGAGGAACAGCAGACGTCCCCAGATGAGCACACGCTTGCCTACGACTCACCTGGCAGACACGTTGGTGGTAAAGTTAGCACACTCATTTTCATAGACCAGCTTCGTGGTGCCTGTTATGTCTTCCCACTGGGCTTGGGCTGTCCCTCCTGCAGCAGAAAGCAAGGGTAAGCACGCTGCTTTTACACAAGCCTGGGGTCTGCATCGCCCAGGCAATTGCTCTTTCCACCGCGGTGATCTGTCCTTAGCTCCCAGGAGCTGCATCCCACCGAGGCAGCGCAGCCCAGCCCATCCCGACCGGAGAGCACGCGGCAGGGGTTGGTAGCCTCACCGATCACACTGCAGAGCAGGCGCAGGCTGGTGGTGTCACCCTCGCCGCTGTCACGGGGATTGTCCTTCCAGGACGGCGGCAGTGGGATGCGGAGACCGATGGGACGGTGGAACTTCCTCCGGCGCGGCTCCACTGTGACGATGGGGCTGAAGGTTGCCTGGTTCCCCAGCAGCTTAGTCACCAGCTCATCGGGCACGGGCTGCGCCTGCGGGCAGCACGGGCGCCGGCATCAGGGCCGGTTTCCCTCGGACCGAGGCGCAGCCTGAGCCTGCTGCCAAGCTCTCTGGTGCTCACCTGCAGGGCCAGCCTCACTTTCTTGGTGACAGCGGTGTCTGGGAAGGTGGCCTGTACCATGGGCACCAGTGTGCTTTTCAAACACCCTCCCTCAGGGCCGATCAGATCGCAGTCCTGGCAAATCCGGGACATGACCACGAAGTAGAGAGGGAAGTCGGTGGTGATGATGCGGCAGACCCTCTTCTTCTCCAGCTCCTCCAGGCTCTCCAGCTCTGCAAGGGCAGCACAGCCATCAATGCTGCACCAACCACGCCAGGCTCGGCCCCATCCCGCCACCCGGGGCCAGCTGCAGCCCTGCCTGCGGGGAACCGCACGGTGCCGAGCCCCCGCCTGCCTGGCACGCTCACCCTCATCCATGCCATTGAGCAGCTGGTCCATGTAGCTCTCCTCATAGCGGTTGCGGTGCTCCTTCCAGACAGAGCCGTTCTCGTTGCGCAACACCACCAGCTCGCGGTCTCCGCGCCCGCACGAGGCAAAGTGCGGGATCTCCACAATGACGGGGCTGCAGACAGCAGAGGAAGGGCGCTTGCACCCACGTGCTGCCGCTGGGACACGCAGGCGGCGAGGCGGCCCTGGGCAGAGCACCCGCCTATGCCGTACAGCCGCCGGAGGAGGAAGGCAGGACTGCTCGCAGCCCGCTGTCTGGGAAACGGGGCTCTGCGCCCAGCGGGACCGTGCTGGTCAGGTCTTTTTCTACCACAGCGTAGCCACCGCTCCGTTATGCTGGAATGACCCACCCCAGAAACATGCCGCGCCTGGCTGGAAGGGGGATCTTTTCTGCACCAGACCCCCAGAAGCAGAGACGGGCAGAGGTCTTGCCCCGGCTGGCAGAGACTCCAGAGGAGCCTGGATCCGTCCCCAGTCCTGAGGGATAGCCCCGGTGTGGGCAGCCCCATCTGCTCTGTTCCCAGCTGTGCTCACCTGAGGAACTGGGCGCCAGCGGGCCCCAGGGCGATGATCCGGCTGGCCAGACCCTCCTCCTCAGCCAGCGTCGGGGGTGCAGGCAGCTTTTGGGGCTTCACCAGGCGGCAGGTGATGCGGGTCGGCGCGGCGCAGGCGCGGGGCGGGATGACCACACGCAGTCCGTGGTGCCGGCTGCCCCGCATGGAGCCGCCGCGGGCATCCACCATGAAGCTCACCAGGAACCTGGAGCGGGCAGAGGCATGGGCACGTGGGCATCTCGCAGCCGGCTCACGCGCAGAGCGTGCATGTGCCGCGTGGGCTGCGCACTCACCCTGTGTGCACGGGGCTGGCCACTGGGCTGATGTTATCCGAGGTCTCGGTGGCGGGGCTGCTGGGGATCAGGGAGTCCTCATCGAACTCCTTGGAGGGCTGTGTAAGGCAGGGAAGAGCCCCCATGGGCACAGGATCCTATCCGGGGGTGCTGAGCCTGCCCACTCGTCCGCAGTCTCACAACCCTCCCCGGGCAGTCCCGTACCGCCGCGTCCATCCCTACCACCCATCCCATGTTTCGGCTCTGTGGTGATGGGGGGAATCCCCCCGGTAGGGAGTGCCTGGGGGGGCCGTGGCAGGCTGTGTCTCATGCTCACCTCCTGTGGGGACACTGAGGGTGCATGCAGCAGGCTGACTTGCTCAGATTCTGTCTCCACAGGTCCTACCTGCTCAGTCTCCTCCGCTCTGGTCACCACAGTCTCAGGTGGGACGCAGGGGACCTGCAGGACAGCTGGAGACTCCACCCTGGCAGGAGAGGGCAGTGACAGCCACTGAAGTGGCAAGCCTGGGCCCCTCAGCCCCTGGTTGTCCCCAGGGAGTACCGGGACCGCTGGATGAAGGCAAACTCAGCAGCGGACTCATGTCCTGGTGCAGGAACAACACCAACGAGCTTTGCCTGCTATGCCAGCCGGTGGGGGCTCAGTGATGCACTCCTTGCCCAGAGCTGTCCCTGCCCCACTGGCATCCCGGTCCTGCACCGGGCTGGCCCCGTGCCCTGTACCCACTCCCTCCCCACCATCCAGTGCCTCTTACGTTTGCTCCAGTGTCGTCGTGGTCATAAACTCCAGCGTCTCCCTCTTGCCGTCCTGGTCCCTGGGATCGGGTGTCCTGGGCGTTGGTGCGATCAGCTCCTCCTCTGAAACCGAGAGCTGGCTCAGCATGCAGAGGCAGAGGGACAAGGGAGCACAGACATCCAGCCCTTGCCCTCATCCCTCCTCAGGGCTGGAGCCAGGGCCCATCTCTGCTCCCACTGCCGGCCACACACACTCGGCCCCTGGGTCTCAGCCAGCCACGGGGCAGCTTTGCCCTCTGCCAGATGGGGTCCGCTGGCAGGGGCAAGCCCCGTGCTGCGGGTCGGTGGGACAGGAGCTGTGGTAGCTGTCAGGAGCCTCGGCTGCTAGCTGACCCCTTTCCTCCAGCACCAAGCACAGAGCAGAGCCTGCGAGGGACACTCTGCCGTCGGATGCTGGGGACAGGAGTGTAGGCAGGGCTGGGGACGTGGGAAGGATGCCCTAACGCTGCCGAGTGCATCCGCGCACCCCCCTTGGAGGCGCAAGCCCAGCCAGCGTTGCCTGCTGGCCCTATTAATGCCTGCTGAGGAGTTCACCGGGGTTCAGCTCTTGCCAGTGCCCTATGGGAGCGAGTCCAGCACCTCCCAACGCAGGGACAGAGCCCTAGTGATGGGCAGGGGACCGCAGCAGCACAGAGACCCTCGAGCACTCAAGTTCATCCCTGCCCTGGCCAGGATGGCATGGGGCGGTTGTGGAGGGGCATCGGAGTTTGTCTCAGAACCGGGCTCTTCTGCCTACCGGGGACAGGACCTGGGGCCAACAGGGAGCTACGGATCCCCCGCAGCGGGGGGACAGCCCCATTCATGCATTCACACCACAGCAAGCAGCACGGACACAGATGGGCAGGGCGGGATGGCAGGGCCAACGCTGGATAGCACCAGCCCAGCAGCGAGGCTCAGCAGATGGATGTGGCGTGCGGATGGTTAGTGGCCATGGGGTGAAATGGGCCATTGAGCTGGGGCAGGGGGACACATTTCATACCCATTACTGTGACATGAGCAGTGCCTGCAAAGTAAGAAGAGGCAAAGGTGAGGTCTCGGTGGGAGGGAGTAGGAGCAGACCAGCTGCAGCCGGGCTGGGAGCTGGTACTACCCCGCGGAGCAGGGCACGGTGCGGGGTTCTGCATGCCCAAGGGCTCTCTGCACACTGTCCCTGGGGCATGGGACCGTGGAGTGGTCCAGGCATATCCCTCCTGCATAGCGCAGGGAAGCACCCGAGCCAGGAGGTGCCACCCCAGGAGTCTGGTGGGCTCCCCTCGTCCTCTCTGCAAGACCAGTGTGGGGCCACGCAGCTCCCCCACCCTGGCCGGCAGGAACACCAGTGCCCATCCCCAGGGCTGCTGCCTGCCACGCTGGTCCAGCCAGCAGATATCTGGGATGGAGCGACCCAGCTCTGGCCCCTCACCTTCATCCTCTGACACGTCCAGAATCTCGTCTACGGTCTCTGGGAAGCTCATGCGGTGCTTGTCACTGACTGACTGCGGGAGTAGAGCGGAGTCAGAGGAGGCCAGCCCTTCGCTGCGCAGCTACCCGCGGCCCCCTCCCCACGCCCGGGCTAGCAGACCTTTGCGTGGCTGCTCCCAGCCCCAGCCCTCCTCCACAGGGTCCTGGTCCCAGTCCCCAGGGGCTCACCGGGATGTCCGTTTCCTCTGTGACGATCTTGAGCACGTCTGTGACGGAAATGTAGCCAAGCCGCTTCGCGATGGCCAGGGGAGTGGTGCCGTTCTGTGCGAGGAGGAAGGACTGGGGGTCGGCGACAGCCACAGGGAAGCCCGGGCGGGCGCCCGAGCTTGCCATGGGGCGAGGAGGTGCGGGTCAGCGCCATACTCACCGTGCTGATCTCATTGGGAGAGGCACCGTGCTTCAGCAGCAGTGTCACAACGTCCGTGTGGCCCTGCTGCGCCGCTTGGTGCAGAGGGGTGTAGCCCAGCTGCAGAGGAGGACAGAGGGTGCTGCCGTCAGTTCGGGGAGTCTGCTGCCCCAGAAATGCCCCCGGGCCTCACACTGGGCTTCATGCCTGGAGCACGAGGGCGGCTCTCTCCTTTCCGAGGTAAGCAAAGGGCTCTGCAGAACCCAGCTCTTGCCCAGGGCTGTAGCTAGACTACAGCGGCTTCCAGCCATGGAGACAGGAGGGCTTGGAGCAACGCAGCGGGGGAGCAGTGGAAGCAGGGAGGGAGGCTAAGCCTTCTCCATCAACCTGCATGGTGTTGCCCAGGGCAGAAGGGTCCGTGGAGCACAGGACGTTTCTGTACCTTAGTCTTGGCGTTGACATCAGCCTGGTGCTGCAGCAAAAACTTCACCAGCTTGATGTTCCCATAGTGGCTGGCCACATGCAGCGGGGTATAGCCCATCTGAAAGATGAGATCAGGTCTCAGACTGCCCTCCGTGGTGTTTCCTGCCCTTCTGGCTTGGGCATGCTCATCCCATGGGGCAAGCCCCCACGGATGAAGGATGGGGCACGCGTGCGGGTGCTGTCTGAGAGCCCAGGACCAGGGCAGAGGGCACACTGCAGACCACACCACGTTGTGCCCGAGGGTACAGGGGTGAGCTGTGCGAACAGGCAAGAATCATCCCTCCAGGGAGAGGGGGGAAGAGGAGGAAGAGTCCCCAAGACACAGACAAGAAGGTAAGACAAGAGGGGAGACTCTTGCACAAAGAAAAAGAAAAGCAATGCTCGTGGAGCAGGCCTAGAGGTAGTTCTCCCACATGTTTTTCACCACAGCCATGGCCAAGGCACTACTTTACCCTGGTCGTCGCATCCACCGTGACTCTGTGTTTCACCAGAACATCAGCGACCAGCACATGCCCCTCTTGGGCCACGAGATGGAGAGGAGTCAGGCCACTCTGCAAACAAAGGAGGTCTCAGCACAGTGGCGATGCCATCACTGCAGCAATACCAGCAGAGACTCTAAGACAGGTCTCCAACCTGGCAAACTGACCGACACTGTGCCGTTGCCTGAATGCGGGGAGGCACCGGGGCCTGGACTACCACCCCGTCTGCTACTCCCTGCTGGGGTGTTCGCCTCCAGCCTGGCGGGATGCGCCGGGACAACTTACCTTGTTTCCTAGGTCACCGTTGGCTTGTTTGGAGAAAAGCAGTGCCACCATGTCCGCGTGCCCCTCCTGGGAAGCCAGGTGGAGGGGTGTGACTCCCTGCACGGACTCCGCATTTGCAGAAGCCCCGTACTGCAGCAAGCTGCTGGCCACCTCCATCTGGTTCTGCTTGGCAGCAATGTGCAGGGGGGTGTACCCATTCTGCAGAGAGAGAGAGAGAGGCTCATTGCAGTGCTCAGCCCCTGCCAAGCAGACCAGCAGGGACAGAAGGTGCCACCTTGCCTCTCCAGGCCAGCCCTGCCCTTCCTAGTCGCCTCCAGAGCTCAGGGATGCACGCTCACACCCAAACCATCTCCCTGACAGCAACTAGCCCTGACGCTGAGGCCAAATCCTGCTCTTCCAGCCAAGTCAGCACAGGGGTTTCAAAGACCACCTGCTTCAGGTTTGACTGGTATCGCCTGTCCTGGAGTTTCCCACACATGAATTTCTACAGCAGTATTCAGCCACCCGGAGCTGTGAGAGGCCAGGGCAGACAGACACCTCCTAGAATGTGTCTGCCTGAGGTGTGGAGCAAAACTCGCAATATGCAGGATTAGTATTCAGGCAGAGACTGCAGGGCCTTGAGCACTGCCTTCGCTGCCACGCTGCAGGAGCAAAGCAGCTGGCAGACACCCTCTGCCCGGGGTGACGTGCAGGCTGTCAAGTGACGCAGAACAACGGGGGATTGGCACCGGTACCGGCCGCTCCCGATGCCTGCCCAGCAAGACTGCTGGCAGCCTGTGCAGGGGGAGAGGGGAATGCCAGATGGGGAGGGCAGGGCACCAGCGGCCACTTGTCTGTTCTGAGGATCCAGCTTCTGCAAACAATGTGGAAACCGAAGCTGCTGGTCTGCTCTTTGGGGAGATGTTCCCCACGCTCAGGCAGAGTGGGGCGAGTCTCGCGAGCTCGTGGGTTTTCTGACTCACTGCTTCGTAGCTGCATGCAAATATTCATGTGTGGTTTCCCAAACTGCTAGACTGCAGCACCGCTCCACAGGGCTTGCCATGGAAACACGTCCCCAAGCAACAGCCACAACGCTGCCAGCAGGGACTATCCCTGACATAGCCTGTCTGCTGGAACAGGACGACTGCCCGGCACCCCTGCCTGCCCCACGTACTGGTGCGAGGGACAGGCGTGAGCAGCAGGTGTGGAGAATGGCTGGTGGTGACTGGTCCCCTGTACGCTCCCCCAGTGTCAGGGTTGAGGGGCAACGCTGGCCCCAGGCTGACGGGCGCTGGACACACGACACATCCCCACATCCCCAGGGACACGCAGTCCAGCCTTACCCAGGCTGAGCTGTGCGGGGAGCTCCCCTTAGGAAGCAGCAGCTTGACGATCTCCAGGTTGTTGTGGTGCACAGCCACGTGCAGCGGGGTCAGGCCATTCTGGGGAGGGGGAGAGGGCACAGAGAGGTGAGACGGACCCTCTCCCCGTACCACACCACTCCTCCCACTGCCACAGGAGCAGCACTCACCTTCCCTGCTGCATTGGGGTGAGCGTCACGTGCCAGCAGCAGCTCTGCCACATCCACCTTCCCGTACTTGGCTGCAACGTGGAGAGGGGTAAATCCTTTCTGAGGAGAAAGGCAGCCCGTCACAGGGTGTACAGGGATGAGGAGGAGAGCACTGGCGCGTCCTGTGCCACAGGAGGAGGCTGCCCCTCCTGCGACAGGGACGCTGTGCCACCAGCCTGCCCAGCCTTTGGCCCAGCCGGGTCGCTCCTTTGGCGGCGGTGGCCACAGCAGCCTACCTTGGTCATGCAGGTCTGCGAGGCCCCCTTCTCCAGCAGGGCCAGGGCCGTGTCCACGTGCCCCTCTCTGGCAGTGATGTGCAGGGGCGTGTGCCCCGCTGTCGTGGCCAGGTTGGGGTTGGTGTTGTTCTCCAGCAGGAGTTTGACCATGCCGGTGTGGCCGATGCGTGCGGCACAGTGCAGAGGAGTCTGGTCATCCTGCAAGGGAGGCGGAGAAGCTGTTTTGGCAGATTTGGACCAGACCCTTGCTTGCCTTGCCGAAGGGGTCCCGGTCCTGCTGTTGCGCAGCCCCTGGCGGGCCGAGCTCTGGGCAGGCGAGAGCGAAGAAACCAGCACCGGCTGTTCCCGGAGCTGGACTATCACGCAGGTTCTCTGTACCTACCTTGGCCTTGGCGTTGGCTTTGGCTTTGTTCTGCAGCAGGTACTTTGCCACATCCGTGTGCCCAGCTCTGGCTGCCATGTGTAGGGGCGTCTCCACTTTCTGCACCAAGGACAGGATAAAGCGGTGAGGCCATAGGAGGGGGTATGCCTTCCTGCAGTCATTCCTCTGGTCTGAGCACAGGAGAGCAGTGCCCACAACCTTTTCGGGCCCCTACCGGTTCCTCCTGCCAGCACAAAGCGGGGGGGACCAGGGCTTGCTCAGGAGAGCAGAGAGAGCAGGACTCGGGGAACCCCCACCTCCCGCTGGACCCTGCCATGCTGAGTTCCCCCAGCCCCAGCCGGGGTGGGACTCACCACGTTGGACACATTCGGAGAGGCTCCGCGCTGCAGCAGGGTCTTGACGATGGGCAGGTGCCCCATGAAGGCGGCCACATGCAGGGGGGTCAGGCCGGACTGCGGAGAGAAAGGGGCCAGGAGCCAAGATGGGGGCTGAGGGCCTTGCCAACATCTCTTCCTTGCCCCCTCGTCCCCCTCCCTGGGGCATGCTCCAGCACAGAGGCAAACTTTGGGTCCACAGCCCGGCCCCAGCAGCCTGGCAGCTGAGCTGAGTGGAAGACCGAGAGCTGCCGCCTCCCCTGCTGCCCCGTTGCCCCGTAGGGAGCAGGTTGCTGGGAGATGCTGCCGGGCTCACCGGAGCTGCAAAGAGCTCTAAGCCACAATGAAGAAAGTGCCTGGGGACCAGCAGAGGCAACAGGGCCATCGTCCCCTGCGGCGCTGCCCGCTCTGCACAGGCACCGGCAGGAGAGCCGGGGCTGGGCTGCAGCCCACCTACCTCTGTGACGGCATCGATGGAGGCACCCGTCTTCAGCAGCAGCTCCATCACTCGGATGTGGTTCTTCTTGCAGGCGATATGGAGGGGCGTGAAGCCGTTCTGCAGACGGACAGATGGACGGCCGTTTGCAAGAAGGCTCTCCCCCTCCCCTGCCCCAGCCCTGCCTGCCCCCTCCTCGCTCACCAGGGCTCGGGAGTTGGGCTTGGCCCCCTTCTCCACCAGCAGCTTGGCCACCCGGTGGTGCCCGCAGTGCGCGGCCACGTGCAGTGGCGTTAGGTGGTCCAGGGTGATGTCGTCGATCTCGGCGCTGTACTGCAGGAGCAGGCGCACGCAGTCCAGGTGGTCGCCCTGCGCTGCCATGTGGATCGGCGACAAGCCGTTCTGCGACCGCGGAGCGAGGCCTCAGGGCTGGGCTGGGATGGGGGGACCAGGCATCCCACCCAGCCCCTGCCTCGCTCCCCCGGCCACAGCTCCGGGGCACAAGAGATGGCGCGTTCCCCAGGGTGCTACCGGAGAGGAGCCCCGAAATCCCTCACCGAGACTTACGGGGGAGCAATGCTGAGCAGAGGGCAGGGCCTGAAGAGCTGCTGCCGTGGGGCAGGCTGTCCCCAGGCCATCCCCTTCTCAGGGCTGGTCCCTTTGAAGCCCTCAGGCAAAGCGCAAAGGGCTTCAGCAAGGGCCAAGGAGGAGGTCAGGAAGCTCCTCATCCCTTGGCAGGCCAAAACTCAGCCCCAGCCCAGCCACGGGTGGCATCCAGCAACTGTGCACAGCTCGTTACCCCGCCTTGTGCTGCCCTGGGACCTGACACCAAGCACAACCCCACAGAATCCCGTGGGTACCTTGGTTTTGGCTTGAATGGGAGCCCCATGGTCCAGCAGGATCTCTGCAATTCGCACGTGTCCGTTGCGAGCTGCACAGTGGAGAGGGGTCAGCTCATCCTGGGGAGAGAGAAGGGTTCAAGGGCTCAGCATGGGCAAGGAAGGGCAGGAGGGTAACAGGGACTTTGGACTTGTTTGCAAAATAAGGCAAAACCGAGCCTGCCCTCAGCCCCCAGGGCACACCCACTGTAGCCATGCAGCCTCCTCTCACCTCTACATGCACCAGCAAAAAACCTGCTCCATCCCCTTAGCGCGCCAGAGACCTTCCCTCACACGCCCAGCAAGACGTTCACAGGGTATGCACTGGGCAGTGCAGCATGGCAGTGCTCCCTGGATGCAAGGAGCTTGGGGAGGGAGATGGCCCGTGTACTTGCTGGCGATTCAGAAGTGGGCTCACCTTGGTCCTTGTCTCTATCTGGGCCCCACGGTCCAGCAGCAGCCGTACCATGATGATGTTGCCCCGGCGGGAGGCTATGTGCAGGGGAGTGATCCCATTCTGACAGAAGGAACGGCAGTCTGTTAGAGGGAGCAACCCCTTCTCTTTCCCCCGTGGGGCTGCAAGGAGGCATGGGGCAAACAAAGGACAGGGGAGAGCTAAATCCCTGCCCATGGATGGCGCAGGGGAACGGCTTGTTTCACAGGGCTGGGAGAGAGGGTGAGCATCTGCTCCTGCCCGCAGCTAAAGGGCTGTGGACAGAAGCTATGCAGATCTTGCAGGAAAGCACCGGCTCATGGATTTGGCTGCACCCATGGGACTGGAAGAGGCACACCAACTGCGGGGGCTATAAGCTCTGCCTTGCAGCGAGAGCACCAGCTTTCCCGCAGCCTGGACAGAAGGTCCCAAGAGCTTCCAGGGATGCATGGCTGCATCCGACAGAGGGGAGACTTAGTAGAAAAGGCCCACGCTGATTATTAACGGCAACTCCCCAGACATGCACCAGTGTGCTACCTTCTGCGTGGTCCCACCCCATCAGTGTACCCTGGCAGCTGTGGCTGCACCTACATGGGAAAGGAGGCAGAGCATCCTCCTCTGGTGCTGGAGCAGTACCAGTCCCAGCAGCCTGCCCACTTTGCACTCACCTGGGGTGTGAAGTTGACACTGGCTCCACGGTTCAGCAGTAATTGGGCCACACTGAGATTCTCGTAGTGGGCTGCAATGTGCAAGGGGGTAAATCCAGTCTAGGGGAAAGAAGGAGGGATCAGCCCAGCCAGACACATGCTCCCTGCTGAAAGGATGGATAAATACAGCATACCAAGCTGCTGTTCTCCCTGGGGATGTGGGAAAGCTCCCAGAGACAGGATGGGAAAGCCACACACCTTGGAGAGGACGTCAGCGTTGGGGTCATTCTGCAGCAGCACAGCAGCTGTGCGAGTGTCATCGTTGCGGGCTGCAATGTGCAGGGCGGGCAGGCGGACCTTACCCTTTGTCCCATAGTTGATAAGGTGAGCAACCACGTTCTCATGCCCTTGCTGCAGAGCCACAGCTAGTGGAGTGAAGCCGTCCTGCCAAGGAGAGGTGGTAGGTGAGAGGGGGAGAACCGAGGAGCCGTGGCAGCACCTGGCACATCCAACAGCAGCCCCAACAAGCGGGGCCCTAGGGTCCTCCTCAAGGATCTCACCTCTGTGGCTACATTCTGGTTGGCTCCATTTTCCAGCAAGAACTTGACAACTTCCAGGTGGTTTTCCTGTGCTGCCATGTAGAGGGGTGTGAAGCCTTTCTGCAAACACAGGGCCATGCACATCAACACAACTCTTGCTCAAGCTCCTTGCAGACCTGCACCTCATCAACACCCACACCCCCAGCTCATTGAACTGGGGCAAAAGCATACATGGTGTGGGTGGGAAGAAGGAAAAAACTGGCAACGGTGGAGCAATCATAGGGAGCTGGAGCCCAAGGCTCCCCACATCCAGAAAGAACCAGGGGATGCTTCACAACAACAGTCAACCCAGGAGACACTGCCTTCCAGTCACTACCACTACTCTCCCTTGCTTCAGGGACATTTCTCCCATCAGGCAAAAGTTGAAGAGCTTGCAGCCCCACCAGGCCCAAGAAAGAGAGAACGAAGGAAGCACAGCGGGCAGAGCTGCAGGGATTGCTGGAGACCTCATGGCTGTGCTAGGGAAGCATTGGCCATGAGTCCTCCCAGGATGAGTTTGACGTGTTTGTGCGTGCTGCCATGGACTCCCTCAGCAGAGAGATCATGCTGGTCTCCCCATATCCCTCAAGACTCCCTCCCCACCACTCGCACACTCGTCTTCTTTCTGGCAGAGCAGTCCTTAGCCCTGAACAGGACTAGAGAGAAACTATAAAGGGCTGCTGAAGTGCCCGTACTGGGCACAGTTCCCGCCATGGGGACACCACCGTCATGCATGCTGGGTGCTTTTCCCACCCCAGCCCAGATCCCTCTACCTGTGACTGCGCATTGACGTTGGCCCCGTAGTTCACCAGTTCCCGGACCACGTCCTGTTGTCCAGCCAGGGCAGCGATGTGCAGGGCTGTGTTTCCTTTCTGAAAGACACCACAGGGCAGCGCTCAGGGGCTGGAGCAGCCTGGAATGCTGGGGAAAGATGGGCCTGACATGTGCTAACACACATGCAAACACAGCGGCTGGCCAGGGGAAGCCTGTGGGGCCGTGCAGCCCTTGCTCCATGCCCCATCCCTGCTGTAGACCAGGCAGCTACCCTTCACATTTG
Source organism: Aquila chrysaetos chrysaetos (assembly GCF_900496995.4). Taxonomy (NCBI): domain Eukaryota; kingdom Metazoa; phylum Chordata; class Aves; order Accipitriformes; family Accipitridae; genus Aquila; species Aquila chrysaetos. Next base: position 35,726,626 of record NC_044016.1, on the reverse strand, counting down.
CTGGCCAGGGAAGACAGTGATTTCATCTTTCCCATGAAGTTACTGGCAGCAAAAGCTGTATGCATTGTCAGGCTCTGTGTATCTCCAGCACCGAGAGATGAGGCGGGGGGAGGATGGGGGAGCTGAGCTGGCAGTCTTCAGGCAAAACTGCAGTGTGCACCCTGGTAGCCAAGGCATCCCAGCAGAGCTAAGGGATGATAAGCAGGCTGGAAAATGCAGACACAGGCTCTTCCGACTTGTGCCTTTGGGTGGTGTGGCAGAACGCCAGACTCTGCTCTGCGCCCCAAGCCCTGCCAGAGCACTGGGGAGGTGGCAAGCCAGGCCCCCTCCTGCTTTCACAGCCCTTCAGATGGTGCTGGAGGCTGCTCATTTGTCAGCCCTGCTTGCTTGCACCGTTTTCTCGCTTGTCACCCAGCAAGAACCACACCCTGCCATGGTGATGCAAGGAGAGAACGGTACATTATTTACGGAGCACCAGAGCTCTCCAGGCTTGCAACAACGGCACCAAGGCCATCGCAGTGTTGCAGCACGCAGGCGCTGCCCTGGGGCAGCGAGGGCTGACCTGAGCTGGCAGCCAGCGCTGGGAGGAGATGTGAGTAAAGACAGCACTAGCACATGTTGTGGCTTCTGTTACTCCCCTCTTGAGCTCAACAGTGGCCCCCGTGGCCCCCACGGGAGAGAGGCATGGGTGGAGAGGAACGTCCCACCCAGCTGGAGGTGCCCAGCATGGCTTTGACTGTGCTGAAATCAGAGCCTTGTCCCCAAGCCCCAGCCCAGCAGCGCTGCCACCAGCACAGCCTTTCCAGGGGCTGAAAGCAAACAGCATGATTCACTGCTCAACTACTGCTGGTGCGTCTGGCAGCAATGGCAGGGTGCCGAGTCATGACTAATGTGACCAGACTCCCTTGTCCTCACCTTGGTCGTTGTCTCCAAAACGATCTCCTTGTGCAGCAGCTCCACCACCATTTTCACGTGGCCCTCCTTGGAGGCCAGGTGCAAGGCGTTCAGCCCATTCTGGAGGGAGCAAAGGTGGGAGAGGGGCATTAGTCACCTGCTGGGGCTGGGGGCCTCTAGGGAACCCCCTACTCTGAGTTCCTGTGCAGCCACGACTGCGGGCACTTGGCCCGTGCTGGAGAAGGTCCAGGCTGGCGGGAGCAGGAGCCGTTGCCTTGCCCTCGAGCCCTGCACTGGCATCCAGCACGACAGCCATGGTTACGTCCACGCTGCCAGGGCAACTACACGCAGCTGAATGCTGAGTTGCTGACTAATGCCGGAGGTTTCTCCATCAGCAAAACACGCAGCACCCATAGACGATTTCCTTCGGATGGGTGGCACCGCAGCGCAGCGTGTGTGCGTTTGGTGCCACAGGCACTGTTTCAATCCTCCCTTCTCATGACACATGCCTGATGTCAACTCCTGTCTTTGCTCGGGTGACTTTCCTTGGGGTGCCCCTCCCTGCGATTTGCTGCCTGCAAAGTCAGGCTTTTCCAACCTAAAGCACTGAGCTGAGCTTTGTGTATGACCCAGAGTGAGGATACACCAGAGCCGCTGTGTAAGTGCGCATACAAACCTTAAACTTTAACACAGACAGAAGCGCAGCGAGAAGGTCTTCCTGGGACAATGATTTTATCAAGCAGCAGCCAAATTTAATTCACAACAGCCCAGGAGCTTCCAGTCCGGCAGCGGGCTTCTTCCTGGCTTTGCAGACTGCCTACCAACAGCCCCATCCTGCAGCCCGTGCTCAGCAGAGGGTTGGCTTTTCTCCCTCAGAGTTCAGCTGCAGCAAAGGGTGTGGAGAAAGCGTTGGCTGTGCCACTGCCAAGCTCTACCAGTTCCAGGAAGCTCCCAAACAGCTGAAGTGACTTCTCAGGAACAGCTCTGCATGTGCCCCAGTTTACCTCGCCTTTTTCCTACACGTGGAACCTGAGCGCTAGGAGCAAAGGGCTGGCCAGTGCCCTTTTAGCAACCTTGGGCTGTCAGAAGGAGGCGTCAGGCCAGTCAGCACCCTAGAGGCTCCTAAGGCGGCTTCTGCTCCATTATTTCTGACACCCTCTTCCACTTCCCAGATGCGAACGAAAGGGCTGCGATATTTGCTGGCAAAGAGGCTAAATACTTGCAGGCATTTTCGGATGTCACTTTTTCCCCATAAGGCAATCTTCCCTTGTCCCTCACTTCTCCCAGGTGGACGCACTATGTTTACTCCCCCCTACGCAAAGCTGTCACATGGCAGAGAGACACCAGCTCCCCGGGAGCACACAGTCCTGCCCAAGTACTCCACCTCCCAACCATCTGTTTCGGCTTCTGTAGAGTGCTGGAAGGTCACTTCACAGAATTGCTTCATCCCCACCTGAATATAGGTAGGGGAGCAGAAAATGCCCAGGGAGGCTCCAGTTCCAGCCCTCAACGCTCCAGTTAAACTTAGAACAGCTTCAAGAGTGTTACCATACTGGAAAAAGGTTTTCCAACCCCCCTCCCTCAAAGCACCGGCGATCCAGGATCATAGTCAAAGAGCCACAGATTCTTTTGCTTAACTCCGATTACAGCACAAAGAGCAAAAACCTAAAAATCCACAGGGTTCCTCAGCACACCAGCTCCAAAGTCCCCTAGACCCTCAAGCACAGAAGGCCTGCTTCCAAGGGAAAATGAAGTGGGAATGCTGCAACAGCCACAGAACAGAGCCACCAAAACGAAACGCTTTCCAACCCGGCTTGGCTACACTGAGCTCATTGCCTGGGTCAAGCCCAGCTTCTTTGACTAAGACACACGTACACAACCCCATACAGAGGGTCACTGACACCCTTACCTTCGCGAGCTCACAAGTTGGATATGTGGCCACACACGCTTTTTCTCGGTTACACTCACGCAACACATGCCTGGAGTGCAAGACCACAGATGCTTGGTTGCTCTCCCCAGCACATAAGCCCTTTTATGCAAGGGATTCATAAATAACCTTTTGAATGATGAAAACCTGTGAGGGATCATTATTCTCTGGTGTCCTGGTTTCGGCTGGGACAGAGTTAATTTTCTTTCTAGTAGCTGGTATAGTGTTATGGATTCAGTATGAGAAGAATGTTGATAACACACTGATGTTTTCAGTTGTTGCTAAGTAGCGTTTAGACTAAGTCAAGGATTTTTCAGCTCCTCATGCCCAGCCAGCAAGAAGGCTGGAGGGGCACAAGAAGTTGGGAGGGGACGCAGCCAGGGCAGCTGGCCCAAACTGGCTGAAGGGGTATTCCATACCATGGGATGTCATGCCCAGTATATAAACTGGGGGGAGCTGGCCTGGGAGGATCGCTGCTCAGGAACTAACTGGTGATTGGTTGGCGAGTGGTGAGCAATTGCATTGTGCATCACTTGTTTTGTATATTCCAATCCTTTTAGTAGAATTTTGATTTTATTATTGTTGTTATTATCATTATTATTTTCTTCCTTTCTGTTCTATTAAACTGTTCTTAACGCATGAGTTTTACCTTTTCCCTTCCGATTCTCTCCCCCATCCCACGGGGCAGGGGGGAAGTGAGTGAGCGGCTCACTTAGTTGCTGGCTGGGGTTAAACCACGACATCTGGCCTTACAGCAATAAGTGCAATGTTTGCAGAAGATTGTTTCCCAGCGGCCCATCGATATTTCTGCTCCGGGAACAATACAGGCTGTTTTGCATATTTGCTTTGGCTTGACAGCTCATCTGACCCAAAACCGCCACAGGATGTGCTTAATTTGAAAGGTGCTGTATTCCCCTCACTAAGTGCCGCAAAAGCTTCCCAGAAATCCTAGTTGCTGGCTCTCAATGCGACAAACCCAGCCCTAGAGGAAAACACAAGAGGTGGGACTTTGCACCTAGCCTGTACCAAAGCAGGACCCTGCCCCGGACTGGCCATCAGGACTGTGACTGACCACCCCAACAGAGACTATCTCCTGGCACCCGTGTGCTAGCACAGCACTCTTCCCTGCTGGTGAGGGTCCTGGCAGCAAGGTGCACTCATCCTCAGGCCTCCAGCTCCTCATGGATGAGATGGGAGCATGCAGGAATTCGAAACACGAGAGAGGTGGACGATGAAGACACTGATGCAGATGGCAGCAATGAAGGGGATGAAATCGGCGGGATGATGATCAGATGGCATGTCAAGGTCTCTGCACTCGAGTAAGAATACAGGGCCTGTGGGATAGGTCTGACCACATACATCCCTCTTTATTCTATACAGGACATGTGAGGTTGGACCTTTCCCACAGGTCTGATATTCCTCAGAAGGAAACCCCAAAGTGCCATCTAACCTCAGGGAGATGGCAGGAACCAGTGCAAAGACGTCACAGAAAGAAGTGCCTCATACTGTTGTAGCCACGTGCTCCCCATCAAAGTGTTAAATCCCCTCACCAGCACCAGAAATCTGTCTGGAAACAGGACTCGCAGCCGGTCAGTGGAGACAGCTGGTGACTGACCCGTCTCTCTGGGTGAGGAAGAAGTTCAAAGCCATTGTCTTTAGCTTGTGGCTGGGTCTCCCTGTTTAATTCTTTGCAGAGCCCTCTCCAGAACCACACATTCCTCTGCACTAGAGCGGTACAGGAGCAGCAGACGTAGAAATCCTCCCTCTGCTTTTAGGCTTCTCATCGGCAATGAGGGAACATCCGTGGTGCGCTCCGCTTGTGGAGTCTCCCATCTCAGAAGGCGTGGGCCAGCGTGGCCAAACACAGCCCCCACCTACTTTTGCCCCTCTCCTCCAGACACCCACAGAAACCGGCAGGAGGGAATTCTCCAAGCCACTTGTGAACGGGCAAAGTAAGATGATTTTCCCTGCTAGGCTCTGCCCCAGCCTCTGCACACACGGGGCATACACGAACGTGCCACACGTGGCAGCGTCCCCAGCCCTTTCTGGAGAGGAGAGTGGCACAGACTTCAGCAGCAGGACCTCCCTGCTCCTTGTGACTTGCTTTCCCAGAGATCTGGAAGGGAGCAGTGGGTGCATTAAACACCCATTTGTCTCTGCTCATTTGTAGCTATGCATTTGGAAGCAGGAGCAGTGTGACTGCTTCCAGCAACTGGCCCGCTGCTGTGGCTCAATTACAGGGGCTTCTACTCCCCCAAGAAAGACTAAGGGAGCAGCAGTTGGGTTTAATGACTGGGCCAAATTCTGAAATTAAGCACAGCGACTTGGAATATCCTGCCAGGTGCAAGCACGCGATCTGCTCAGTGCTGAGCGCAAGCCAAGTCCTGCAGCCCAGTGCTAAGACTGTGTCACATGGCCTCTCCTCTTTTCAAACCCAGTACGTCTCCAAAATGGTTATGGGGTCAGAGCCTCTAACCCACCAACAGGACCCCATGGAAAGCTCATCTTCAAAGGACTCTGAAACTGAAAATTTTCTACCTTTTCTCCCTACAAGACCCCTCTGATCTAAATCCCATGTGTTCCCACACAGCCCCAGGATAGAAATCTTTGAGAGTATCCAGATGCTGATTATGAACTAATAATCCAGATAAAACAGTGATAAACAAAACAAGCATCTCCTGAGCTTTCCCCAAACCTCATCTAGTGTCCCAGAGAGGAGAGCGCAAGCTGCAGTGTGCCCCAGGGGCCTGCAGAAGCCCAGCATCCCTGCACGGTTCCATCAGTCAGAAAAGAAAAGGAGACGGTGACATTTCCTGGGGGAACACGTCTGCAGTAACTGCACTGGCCACTGCAGTGCACAAATCGGTAGGTCTGAACTACGCTTGGTTTGGGGACTTGATACTGAACCAGGTGAATACACATTCGTGCTACCTGCTGAGTCAGCCTCCCCAGCATCAGTACTGCTCTGGAAAGCAGCCGACAGCGCAGCCTCTCTGTCCCCCCTGCTCAGCCCAAGCCCCCCGAGTCTCTCCCTACAGCACCTACCCCAATTCAGGCTAAGCCACTTGCATTTGGCAGCTACACAGATATGAAATGTTCCATTGATTATGTGCAAACAATTCCTCTGTGCCTGCAGCTCTCCTTTTCTGGGGCAGACCTGTCTCTGCTCTGTGCTAGGAGGGGCTCCACCTGCCCAACACCCCCCAAGCCCCCAAGACTGGCATTTTGCAAACATCCCCTGCTTGCGTTAAGCTGCAGCTTCTGGCAATGGGAAAGCCTGAGCATTGCAGGCAAGGGGAATAAGCCCAAGAGTGATTCCTGCAACGTCCCAGCCACTGTGCTACACTCTTCACAGCTACCTGCTCTGCCCTCTGATAAGCAGCTGAGCCCCTTCCAGCTGTCCCAGTTGCTTGTCACCCTAAAGGAGCCTCAGATCTCCCTCTCTGCTTACCTGTTAACACCCTTTGCTATTCTCCAGCCAGTAGTGCCAGGCTCCCCAGGTCTTTACAGCTATTACTGCCCTCCCTGCCCCAAAGACAACTGGTCCAGATCTGCCTTCTGGTCAGCCATTTTTCTCCCCAGCATAGGACCCGTTTCCACCCAGCTCAGCTGTGGAAGCCTTCCCAGCAAGGGACCGCTCTCGGGCTGCAGCCTGCCCCGCGTGGCCTCACCCCTGAGCTCAATTCTGGTTCGGAGCTCCTGTGCCAGCTGCCCGGCAGAGGCAGGGACAAGGGGCTGTGGGTTGCCTGGAGCCTGGCAGGAGGTGGTGAAGGTGAGAGGAGGATGGGGTCTGCCAGGACTCTCGACTCCGCACCCCAGGGATCCCCCCACCGCGCTGGCAGTCATGGCTCCAGTGCTCTGCCAGGGTGGTGCGCGCCTACCCCTCAGCCGGGCGCACCACAGCTCTGGAGAGACGTGCCTGGAAGCTGCACAATGCCTCTGCAGAGCAGATCATCCCTGGGAAATCGCCTCCGCACGGCGAAGCTGCCGTCGCGCTCCACCTAACGCCGCAGCTCTTCTGTCTCACCCTCCGCGCTTCACCAGGAGCCAGGCACATCAGGCACGGCAGAGGAGCGGGGTCGGGACAGGCGGCCTCTGCCACAAAGTTTTTAAACTTCTTCTGCCGGGCAACTTATTACCAGCCCGCTTAGACTCTGCTCCATGGCAGGTAGGACTGTGGGATCAGGGCAGGTGCTCCCCATCAGCTACGCACAGCAGAGCAAGCGAGCGGCCGTCGGGAACCTCCCTGACTCCATCCCATGGGATCAGCGTAAGGAAGGGGTGCAGTGACTGTCACGGGGCCTGGGGGAGCCGCCGCGTGGCACATTTTCACACAAACTCCAGATGGTACCAGAAGCCCTGTGGGTTTCACCTACCTGGTTACAGGTGTTAATATCTACCCCATTCCTGAGGTGATCCAAGGCTTTGTCCAGATTCCCGGATCTTGCAGCTCTCAAGAAGCTGGTTGCGGCATCGGCCTTGGGGGAAGAAAAGAAAAAGCATGAGGCTCGGTGTCCCCCTGTTCCCCCCCATCACCAGCACAGGGCCGGCTCTTCGCTCGGTCGCAGAGAACGTGACGGCAGAGACCAGGCACAAAAGGCAGAGGCTGGGCAGGTCAAGGTGCCGCGGCTGGGACGGGCTGAGGTGCCCCAAACCAGACAGGGAGAAGCAGGGCTGGGACTCGGACTCGGAGTGAAGAGCATCCAGATGACGGGGCAGGAGAGCCACGCGAGGTCCCAGCACCGTGGGCAGGGCAGGGAGGAGGCTCTAAGGGGACTCCTGCAACGACGGCGGCCTCCCTTGGCCCAGGAAACGCGTTCTCCGTGTCCTGGCCGAGAGACTGCGGCGGTGGACGAGGCCTAGACCGCGGCGGTGGCGAGCCCACCCTGCCGCCCTCCAGAACCCGCTGGGTAGCCGCGGCGGTGAGTTTGAGGACCGGCACCAGGGACGATGGCCCTGGCTGAGCACGAGGCAGTGCCTCCCCGCACCGCTATAAAACACAGCCACCCCAGGCAAGGCACAGCAAGACTCCGGGCGAGACTATTTAGCGGTGGGCGGCAGCGAATGAAGACCATGGGATGGCTCACCAGAAGCTGGAGAACAACAGGGTGGAAAAAGGCAGTGCTGTGGCTCTGTGAGGCTGGGACCTTGGACCAGTGACTATGAGCTGGTGCCCGCCTGCTAGGTCCAGCCCAAAGGGGTCTCTGCAGCAAAAAGCCGTGAGACATCCGTGGCAAGGGTGCGGGACACACTCCTCCGCCTTCAGCTCCGGTAGCAAACCAGAACCCCTCCTGTACCACTCACATTGGGACCCACCAAGGGACCTCCAGCGCTAGGAGAGCCTACAGCCTGCCGTCCCAGGCCATCCTGCAGCGCCCACAGCCTGGCTGCGGGGCAGCACCCAGGGTTAGGAAGCTCCTGGACAGGAGCTGGAAGCAGCATGGCCACGGAGGACGGCACTGGAGGCAGACCTAGGCAGGATGACGCACCACATGGGTTCAGGGCTCCTCTCTTCCCTTCTCTTTGCCGCCTCAGCCCTCGGACTTTGGAGCGGCACAACTCGGCTGCCTCCTGCTCTCTTCCATCTGCCTCCCCCAGCCCATCCTTTCCGCCCGACCCTTCCACCCCAGAGAAACGTAGCCATGGCCTGGGCCCACCGCCCTGCTACCCCCTGCAGAAGGAAGGCCCGCAGACAGGAGGGTGTCCTGGCCCCCGCTGTACCCTGCAGAACCCAGCCCAGGCTCCTGCAGCCGCGGCCGGGTGCCGTGGCCCCCTTCTGGGGCAGCCCACGGGGTCAGAGGGACACGCGGTGGAGGGCGGCAGCACCATGCCCCGTACCGGTGCGCAGCCTCCGCGTGCGGGGGGAACACGTGCTGGTCGCCTGACCTCCTGTGCCAGCTTGGCTCCACTTGCTACCACCTCAGAGGAGAGCCCTGCCCATCTGGAAAGAGCCCCCAGATTCGCAGCAGAGCTGTCGGCTTCGTGGAGGGCTGCGAGCGCAGAGGAGACGCGACGCGGCACCTCCGCGCCCCGCTCGTACAGGATGATCTACTGTAAGAGGCAGAAGGCAGCACCGGCGCTGTGCTTAGAAGTGCACGCTTTGTGCTCTGAGCCCTGCGCGCTGCCTGGGGTCTAGCAAGGAAACACCGGCAGCTTCAAGCGACAAGTTGAACGCGAAGAGCTTTTCCAACTCCAGACCCTGCTAGAAGCCTCCGCATCTCGGGTCAGGATCAATGACAGGGCAGCACCTCAGCTATGCCGCCGGCATGCCAGCCACAGCACAGACCTTCGCCAGCAAACCCCTTGGAAAGTCAAAGCACAGCTCAGCCAGGCTCTCCCACCCATGGGACGCACATGGAGCTGCGAAGATTAAAATGGTAAAACTCTACAGGCTCCAGCAGCAAAGGGGCTCCCAAAGCCCCAGCACGCCCAGCAGCAGAGACTACAGGCAGAAAGCAAGCAGAAAAGCAAAGCGGAGGTCTCTGTGGGCACGAAGGAGAAGTGTGTTGTATACTCACAGCCACGTCTGGACCGGACCTGCCCTTTCGCGCTGCCATAGTCCAGCACTTCAGCTGAAACCTGAGCCTGGTGTCCCCTCTCTCCCTCCTTGGTTATCTACTCCCCAGCTTTGAGAGCGCCAGTAAGTTACATTGCATTCTATCTAAAAATACAGGCTCCCTCCTCGCTCCAACACAGACCCTGAAGGGATCGCCAGCCGCTAATGGAATTTGTTCATTTTCTCTCCATTATTGTGTCAGACAGGATATTTAATACCAAGCTGCCTCCGGAAAGCGGATGACTGCTGCCAAGTGCAGGGAGTGGGTCAGAGCTGCAGGTACCACCTCGGGAACGGCAGAGAAAAAGCAGCCCCACAGACATGCCCAGGAGCCTGGCATTTCACAGGTAACACCTGCCACAGAGGAGAGGGGTCGCAGTTCCCTCCTGACCCTCTGAATGCTGGGGCCAGGGCCTTGGAGAATGTGCTGAGGCTTGAGTGCTTCAGAGGTACTGCCCTTCTGCTCCCCATGCTCAGCATGCACCTTTCAGAGATGATGCAGGACATCAGGCACCAGCAGTCAGAAAACACATGCAGCCAGAGAAGAAGCGATAGCGCAGCTCAAACGGTAAAAGCAGAGGAAATAGATCTGCAGTCACATCGCCCTTCTGATATCAGCGTGCATGTCGGGACTGCCTACCTATCGCTCAGGGGGCATTCGTTCACAACAGCTTGCTTTACTTTGGGGTGTCACAGAGATCGAGACAACACTAGATTAGCCAGGGAACTGAAGTATGGGTTGGGTCACTGCCATCTCCTGAATTTCAGCAAAAGGCAGCGGTGACAGCAAGAAATGCAGAGATCCTACAGACACAAGGAGATGTGCGTATTGAAAAGATACACACACACATCCTAGTCAGCACACCACCAATGTACCTAAATACAGACACACACACACATTGCACAGTTACCATCCACTAATAAGCACAAAGCGTAGCGTGGGCATGCTACATGCACCCCCCGGGTATTTGTACACACACGCACATGCAGTCACTTGCTATCCATGTGCCCCAGGATATACAGCAACTGCTTCCAGATGCAGAGACTGCCTCTACTGGTTTTCCTTTCTTTGGAGTTTGTAGCATATGTTTCCCTTCTCCTTTGCCTTCCTAGCAATTTTCCAGGAAGGAGCTATTCTGGGGGAGAAAATAAACTGCCACGCTTGCCGTTGTGTACCTCGTGCACTCTTACTGCTAAATACTACATACAGGTGTTGTGCTCCACAGACTTGGGGACATTCAAGCTGTGAAGTGTCAGGAGGCCGCTGCCAGCAATTCCCTGAGGGAGAAACCTCAGATCTGGACTTTGCAAAGTGCTCCAAGACCTTCTAAAGGAAAAAACATAGCACAGCACATCGGACTGTGCTTCTATTCTCCTTCCCTTTCTTTTCTTTCAGGAAAAAGCTCCCCTTGTCTGCTGACAATCTAAGTCTTTCCCTTTCCCTCTCCTGGGCCTGATTAGTGGCTTCTGCTGTTCCTATTCACAGGTGTCTTTCTGCTCTCACAGCTTCGCCCCACAAAGCGTTACTGCCCCTGGATGCATGTCCTAGCCCCTTCACCCCAACGTGAGAAGCCTGGACCTGACCAAGCCCATTGCATTGTAACCGTGGCTAAGGCAATAAGCAAAGGGGAAGCTCTGCCAAACCAGAGGCTCAGGCTGGATTTCAAGGGCTACAGTCAGAGGTTCAGTAATCCTGCTCTGTCTTCTGGCTGTGATGGGAGTCCTGCTCTAATCAATTCTGGCAGTGCTTTTCTCTCACTCCCACCCAGGGAGGAGGTCTCTCCAGCTCCATCTGCACATCGCTGATAAGGAAGGGAGGGTCTCACCATTGCCTCCTTCTGCGAAAGGTGGCCACGTTTGTCAGCAGCCCACTCTGTTCAAGCTGCTAAATGCTGCAAGTAGATGATTCCCAAGTGCAAATGAGTTCAGGGACTTGTGCTGATCTCACAGTGTTTTCTGGGACACAAAGACAGGCAAGAAGCAAGTCGCCACACTGTTCCAGACTGGCAAAAGGCACACATGCATCCCGCTACTCTGCCCTCTTTACCCTATCTGCCCACTTGTCTCTTCTATCTGCAGGTCTTCTGCTGGAGCGATGAGGCAGCCTGAGCAAGGACTGCAAGTCCTTCTGTTATTTATATAGCGCCTGACATGAGGAAGGGCTTAGCTGGCTTCTTGCTGAGGAGCTCCAGAGGAGGTGGGACCCCTTCACTGCAAGGATGCGCACACAGGTCTGTGGGACTGCCTGGGAACATGTCCTGCTATGGCCAGGGCCAAAGGTGCCAAAAGAAAGGGACTGGGTGCCCCTTCCAACAAGTCTCTGACTCCAGCACTCCCTGGAGAGCAGTCCTGCCCGTGCTGCACAACCAGCGGGCCACGGTACAGGCAGGTGAGGGGCAGCACACCCCGTCAGAGGCTGCTAGCATCCGTTAGACCTTCTCACTGCCTGCAGAAACAAAGTGCTTTGATGCTTGAAACCAGCCGATTCCCTGCTCTGTTGGAAGAGCTGCAAGGACTAGTTACAGAGAGGGAAGAGCGGGGGAGCTTGCGGTCACTGTGAGCTTTTTTGAAATGGGCTGTATTTTCTTCACTCTCTACCCAGAGGTATCGCACAGCCAGAGCTGCCCTGCAATTGAAACGTGCAGTTCTATAGGGAATTCCCAGAGTCTCAATTCTCAGTCACATCATTCAGCCCCTGCCTTTCCCCTTCCCTGGTCTCTGCCACGTATCTTCAGAGTCTCTGGTCTCACTGAAGAACAGTGCTGCTCTTACACCAGAGGAAAGGAATTGCAATGCAGATTTTCAAGTAACGAATTACTTCCCATACCTTGGGGAGCAAAACGCTTTCTGCCAAATGGCAGTCAGACCCAGTGGCCGGGAAGTTTGGGTCTGCTCCGCTGCTGAGCCACACAGCTGATGCCTGCATGGGAAGAGAGGAAAGCTGGCTGTGTGGCGGTTTTCCCTTAGTCCCTGCATGCCAGAGGCAGACGGATGCAGACCAGGCCCATGTACAGCATCGTTGGGGCAGGCACCCTCTTGCCAGCACTGGCACTCGTTCAGTTTTGTTTCTTCCAGGCCTACCTACTGGAAAACATTGCCAGTGAGGAGCAGCAGGCTTTGCTGCATGAAAAACTTCCTATGGCTGTTCTATAGCAAAGATCTTGAAAGCAGTTACGCCCAGTACCACCACTACACAGGTTTCTTGCCGTCTCCTGAGTTTTGCCGCTAATGATAACTCTGCACATCTTCAATCTCTTTTGTATTCTTTGGAAGCCATGTGCTCCTTCCAGCAAGGAGCTTAGCAGCTCCTGACCCCTTATCAGGAGCAACGTGCCACCCTTTCTCTGGCAAACGTTAGGAGCAAGGTCAGCTGAGGCATCTTGCAAACTGGGATGTGCAAACTGCGTGAACAGCAGAGAAACAGCAACAGGAGGGCCACAATCCCTTCTGTGATTCGTGTGCTGCTGCTAAGGGGAAGGCACAGTTTTACCATTGGCCTACCTGGGGGAGGCAGCAGTGGCTTTCGGCCCTGCCGAGCAGACACAATTCCTCCTGTATGTGGCCAGTCTGCCAGTGAACAGGCAGGAACAGAGCCAGACTGACATGGGCTCATGGAGCAGAGAACAGAGGAGGTCCAGCAAGGAAACACCTGGCAGGCTGGGCAGCACACAATCACCCCAACAACCAAAGAGCCCCAGGACCGGCAGCGACGTGCAAGCCTGAATCCTGGCACCAAAGCCGTGTATTGCTGTGGGTACCCTACCTAGACGGTGTGGAAAGGTCCAACTCACATCTAGGAGGTCATCCAGTCATTTCCAGTTGCTAGCGCCAGGGTGCTGGAACCTAGGTCGGCGCTGCCAGCTGGGGAGGTAGCGCAATAAACCTTGCAACAGCCCTTGACGTTTGCTTTGACATTTCTTTGCTCACGTGGGCTTGTGTCCAGTAGTGGGCATGATCCTCACCTTTGAGGCATTATTTCCAGCAAAGCCAGCAAAACGTTACATCAGTGTAGTGGTTTACTTTTAAGCAATTGCTCAACCTAGGGATTTCTCTGGAGCCAGAGTTCATTTGGACCTCCCTGCCTTGCAGACATCAAGTGCCCAAGTCTGCAGGTGACAACCTGGATCCTTTCTCATCAGATGAGAAGAATATGTCAGTCCTGGAAACACACTAAAACAGCTGCTAAGATTAAAAGCAGTTAAAGATGGCACCTAGGGTCTCTCTAAGATGATCAGGGAAGATCAAGAAAATTGAATCGGAGATTCAACTCAGAATGCCCAGAAACAGAAATCACACTGTCCACCTTACAGGAACATTCTCTCCTATCTGTATTGACAGAAACAGGACACTCTTGGTGGGCCCCGCAGTGGAAACAAAACCTACTGGCAGGTTTCTGCTTTCTGAGTAGAAGGCAGCATTCAGCAGAGCACAGCATCTCCAGAGAGGCCATAGTAGCAAAGCCTCAGGCAGGCAGCCAGCAGAGCACAGACAACAGGCTACCAGGCACATACTGCAAGCCCAGATGAAAGAGAAGAGCAAAAGCATCAGGAAAATTAGTCAGATAAAAGGATAAGTCCATATGCCCAAATTCTATTCTCTCATCATCCTCATCCCTGCCCACATGATTTAGGACAGGTCTGCAGATCTTAATAGGACTGATAAGAGTCAAGGCACAAGAGGCAATCTCTGGAAGGCATCTGCCAAGTGAGTTTGTTCTCATTTCACGCACCAGCCTGAGTAAACCCTTCGTCCACGCTCCTTTCTGCTGAGTGGAAATTTCATGATAGCCCCAGGCCTCCCCAAGGCAGGTACCACAGAGGCCGATGGCTTATATGCCCGGCAGAGATCCCCAGACCAGAATGCAAGGGAGAGCCCAACCATCTCGCAGCCGGTGAATCAGAGCATGCAGGAAATGAAAGATCTGCTCATGTTCCTGCAGCAAGGAGCTGTTAGAGCTAGAAGAGAACTCGGCACAACTGGCAGAGGAGAAATCCCAAGGCAAAAGAAGGAGGGCCCCTGGCAGGTTTTGTGGGAAGGGAGGCAACTTGTCAATTAGCGTTTTGAAAGTACTGAAGAGGGGGGAAAGTTTCAGGCACGGGCACCAGACTGGCCCCTCCATCATGCACAATCCTCCATCATTACATGATCATGAGTAACTAGCTTTTGGAAAGCCCATTTCTATGCACTCTTAACAGGAGAGGTAGTTCTGGACTGTCACTGGTAGTACAGTTCAGGGCCAAGGTTAACTCGGTCCCTGAGCATATATCTGAGCATATTCAGATACAGACAGCATCTGTGTTGCCATTTGGCTCCCTCCTTCCCCCCCTCATAGGTCCTCTTTGCTAATTGCTGAAGCTGGAATAGGTTCAGGACAGTGAGGATAGTGCGTATCAGAAGCAGCTTAATCTGTATTTAGCAAAGACTTGGGAGTTGCCCCTACACAGCTGGCCCTTCTGATAATGATCCCCTCGGGCTACAGCCTACAGCTCTATGAAAGCTTGCCTCTGTCAGTTCCTACCTGCTACTAATGGATTTTCTAAGTAGTAGCATCAAGATCTTGTTCTGTCATTTCAAACCATCACTTCCCCAGTGAAGTACGGTGCTGGGTCCAGCGGCAATGAGCGGAGAGAGGAACAGGGGCTGATCCAGAGGTCTGAACAGGGAGCTGGAGACCAGGACATTGTTCCTTTCACACAGAGCCAAAGCAAGGCAAGAATTAACACAGCTACTGCTCCTGCCAGCTGAGGCCACGCGCACCCAGGGGAAAGCTGTCACTCTCCTTTGATGTTAGCAGGAGCCTCTGCTCTCTGCGATATCCTGAAAAAGAAAAGCTATTTTTACCTCACCAGAAAATGCATAGACTGTGACTGAAGACAATACACGAGAGCTTTTTGCTCAGGCACTACACCTCTTCTAACAACATAACAGGCTTTACAGCTGCTGAGAGAGATGCAGCAGCCCTGTAACTGCTTTTTATTTCCAACTGTCCTAATACACTTCCTTCCTTGGACCATGACATGTCTCAGGCAGGCGTATGCAATGGACGATGGGGAGTTGAGAGGGCTCTAGCAGGTTGCCAGTGCAAGGAGGAAAGCAGAGACATGTTCTGAGCCTGCCTGATGCAAGCCAGGGACTAAGGCACGACTTGCAGACCAGCCTCCAGCCTGCCCTGGGGTCTGGGCAGTGCCCTTGCACTCAGGACACGTGCTGGAGCCCAGATCGTGCCATCAGGGTCTGCCCCAGTGCCTTGCGGAGAACATTCCTTCTCTTTTCTAGCGATGCTTATAAACCGCTCCGAGTTTCTGCAGTCTGCCCTGACTCATTCTCTACCTCTGCTTCGGCAGGGCTAGTCCGCACCCGCCGTGCCTGCCTGCACGAGCGAAAGCGCTGAGAAGGGGGCTTTCTCCTAGGATTTGCACGCCGTGAGGAGTCGCAGTACAGTCCCTGCGCCGTGGCTGCAATAGATTTACTGCTTGCAGCCTTCAGCCAGGCTGGTCTGGCCAGCGCTCGGGGTGCAGCCTCCGGAAGCCATGCAGGGAAGAAAGCATTGTCAGGAAAGCTCCTGAAGCACAGGCCTGGCAATATATCTCTGCCAGCTGATCCCTGGTGAGGACATGCGAGCAAAGCCGTAACAGCACAGCCACCTGCTCCTCAGCAGAGCTAGTGCAGCACTGTGCCTAGAAAGAAACGTCATCCTGTGCGTCCGTCCCAGAGCTTCGGGCGGGTAAAATAAGAAAGATGCTAACACAGAAATCAACATTTACCATTGCAATAGCGCAAAAAAACAACACTTGCGGGAACCTCCCTTCTGCCAACAAAGCCGTGGCGAGAAGGACGAAGCGAGTACAGCACCAGGGGGACCTAGCCATTCTGGATTCAACGCCAGGCTCTGCCACTGGCTCCCAGCACGATCTTAGGCAAGTTCCCAGCAACTTAAGAAAGGCAGCAAACCCTTCCTGCCATTCTACGGTCCATTTTGCTGCAACCTTTTGGGGACAAGGGCTGTTTTCGCTAGACAACGCTTGAGTCCTTGTTACTGGCCAGGATATACCTAAACTCCCGCGTGCAAACCAAACACCCCGAGAACTGACCTGATTCCTCTTGCCCTAGTGCTGCCCAGCGAGCCCCTTACCATGCCCAAATACTCACCCTCAAGTAACGCAGGCATGTCATCACTGCAGGAGAAAGTCAGCTCACCCTGGACAACCACTTACGCCGGAAGGCTACAGCCAAACCAAGTGTGAGCGGCCGGTCTGGAAGAGGTTTATCGGCAGGACTGCACCCTACAACCTGCATGCCATCATAACAGAGACGCTCCTGCCTGGAGTCTGGAGATTAAAGATTGCTCCACCCCAGGGGCTCGGGGAGGGCCACAAGGCTGGACACGATGCATTTAGTATCATGCCTGAGGCATGCTTCATAAACATATCTGTGAGCTGGAAACGGGGAGGAGCCCACGTGCGTGAAGCCTGCTCTTCAAACAGCACAAGGGAAGGTAAAACTTCAGAAATACAAAGCAAAATGAAAGAGGTCTGTGGCCAGAACCACACTGTCTCTTGGTTTTGTGCTGCACAAAGCAGGCTGGGCCAGAGGCAGTCAGCAGAAGACCCCAGATTGTTCACTGGTCTCTGCAGACCTTGGCTGGGCACAGTCCCAAATGAAGGACACCGAGATGGAACTGACGTGGCAAATGAGGTCTAGCGACAGCAGCTCCAGGCCCTTTGCAGGGCCTGGAACCTTCTGCAATATAATGAACGCGCCCCTTCCCCCCTTCTACCTGCACAGCAGACTCCTGCTCCAGCATCCCTTCAGGAGATCCTTGCTTGCAGCAAGAAGGCAAGGGGTCCACAGTGGTTGGTGCATGCCCTCTCTGAAAGACACGCAAGGGAGTCACACCAATTGTTCAAAGGAACAGACCTCCTGGAGACCGCTCCCGTCCCACCCGCTCCTCCTGCTGGGGCTCGGGGTGACACACCGCGCAGCGATGCTCACCTGGCGCTCCCGCCTGGCAGGAGGCATCCTTCTGCTAGCGTTTTGCTAACCCCATCTTGGATCCAGATGCGAAACTGGGGCCATCCTGACAAAGCACTGGGGGACTGCAGGGGAGCTGCGTGGCTCCGTTTCTATTTCTAGCTACCGTTCACCTGGCCCTTTTTTGCCAGTTACAGGTTCAAGAAGGCCAAGGCACTTCCTCCAGGCACTGGGGCCAAACCAGTGAACGCAAGGCCATGAGGTGATCGCACCTGGAAGGGCCTGGGCAGCATACAGATAAATAAGGCTTGTGACACTTGCAGCTTCAGAGAGAAAAAACAATAGTTCTGCCAGCTGTATCTCCCTAGGGAATTCCTATGAAACAGCCCAGCCCGCCACTGGGAAAGCGTCTATCAGCTGAGAGGCAGGAAAAGTAGGTCAAGAGAACCTGTTAGGGTGGAAAAATGCTTTGCATTACACAGAAATTGAGATTTTTTTATACTGATCGAAGGCCACATTGAAGTATTAGAGCAAAGCGGAGTCCTTACCTCAGTCTAAGGAAAACACCTTCCCATCGTCCAGTGCAATTCAGCACTTCCCTGGAAGTCTGGGATCCCTCTGGTATTTGAGCTATAATAGACTCCACCTCCAGTTCAGGTAGAGCTCAAATGTTAATTGTCAAAAGGATGGGCACTGCAACTGCTGGCTGGCACACATTTGCTGTGAAAACTGTTGCTGCTCTGAACCTACAGAGCAACATCATCAATGTCTCAGATCCTGCCTTTTTTTTTTTTTTTTTCCCCCTGCATAACTGCATGTCATGAATGCAAATACGAGTCCTCTGCACCCTGAAGACAGGACCTTACCAGCCAGAGCTTATGAGCCTCTTCAAAGTTGCTGCCTCAGAATAATGCAAACTTTCTCCAGGTCCTGCAGCCACCAGGATAACATACACATTTGACAAAGCCCTAGAAACAAGACCTGTGCCCTCCAATCCATTCGGGGTTACCTCCTAGCACACCTCAGGAAAAAGCAGTGTAAAAGTGACTGTGGGATCGCCCCACCTGTCTGCTGAATGGGTGCCCCCCCACTTCTATTGCAAGAGCTCTCGCAGGCAGGGACTAGGATTTAGCTCTGATTTGTGCAGCCTCTGGCACCAGCGAGCACCAGCAGCGGTGACTTTCACAAACCCATTACAGGCAAAATCAGGGATAGGATAATCTCTGGGGTGGCAAACCCTTCGGCTGCAAGGGATGAGCGGTCTCAGACTGGCTCAGTCCTACAGATTTCTAGCTACCCAGTGATGCCGCATCCTCCCCATGAGGGCGGAGAGGTGACCCCCGCACAGTGCAGGAGGGGACGCGGTGCTTACCTTTTGGCTCCAGCCCAGGATTCCCTCACGCACATCATAGACCCACAGCACGGCTGAGGGAGGGAAACCCTGCGACTGGGTGCAGAGCAGAAAATACCTGTGGTTCCTGTGGGGTACTGTAATGGTAACCGCGGGGTGCTTTGGCACATGCCTACAGGCCACATGGTAAGAAGGAATTGCCCCAAGTCCCCACCACTGAGGCAGAGCTTTTCTGCAGCCGTGAGAAATAAGAAAAGTGCCTAAATTCAAGAACCCCTGTCAGGGATGTTTGCAGGTCAGAGCTCCTCCGAGGGACAGAGAAACATTACTACCAGGCGAGGTCCTGGCAAGCCTGGCCAAGCCACGAAGCCTTTGCTCCCCCACTGAGACGTGGAGTTTTGCCCGCAAACAGCCTTCCAGCGACTTCTTCATACCTCAGAGGAGGTGCCTGGAGGCAGCAAGAGCTCGGGTCACTGAGGTACCCCAGGCTATCAGCGACATCCACATGGGCTGGCAGGTACCGCTCTGTAGCCGACCCGTGGATCGGCAGCTGAGGCAGATGGTCATATCACAGGGCACCAGATACCTGTCTTGAGGCAACTGTACGGAGCTCACAGAGTTAACTCTGCTATCAGTCACGTTTCTATAGCTCTAGAAGAGAAGGCGATGGCAGGAGCATGAGCAAACAGGGTCCTGTGAGGTGGCAGGTACGTGCCTGCTGCCTCCCTTCCCCGGAGAAGGGGGAGAACAAAGCACTTGGCCTTGAAGTATGTAATACACTAATAACCGTTTCTTTCCTTGGCTGTTTGTGGAGCTGGTGCAGGCTCCATCTCCAGGGGAACTGTTCTCTTTGCTACATTAATTGCTGTCCCTTGTTAATCATATTTTTCTGAACACTTCCCACAGAACCCTCTACTAGGTCTCATTCACTCATTACCACCTCACCTGAGGCATCTCTGAAGTTCCCCCTATCTAACTGCAGACAGGTGAGTTGATGCGAGTTGCATGTATCAGTGCTGAAAACTAATACTCTAGAGCAATTTGCTTTACTAGCAGTTTGTCACCGTTATCTTGCCTGTTATACCTAACTAACATCTTTGACAGAGCTTGCAGTTCTGGAGAAACGAACAGTATGGGCACAATCCTGTCTGAGGAACCAGAGCCTGGGACAGCTTGAAAAATAACAAATACAGCTCTAATAAATTAATAGCTCTTAATCCCAAGAGCTCTTTCCACTTCATTGAAAACACCTCAAAAGACTAAGGTCTCGGGCAGTTCCTTAACACTTACTTGTTTCCAGACCCTGAACTGAGATTGGCTGGGTTGCTCATTCCCTAAGATTTTATACTGTGTCCTCTCCTTCGTGACATCTGAGCACATATACCCTTAAAGGCCTCTGAGGTTGTACAGGTCAGTGTCATGTTGCACCCACAAAAGCTAACACAGAGTTAAACTGGAGCTCTGCAAAGGGAAATTATTTACAACGGACACAACAGGAATACTGTCCAAGAAAGAGCAAACGCAGGTTGAGAAAAAGTGGCCAAGAGTTACAGCGAATAATAGCTGTCAGCTCCCACTTAGGCTACTGTGCACCCCTGTGGGCTTCAGGGGATTTTTGCGAGCCGGGGTTCCAGTAATGTCTTAAGTGCTGTTCCCTGGATGCTATAATATCTATGATACCCACAGGAAAAATAATTTCTCCCTCTGCTGTCCTGAGATGGCTCCTGGGATGAGACTCAGCAGCCCTGAGTACCACTGCATTCCAGGTTTACATCTGAGATAAAAACATTGAATTCCAGCAGCAACTGCAGACAGAGTTGGTGGGGCGGAGAGAAGCTCTCTGTCAGAAATTTAGAAGGAAGAGGAGGTCTCTAAAGAAAACTACTCCTTCGGCTACAAAGAGTTTTGTTTTTTCAAGATGGCAAGTTCTGCCTCTGACCTTTGGAGAAACTCTTCAACTGCACTATGATGTAGCTGTGAAGGAATGCAAGGCTCCTTCCTCTGTGTTGTTATCGTCCATGTAACTAGAGAAGTGATCTCCCAGCACCAGCACCAGACACTTTGCTGGCTGCTGCTAATCTGTCCTCAGCTGTTCTTTTCCTTTCATTTAAGGGAACGGGGAGTGTAGCACACGCAGCGGAGAACCTTAAACACATTATCTTGGAGAAGAGTAAATAACTTTCTCTAACAGCAGGCTTCAATATTTTGAGGAAGCTGTGTATGCTTTTGCTCAGGGAATGAAGTGCAGCCCTTCCTGCTGCTCACCCTAAAGAAACGATGCCAGGACGGGTCCAGGGCTGAAGTCACTGGAGGAGAGCTGCTCCTCTCCCAGTGCTCACTGTGCCCTCCTGGTACAAGGGCGAGAGTACGCTCGGGGTTCACTTTCTCCAGCATGTCCCCTTTCTGCTTACAGAGGAAAACACTCCCCGTGCTCCTGTCACCTGCCGAGGCTCCGAGGAGCAGCCAGGCTCCCTGGTTCTGGTCAACAAGCTGTTATCTTAGGAAACGTGAATGCAGTTTTAAAGCCGAGTCAGCAACAGAAGCTGAATAATTTAGATCCTTAGCAATTCTGCTACTGCCGCCCAGTCATGGATAACGGAAAGTACTCAGATTCATGCAAGGAGGGAGCTGGGATGAAAAACAGTGCCACTGTCAGGCTGCTTCCTCCTGTTAAAAGAGAACAACAGTGATGTAGGCATAAATAAGCAGATAACAATGCTCTGCAGTGCTGAAGTAGACACTGCTGCTCAGGGCAGGCAGTCCTCTGAGCACAGAGCAAGGCTGAGGCTTGCTTTCCTTTTGTGGTTTTTGGCATGGATCCATAATTTCACATGAAGTCCATAGGAGCTGCTGCTGCCTCACCTCTCAGATGGCTAATCCCTCAGTTTCTAAAGTGCTGGAATCATCAGTCATGAGCAACGGAGGAAGCATGTGAAAGGCTCACACTAACACCTGCTCTTCAGCTTTCTGTCAGACAAGGAGCTATGCAACGTTATGTGGTGGGAGGGGGGCAAAGATTTGCTATGCACAGATTTCCCAGCCCTTGCTCTCTCCCTAGTCGCCTCTCCATCTCCTTTATTGTGGGGGGCAGAAGCCAATTTACAAGTACTTCTCCCCAAAGCAGTCTAAAAACCAGCACCCAGAAACACGGGGCAAATGAAAACTTGCAAGAAATCCAATGGACTGGGTTTGCAAAGTTCAGCAGCTAATACACATAAGTAATCCCTCCCCATCATACCCCTGATCCAAGAAACCGTTTCATAGTCATCCATCAGTTCAGAACTATTTGAGCTGTGAGATTCCCAAAAGAAATCCAGAAATACAAATTGAACAGATGTTCTTCAGGTTGTGTTTCTTGAACTGTGCACCGTTGCCTCCAAAGGCATGATTTTGGAGATGAAGCAGCCTGCTCTCTTACTCCAAGAGACAGCTGCCTTGTGCCAGCATAACCACAGTTTAGTTCCTGGAGAGGAAGCAGTCTGAGCCCAAAATCAGGATGTTTAGGCAGCCCTTTGCCCCTCCCTGCACGCGTACTGAGCAGACAGGCAGCTTCATAGCATGTGCATCTCTGGCATCTTATGACATGAGTCATTAGGCGTTCTTTTTCCTCATCATTTGGATGAGCCAGGCGATGCAACTGAAAATTTCATCACACCAACTTATCTCATTTAAACTCATTCAGGCACAAAACCTCAGGAAGTCAGATTCACAGAATGAAGACATGAAAGAGTTGCAGAGCTCCCAAAGGAAAGGAATATTCATGGCCTATTCTTTATGCTATGGCTTAGTTCTGTGCTATCCTGGCTGCAAAGAAGATTTCTGCACAGATAGAAAGTGTTCAGCAACCTCTGCATCCAGCTCTCCTGTCCAGTGGACCAGAAGACATCTTGCCCACAGGACTAACATCCACTGTTTTTCCCCGTTAGAGACCACGCAGTGCTGAGCGCAAAAAGCATCACCTAACTCAGCCCGAATCTGAAAAATCCCAGTTCTGGGAACACAGAGTTTGGCATTATGCCGACAATACAGGCCAAGGGCAAATCACTTCTTAATTACTGCTTACGGTGCAGATTTCTGCTTTCACTCAGGCAGCTACCAATCTGAAAGACGTAACAAGACCCTGAGCAGGCTGCAGTTGACCCACCCCAGCTATTGATCCTGTTGGATCCACTGGTCCTGCTGGAACTGCAAGATTACAGATCCACTGAGATGCCTAAATGTTATCCCTATTTGGGAATCTCAAGACAGAGAGATATCCAGCACTTGGCTGTAGTGCATGCCTGGAGGCAGTGCAGACTGACCTCCTGCGAGAGCAGATGAATGCATAGTCCCCACCTGGCAGGCTGCACTCTGCTCTTGGAAATAAATCTTCTGCTCTGCTGCTGAGCATCGAGCAGGAAAGCAAGAATTCAGATCTCACCCCACACTTTCAGTGTACCTTTATTCTCAGCCGTCACCTGGTTTCTGAGGTCTGCAACGTACCTAGATGCCATGGTCTGCACCAAGATCTTCTTGCTCGGTCATGTTAGTTCAGGCAGTTTGACAAGAACTTAGAAACCATTTCTGTAAACCTCTTCTCTTCAGATTTGTCAAAATATTTTCTTCTGGGTTTGGACCAGCAAGAAAAGCCTTCAACCTCCAGGCACTCTGTGAGGTACGCAATCCTGTCACCTGCTTCTCCAGCAGACCTGCCAGGTTCCCAGAGCTCTGCATGGAGCTCACAGAGAGGAGGAAGTCTCTATTTTAATATTCACAGCAAGAAACAAAACTAGCTGTACACCTGTGATTTGACACAGACATTCTCTGGAGTCTGATGAAGGGCTCGGGTATCAATAACAAGGCAGGAAGGTTTGCACCAAAAATGAAACTAATTCCAATCGATGTTCACACCACAGTTGGCTGCAACTCGTTCAGCTTTTTTTCCTCTGGACAGACCCGGCATGAAGCTGAGCAGAATTAACAAAATGAGGAGGATCAGCAAGAAGCTTGGTGGAATTATAAGTGCAGCCCAGCCATTTGTAGGCAACATCTGTGACAGTGCTGTGCTGCAGGTTACTGTGAATTTGTGGTCACAGAGTCATGGTACAATCAAAGAAAAACAAGTCATGGGAAGTCTCCATTCTCTGTATATCTCTAATTGATCTGGGCCTTTAGACTCCCCCGTCCTGGGAGCTGGATAAGCAACAACAACGGGATTACACCATCAACAACAAAGTCCATAAGAGGCATTGCAAAGAATATGTGTGAAAACTATAAAGTGCTAGCAAAACCTGTTTGTCCCTAATATTTGCTCCTGGGGATTGTTCAGAGAGAGTCATTGAGATTACGATGAAATATTCATACTACAGCAGCTCACAGAGCAGGACTTGTCCCTGCTCTTCTGGCTCCCATGCAAAAACCCCACCAAAACCGAAACACACACCCACACCCAAACAGAAAAAAATAACCCCAACCAACCAACCAACCAAAAAAACCCCAAACAAAACAAAACAAAAAAGCACTAACTCTTCTCCCATGAGCTCAGAGCTTCAGGTTCCACCGCAAGCAAACGCCACACTCACAAGGTCACTCCTCTCTCACTTCTAGAGGTGATATCTAAAGGGATCGTGATAAGGTTAGTACACTCATACTGGTATAAAGCTGCCCTACATAAGCAATCGCCTGCCCCAGTAACCAGCTTGCAATGTGTATAGAGCCCCCCCCCGTGCATAAGGGCCCCGCTTAACTAAACCCAGTTGAGAAGAGACTTCCAAGAGAGACCACTGTTGTCTGGGCTGAGATGGTGCCAGGGAAGAGTTTCATGGAGTGAAAATCGGGCCCTGAGCAGTAATCAGAGCTGAATACTGCTTCTGCTTGTGGAAGGGACAGAGTGCCAGGGACAGGCCCTTCACAGCCACAGATACAGAAAATAAAGGTTGCAGATTTTATCTTGCTCCTACAAAACAGAAGTCGGGGACAGGGTCCCCATTTCCCATTACCTTCCTTCCAGCGCTATTTTGGCTCTTTACTATTTAGCAGAAGCACGTGCCATGTGTGGTTGTTTTTACCCAGAGGCAGTTAATACTTGAACAGAATGAAGTCCAATTTAATGGGACTTTTGAGAGGGATGAAGGTGGAAAAACATTGGGGGTTTACTGTTTCCCAGACGATAATTGAAGCACTTCATATGTGACTATCTGAGCTCAAGGCCATGTTTAAACCACCACAGGAAGCTGCAAATGAAGAAAGCAGAGAAATTTTTATGCTCAGCCTCATACGCCTACTGATTACACACCTTGCAAGCACCAGGAGTAGGTGTCAGCTGTGTCTCAGTGGGCAAGGCACACACACGGCTTGTCTACCTGCAGTGCTTGGCTCAGAGAAAGGCAGTTTCTGCAAGGGTGGAGCAGCTGACTCTGAGCAGCTTCTTCTCTCCACCAAGAAATCCACTCAGAGCAGTAATCCAGCTCCTGAGTGACTGTGCGCGACATGGCAGCAAAGCACACTGACCAGCACGACAAATGCTGCAATATTAACAGGCTCAAAAGATGCAATTGTTTGCAGAGAGCAGCTCTGCAACGTGTTTCCAGCCTCTCAATCCTGCTGTCCTTGCTCTTCCTGAAGGCTTAATCCAAGCCTTCTGAACTGAAAAATTAATGCCCCGAGGGCTGGAGTGCAATTGCACATTCCTATGCCTTCTCAGAGTCTAATCCTGTACAGAGATCTAAGAGCTTGGAAGCCTGTGCCTTTTGTTCATCACCTTGCTGAGCAAGCAAAGGAGCCAAATGCTTTCTTGGATGCATATCCATCTATGTTCTGATGACTACATGCAACTTTTCGCCATGATTAGCTCTTCCAGATACGATTGATTCATTTATTTCTTGAGCACTCTTGGCATGCCTGGACAACCTGATACGAACATTACAGCAAGAACAACAGCCCACACCGCTGCATCCTGCTCACAGTACAACAGCCCGCACCTTTCTCCAGTTACTGCAAAGCTCTGAAGAATAGTTTGGCAGATCTGCAGAAAATCCACTTGAAATCTTGAAATCCATGAGTTCCATTTAAGGGTAATTAATGAATGATTCAGAAAAGATGTGCACATTTGTTGTATGCCCACAGCCCTGCTCTCGCTGATCAGCGTTTAAGGATGATTTCATTGCACGGTAGCTTTTCCTAAGGTCTAATTCAATTACATAAGATGCCTCTGGACGAGAAAAGCACAGTCCCAGAAATACTCACTCATACACTACTTTGGAAAGTGAGCAATTCTGCAGAATAGGAGTGAGGATAGAGCTCCACTGACCTAGCAGAGCTAATGGGAGTCTCACTATTGTTCTAAAATTGAAGGAGATCAACTATTTTATTTCTCCCGGTGGACCTTTTTCACTGAATCACTGAATCACTGAATCACAGTATCAGCACTTTTCCCTGGCCTCAGCAGTAAAAATCTGGGAACAAAGCCTCTCTGGAACCTGCCCCTCAAAGCTCTGTCAGCTACCATACAGGAAATGTGGGGGTGTTTACCGCTGGAAGTGAACTTTCCTTGCCACCTGCAAAACACCAGTGCAACTGCTCCTCTTCGCAGCCTAGATGAATCTTTCTCTGGAGAATAGGATCTGAACAAATCATACTCTCTCCAGCTCTGCTCTTAAAGGTGCCCACCACACTCCTGCAACTTGAAATCTCCCAGCAGGACGAAGCTTCTAGCAGTCACCATCACTACAGCACAGGTGCAGACAAAACTGGCCTGTCACTGGACATATCAACTGTGCGCTCTGCAACATAGCAGCCATGAACCAGCCCTGATATATTTGCAACTGCTTCACAATGGCTCGTTTACCTGCTTCTTAGGATAACGTAAGACACTACACCAGGAAGGCTGGATCTCTGTGCTGCAGCACTTAGGTACCTACACCAGTGCTAACCCCCCCATGCCACAGGGGGCTTTTCCAAAATCTCTGCTACAAACCCACCCTATGAGCCTCACTTAGGCAACTCTTGTTTAGAAGTCACAGAGCTCCCAGACAAACAGTTTCTCTTACCACTGTTTCCCTAACCCAGTCCCCACCGTTCTTCCCCCAACATGTACTGTAAAAATGCAGCTCCATGGCGTGTAGCGCTTACGACACTGCACTAAGGCCAAAGAAAATAGGGGAAACTCTTCCCCTAACTCGCTTAGCAAATGATTTACTGTTCCCCTTCTTCAAAGTCATGCAATGCTGGAAAACAAGCTCTGGGCTCCTGGAACAGCAGCCCTTTTCCTGCACCATCAGGCAAATGCTTTTGAACTCACCAGCAGGATAGCGGGGCCATTTGGAGGCTCAGCCTAGACAGCAACATGAAACAGAGAAGAAATTCCGCGTTTTACTTCAGAGCAAGAGATCAGGGACCACCGTTGCCAGGAACAGGCTCTCTGAGGGATGCTGTGAGCCTGATACGGCGAGGACCTCGTGGTACAGGGACTGCATATCTGACCTCCAAAAGAGGCCAGGGGTCAAGTTCAGAGAAAGGCACAACAGCGGTGAGAAAAGATGGAGTAATCCCAATGACACGCGTACTTACGCACCACGCACAAACTCACATAACCCTTCTTAACCAAGGAGTCAAACAGGCCCCTGCAAAGCCAGCCCCTCTGTGGCCTTTCCTAAGGCAGTCTGCTTGGTGTTCACACTTGCCCTGCAGGCTAATGTGCCTATAAAAGTATACATACAGAGATAGAAGCAAGCTTTCAGATTTCTGGGCACGCTGCCTTTGGCCACATCCCCCCTTGCTACCCCAGGCAGGATTCAGACCTTTTGCAGTTTATTGCAGGGAGATCATGCACCAGACGGACCAGGACATGTCCTGAAGTGCCCTTGCTGTGGGGAGTTCAGGACAGCAGGTTTGGCTCTCGGAGCCACGCTTGCTTGAAATTTCCTCCAGCTGAGACGTTTAGTGAGTCTAATTCAACATCTACAGAGGCTAAGCCAGCTTCTTGGAGTATCAGTACTGCCGTACCGAGGCCCCTCCAACTGCTCCAGCAAGCGCATTAGGCTTGCCTACCCAAGGAGGATGCAGGGTAGCAGCAAGGACACAGCAGCAGCACAGGAGGTAGCCTGAAGACATCTGTTCCTTCCCCTTCACTGCTCTCCCAGTTGTGAGATGTTGCCAGCACAGCAATGGGGAGCAGGCTGCTCTCAGGGCTGGCAGGAGCTGGTCCCCGTGCTTTGCCCATCCTTCCAGAATGCGCTGAAACCCGCTGGCCCAGCGTCAGCTTGTAACCCTCGCTGAGAACCACCCCAGCACTACCTGTAAATGAAGGAAGCCTCAACGGAGGGTGGCGAGGAAGGACATCACACACTCTCTCACATTTTAATCTGCTCCTGAGCCGGTAGAGTAGTACAGACTGAACATATTCACCCAGCTACCCCCATTTTGCCCAGAGAAGTTGTGGATGCTCCATCATTGAAAGTGTTCAAGGTCAGGTTGGACAGGGCTTTGAGCGACCTGATCTAGTGAAAGATGTCCCTACCCACGGCAGGGGGGTTGGACTAGATGATCTTTAAAGGTTCCTTCCAACCCAAACCATTCTGTGATTCCATGATTCTATGATTTTAGAGACAGGCAACTAAAGCACAGGTAGAAGTGAAAGGGAGCAAAAATGGGACCAGAGAGTAGTGGTTCCTGGATCAGCTTACCCTCATCTAAACTCTGGAAAACTTGTGCATGTCAGCAGTGGACGACAGTTCTTGCTCTCAGTCCAGCATCCAATTCTGCATTGCAGAGCAGGACCAGGCAGAGTTTAGGGAATAGGCACTGGCAAGTCACCACCCTGGCAGCAGTGGAGAACCCCAAAGTGCCCCTATGAATCCATGCTACAGAACAAATCGGGTTTCGTTCTCCCACAGGTCTCCTGCAGCCTGGCAGCAAAATCAGCTCAGAGTTACTTCAGGGTAAATGCACAAAGAGAAAACTGAATTTATTATAATGACTTTCATGGTCTTTGCTCCACTCCTGTCAACAACATCCTTTTGCCTGCCTTCCTACTTCTCTGATGTGCACCCCAGCTCCTTTGTCTTGCACCTGCAGGCACAGGTCAGAACTGCGACAATGTAAATACAGTCTGGGAAAATACTGTGACATGCTGCAATAAGGAGCTCCGGAGAGTGGACCCCCCCACACACACAGACGAGACATACCCCAGATCCTCAGTTAGACCTTCTGCAGGAAATCGCTATTGAAAAAGTCCAATTATACCCTAAGACAAGCCTGTTTACAGACCACAGCTAGTGCTATGGAAGCCCTTTGGAGACAGGAACTTTACCTGATTCTCAGAGATGGAGAACAGAAGTGCACTTCTTTTGCACTTATCATAGAATCATAGAATGGTTTGGGTTGGAACGGACCTTAAAGATCACCTAGTTCTAACCCCCCTGCCATGGGCAGGGATACCTTCCACTTCAAGAGCCTAATTTCAGAGATATTACAAAGAAAATAGATACACCTCTTGGAATGCCCCCGCCTGTAGAAGCGCTGGCTCCCCAGCCCCGTTGGGGAGTCTAGCCTAGCCTTGGGGAAGCAGAGAATTTAATATTGTGTACATGGAGGCAATGAAAACAGAAAGCACCTTTCGTTGCAGATGAGTTTGTAAGTAATTCAGGTGATTGCACAGAAACTTGACAGTTTGCCACACTCACCACAAACCATGGTACAGCATATTACTACCACCTCATCAGCTCCTTTAGTCTCCAGTGGCCAACAGCGCTGAGGCCACAAGACTGACAGTTGGTTGTCTATGCTGTGGCAGCACAAGGAGCAGACAGGATGCTCAAAATTACCTGCTTTCCTTCATGAAACCACCCAGCTGTTCCTGAGTGCCCACCACCGCACACCCAAAGGACGTTTCCTATGTGCGTGTGCGAATAAGTCGCACACGTGCCTGTCCCCGCGGCAGACGTCGGCTGGAGATGCCGGGATCACCTAAAAGAGAAATCCTCACAAAACAGCACTGAATTCCTGGGGGCAATTTCACAGCGCACAGTAAGGAGGATGGGGCATTTTGCCAAGGAAACACAGCTTGCCAGACTGATAGTGAGGGCCAGCAGCAGACCCCTCGATCACGCTGCTGTAGCATGCTGCCCAGCCAGACCGATGTCATATTTTCACCGTGTTTAAAGCTCAGCTTTATGTTGACTCCTGGAAATCCGCTGTATCCAGCACGCGTGGAGCTGCAGGGGACAGAAGAGGCACCCGAGGCAGACATCCCGAGGGCAGGCTCTCTGTGTAACAGTGTTAGGCACCTACAGAGTCAAAACTTAAAGCAGGGCTTGCTATCTCGGCTCCCTTGAGAGCCAGTGGAGAGAAACAAGCATTTCTAAGGGTATAATTCAGCTGACCTACTTCCACGTGCGGTGCAGCATGGGAAGGACTCCCTCCTTCTCCCCCAGACTAGAGGGAGCCGAGGTGAGCGGTTCAGACGCAGAGGTCTGCATCACAGCACCCCTAAACTGGGGCGGGCTGTCCTGTTACCCAGGAGGAGATCCACACGCCGCTGGCAGCACCAGGCGTGCTCGGGTCCACGACGAGACTGGATGCTGGTGTGCGGGGAGCAGCCCTGCTCTGCCCCAGCACGCCCAGTGACACAATCCCACCCCAGAAAACATCCAAATCCTCTCAGCTGCTGCTGCCATGGCAACGCCAGGGAGAGGATCCACCAGCCTTTGATGTGCTGATCTGTTTAAAGCATGCAAAATGCTATTCGGAAGCCGGGGAGCTGCCTGGAGGAGCACCTGACTGCCCTGGTGATGGAAGACTCTCCAAGGAGCAAGGATTAATGCACACTGGCAGGCACCGCTGCCATCTCCTGCCACAGCAAGTCATTACCAGCATGCTGTTGTTTCTGTGCTCCGGCTCACCCACTTAGTGGAGTTTTAATATTTAACATCAGACAAGCTGCTGTTTCACGGGGTAATTGCGGTTATTAACAAAAAAATCCTCCTCCCCCCCAATGATTCAAAAATAAGATGCTGTTACTCCAGGTTATCAGTGCCAGTAGCAAGTGCTGGGAGCCGAATACCGCAAGAGTGCTAGCCACAGAGCAGTTAATGGGGAAATCAGGAAGGGCCGTTACAGGCTACGGAAAAGCCAGCAGAGCCAAGTAACACGCAGCATAACGCTGTCCCCATCTCCATTGCACCACAGGCGGAAGAGGAGGACGTAATTCCAAATGACAAACAGGCTGTGCAAACCCCAGGAAGAGCAGGCTGTTTGATCCCCTCTCCAGCAGCTCACAGAGATCCCCTGCATCGCAAGGACACCTCCAAGCTCAGAAGGACTGCACAATTGCTTACCTTCAAAGATGAATACTCTTGTAGCATTTAGCACTAGGATTCCCTGAGGCTTTGCAAAAAACCCAATGCTGTCAGTGCCAGGAAATGCTAGACACTGACCCCCGCGTACTACGTGCCCTGACTGAGCTACCAGGTTAGGGTGGCTCAGTACAACCCAAGAAGCTCTGACATGTGAGGGCACAGAGGAAGATTTGAAACTTTTGAGGGGGGGTTATGCTAGGCTTCGGAGAGAATTTGCTTTACAATATGAAGCACAGAAACCTGAAGTAGTCTTCTACAGAGAGAACACCTATGTCCAGCACTCTGTCATTCTCACCACTTCCATTTCAAGACTCAGCCTACTCCACAATTGCAAAGTTTCCCCTATATTCATTCGCTCTCTTGCTAAACTAGTGTTCCCCATACCCAGAGTAAGAGGAGGCAGCCTTCAGGAGACCACAGAAGTGCTACAGAGAACTCCAGGAACTGGAGAAACAAAGGATTTGAAGGAAGCAGAATGCAATTACCTGAGAAGAAACATGTTTTGGCCAGGATGCCCACTGTGGCAGAGACACGAGAGCACGCCAGTTTCATTACAGCTGCTTTGCTGCATTACCTGCTGACCATGTTTTGGAATGTGGGCCTGCTGGAAGCCTCCAGCATTGTAGTCTGTTCTCCTACCTCTCTGCAACCTTTAGTGCCTCTTCAGAGGCACTACATCCTCCAAACAACATGTTTGTTCATGCTGGTCTTCAAAAACATAGCCAAAATTAGATCTTTGTTTTCATGGTTGGGCACCCAAAGAGATTCCTTGAGACTCTGTTGTTTCCTGGCAGCTCCCAATCAAATCACTGGCATGTCATGTACCTCTTTTAATTTAAACATAAAAATCATATATGCATATTTTCCAGGCACTTTTCATCATTAAACAAGCCTAACATTATCCCAGTAACCTGCTGGCAAAGCTTGGCAGTAAACAGCAGACAGCTTGGGGCAGGGGGGGGGGAGGCAACTGCAGTGGCTGCAGCTCCAGAAGGAGGACAAAAAGCACGTTACCTGCTTTGCTTGGTTTTTTTCCAGAAACCTCACAAGAACAATAAAGGAAAGTCTGAAGCTTCCTCCTCTGCTGAGCTCTTTTTTTTCTCCCAGTATGTTACAACAGATTCTTTCTGTCAAGAAAAAACTACAGGTTCGTATGTTATTACTGGGCACCCTCCATTCTGCTCCTCGGTGTGCAATGCTACATTTATTTCCAGCAAAATGGACCAAACACACCACCTCTGCAGAGTCGAAGTATGTTCAGACTAAAACTCCCAATATGCAATGCCCCTTCCCAGTGCATGGACCTTATCTCCAAGCTTCATGGGAGAGCTGCTTCACTACTGCAGCTGTGAGCAGAGCCCCTGGATCAGCTTGCTCCAGGTGTCCTCACGGTACTCTTAGCTCTAAAGCATGACGTTAAAGCAAAGTGAATTAGTGAAAGGTGCCAGCTCCTCTGCCCAAATATCTGCAATTTACCCACGGTGTCTGTGGCAGTGCAAGAAAGGCAGAATAAACGTCCCTCTCGTGACCCCCCCGCTGCTGCTGACGGTGGTGCCACGTCGGGTGTTGAGAGGCCCCATGAGGAGGTGCTGCTGATCCCTGCTGAAATGGTGTCAGGAGACACTGAATGCTGCTGCCTCACTTTTTGGAAGGAGAGAGGGTGATCTTGTCTATGCCTTATTGAGCTGCTGCTGGCCTCGGAGAACTCCTCCGACAGGTCCGAGAGGCGTATCTCACCATCGGTGGGGGTGAGTTCACAAGTTTTGAGAAGGAGTTTTGCTGATACGGTACTGATGGGCAGCAGATATTTTATACTTTTGTCCTATGATACTGCAGCTCGTCTTACTGCAATCTCAGCTCCGCAGCCATTTGACAGTGGGCTTGACAGGAAGCGTTTTTCCAAGCGCTTACAGAAAGGGGGTCAGCCTGCTGACCATCATGTTGCTCTTTAACAGGAGCACATTGCTATGCATCAGTGCGGTGGCACGTCCAAGCTGCGTGTAAAGAGAGCTGCCGTGCCATGCTCCGCTGAGCAATTCTTGCTTGGACCGAATCTACTGTCACTGTGAGCTGAGATGATTTTGCCGGGAAAAGAGCTGAAGAATGAAAAAGCTTAGAAAATTATAGCCTGCAGGCCAAATACAGACCCCATGCAGGCGTCTCCTAGAGCTGAAATATCCCCATGCCAAAGACAGTGGCCCACAGATATAACTTCTGTTTCAGCATTAAAGGTGGGAAGCAGAACCATAACACTTCCCAATGCAGTAAAAGCAAGTCCAACAGCAAAAGCCAATTAGGTAAGTTTTCCCTTTCCGAGAACTCTCTAGCACACCACCACCCCACAATCCACTCACCATGTCCACTGCCAGCTTGAGTACTTTCATCCACAAGGCAAATGGAGGGGGGAAGGAAGGGAGAAGGAAGGGGGAAGGAAGGAAGGGAAAGGGAAAGGAAAAGGAAAAGGAAAAAACCCAATACCCAAAACAAGAGAGACTCCATGCAGAGATTCACAAGTCAAGGACACTGGATTATTGAAGTTTAGCACCTTATTTAAGAACACACTATTTACTCCTATAACCAAATCCATGGAAATAATTTACTATAGAACACCATTGATTCAAATAGCAGAGTAAGAACCTAGAAAAGGAAGAGGTGTGCATATGATTACAGCACACAGTAAAAGCTCACACTTCAGTCATCAACAGAGTACAGCTGATTCCCAGGCAGACCAAAGGAAGATCCCTTTTACTCTCTCCCCTCCCCATTCAGATGAATGGAAGAAAGAGCTTGGTTGCCATCTCTGCCTATAGCTCTGACAGATGCCATCCAGTGGAAGCAAGGTACAGCCCAAAGCAGCCATTTCTCTGCTCCATCACTACAGCTTGCGTGACACCTGCAAAAAGAGGGACAACTGACTTGTAAGAATTTGCCTTGTGTTGCAATATATTTTCACAGTTTCGGTATGTCACATGTTAAGATTTTGCTTCTCCCAGCCAACTAATACATGGTGTTAAAAAAGGCTGGTAGTTTCTGAATCTTTCCACATGCTGGTAACACCAGCTTAACTTGGGTTTTAAAAGATTATAGAGAACAATGGTGCAAAAGGGACTGGCTTGTTTTGGACTCTCCAGTTACAACAGCAAAGCCAGTCGTCTTCAATGTCCTTCCAAAGCACCAGCACAAGAATCTCTTTCTTTGCAAACTCCTAAGCCAGAGAGACCAGGCACGCGGCAAAGCAGACTATAGTAGCTTCAGCAGGATGGCCAAGGCATACTCCGGGAAACAGCATGACAATCTCACCCCAAGAACCTCACCAGCACGTTACCCAGAAGGCTGCTAGATGAGAGGAGCTAGCAGGTTGATGGTACATGCCTTATGAAATTGGCCAGGACCTTCCGTGTTTGCACAAGAGATTTGAAAGCCTCTGAGTGCCGTTCACAACAGCTAACCTGTAAACGACGACTTACAGCTGGGCTGTGGAAGAAAGTAGCATCTACTGCTCAGCAGAACAGTTTCTCCAAGCAGAGCAACGTATGCATGCTAGGACACAGGTCTGACAGGCAGTGCCTGCAGCTGGGGACAGAGGAAGGGGAGCAAGCTGCTGAAGTATCTGAGAAGACATTGAGTTTAACAGCAGCGCGTTTGGAGGTGGAAGGGTCAAACGCTTGGAAAGCCTAGTACAGCATTTCCCACAACACTCGCCCAAGGCAAGGCTCTGAGACCCTGTGTGACCACAGGCTGGTTCAGTTCATCAGAGAGCTGAGCGGACAGCTTAGTCCCTGTAAGGTGACAGCACAGTCACTACCCTCTTCTCTTTGCCAGTACGTCCCTTAAAATAGATGACAGACCCTCAGAGCACATCCCATCCAGTGCACTAGGATGCCAGGCATCTGTACTGCCTCAAGGTCCATGAAAGTGCCAGATGACGTGGGGGTAGAACTGGAATGAGATCTGGATGGAGCAATCACACTGATACGTCAGTGTCTTTGCTGCCTGTGACAAGCAGTCGGATATCCGCCCAGTGCTCATGGGGGCATACACAGAAAGGGGAAGCATTTTTCCTTCCTTGTGTTCAGAGATGCTCTGGGCAAGTCGGGAAGTACACTGTTAAAGCTGAAACTGTCCTTAGCTCACCCCACACCTGTCTGTCTCACCCACCAAAACAGCACATTCTCATAGCATTTATCTTACTCTTTGCTATGTGCTGTAATCAGCAAGTCCTGGGAAAGACACAGTGCTCCCCATTCCAGGCATGGCATCATGACAGAACTACATGGACTCTGAGTACACTATGCATTTCCTGCAGAGTATCTGGAAGGCTTAGTTTTCTGGACAAATGACACTGTAAAAACATGAAAATATTTATTTTTACCTTTGCAGAGACCATCAGATAGTTAAAAATCTAACACAGTTTATACTCTGCAAAGGATTTCAGCGCTCTCTTATCTGCATTTCCCATTTAAAATGGTCCAACATATGCACATGAATGCACCCTACAAGCCCTGAAAAGTCCTGTCACCACAGTGCGGTGAAGGACCATAGCCTTAATTTCTGCTTGTTGTCTTGCTGCAGTACCTTTTTGCTTAAACGGGAGTCTTCTCAGTGACCTGGACACATAGGCACGCACACACACGCGCACACACACACACACACACACACACACAAACACAAACACACGCGCGTGCGCACCCTCTCTCCATCTTTCCTCATCTCTGTATAAATATAGAAACCTCGTCTGTTTTCTAAATGCTCTCCTGCTGCTGCATTCTCTCCCTCCGCCTCCCAAGACACTTCGGTGAATACCTGCTGCTTTGTTTCTGCTGTAGATTTTTCACTGAGGCTGCAACATTTTGAAGCCGTAGATTTAACATAGTCCCCTACATTTGCAGCCCCTACCCAGAAATGTATGGCTCTGGCTTAATGTTTCACCCAGTCAGCAAGATTTGGTTTGCGAATAGGAAGGGAGCTTGAATTTTGCTGCTGTTTGCAGTGTTGTGGCTCAAAACATGACATAGTTCAGCTGTGAAAGGAAATGTGAATTTTCAGATGGTTTTGCTGTACTGAGCGGTCCCCTTATAGAGAGGTGTCAGGAACTTCCCTGCACCCAGGAGGCTACTTTCTACTGATCTAAGATTTCAACAAGGCTGGTCTATCCAATCCAGGGCTAACATTTTCAGAACCTACCCTCATGGCATTTTGAGAGTTGGAGGTGAGGACTGCTAAACAGATATAAGTAGGGCAGGGGACCCAGAAATCTCTGCAATCCTTGACCCATCCTTCCATTACGCCCCCAGTGATGCTGCACCTTTCCAGACCAGCACAGAGGGTACATTTCCGAAGAACCTTGACATACTTAGACAATTAAAACAAATTAGCATAATTCAGACTAAACTTCTAATTTTAGCACTCTGTAAAGCTGCTTTCCTTTGAGCTCAGATCTAGCTTGCTGCACCTCAGCTTCAGCACACTACAGGCGGCTTCCTACCATGAAGAAACCGAGCCCCAGAGGCTATCAGGCACAGGACTTTCACCCAGGGCACTGTCCTTTGCTTCTTATCCTCCTGAAGGCACTTGCTCTAGACAGGGCTTGCTCCCAGCACACAGCAAGTCCCCTGCTTGGGCAGACACCTTGGCCAAGGGTCGAGGCGCTGAGGATAGGGCACGGTTTGAAAGAACTTGCTTCCGAAACGGATTTCTGAGTGCCACAAGGCTTCGAACGTTGCATTCCAGTACCTTGATAACTGGTGGGCTTACCAAACACACATAGATGCCGTTATTAGCTAAATAATTTAAAAGCCTGCAGAGCAGCAGTGCAGAACGGCACCAGCTTCCCCTCAGTGCCTCTTCCCTCATCAGCGAGTCCCTGCAGCAGCAGGCTCTGCTCTGACCTGACATCCCTCGCATCCAGATGCCTGTATTCTGCTCATGTTCTACCCGCCAGCCGCTCCCCCTCCCATCACGGCGCTGCATTTCCCTCCTGCCTGGAAATGTCAGGAAAGGACACAGGCACAGGCTCGAAAATGCCTTGCTTAGCGAAGTACCGTACACGCTGTTCTTCACTTACAGCTGACTTTAGTATTTGTGGACAACTATTTACCAGGAAAGGGATGGACTTCCCAAGTCAAACACGGTTCATTATATATTAGCTCACATCATCTGAGAGACTAGGCTCTCTTGGCACCACATCCTGCAAAGGGCAAGGCAGACAGTGAAAGAAGAAAAAGGTAAACACCAGAGAGGAACTGCTACCGTATAAATGTTCTGATTTTTCTAATTGGGCCATTTGAGAGAGCTCTTGGTCTGTGCCCATTGCAACAAACCGTGCTCGTCCAGAAACTCCTGTTACCTCCCCGCGGTGAAGGAACGTTGAGATCAGTATAATTTCTGCATTGCCGTTTTCCTTCCTGCACACAAATACGCCGTGCACTGTCCTCTGCCATCCCTCCCCCATACTTAATGCAAACACCGGAAAGAAAATGCAAATGCTGGGAGCACAGATGCTCCCATTATAACCAGTGCATGCTGCATTGCAACCTAATAGAAAAATGCTGGAGGGTGATTGTGAGCAGCGGTGAATGAAATTGGACAGAGTTTAGTCAAAGGTAAGTTTGAAACAGCTTCTTCTTCCTGCTGACTGCGTACCAGAGAGACACAGAGAGAGATGGAGTGGAAGCCTTAGTGGGTTGTGAGAAAAATGCCCCCTTATAGGCCTCAGACAGCAGAGCAGTACAATATAGCGCGGCACTGATGTTTTTTTTTTAATCCTGACAGCATTTCCATTTGTACAGGACTCCAGTGGCAGGTCAGATAAACAGCATCAGAGGAAGTCATCATCACACACAGCCCCTGTACTTCCCAACCCAGCCTAAAGCAAGAACTAAATATTTATTAAGCTTCTATGAATCAGAGGTCTGAATCTCCTGACAGCGCAGCCAGCTGACGTAATCCTCCCCAAATCCTGATGGGACTTGCTTCCCCAACAACCTTGACAGAGCTTGGAGGGTCACAGTTACCTTGTAGTCACACAAAGCGGTTCCACGCTGGCACACTGGGCAGAGGTGGGGTGCAAATCCTCTGCAATTGCTCCATTCCTGAGTGCACTGGATCACCTGTAAAGGAGCTCATGCTTTGCCCCAATTTGCCAGCAGCTGTGTATACAGAACACCTTCCCAGCTTTACACACTGGGCATTTACAGCAGAAAAGATTCAACTCTGTACTGCTGCTTTGAACCTAACACACACACACAACGCACAGAAAGATTTAAGATGGCCCTTTGAT
Source organism: Aquila chrysaetos chrysaetos (assembly GCF_900496995.4). NCBI lineage: Eukaryota > Metazoa > Chordata > Aves > Accipitriformes > Accipitridae > Aquila > Aquila chrysaetos. Next base: position 35,688,313 of record NC_044016.1, on the reverse strand, counting down.
TTGCAAAATCCTTTTGAAAGCCTGCGTAATAGCTAGATAGCTAACGATTGAGCCCATTCCTAGTCACACAGCTTAATTCTTTGTCTACACTGTCCCTCTGGTTACGTTCAGAGTGGTAAAAGCTAGGGCTTCCTTGAGTCTCAAAGGTTTTGGCTGTCCTGATGTCCCATGCCTCTTCCCGCTGCCACTGCACAGTACCATCACCTTCCAGGCAACAGATACCAATTCCTTTGCAGAAAAAGTGCCTCGGACAGAGAGAGAGTATTGGAGTCCAGACACCCAATCCTGGCTGCAAAGAGCTGCTGCCAATAGCTGGAGCCTGGCTGGAGCCCCCGGTGTCCTCACGGTGTCCTCACGGTGTCACCCAGTGCTGATCTCACGTGGTCCGAAGGGTGCCTTCTTCAATGCTGTGCCACACCACAAGCTGGTTAACTTCTCAGGGAAGGTGCCTACATAGTCATTGCTCTTGCAATGCAAGGAGACGCAGGAGGAGTTTTGGCTGGTGGAACCGACAAAACTTGCAGTGGGAGACAACAGAAGTTGCAGCTGGAACTGTTGCTCTAGGAGCAGGCAGAGAAAGGAGACAAGGCAGCTTTGTGCTCTGAGATTCTGCAGGTGGCATGGTCCTTTCTCTTGCTGGTGAGCTCCAGCTTGCAGGTTAGATACCAACACAGCTCCCAGCAGCCAGTGAAGCCCTGGGTGGCTGACAGCCACGTCACATCTTTGGCAGGATCTTCTGCCACTGAATGCAAGAATCCAGGTAGCCCAATCCAGCAGCTGTACCAAGCCAGACATCCATGGGAGGAGTACATAACAGTGCTCGGAAGTCCAGTTATCGTGGGGAGGTTCTGAGCCATCTGCAGCCCAGGTCTGCTGAAATCCTTTGCCCTCCTTCTGTCCATCACTCTCTTCTCCGCAGCCCCTCTAAACCCAGTGCAAGCTGAAGGCTGCTGCTTCGTGACAGCCCTTGGGAAGGGATGAAAGCCACTTAGCCCCAGTGGCTTCTCCTTAGCAGCACTCCACCAGTGATTTCTCACCCCAGTTTCTCGCGTGCTTATTGCATAATTCTGACAGAGGCGTCTGGATTTTCCATCTCAGGGATCCTAAGCTTGGACTTAAGTTCCACCCTGATACAGCTCATCAGTGAACAGCAGGTGAGTGAGCACTTTTGCTTGTCACACAGCAAGCACAAGCATGGTCACCTTATGTGACCGTTCGATTGTCCTACTAAGGGATCATCTCTAATTGCTCCTCTGTCTGATTGAGCTTGTGGCTGTTGTTCCAAACCCTACTTGACTTGTTCTACTTCCCACATTTCCTAGCTTCCTAAACATGCAAAATGTCTTTCATGCAAAAGCATTCTCATTAGCATCCTCCACATCACCTGAATCTTCTCAGAGCTGCCCATCCAGGATCTAGCCCCTCTCCCAAATCACCTCACACACCTCAGCTTGGAGTTTCTTCTGACAGTTGATGTCAGCCAGTTATGTTCATATTTATTCCTTATCCATGCTTGAGAATACAAACGGGGTCATTCAATCCTCTGTGCTCCCTTTGCCCTTTCCCACCATTTCATTCTAGCTGGTGGAAGAGCTTTCTCCGCCACAGTTCCTGCCAAACAGAAACACCTCTCTCTCTCTTTCCCACCTATTTCAAACCCTTTCTTAAAAATTCCTTGTCTCCCTTCTCTGAAGCACCCTCCCAGCCACTCCTGCTGGGATGTATTTCAGTGTGTAATAGCGAGCACTAAAATATTTCTTGCTGCAGTGTGCAGAAGAAACGCTGCACCAAGCATGGGTGCCAGCCTATACTGTGGAGAGTCATGAACCCTCAAACTGGTCTGTGCGCTGTTTCCAGGAAATGGACAACAAGAAAAAAGGCAAGGAGTTTTATGCAGAGAGTTTCTTATTAGGAATCATTTTCTTTTACCATTCAAGACTGCACCGTGTGAGATGCTCTGCAAATCCATAACAAGAGACTGTCTTACCCTTGGACACGTGCAAGACAAAGAAACTAGACAGGAGTAGAAAGAGAAGAGCAGTCTGTTCCTCATTACCCCCCCCCCCCCCAAAAAAAAAAGAAAAAAAAGAAAGAAAAGTGGTAAATTCAGGCAGCCTTGTCCTCTATTCCTTAGATGTCCAAACAAAACTTACTCTGAATTTACTGAGAGGATGTATCACATCTTTCATACTAATAATTTGTCATTTAAACATCGACAGCAATTATCATACGAATTTCCTTCTGAGCTTTTGGTTAGATTGTTATTTAATCCAGTAGCCACAGTTATGCTGCAGGCAGACTGCACATGCTCTCACATGTGCACTTGAGGAGTTCTTTGGACATTATTAGCATTGCCGCTGTTACTGAAGTGCTGTTGGTCTTATTTGCTGCATAGCACTCTTGTCATAGATGTTTTAGAAGTTCCAGCTTTCTGCTCCATGAATCCCACATGCCCACCTGCCAAATGAGGAGCACAGCTGGTATCTGCCTCTTCGTACTCCTCAGATGAAGGTCTCTGCCCCTCTTCATGCTTGACAGGATATTTGGTACCAGAATAAGTACACTTCAATAGGAAGAACGATTTTCATAAAAGTATTAACTTTTTATTTATTAGTCTCAGTCAAAGCTTGTCAGGCTGCAAGGCACTGCAGGCACTAGCAACCTATCTTGGGGGCACTTGGTACAGATGCAAGTTGCTTGTAGATGCGTGTTTGAAACAAAGGGTGAGCCAAGTATTCTGGGCCCCAGTTTGGGGGTTAGACATTTTGGGCCCTTTCTAACAACCTGCTTGGTGAACTCTGCTGATGCTTTCAGAATTCCCGGAAAGGGATTTGGTCCATTTTCTACCTTTCATATATAACCGCAACAACAAGCCACATGAGACTCAAAAAAGACTCGACAGCAGTGTGTTCACATAACAAGTTACAGACCTGCCTCACCAATTGCATCAAAACATCACATTCTCACAATGTGTTGTGCTGCTCCCCACTAATCCTGCAGAAGGCAGGAATGTGTCTTCCAAGTGCGTGACTTCCAAGCGAGGGCTTTCTGCCTCTCGAGGTAGCCTGACCACAGCACACCTGCAGTGAAAGGAAGGAAGCATTCCTGACTATCACTACTTCCAAGAACCACAAAAAAAAAAAAAAGACAGATAGCTGCATCCAAAGCACAGCTATTGCTACTGTCCGTCACCACTTGCCTGTCAGTGCAGCTGGCCACATCAGACACTTCACATGCAGCCCAGCAGCCGTAACCGAGTGGCTCTGGTCCCCTGTGAACTGGCCATCTAAGCAAAATGAGAGATTTGAAGCTAGGATACTGCGGCAGGAATAGCAGGAAGCCAACCCAGATGACGCTTGGCAAATTCTCTAATGGCAGTGAACTTCTATTATTCAATTCACACTCTCCTTTGCTCAAGGGCTGCTCTCTGTCACACCTGCCTGTCTGCACGGCACCCTGAAAAGTCACCAACACATTATGCTAGACCTTATAATTCCTCACAATTCAGGACTTACACGAAACGTGGGAACGGGCATGACTATTGAAAGCTTGCTCCCTGGGGTCATCCTCAGACTGAGGCAACCTCTGGCCGTGCTGCAGAGCCCACAGAGCAGGAGCACTTTTCAGGACACGTCTGGCTGTTTAATGGACAGCTCGGCCCAAAACACAAGTCTGGCTAGGCTGCACAGAGAGCAAGGGTGAGTGACGAGATACCATTCCTTAAATCCTCGATGCAGCCCCTGTCAAATGAAACATCGGCTCTCATCGTCTGAGTTACAAAGGTTGGGAGCAGGAAATACTGGTGGAGCAACAAGGTTATACACCTGGACTGTCCCTGTGCTGAGAGACAAATGAGAGGCACACAACACGAAAACAGACAGTACAAGGTCAATCAGGTTCTAGTTACATGCACTTAATACAAAAGCCAAGAAATTGCCATGGAAACTAAAAAACAACAAATATAATCACAGTCCAAGGAGAAGGGTTTTGGGCAACACAGCGTTAAGTAGCACAACTCACTGCCTCCAGGTATCACAGGACACAAAGTTTTCACAGGATTCAACCGTGCATTTCATGGGACACGCACGACCACGCAAAAATGGCTAGAAACACTAACGGATCCAAAGCTCTCACGCCCCAAGACATAACATCAGCTTGCATGGGATGAGAGGAAACTTGTTCTGGGGCTGTCACCTCCTTCCTCTGGCCATCTCCACTGCTTCGTGCCGTGCTAGCACTTCCTTGGATCATAGGTTACCCCTCTACTAATAACTTGCATTGCAGCAGTGCGTGGTGGGCTCAGTCATAAATCAAGACGCTGATACACTGCACGGTACAAATGCAGAGCAAATAAACAGCCTCTGCCCGAAAGAGCCTGGATCTGTACACGAAGCAAGAGACAACAGGCAAGCCCAGGTGGAGGAGCAGAAGGACCCCGTGACACAAGAGTGGTTTCAGTCCATTTCAGTGGCCGGTGCAGGAGCCTTTCGAAAGAGAGGACTTTTGCATAGACATGACACGAGTCCCATGCAGGCTCACAGTGTGCTAACAGACACCCAGGCTAACACGGATTAAACCGCCACAACTGCTGCAGCAAAACAGAAGGAGAAACTCCAACACATTCTGGTAGCCCTCAGCTTGGCCCCAAGGAGGCTTGTGCAGTAAACCACTACCACTAGAGACACTCGGGCTTTGGGGGCAGGGGATTAGAAGAGAGAGCTCGCCCAAGAGCAAAATCTCCTGGTTTGGTGGTTCTTCACACCAGAACCCCTTTAGAGCCTTCTGGCAACCTAAGAGACAAGCTGCTCTGTCAGCCTCGAGTAAAAGAGGCTCTGCAGGGAAAAGCCTTGGGCCTGCACGCAGTTCGCAGTTATCGTTGAAGAAGGCAGCATTTGACACGGCAGCGCGGCAGCTGAAAGACCCCACACCCAACTCTTCCTAGCCGCTGTCTGCAGACTTCGCATCTGTCCTGAGCGTGTCCACCGATCGTCCCCTAATGAGCTGCTCTCTGCAGGCACAGACCCCTCCTGGGCTGCCCTGGCATTAAGAAAAGCAAACATCCTTACACCCAGCTTTGGTCCCAAGAGGAAGAGGAGGGTGAGCAGGGGCTCTGCCCACCCTGACCGCAGTCACCGAGCTGAGAGGCAAGCAAGGTTCCCTTGCCAGCGCCTTCTCTGGATTCACCGCTCAGGAAGGGATAGCTGAAGATGAACTCCTCCTCAGCACGCCAGAGCCTTGCTGATTTCTGCAAGGAGCCCTTGCTCGGCGCTCCCCGTGCTGTGACAGTCCCAAACAGTGTGCTACAAAAGGCTTGTTGATCGCTGCAAGGTCTATCCCATCCCAGGGAAGCAGACCCCTTCCAGCGCGCTTCTCCAGCTCCCTCGCCTGCGTCACAGCGTGTCTTGGCAGCAAGTGCAACTCGGGCCTCTCACAAGGAGCTGGCGAGAAGGTGCCCTCTCTAGTACCTTCCACGTGAGGAAGTCCAGACACTTTGCAGGTATCTTTGGATCTCCCAAGCCATCACCGAGACCCATGTACACTGTGCTTTGGGCAGGGCAGGGGGGGCAGAAGGGAAGAGGATGGTTTTCTCAAAGACTCACGCAGTAAGCCTTCACCAGAAACAGGGACGAATGAAATCTAGGAATTCCAGTGTTCAGGACTAGCCCAGACAGCCTGAACCGGCAGTTGTCCGGCAGTGTGGCAGGAACAACAAAAGCTCGAGGGCTGGTTGGTGGTGCCTGTCCCCAGCATCTCACAAGACTCTTCTCAGGACTCTCAGGGTGCAGCTATTGGGATGCTCCAAGCAGTAGAGCTCTGCTGTGAGGCTGTTGCTCAGAGGGGGCACGCAGAAGTCTCCAAGACTTTTGCTAAAGGCAGAGGAGAAGCCCACCTAAGACTTCCCTGTATTGCACCTTCCTCTCACGTATATCCTCGATTACCCTTGGTTTCACCTCTCTCCTCGCCGCCTCTCTGCATTGGTGCATAGCACATACACCCTCAGGCCCTGCTGTGAGAAGAACATTCAGTTCAAGAGGTCTTCAAGGGGCAGCAAAGCTATCTTAGAAACATGCCTGCTCCTGGAGTGGCGGCAAGAAAAAACTGGCAGTGACTTTCCAGAGAGGAGCTACAGCTTGGATCGGCTGGCAGACCCAAGGCTCCAGCATGTTGGTGTCGGCAGAGGGGAAAGACACTTCTTCTTGGTCCCGACCCCCCACTCACCCGCTGCCAGCAAGTAACATGCCTTTGCTGGGAGGGATGACCTGTGTCCCGCTCACAAATACAGCCTGCCCTAAGCAGCAGCAGAGCTCACAGTCCCCTGCACAAAACTGCTTTCTCGGTTAGTGGTCTGCTCCCGCTGTACCCTGGTTGCAGTGTTCTGGCAGAGATCAAGCAGGGCACGGAGTGGACATCAAAACTGCTCCTTCACTAGAGAAAGGGGTGGGGGTCTCTCGCCCCTTTGCTCTGCAGACACAGAGCAACTCTGGGAAACTGCTTGAAGCTGGAAGCCAGCAATTAGAGAACAAATCTGTTACGCTTTAGCTGCCTTGACAAACCCCTCACTTCCTTTCTCCCTTCACCTGGCTTTTTTTTACCTCCCCTCCCTAAGCTGTCAGGGCAAACAGCAGATTCCTGGCCCCGAAAGTTGTCTTCTGTTTGGCAGACTGTTTCTTGTGCTGACTGCGCATAGATTTGTACAGGGACCAGACTGCCCCTCTGTCATCTCCCCCCTCCCCAAACACAAATAGCACTCACTGCCGCGAGCACGGGCATCTGGATATAGGGCTGCTTGCCCCAGTGCCACTGACCTTTTTCTTCCGATCCCGAGAGCGGTTCCTGCGCTTGCGATTAGATTCTTCCTTCTCCTTCTGCTCCTGCAGAGCCTGAGCCTCAATATCTTTGATTTTCTTCAGCTGCTTAGCTGCTTGAGCCATGGCCGGTCAGACTGCAGTTCCCTCCAGAGCTCACACCTGCACTTTCCACACAGCACCCTCCAATTCCTGGCCAAGACAGTCCCTTCCCCTAGCTCAAAATGCTGTCGACCCAGATGAGTGTGAAACCAGTAATGAGAGGAAAATAGAAAGCAGTCAGCAAGCCCCAAAGGGCAGCCGATGTCTCCAGCTAATTGCTAGATGGAGTCTGGGACACCTTTATAAAGCATTAATATTCCTAAATCCAGCCGTTCCAGAGGTTCTGTGCACCATTGCAGCAGCCCCTGACTGCACTGGCACATCATGTAGAATCCTCCTTGTGGGACAGGACACCAGGCTGGTGCTGTGCTCTCTCCCTCACTGTCTCTCCTGCAGCACGAGAAGAGATGCAGCCAGGCAGCCACAGGAAGGAAAATAACTCTCAGCAATTAATGCATGATGACAATAGAGAAGCAGTGAAAAAGGAGGCTGATGCATTTCATCCCCACTTCTGGGTTCTCTGTAGCAATGCATAAAGAACAGTAACCTGCATGTAGTCAGTCAGTGGCTTTACCACTGCAGTGCTGCTGAGGCAGGCACATATTCCAGTCTCTCCAATTTTCTTCCTCTCAGTCACTCTCTGTGCAGCAGCCGCATCACTCGCTCACTCTCTGGGTTATGATTCCAGCTCCTTTCAAGGGGGGTAATAGGGAATCGCTGCATCGGTTAGGAGGCAGGCAGCATCTCTGCTCAGAAAACAGCCGATACTGCAAAGGACGTGCCAAGTACTGGAGCAAAGTGCAGCTTAACAGCATCCTTTCCTCCTCGCATCTCTCCGCTGAGTGAGCAGCGAGGGGAGGGGAGGGATCTTGGCTGTGAATGGGAGACAGAAACCAAGGGCTCAGTCTGCTTTTTGACTACACAGCACCAGAAAAGTAAACCAGAGCCACCAGCTACTGCCCATCCAGGCATCGCCAGAGCTCAAGTCCTCTCTGAGGAGCCCCACTCAAGGCTCCTGGAGAGTCAGCCACCCCTTCTCCACACACATCCGTACATTTCACCTGCAGCTGCCTTCCAAAAGCACAAACAATTCCATGTTGGAAGCCAGGGGTCAGGCCTGGAGGTGTAACTCGTTCCCGCACACGGCAGCAGCGTGTGAGGGGGCCAAGTTAAAACTGCGGTGGACTCTTTGGTGGTGACCACAACATGACCTGCAGCAAAGCGTGCTTTGCTGTTCAGGCACTTCTGAGCAGCCCTGCCTTTATCAGCTCAGTCCTCGTCCATCAGAAAAACTGTCCCCCGTGTGCAAACCCATGGGCAAAGCACTGGGAAAATTATCTGCCCAGGCAGAAGCCCTGCACACACTGCATTTTTCTGGCACAGTCCCCCAGTTCTAGACAGAAAGGGTCCCTTTTGTGTCAAAAGACGGTGAAGCAGGGATTAATGTCCATTTCTCAGCAATTACTTGACAGACACTTACAGGTTATTTAGACTGGCAAGAGGCTGAGATGCAGACTTAACTGCACAGGCACTACAGGTCACTTTTCTGTCCGAGTAAGTTTTCCTGCATTTCTTTTCCCTTTGAAGTTCCTCCAATTCTGTTGCTTCACCCACAGACCAAGGAGGGTGCTAAAAACAGGAGAGAGACTGGCATATCATAGAGTTTTTAAAGAATATGATGACTGAGAATATAGAGTAGGCCCTAATAAAATATGAAGAATAGGAAATCATCAAATTTTACAAGGCTTTTCCAAGGACAGCTTTAGTTCTGTGTACTGTACCCACACAGATAAATAATACACTCAAGTCTAGATACAGCTGCACATCTTTATATAGCAACATCCTATGAATGCCCATGCAAAAAAAATTACAAAATTAAATAGAAGCTGCATAGTGAAAGGCTCCACAGATAGGAGGTGCCAGGAGCACAGCTGCACTCGTCACCCTAATTGCACCTCTTCCACAAGAGCACTTTGCAGGCCAAATGAGGCAGAGGCCAAACACACAAAAAATGACCTGTGGTCATCAATAAGCACACAAGAGGCAAAACACTTGTCACAATTAACCATAATATGCTGAGAGCTCCTCGCTTCTGTGTGTTTGACTTTGTATCCTAAACCAGCTCTTTGCTAGTTTAGAATTCTTTCTGAGGAATTTCCTAATTTTTCAAAACAAGGGAACTTGGGATTGAAACCAAGGTTCAGTGCTGTGGGGCGCACTGAGCTCTGAGCACGGCTAGCAAGGCTGTAGCGAGACGCTGCGGTGACTTTACATCTCATCCCTAACCTGAGTCCTGCCTTCCAGGTTCCAAGACTTAAGCTGGGTCAGACTTCAGAAACCCAGCCCTGCTATGTGGCTCAAGGGGAAGCTGTGCTACACTCCAGACTTTGGCACAGGCATCCCTTTTTTTCCTGATGTCAACAAAGCATCCGCTATAGACACAGCTAAATGGCATCAGGCAGTGGCAGTACACTCAGTCTTTGCCTGCCTGCCTGTAGGACACTGCCTCCTCCTACAAACAGATCCTACCTCTTAACTCCTTATAAGCCAGAACAGAGTGAGCACAGGACAAGAGCAATAATCATCAAGGGAGAACCAGGATATGGGGAAAAAAGACAGGGGAGAGAGTGGAGTCATGCTTTTGCTGGTCCAGGGGACAAAACAGAAAAGCACCTTCCCAAAACTGTCTGAAAACCTGCTTCCCCCTCAGTGCACACACAGGAGGAAGGAGATCCAGTCTCACAGAAGGAACAAGAATGTTTTCATGAGCTCCTCAGTTCTGAATTCAGGATTCCGACTTGACATGTTACAGCCGACAGGCTGAACTCCTCCAACATAGCCAACCAGGTAGTTAGCAGAGCCGATTCACTGTGGATCCCCTTACATCCTACCTACTGTTTTCCTGCAGCAGCCTTTGTGGATGCCCCATGTTTGCCACTGACTACATAAAGCTGCAGTCAGGAAACAGAGATGGGGTCAGAGAGGGCAGGGAAGGCACTGGGACCTTGCTATCTCTTCTAGGTTTACCAGAAGTTACACATTTTTTCATACATTTCTCAAAAGCCCTTCTGAAATCAGAAGAATGTAAGTTCTTAAAAAATGGCTTCAAAACCTTAATGATTGCAGAGAAAAGCTGAAAAGCATGGGTTGGATGGAACCCACAAGGTGAAGAGCCAACTCCCTATACCAAAACCTTCTTACCATGGAATCATTCTTGTATCTTAAAGAGAATCCTCATGAGTACCTGCGGCAATTCTTCGAAGCTGGTGAATGACCCTGCCACACACGATCCCAGGCAAACAGGGAAGGGACACACACGCTCTCTCCCCCTTTCCCTCCACACAGGCTCACAAACATTGTTCACCTTCTTTTGCTTCCCCTGTACACTGGCTTGACACTTCAGGCAAAAGTCAAACAGCTCGAGGACCAACAAAACAATCTTTAGATTGGTCTTTACCAGGGAGGACTAGATGTGGTCTTTACCAGTGAGAACCATCATCAGAGCTTTGTGGAGCAGGCATGGTATTTTTCCCAAGTCTGAGGCAGAGATCATCTGTGATCTGCACAGCTCTGGCCTATTGCAAAAATTACCCATGCAGCTTGCTGGTGTCAGAATGTGGTGGAACAACACTAAGAAACGTCTGGATATGACAGCAACTAGCAATGGGTACAGGGGAAAGGTGCTGCACGGAATGATTCAAGAGGCTTCTGCAGAAGAAAAAAGGGAGGAAGTTAATCCTGTATTGATTCAACTTCAGAGCACTCGGAGATCAGATTTGAAGCTGTTTCTGCAACAACTGTGCCTGCTTCCCATGAACAGTTTAAAACACAAGAGAGTGTGAGCACAAGATTGCTGCAGCCACTGCTGTCTACCTAGGTCTCGCTGCAGGGAAAGGCACAGAGCCACACCAGTTAGCCAAATTCTCCCTCACTCCAACCCTGTTTACACAGCAGGTCCTGGCTGCCCAAGCACAGCTTGCTCCTGCAAACACCGAGCAGCCAGATTCTCTCCAACAAGACCACGTGGAGACCGATGGTCCTAGCTTGGTACCTGCTTGGTTGAACTACATTCTTCAGCCTACGCTTTACAGTACTGCTCCCTGCGAGATCAAAGCAGTGATCTGGAGGGTTACAATGACTGCAGAGCAATTCCACAATGCATCACTGCCGTTTCAGGAGCAGAAAGTCACCTTAGCTTGTTTCAGTTGAAAGCTAGTTAGAAATATCACCGAGAGCCCTGGCACTAACACTAGGACAAGAATTGACCGCAACTTAACATAGCACAAATCTGATGTTTGTGCAGTAGGACAGACATCAGGGGATGCTCAGCAGCTACAGCATGAACCCAGGCACTAGCACCAGTAGTGAATCATCCTACAACGTGAGGCTGGCAGGCAGCACGCACAGTTATAGCACACACCAGCCCTGGCATGAGCCCCGACCCCAGGGCATAAGAGCAAGTGTCCTGGCGTGCAGTTTGCACAGCAGTGCGAGCCCTAACACTGACACTCATGAGTCAACAGCACATTGTCATTGGGCTGGCGGTATGAACTGAGGGTCTCATGCTTGATCAAGGAGAGAAACGGACTCCAGAGACTCAGCAGGAGCAGTGGCTCAAGCTGCTGGCATCAGAACAGTGCAACTCGAGATTTCTTTCTCTGGTGCTTGTCTTAAATTTTTCATTCACTGGAAAATAGCCTGGGATTGATGAATGATGTGCCGAGGCAAGTCAGCCTGTGCACGCTCACAGCTGCAGAGGACGCTGCCTAGCTCCAAGGAGATGCCTCTCAGCTGCTGAAAAGGAAAATTCCTAAGTTTGCTCTGGGAATGAGGAGCAGGACAGCCTCTGCCACCAGCTCTGGGCAGCACGTGAGGGAAAGGCCAGCCCTGCTCCCACACCTGCTAGCGACACTGTCCACTCAAGGAAGTGGGATGGAGAAGATGCTAGCTGGAGCATGACTCTTCTGGTGATCAGGGAAGGACCATGCAGCAGAAAAGCTAAGAACCCTCACCTCAACCAGTTTGTTGAGCCTAGGAGTCTCTTGGAAAGCCTTTTATTTTATCACTGCTGCTTTTAACCTGCTAACCCATTTGCTGGCTTGTGCATCAGGCACTGTGTTCTTTCTTTTTCAACACAGTGAGAAACATGTGAAGGAGAACGTGTGAGACCTCAGTTGTCTATTTCTCTTTTCCTGTTCCAGGCAGCTTTAGGCAGTGTTGCCACATGCTCCAAACAAAGGGCTGCTTTGCTCAAAAGAAGCAGCAGCATTAAAGAATAGGGACATTTAATGAACTTAGAGGGTAGAATTCTAAAAGCCATCTAAGAAAGAAGTTATTATTAACAAAACAGGCCTGGGACATACTATTACAAGCTACTGTCACAGCTCAGAACTTAGGAGGGTTCAGGAGAACTCCGAGATATACATGCAAGTGCTTCGAGTGACCATAAGGGAGGCATTTTTTCAGAGAAGGTGCAAGTCCCATTAACAGACGTGTAATTAGCTGCCAAGTCAAAGAAGGCCTCACACTGTGGGCAGGCTATTCTGCAAGTGCAGACTCTAATAACTAGTTGAGTGGCCATTTTTGGGGCCTGGATATGCTTAGGCATAGCTATCCTAATGTTTTTCACCTTCGCCTGCAGGCTTACACCTGATAATGCCTCCAGACACCTTTCTTTGGATGCTCAGCTGCCATTCTGTTTAATACAGAATAAAGCACTCATTCAAATAAAAACAGGGAAAAGATGCTAACAATTCTATGAAGAGACTTGAAATGCTTATAGCGAGGCTGGAAGGAATCTCTCAAGTACTGGCAGGCAGACAGTTTAGGAGGCAGCTCTGCCAAGCACCACAGAATTGTGCTAGGATTGTCTGTACTTCGCTTTAGGTGACCTGCTTGAGCAGGGGGTTCGACCAGGTGACTTCCAGAGGTCCTTTCCCACCTCACTCATTCTGCAATTCTGTGATACACAAAGGGACAGCACATACTAGCACAGAATCCCCAGATTGGAAGAAAGGCGATAAAGGAGCATAGAAAACTGTGACTGATACAGATAACACACAAACTTAAAAAAATATTCATTATTTCACACAAAAGAGGAATCAGAGGCAGCATGTTTAAAATAACTAAAAAAAAAAAGCCATATTCTTTCTGCTCAATATAAAAATGAACTGTGGAATTCACTGCTATGGGATGCTGTGAACACCAAGGCGTACATGAGTTAGATTTAGGAAGGATAGGTCCATCACAGACTATTGAACATGATGGTTTGGGCCCAGTCTCCTTCCCTGGAGGCCCTTGAAGCAAAGCTTAATCTGGGAAGGGATGCTAAAGGGAAGGTGAGATGCAGAGAACTTTTCAAAAGACTGTTCCTGGCCACAGCATTTATTCTAAAACCCCCTCCCCGTTGCCCTGTGCATTACTGAATGACTGATCATGACTGGAAAACCACTAGACACATGAATTGCAAAATACCCTTAGTCCCTGGCTGCCCACAAAGCAGAGCAGAGAAATACCTAGCAAGACTCCAGACAGCCCTGGGTTCAGACTCCACCTGTGAGTCAGAGGGATTATTGTTCCAATACCCTTTAGGTACACCCTGAAGGGCACTGAAAGCATCGTCTACCATCCCAAGGAAAGGAGGGTGCACTTGAGCAGTTGAATTGCTTTTACCAGTGCAGCTGAGAGGGATACCTATGCTTTTCCAAGGCCAGAAATGTTTCCCTGTTCAAACTTATTTTCCTCACCACCTTATCCAGAGTAATATTGTATTCTTCAGACCCTGACTATAGCACAGTGATCTGCAGCTGTACATGCGCTGTCAGAGCCTCCAGACAGTGCTACCCCATAACGTCACAATTCTCTTTCTACCTTCCTCCTGCACCAACATTTGCTGCTTGTACTTACTGAGCTCTGTGCAGTATTTGTGATGAAGGTTCTTGAGGACAGCGGTCATTTTTCCGAGCACATCAAGGTGCCTGTCTCACAGCTGGGTAGAGAGATGATCAAGTGTGTCTCCGATGGCTTCTAAAGACACTGTTTTTTCAGTGTTTTCCTTTGTCCGCAGTCTTTCAACCATCACCTGTTGACCCCTCGCTGTATATGCCCAGGCAGTTCTGATGACTTTCTGAGGACCAAATTCTGCGATTTGCTTTGGTCTCAAGAGCATGCTCACTAATGCAAACCAAAGGAGGACAAGGACGCTCCTAAAGCAACTGCAATCTTGCCTACTTCAGACTGCAGAAGACTTTTATCAGAAGGGAACACAAGGCAAGTTGAATCTGCTGCTCTGGAGAATAGCTCCTCCCAGAAGAACTGACTGAAGCCCTGGTTCAGGAAATCTGCTGTCCAGTAACAATTCAATTCTTCCTATGTGACACCCTTTTCCCTTTCCCCTCAAGATACCAGGGAGGATTTCATCCCTATTGAACTCTAGGTCCAGAGCTATTGTCCTGGTACAACCCTAGCTGCTAGCATTTGGTTATATTTAGCTCTCTAACTTGAGGGGGAGCGGCATGCCTACTAAATGGTCTTTGGAGTCACTGGTGGTTGGTTTCGAAACATCTGCCTTGAATTTTGACAGCATGATTTAAAAGTCTGAGTTAACTGGAATTGGGTATCTCTGCCGTACACGTAAGATTGTACCGTGCAGGGGCTTACACTCATGATGTTTGAAGTTTTGAAGCATTTGGCCTACGATTGATATCAAGCTTCTATGTGCTGTAGGTGTACGGTTGGTAGAAAGAGACCCTAGAGATCTGCTGTACGTGAAGAGAAGCTCATCTTCTTCACCATTCATGCTATTTCAGCAAGGACTCAGGACAGGCTTAGTAGTAATTTCACTTAACTCACCACATCATTTTTTTTGTCCAACAGTGATTTTCCTCTTCTTTGGAGAAGTTGTTTGGGAAATATCTGGAACAGTAGATGTGTCATATCTAGTTGCTGGTTCTTCCTATTGGATAAAATGGGGAAACATTATGACAGAATTTCAGTAAACAGACTTCCTCCTTTAGCTGAAAGGTACCATGTGCCTATACTAGCCAACGTGTCAGCAGAAGAGAAATTCTTCAGGAACCTTATTTAATTATTTGGCACAGAGCACCACATTTATCACTTTTTCCTTGAAAACTGATTATTTGTACTATGATAACTCTCTGGTACCTCAATCACAGACTGGGATTCTACCATGTGACACAAATGACAAACAAACTGACAACAGAGTCCCTGTTTCAAGAGTTCACAGGATAAAGTATTTGGCAAGGGAGAACAAACAGATAGTGACAGGGGAACCCTTAGGAAAATAATCACACAAAATTAACAAGGTTATTATGTGCCAATTCCACATACAGAGCTGTCCTCCAGAATAGAACCTCCTATAGGGAAGGAAGCACAGAAACAAATTCCTGACTCTGTCTGCAAGGTACTGCAGTTGTTTCAAGAGATTAAACATGTAGCTGGAGTCCTGCTCTGCTCTAGGTGAAGATCAATGTTTGGTAGAGTTGCTGAGATTCTCTGTGTTAGGGGCAAAAGGATTTTACATTCAAAGCTCAACTTCAGGCAGCTATTTTTAGGTAAATTATTCTGGCTGACAAGCTGTGAAGATAAAAGATGCTGCAGGCCCCACCTTAGCTGCTGTAAACTTAGTCTGCCTCAGTCTATCTGCATTCCTCTATTACTGCAGAGAAGGATCTCAGCAAGGAGCTCTCTCCCCGAATTGGGAAACTAATTAAGATGGTTCTGTTCTTTTTAGCATTTTCTTAATTATGCTACTGATGAGCTTTCAGAACTGTCAGTCCCCTTTAAGATCATTCTCCTTTCAGTTAGCCTCTTTCAAAACCACAACACTACTCTCCCAGGCAGTAGTTTGTATGTTGCTGTGGGTTGCATTCAAACTCTCCCCTGCGTATTGAGAGTTGGTAACAGACATTTTGGGCCACATGTCAACTAATTTAGAGCAAACCTGACAGTGCTGAATGGAACAACTCTCACCACGTCCACAGTATGATATCTGGCTGTGGCAATGCAGAGCCTGCAGCAGCAGCTGGTCACAACATGCTGGAAGGTACTAAAGGTTCTTGCACTTCAAGACAGTCTGATTTCAACCCTCTTCTAGCTTGGCAGCTCTCGCTTTCAAAAAAAACCCCAAACCAAACCAACCAAAAAAACCCCCAAACCCCTCCCCTATTTAGTCATTCTCTAATGGTAGGATTTGATAGTTTGTATGACAAGATTCTAAAAAAGAGGTCACCTTGTTCATGGCTCCTAAATGTGGTTATTATCGAGTTAGCCCACACAAACATGTTTTCTTTTTTTTTTTTTTAAACAACAAGCAGAAGCTATTAACAGTGCAGCCTATTTGATCAAATAATGTTTTTTATAAACATTTCTTAAGTAGCAGTTACTGTTTATCAGCTCATTAACTCTGGAATCACATTTCCATGATCTTGTTTATAGATTTCCATAAGCGCTTACCTTTGTTCCTTGGCCCACAAAGCTAGAAAGTTGTTATAAATCATTATGTTCCTAACTAGGTATTTGCTTTTTCTTCTTAAAATAGTTTCAACTACCTTAAGAACTGAGAAATGCACAAGAAGTTTAATTTTAATTATTATTAGCATTGACCCTGCTCACCCCTAGCTTGACAGCTTGTGATTAAGCATTGCAAAGATCTCAAACAGTTATTTGAAAAGCATTTCGTATCAGCATGTGTAACCATAATTTGGTGCCAGGGCATCAGATGAAGACTTTGAATTGCCCTACTTGTCAGTTTATGATACAAGCATTTTACTAGAACATAACCGTACGCTGTTATTTCATGGAAGTGATCTGCCATGACCGTTTCAAATTCTAGAATTATCTAAAGCAGCAGAATTATACTCTAAACTAATCACTCAGCACATTAATTCTGGAAGTCAAAGCCATTTTGAATTGCTAGAGGACATGCAACTGTTCTCAATTGGTATTTTACTTTTAAAACCCATATTGTACCCTAAAAATGAGAGATTTTTCTGAAAACTGGTAATAAATAAAAGCTGACTCCAACAGTATTGTTGTTAGATAACAGTTCAAGCTGAGCACATTTTAATGGTCAAATCAAATCTGCTAAATTCAGTGTATACAGAAAATAACAAGTAAAACCCAAAAGACCCCAAACCACAGTCGTTTAAGCGTGGAAAAAACAGGGCATACTGGGGTAGCACCCACCACCTCATAATGTGGCTACTGGACGGTGCCAAAGCTTCCTTTAATGAAGAACATAAAAAAATTAAAAGCAAGCTGAGTGAGTGAACACAGCTTTGTGGCACAGAACGGTTAATTCAGTCTTAATTCCAGCACTCGCTATGGGAAAGTAATACACATACATGCAAATACACAGGATGCACATCTCCTGAGATCCTGATGACTCTTACCTGTAACAGCCGCTGACGTACTCCCTGTAATTCACAAGTGATTAAAATAGTGAAAACCTTAATCACAGGTCACCCTGTCTCTCTCTCCTTCACGCTTGAATAACCTAAAAACCGTTGTGGGAATAAATGAACAAATCACCCAGGAGCACCCCTGTATGATTAACTTCTACCTGTATCCTGACATGTTCGATCTGAAAACTCAGGTGCCTCAATAAAGCAACTATAAGGTGTCCAAGGAAAAATGTATCAGCTCAAAGGAAGATGCAGCATCATCCTCACCTTACATAAACTTACGTTCCACGTTGGTGAGGACCGGAGACGCGAAAAGCGCCTCAAACTTAATTTTACTAGTTCCCAAGGTCCTTTTCACGTATTTACCACGACACACAAACACCGTTTGCTTACTTGAAGACATACTGGTGACAGCACGGCTGCAGAAAAGCCTTTGCAAGATTCCTATCGCCGCTTGGCCCCCCTCCCGAAGCCTTCCCCGCTTCCCTCGCCCCCGAGCCCCTGCCAGGCTGCACCGCCGCATCCCTCGGCACCAGAAGCAACGGGCACTCTGCCCTTGAGGTGCCAGCTAGTGATTATTGCTACAGCTTTTATCACGGGGAAACTTTGGCAAGGATCACAGCCCCTCGCTGGAACTTTGCTTCCATCTAGCGTTTTGGAAGTCGTGAGCTTGCAGAGCAGAACTCTGAGCTTCAAACACACATTGTAATTTTTTAAGCGCCCGAGTCAAAATTCCAAAGCGATCTTGCGAACAGAAGCTGACAAAAAGCAGCTAACGTGCCGCTTAAGCTTCGGGCAGCCCTCGCAGAGAGGAATTTAAAGACTTCTGGAAACGCTTTCAAGTTTTTGGTTTTTCTTCTTAATCCTTCTCTGATGGGAAGCTGTAGATAAAAATTAACGTGGACAGAATCTCCCAAGTAAACTCCAAGTACCACCGCTCTTCCAGGTCAAAAGGCCAACAGGGAAATCATATTCCCAGGACCAAGGATCAGCGACAGAGTTCACTGCTCAAATGGAAGAAAAAAAATCCACATGCACAACTGACATCCAAAATGGCTCAACATAATTTATTTTTTATGTTAAAATGTACAGAGTTCTTTTGAAAGTACTTGCTAGAAAGGGGAAAAAAAAGTGATATTACATACAAGGAGAGGAAGGGAGACCATCCAGCCAGGAGCGTATGACATGGAGAATTACAAAGGCATCTAGGCACCCCTTCCCCTTAGCTTACAAGTCACCATGAACAAAGTACAAAGAGGTTACAAAACAGGAAAAGCAAATATAAACAGACAGGAATAGACTCAGCTTCATTTGTACATGCGGCTTTTAGAGGCATCTGGAGCTCCTATTCACACACTCTAGAGATCTCTTTAAAGAGAATTTTTATCTTTCTTAAAATAGTTTTTAATATTCTACAACAAAGATAAAAAATTTTAAAGATGGAATGAAATGAAAAAGCTCTTATTTTTAAAAGGCATCAAAGTCACTAACAGTGAGATTTTTTTTTAATTTCTTTTAGAAGATTACCCAAGTTATCTTGCTAAAAATACATATTTTTTTTTTTTAAACAGAAGTGAAAAAATGGTAGGTACCAATATTACTGCGTTGGATAATTTCTTTTTATATATAGAAAAGAACATTTTTTTTTTCTACAATAGTTCTACAGTCACAAAGGCTTGTGGAAAAGGGAGCTGCCCAATTGATAAAAAAAACATACAAAACCAAACCAAACATAACGGCAAACAAACTAAATTCACGGCCCTCATTTCAACAGCTTCTCCTCCTGTCTCGGACCCCTACCCCCCCCCACCCACACCCCCCCCCAGCAATCAGGAAGCAGTGACACAGCTGAAGATCTAGGAAGGAGAGGGCAGCACAGTGCGCTTTCTACATGGGTTATTTGGAACTGGAATAGTATATACAGAGAAATGGGGTCCTACACAGCCTTGTACATGCTCAAAACTAAACAGAAATAAAAAGTGGAAGTCCTTTGAATTCTGCCTTTTACAGTTAGCAGTTATTGGAGGAAAGTCCATTTTAGTGCATCTGAAGAAACCCCAACCTTCTTTTAGACTCTTTTGGTTTAAAAACAAAAGAAATTAGTCTTATTAATGTGTCTGTATTTCTACTTCATATACAATAAAAAAAGAACTTTACACTAAAGGGTGTCCCTTTTTGGATTGGGTGACATGCCAGCAGTGTAGCCAAAAAGAATGTAAATTGGATTATGCGGTAATAAACACCAAAATCCTGCCGCCTGCATCCTACTATGGTGTTTGGACTGTTTCACTCTTGTAAAACAGGCCGATTCCCTTCTTTTCCCACACTAGATCAAAAGTGTGGCTATTCCTATAAAATGGGTCTCAAACATAGTGGGAGAATCAGGGAAAACATCACTGACCCCCCCAGAGCGCGGCACATTCAGCAACTTCCTACCCCATACCAGGAATGGAAGAGTGACAAGGACACCACAGGGTTCTCGTCAAAGTCACTTAAAACGTACACTTTATCTTCCCAGATTACCTAAGCAAAGAGATTAAGAGGCAGACCACTGGAAACAGCTGCTTTTGAGCTCAGCCTGACTCAAAGGCTCAGAACCAAGACCCTCAGCATTTCAAAGTACATACTAAATCAGAGTTTGGGATCTCAGAGTTGTGGCTGACTTGCCGTTCACCAGAAGAGCCTGCAACCATTTTCTTGTCCTAACAGACCATTAACCACCCTATCCTCCTCACGACTGCATAAGGGATACAAACAGTTCTCTCTTGAGATGCTTCTTGAGTAGTTCAGAGTGACAGAACATGTGGGCATGCATGCACATCTGTGCGCACATGCGTGTCTGGGTGGTGAATGGGATCACTTTAAAGTTACATTATATTTTCAGCATGAAACATACAATTTCAATTAACTCATCTACAAAAACACCAGTGCGAATACTTTATTGTTTACATGTAACTCCAAATTTTACTGAGGGCAAGGGAGTCAGGGAAAATGAAAGATTAAAAATTTTTCCTGACTTGCAGAAATAAAGAGCTTCATTTATCCTCTGTGTCCCCTTCCAAGTCTCCCAATAAGTGCCTCCTGCTAGAAGTAGGAAATGCTAGGTGGGGTTTAGAGGGAAGGGTTGTTATTCTTTGAGATGTCAAACATTTTACATGACTGCAGCACTAGAAACTGCATACAGAGGGGCACAGGGGAGGGAGAAGGACATACATTTGAAAAAAAAAATTTAGAAAGATGATTTCACTGTTACACATATTCTGTCCACATTGTCAGCAAAGTAAGGCTCTTTTTAAATTATGAAAAGATTTTGTGCATGTTTTCCCCTCTAAAAAACATCTGTAAATGATTTTAGCTGTAAAATGTTTCAGGATTGTGAAGAAAACAAAAACACAAAACAAAACAAAAAAAAATCCAAAAAATAAAGACCAGGCTTCCTAAAAAATAAAATAAACCAAAGAAAATCCCTCTAAATCTACAGCAATATTTTAACTGGAAAAAGGTCCATTTTCTCTGGTTCGTCAGTATAAAAGGTTCCTTTATTTATATATATTTCAGTTTCTAGGATGCAAGTTCATCTTGCTCATCTTCTCATGTATGGTCCATTGAGAGACTGCTTGGGCACCCCAGCAGCATTCATGTAGCTGTGATGGGAGGGGCCAGTGTACATCATGTTTCCATGAGGATTTGGCTGCATAGGCTGCTGGGTATAGGCCTGGCTCCCCATCATTCCCATCTGCATCTGCATAGGATACTGTGCTGTCTGGTTCATGTAGGCAGGGTTACTATGGTAACTGCTGTTCATCATAGGCTGCGTCATTCTGTAGCTGTTCATGGCATTCAGGGTGTTCATATTCATGGAATTAACATTGTAAGGGGTGGTCGGCATTAGGTTGACTCCCATGTTCATACCCCGTTGAACAGCTAACGTACGAGGACCAGCCTGCATGGCAACTGCGGGTGGGCTGCGGCCATAGAGCTGCTGCTGGTGTGCAGTTGCAGAGGGCAGTGGTGCTGATTTAGAGCGAATGGAAATGTGCCCCTTGACTGGCATCTGCCCCTGCAACCTCTGCGTGTGTGGAATACCAATATTGGTAGCAGACATGTTACACTGAAGCAGAGGTGACGTGAGGTTCATGGTGGTGGACGCCAGGTTTGGTGGGGGTGTCATAGTGGCTTGTGCTTGTGGTGTGCCTGCTAACGGATGAGAGGGAGCTAGCTGAGCCAGTCCCGTGTTGGACAGAGAAACGCTGGTTGCATAGGAAGTCACAGCAGGAGAATGGCTATAAGGCATGGCATGAGGGTCCATAATGGTGTTTGTCAGCTGCTGCAACTTGGCTAAACTGAATGTGGCTGATGGTTGGGAATAGCTCCCAGCACCAAAATCCCCTGGAATCCTCTCATAGATACTTATGTTACCAGTGCTTCCCGATTCAGGTATTTCCATGATCATAGGTGCTGGGGTGAAGCTGTTGTTCATGCTACACTGAGACAGCGGAGGTTGCTGCTGGGGTGGAGGTGGGGGCTGTGGCTGCTGTGACTGAGGCGGTTGCTGTTGTGGCTGCGTTGCTGGTTGCTGGTTACTTGGAGGCCTTTCTACTACACAGCTCTGAGGTGACTTGATATTGCAGTTTGCTGCAGGCTGGACAGTGTTTTGCTGCATCATGCTGCAACTGCTGCCAATGTTTGCCATTTGCTGAGTGACAACACAACTGTTCTGAGTGAGGCTGCTAGAAGAGGACAGTCCTCCGTATGAACAGCTGCTCTGGGAAGAGTTATTTCCACAAATGCTGCCTCCCATAGTGGAGTCATAGCTGCTGGGGTTTTCATAATTCTCTGTAGTGCTCTCAATGCTGCCAAGGTCACTGAAGCCACTATCCACCACCTGCTGAGAGTGGTCCGATACTGAAGGCACATCCATCATGGGGCTGGTCTCCATGTTCTGCATAGAGGGTGCGGACAGGGATCCTTGTTCAGGACTTATCTGGGTGTAACTGCTCTCCAGAGCAGGCACGTTTGGGCTGCTGACAGAACGTACAGACTGGCTGGGGTGGGACTGAACAGAAGATATTGGACTGTTGTGTTCTGAGGCCTGGCAATCTTCAACCATTGATATCTGAGGATCCTCCTCAGTCTGGGTGTAACTCTGCAAAGTCTGGCAAGCTGCAAGAGTTTCTTCACAGTCCTGGTAAGCTACATCATGCTCATTGCTTTCCTCCTGTGTCAAGGACTGGACTGCTTGGACAGTTTCAAGATCTAGTTCACTATGAGGAATCTCTTCCTCTTCCTTTAATTCAATTAACCCTTCTTTATTACTTTGCTCTTCTTCGTGATCATCTTCAGACCCAGGGACGTGCTCTGAGCCCACCGAGGTCTCATTGGAAGCCTGCTCTTCCTCAGAATCTGCCTCTGCTTCATCTTTTTCTTTTGCATCTTCTCTACTGCTCGGTATGCTTGTTTCTAAAAAACATTCTTGCACCTGAGGCTCCTCCTTCACCCCTTCTCTAACAGGCTGTTCCTCCAATTCTTTTTTCTTCACAGACTCCAGATGACCGTCATCTTCGTCATCAGCATCATGATCTTCATTTTGATTTGTCACTACTGCAACTTCCTCTTCTTCCTCATGGTCGTGCTCAGGTTCGTCTAGTTCTTGCTGTTCTTCTTCTGATTGCCTTTGTTCTTCTAAAACCCGAGGCTTCTCCTCTACCTCCTCTTCTATCTCAGGCTCTTTTACTTCTGGCACTGGACTGCTGTTGCTGTCCACAGGAGAAACTGCTCTTACTTCACTGCTGGCTGTATCTTCCTCTTCCCCCTCTCCTACCTCTTCTGCTTCCATATTCACATCTTCCTCTTTCCGTTCCTCAATAAGAGGCAGCTCTTCTTTCTGCTCAACACCTTCTTCTTTATCTGAAATTTTGGGCTTACGCCCTGGTTTTGAATTAGCTACCACTGCATCAACTCCTTCATCCTGAACTGATGGTGGCACCTTTTCCCGGTTCAGTTTAAAACCTGGTTTTCGACCAGGTCTTTTCTTCCAGTGGACTGGTTTTCGGCTTTTCCCTTTTGGCCATCCCTTCTTCTTTTTCATGGGTGTAGAAGTATCTGGCTCAAGCGAAGAATCCTTTGCTTCACATTTTCTCAGCATAGATAATGGTTTCAAAGTTGGGTTACCTGAAAACACAAATTGAAAGATACTGTTCAAACATTTTTGTTTGACCGGAGCATTCATGGAAGCTTTCCCAAGCATTCCCATCATGTTTATCAACTTTATGTATCAATACTAGCTTAGCGATTTATTGTGAAGGGTAACAATAAGGATCAAGGTCTGCTCATTAGTAATCACACTGGACATTACATTTTCAAAGAACACCAATGCTTTCAAGATTTTGCATGGTCAAAGCTCTGAGCCTTTAATACACAATTCAAATTAAACACTAGGCTATACAATGAAGTCCTGGAAAGACTCAGCACCCTTTACAAATTTTATTTATATGATATGTTCACAAATGAAAATGTTCCAGTGTAGGGGAACACATGCAATAAAAACATGTTTCCATTTAGATCTGTATTTTGTGCATCTGCTGAAGAAAGGAAGTATTTCCACTTTTTCATGGCTTATGCTTTTAAGTGCCAACAGAAATACACAGATGACTGAATTTGGCTACCTTTTTTTTTTTTTTCTTTTTTTTTATCTGAGAAATCATTAAAAGGAAGCTGAATTTCTCTCTCATCTAACTTTCACTTGATGAAGCAAGTTTTACATTTCAGTGACTTTCCAAACACTAGAATAGGTTCAGAGCTTATACAGCCAGAAAGCAATGTGATAATTTACTGACTTACAGAGCTTACAAGTACTGTAAGGCACTCCCTGAATTAATTTTGTTTTGAATCTGTCAATTTGGATGATGGTTGGACTCGATGATCTTGAAGGTCTTTTCCAACCTACATGATTCTATGATTCTAATTAGGATAGTCAGTGACATTTTACACAACTGTTGGTTAACTACTGCAACAGTTAATCATTGACACTAGTTGCTATTCACACTTTACCATCTGAATTTCTGTCCTTCAGACACTGAATTTACTTAATCTGCTTTTGTATTAGTTTTCCTTTTATCCGTTAGGCTGAAAATCTCTCTTACCAAATAACAGTTCTCACCTAAGTAATTTGTAAATTTATCAAGTCACTCTTTTGCCTCTGCTTTCTTTGAATCTACTGTTATAGAACATTTGTTCTAGTGTCTCAATCAGCGCACGACTGTTCTTTGAACTATTCCAGTTTATCAATACTCTTATCAAGTGTGAGTAACTGAGTAAAGATTGTTGTAGTAGTTCCACCAAAGCTAAATAAAGAGATGACAGAATGTGTCTACTCCACTTGAGATTCCCCCGTTCATATATTTAAGGATCATCTGAATCTTTTTGGCTTTGTGCTAGAAAATGATGCCAATTACTGGACATGACCTTCAAATACTCTCTCATAGACTTTTTCAGTGAATTGCCCTTCACTTCATTTACTAAATCCCCTCTTTTTCTGTCAGCTGCTACATTATTTTTTAATCTATCCATAAAATAGCAGTACAGACACACAACCCAGACCAATCTCCCTTAGAATAGAATAGTTCTGTTTGAAGGGACCTACAATGATCATCTAGTCCAACTGCCTTGACCCCACTAATAAAAAGGCTGCTTAATTACTCCTTGTTTGCAGCTTGATTTATTTAATATGTATTAGCTCAATTCTGTAACATTTCATCTTAAGCAAATGGTTTTGATTAAGTCCAATACCTCTCAAAACACTCAGTAGGTAACATCAATTACCCTTATTAACCAAGCTGTAGTCTTGTAAAAATATATCAAATACATTTTTCATATACCAGTGTTCATTTGTATTGAGCAAATAACTGGACTTTCTACTGAGTAATAAGCCAGTCATCCTACTGTTTAAATCAGGATGAATGTCACACTGATGGGCCTGTAATTAGGTTGGTCATCGCACTATATGGATATAAGATCAATTACCCCCAATATTCAAAGCACATTTATTCACATTTCTGCCCTTTCTACCATCTTAAAAAATGTCGTTGATTCCACGCTATGAATTTCCCAAGAAGAGCTGTATTAAGTCCAACAAAGGTAAAACTAAATAATGTGCTCCCAGTAGTTCACAAACGCTTCTTAAAACCTAATCATAGGTCAGCTGAGTTACTCTTGCCCTTTGCTGACAGGCATTTACTCTAAATAGGTCCGATGAGAAGCATTCTGAAAAAAATTCTGGGTATTAAAAAATTAATTTAAAACAAATACTGAATTCAAAACTGAACAACTCCTTGAAGTCATCCATAAAACAAGTATTTGGAATGTGAATAAAGGAAGGAAAGGATCTTCCAGTCAGCATATCATT
Organism: Aquila chrysaetos chrysaetos; assembly: GCF_900496995.4. Taxonomy (NCBI): domain Eukaryota; kingdom Metazoa; phylum Chordata; class Aves; order Accipitriformes; family Accipitridae; genus Aquila; species Aquila chrysaetos. The sequence continues at coordinate 35,662,577 of NC_044016.1, read as the reverse complement.
GTGCAGGAAGAAGGAAATACTACTTTCATAGTATTTGTTAAAGCATGAACACTTAAGCCCTTAAAGAAAAAAAATCCACCTCTTTAAAAAAGAAAAAAAACCCAAACAAACACTATTTCTCTTCCCCTTCTTTCACATTTCCTACCTACTATAGATGATTAGATTTACCATCTCATAGGTATAAGACCCTCTGCTTTTATCTGTACTTTCATGGATTTAATATTTTTAGGAACATAAAAAAAAAAGTAGTAAATGATCTTATGATGGCAGGCTCCCCTTATAATAATGTCATATTAAAGGTGTCCAGTCTGGGCTCCCCAATACAAGACAGACATGGAGCTACTGGAGACAGCCCAGCAAAGGGCCACTAAGATGCCTAAGAGACTGGAGCATCTCTCTGATGAGGAAAGGCTCAGAGAGCTGGGACTGGAGAAGAGAAGGCTCCCAGGGGGAACCTTATCAATGTGTACAAATATCTTAAGGGAGGGTGTCAAGAAGATGGAGCCAGGCTCTCTTCAGTGGTGCCCAGTGCCAGGACCAGAAGTAATGGGCAAAAACTGAAACAGTGTCAGGAAACACTTCTTTACTGTGACTGAGCACTGGAACAGGCTGCCCAGAGAGGCTGTGGAGTCTCCCTCCTTGGAGATGTTCAAAAGGCATCTAGCCATGGTCTAGACACGATCCAGACACCCCTGAGCAACTGGCTCTTAACGGTCTTGCTTAAGCAGTGGTGCTGGACAAGATGACCTCCAGAGGTCCTTTCCAACCTCAAGGGACTGCGATTCTATGACTTTACCATATGCACTTGACACTGTCTTCACAAAAGAATATGGATTTGATGACCCCTCAAGATTTCATGTGCATCATTTTTTAGGATACTGAGAAACATATGTATGTGCTCATTCAGTTGCACTTAGTTAATTGTGAGTGTGCATGCAAGCTTGAACAGAAGATCCTTACAATATTCACATTCACAGTAAAACTTACAGGTAGAACTAGGAAAAGCAAAATAATACAGCCCAGCCTATTACAGAGCTCTATCTTCCCCCATACCACACTAATCAAGTTGCACAGAATTAGTAGAATATAGAGAGACAAGCTTTATTTGTTTTCTATACCACAGAACACACTGTCTTCCAGAATGCCTAATGCTTAATAAAAAATACTGGCCTCAAATCACCGCACCACACTATCCATTGTCATTGTAGTCCTGACAGCAATCAGAACCAGTTCAAATTCTCATCAGAGACCAAGTTTAAGAGATTGCAGTGTTACATTTCAGAGAAATCATAAAACACTTTCAATGCATTGCCTCAGCTAGAGATTAAGTTCTCAGGGAAAAAAAATCTAACCAAACCCACTCTTACTCAGAAAGTTTAAAAAAAAAAGAAGTGACAAGTAGGTTTCTGTAGTGATGGGAAAACGTCCAAAAAATCTTAAGCTTCCTATAAACATTCCTAACATAGTTATGATTAAAACAGTCTAAATCTGAACCAAATATTAATGACTGCAATACTGTATTTCTGAATTGTCCTAAGGCAGTGCTGCCCCCCTCCACCCAGCTTAATTTTTTATCAAAAAAGGCCAGCTGTTTTTGATGATTGCTTATCCCTGTGGGCTAACACGTTTAGGTAATTGAAAGTACACTGCATTTTCTTTAAGATCATTACAGTTTTACTATGTATATGCAAGGGCACCTGCATTAAAGGCATAAGCAGCCAACAGATACCGTTTGATGTCAGGAGCAGCAATACCCTAAAATAGTGTGCTTACTACTTTATTACTTCAGAAGTTCTGACAAATTTGCAGAAGTTCAGGAAAAAGAAAAAGGCAACAGAAGTGACACAAGGGAACAGAAAGCACTAAATTACAAGTGGCAAGTAAGAAAGTAAAATATTTATAAAGTAGGTGAGCGAGAACCTGATTGTTGTAGTATGTAATGGGTGTGAGTTAAAACAGTGGCTTTCCAAATACCGATTCTGATCCCTGGGTACTCTATGGACTATATGTAGTTTGTAAAAGATGGTTAAAAATCACTAATATATTTTATAAAGCAACGTATGTGTGTGGAATCTCTAAGGGGATCTGTGTCTCCACCAGAAAACATTCAGAAGAGCACAAACGAAAAAGACTGAAAACCACTTATCTAACAGATCTTCTCCCAACTGTATAGTCTTATTAATGGTGCTGGAGTACCACAAAAATGTATTTCATGACTAATCTGATCACAATAGAATTAATAAAACAATGGTATAAGCTGACTGTGCATATATTCCCACTAAGCAAACTTAATGCTGCATCAACACGTGTTTGCACTAAATTTACATAGTTGTATGCTGCTATAAGGATTTAAGGGTAACTGATGCTAAATGGATTGTATACATAGCTATAATCATATTGATGCTTTCTGTATTTAAGAACTTCTAAAGAAAAATTCTGCTCTGCTAACCACAGGCTAGTTGAAAGCCATAAATTAACGAGTTCGTTCCAGTAACTATTTTGTATTGTGGGATAACGGCACCATACTTCTCTTTCACACAGTTCTTCGTTTTTATTTGGCTGACTGCCTTGCGCTATGTAGACCATCAAAAGAACAGATCATATAACAGCCATAATGAAGATTACTAACGAAGGATCTGAATGACAGAGGGTTTTTTTTGAATTGTCAGTACACTCTAAGTAATCAGTTCCAACCAAATAATTTTATTTTATGAACTGAAGGTTCAGAGAAGTTTAAGGACATATGAGAAGCTGAGAGGCAGGACATGCAATGTGATGAAGAACTAGATCTCAAAAGAGACAATTTATTACTTCTCTTTGTTACAGAAAACTGAGGGCTCTCCAATTCATTTCTGTTTTGTTTCTGTAAGTGACCCTGCTGCATAGGTTTTTCCACAATCACAGATACCAATTCCACTAGGAAAGCTGAATCAAAAGGACACCCTGTGATCAGGTCATTGCTAATAAGATAGTTAAAAGCATGCACCACATTTTCATAAGACTTGGGAATGTTTGAGGCTGGTTTGACTGGTAAGTTATGCCTAACCTTACATTTTGGCTAGAAGTTACAAGACAAGGTAAGCAGCTTGTTCCGTCATGAGCTAGTATATTTCTGACACTCACTGACACACTATCTATATCAAACTTTCAACAGCATACCACCAAACATACCATTAGTGTCATCAGACTCCTCCTCATCTTTGGACTTCCTCTTAGAAGAGGGTCTATGCCTGAGTGTGTCTGGTGGGGCTAAGTGCCGAAAGTATCCACTGGGCAAAAGTTCATTCTCCTCCTCCTCATCCTCCTCCTCCTCTTCCTCCTCCTCAATCTCAAATGTAGGCTCTAATCGGGGCATTGGTCGTTCAGAGTCCGAGTCCTCAAATGGTTCATCCAGCACTTCTGTGGTCTCCGAGATTGTTTCAGTGACAACGCTGCTGTTGTGGTGCTTACGCTTGCGGACTCGCCTCTTCCGATGAAGAATTGGTTTCTGAAAGTGGAAGGTGGGAGAAGAGAAGACATTTTATCACATGCAGTAGAAATAAGACACTGATAAACAGAAAACATGAACAGCACAGTTCAACAGTCCCAGTGGGACTAAGGGGCTCCCTTCTGGAATACAGACTTCACTAGAAATACTGACTGGCACCTGCCTTCAGTTAGACAGATGTCAAATACAATGCAAGATGACCAACTTCCATGAAGACTGCTAGACTGACACTTGTGTAATAGAATAAAACATTTAAACAGCTGAAGCTAATAGCCCATCCATAACAGCTGAAAGTTCAGAGACACTACAACACAGATGTGAATAGTTTAGAATAAGCTGCAAAGATGATATAGAAGAGAACTTTTCAGTGCAGCATCCCATGAAGAGAGGATTTTCTTGGTCACGTTAATAGAATTCACATCTCCGTGGTAAATCATTCCAAAGACTTTATGCTGTGATTTTAGTTGTTTAGATAGCATTTGTGTTTTGCAAGCTTCTTTTAAAAGTAGGGCCATATCTGTTTCTATTTTGCATGATTGAGTAAATCTTTAATAACCAAGGTGGAAAAATCAGAATTACAAGGCAGAAGTTAGAATTAAAAAAACTCCTACCTCTGATTCAACAAAAACCACCACTACAAAAAGGTAGCAGAAAGCACCCTCCAGACAGAGTTCTGGAACACTGAGCAGGTGCCACCTGTATGCTTAACACATACCTCATGTATTACCAATTGCACAATCCTTCAGAAAGCACCAACATACTGACAAAATAGACTGCATGATATAGTCAGAGACAACAAGAAATAAGGCACACACCTTTCGTTTTAATGTTGGCTTGGTGAGAACAGGTGGAGAGCTTGATCGAGGACTCACAGGCTCATCATCTTCCTCTTCACTACTCTCACTGAAACACCTCAGAAGTGCCCTATCACTATCACTGTAGCGGCGGGGTAATCTGTCGCAGTCCTCCGGGAATCTACACTTCAGTGGCTCCGTGTTCTTTTTCAGCTGCCCTCTCCACCTTTCCATACCTTCGCTGTACCGCCGACGGGGAATTGCGGATTTTTCACCTTTGCCATACTGTCCCTGGGAAACTGCAGATTTTTCCTCATCTTCAGCATACCGGCCTCTTGGGGCTGGAGACTTCTCCTCACATTCATCACATCTTCCTTGCAAGGCCGCTGACTTCTCCTCACAGTCACTGCACCGGCCTCGTGAGGCTGCTGATTTCTCCTCACATTCACTGCATCGCCCACTGGGAACTACTGTTTTGTCCTCCATGGGCAATACTGGCTCCTTCTCACAAAACGGCTCCCGAAGTTTTTTGCCCTTGCGGTTCCATCGACCTCTTCGTGATGGCTGACTGTTTGCTGGAAGACTATCCAGAGGAAAAATGTGCTTGTTTGGCCGTGCAGAATTGGCTGGAGCAACAATGTCTGGCTTTTTTTCACTCTCTGTAGGTGAGTAAGGCTCTTGCTCCTTCTTCTCCCATGACACAGATTTTACCATCTGATTTAAATACAAACAAATAGATTTTACACTTCCTATTTAAGCATGCATGTCTATCTGGCATTCAATTCCACAAAAGCTTTTGAGCAAGAACTCAGAAAAGTTTAAGAAGAATAACTTCTGGGAATCTGAGAAGAAAAGAATTGACCTTTATGAGATTCTAATAGTGCTAACTGCTACTCCTTTCCTCCCAGGTGATAATGTACCTCAATTAGCTTCCCAACAAGTGACTTCAGCCAGCAGCAGCCATCCATTGGCTTGCTGGAATGCAAGCATTATCTTGCTACCTTCAAACACAGTATTTGTGTAATTTTCAAGAAAAAAGTGACATAAACTTGAAGCCATTTTTGCATTAAAATGCACAATTAGTTTACTGTATTTACATTAACAGCACATTAATTTGCCTCTTAGTATTCTAGTCAGTGCTCATCACCTGATGTGAGAGTGCAATCCTTCAAGGACAGCAGCCTAGATTTCAGAAACCTTCACTGCTCTGTGGGCAGTAATTCTAAAACTATTAGTGGTTTTGCAAAAGTACACAGCAAAAGCCTTTGGTGACAAATGTTAGAAGTTTTTGTTGATTCATTTCCATTTATGCTATTTGTCACTTACAGAAATACTGGGTCCTTCAAACCCAAATCCATGTCAATAGTTTGATGACAGATCAGGTTGCTTGAGAGTGGGAGGCAGGTTTTTTGTTCGGTTTGTGTTTTTTTTGTTGTTGTTGTTTTTTCAGCACCCCCCCACCCCCTGCCCCAAAACATACTGCAAAAATCATTAAAGGCAGAAAGAACCTTTTTATTCTTTTTAGAGACAGTCTTTAACCTTTCTCTAGACTATGCCTCAATGTTTTCCCTATTTTTAGTTTCTAATCTGAAACTATAAAGATACATAAACTAATCATGACTGCACTGCTTTTTATGATTATGCCAAATGGCCAAGCTTGGCATTTGAAATCTTGTTAGCATTGCCTGCAAAAGCACCGAGTGTAAACTGTATGCCACACAGAAGTAACAGATTCACTCTTACACTGGTCTCTGGATCCTTTTCTTTCTGCTGTTGTTGCTCTTCATTTTCCCCATCCTCTGTCTCCTCTTCTTCATCTTCAGAGACAACTGAGTTGGAAACTATAACAGGTGTCCAACGCAGACATTCTGCATCCACATCTATAGGTCGGACATTAGTTCTAAGCTTTGCCATATGTTCCTGGATAAGTTTCTCCCGACGAATGATCACAAATCTAAACAGTAATAATACTCTGATCAACAACAGGCTACATACATACTGTACATGTTGTCATGTGAAACAGATATAAGGTATTACAGAAAAATCTGTACTCTCAATCAGTGCTGCCATGAATAACTTCAGAGAGGACAGAAAAATCATTAAAACTGTACAATTTGCAGTACTGTCAGACTACCAGAGAAAGCATCTCAAAACTGAGAAAACGCTGTTAAATTCTTTCCACTTGTTAATGGTGAAGCCATCGTCCTTCCATGGGTAATGTTCAGCTGCAGAGTATCACTTTTATTATGTGTTAAATGGACAACAGGTATGCCATTTGGGGAGCAGGCAACACAAGGTGAAAGATACTGAATGGTATTAAAAGGACTGCTTAAAAAAGTTACAGTCCCACAACCAGAGTGGATTTTATTCAGGGGGCTGGGAATAATATCACTGATTAAAGTATACTGTGAAATGAGGACATAAAACTGTTCTCAAATAACTTCCAAGTTTTCAAATAAGTTCCAAGTTTAACACAAAACACAACAGAATACAATCCCACTCCCAAAACTGCTATGTTCTAAATCAAAAATAATTCCCAGTATTTCGCTTGACTTGTACACTCAGCTGGGCAAGCAGACTATCCACATACCTCATTTCTCCCAGTGATCTATCCCACTGTTCAAGCATCCCATGTTAATCCACACAGTTAATGGCATCTTTGAGGCCCAGAGAAAAGGGGGGAAACAACTGTCTGCTCAGTGACTGGAAAATTGAATAGATTTCCCTCTAGAGAAGGGAAGTTGCTGTTCTTTGTTCTGTTTTGTGAGTATGTTAGACTGATTATGCTGAGGGACCCCAAGAGAACATGGCCAAGAGACCAGCTTGCTTTCTCTCACAGCTGCAAATTACTTAGAAGTTCCACAGATGCAGGGCTACATAGCTGGAAATCTGAACCAGCTTTGGCACTGAACAGTTCTTGCATTGCACATGAGCATCGTAAATCTCTACAGCCAGTATTTGGATATTGAAGTCTTAAGTAAGATCAAGCTTATTAGATGTAACTTGTCTCCAAACACCATTAAATTTCATTTAAATACATCTGAAGCTCTTTGGAAATACAACAGGACTCCTGTACTCACTGATCACTACGGAAGTCAAGCATTCGTAGGTGATGTAGAGTGGAAGTGATATCTTGAGGGCAGATTCCAGTCAGCTTACTCAATTTCTTGATGCTTAATTGCTTGTCACGTTGATGATAAAGGCACTCCAATATTACACTTTTCCAATAAGCCATATATGAGAGGCGCCCAAGGTCTGACAGAGGCTTCTCTGGTGATCCTGCTTGACCCTCACGCTTTGAAAGCAAATAGCCTAAAGATATACATGAAAAAAATGTCCAAAAATTAGCATATATAGCTTCTGTTTCCACCCCAACTTCTACAAAGGCATTTTTCCAGAAAGTAGCTGAATGCTGCCTATAAGATTTAGGTTATAATTTTGAAGGATACACTGAGTGGTCTGGCTGATTTTTTTTTTTGCTGTTGTTTAAACTCCTGTTATTCAATGATAGGGTATGAGATTTCTAAACTACACTGACATCAGACATTGGCTATGGGCAATGCCACGAGATGGCAGCAGTCGCCTACCTAGAAACTATACTATGCCTGAAGTACACAATCTGCTGAGTGTCTTCCAACTGCAATAGCAATTCCGAAGATGACAGAGGGAAAACATATTTTAGGCATCTAAGACTAATAGGGCAAACAACTTTATTGAAAATTCTCTACTGTCAAACTTCAAGGCTATACTGGAGAGTACCAAGCTCTATCTGCAGAGAATCAATTTAAGACTATGATACACTGCACAGGTTCAATACAGACCAAGAGGTTATATCCTCCCCAGTATGACAAAGTGGTGAGGGGGGAACCAGCTGACAAATGTGTCTTCTCACTGCTGCTCTAATATAGCCCAAATTTATTGATTTCTCAAGATACATCATTAAGTTCCTTTGTTTCACCAATATTTTCAGAAGAACAACTTATCTACACAAGGGATATTTACCAGCAAAATCGTTCTAATATAATTATACCAGTAGGGTTTTTTCCTCTGGACATTAACTCCAAAATTAGCATGTCCATAGGGAGGGCTATATTAGATTGCACTCAGCATAATGAGAGATACAGTTACAGTAGCAAGTTGCCCCGTGAACTTGCTGAGATCCATGTATGAGTCAGAATTGTTTGAGTATTCAGAGCCTAAGTATGTCTGGTTTTATTGCTCTCAAAGCTAAATTAAAACATAACTATGACTACCATCTGCTTAAGACACTCATTCACTTAATCAAGATGCTGAAGGTTTCAACAGACCGTGCAGTTTTAGGGTTGGCTTTCTGTAGAAAGAACTATGTGCACAATGAAAGCTTCTGCTAAAAACACGATACTGACACATGCCTATAGTTGCCACTGCTAAGTTGCTTACACAGGAAACGTGAGGATTAGGGGAAAAATGATCAATTTGTCTTTAGAATTGAAGCCTTCCAACAATAAGAGTAAATCGTGAAGTTCAGATGATTTTGTGAGCTTTAGAATCCTTTGTCCCAAGATGTTTTTTAATTTGAAAAATATCCTCTTCAACAGTTAAGCCTTTCTTTAAAACACAAAAAGACAAAGTCTAAAAAAAGGGAAGAAAAAGTTCCTTACTGAAGTCAATTAGGAACCTGCCATAGCCCTTACGCTGGTATTGTGGAAGAATCATTATACAGGAAACATTGTACTTCTGTTGGCAGTGTTTTTCCTGTTGGAAAAAAAGCAGCATATTAAAAAAAAAAAAAAAAGACCAGTGAGAAACAGTAGAAGTTGTTCTGTACAAGTCCCTAATTACTTCTATAGCAAAAACTGAGACAGAAAGCCACAATCAAAGTTTCTTAGGAACAATGTACATGAGCCAAGGAAAGACTTTAAAAGAGAGAATAATATTAAAACTATTACCATCCTTCAGGTCAGAAAAAAAAAGAATGAAACCTTGACATAACTACCACCTTCTGCTTAGATACAATCAAGAACACGGACTGCATAGCAGATAAAGTTCAAAGCACAAATCTGAAGGCAGCTAAGTTCACTGAAAAAGATTGCAGTATTCCAGTGAATCTTTAAACGTTATAATCACAACATACTAAAATCCAATCACAAATCTGCTGTCCTGAAGACTGAAAGAAAAAGCTTCAATTAAAGCTATTTAAAAATAGGTAAACTATTACTTATTTAGTAATCTTAATTTAGTAATTCTTAAGAAAGGCTTATCTGAAATCTTGGCCCTGTTCCGTCAAAAAAATAAAAGGTTTGAAATGAGGTGCAAAATTGCCAAACTTGTTTGGAACACCATGTCTTTACAGAAGGAAAGATGAGATAGAACTACTTGATAACAATATTTATCTTACAAACAGTACTACCCATCACCACCAAGAGCAGGAAACCACTTGAAGAGTTGGGTTTCTTTTAGCTACTAGCTGTAGTACAAGTTCTTTAGAGAATATATGCTATTCAACATTACGAGGAAAGTTGGTTTTAATTAGTTGGGGTAGTTGGTGGCCTCCAAAAGTAACATAAATAAAATGTGGTTGCAACAGAAGTCTATACCTGTATTGCATAATGTATTAGATAAAATGCAAGGGCCCAAATTACAACAATTTAAAGACTCTGAAGCAGCATTTCTCACCATAGCAAATGCAGTTCCAAGTCTGAAGTACTCAAATACTTGCCTTGGAAAAGTAGCCAACAAGGTGACAGCCCTTGACATCATTCTGTGTCAGCACATAGAAAAGAAATGGCTCCACATCGTAATAGAGTGTCTTATGGTCCAGGAAGAGTTTGGCTAACAAGCACAAATTCTGGCAGTAGATAGTGCTGACATTGCCATCAACCTTAGAGAAAAGAGGAAAAGTTTTGTCACTCCATTTGCTGTCATGCAAGGACATGCTTCATCTGGGTATCCCTGTATTTTTGAAATGTCCAACATGAGAGGAAGACTTCTCTGTCGCAGGTAGTCTCTCAAAGGACTTAAAACTTCCACAGCATAAAGGCCATGGCCAAGTCACTATTACATTCATTAGCTTGAGAGAACTTAAAATTCATTCTCCTAAAACGAAAAAGCATTTTTACAAAGCAAGCCTTCTCATATGTTTTATGGATGAATAATGTATACATGAGGTCAGCTCCCACTGCTTGCTTGTAGTTCTTCACTCTTAGCAACTGAATGCTTCAAGAATGAAGATCTTTAGGGCTATGGAAAACTTATCATACGACTGGGTGCTGAAGACCCTACTTCATAGATAAAAGTGAGTGGCTTAGTTTTCTAACTTACCTCAAAGACTGAAATGTTGTTTTTTCTGTAAATTTCATTGGCTGGAGGATGAAACCAGCCACATTTTTTCATATGCTGTTGGAGAATAGTTCTGCTTTTCATATACTTTAGACAGAATTCACAAAGGTACAACTTGGGTAGCCTGTAAGCAAAGATAAAGAAGGATCAAAGACTGAAGATACAGACTTTTGTACAAACTTCCTCACTCGTGCAGAAAAAGAACTCGAAAACAAACCCAGTATATACTGACCTTCTCTATGTGCTAGTCAGGCCAAAACCACCTTACCATACTTAAAGTCAAGGCACTTACTTATTTTATAACGAATGCGTATTAAAAAAAAAATGTACTTAATGCCCTGCATAATTACTTTTACATTATTAAGTTATGTCAGAAGAAATACATGCATCGATTAAAATCCTAGAAAAAATAACAAAACCCCCCTGCAGTTTTGCATTAGTGACACTAGGATGGATTAGATAAATAGTTGCTATTCTCTCCCTTCCTTCCTTGTAACAAGACCCTTAAGCAATGGGTCACAGCACCATCTATCTGTTTGCTTTAAAACCACTTTACACACTATATTGACATGAACAAATTGAATGCAAGTGTCCCAATATTGTTGTGATTTAACTCCATTTACATACTCTAGCTTTGGCAGGGACGCTATTTTCAGTTACCTTCAATGCCTTTAGTACAGCTAGAATAATTCCTCATGACAGACAACATGCTCTTATTAAAAGGTAGAATAAAGAGTTTTATTTTCTCTCTCTAGCTATGGCCCTTCGAAATTGTTCCTGTTTCTGAATCAAGTTAAAGTTCAGAGAGTTTGCAGTTTAGAGAGTTTGCAAAGTTCCTAAGCAAGAGAACATCAAAACAACTATACATGCATCACAGCAGAACAATCTCTCAGATGCCAAAATGTGTAACGTTAAACATTTCTTCTTTAGCTGTGCTGAACTACATACAGCATAAAAATAATACATCAAAGTAATTCCTGTGAAATTCTATTTATTTTTCTCTTTCAACTCCCATAGATAGCATACAGACATTTCTAATACAATTCTTTAATAGACAGTTAACATCCTAGTCCCTAAACAAATTTATTATTTTTTCATCATGAGGAGTGCTGCAGTTGATTCGCTGGAGGGAAGGGATGGCATCCAGAGGGACCTTGACAGGCTGGAGGAGTGGGCCCATGCGAACCTCGTGAAGTTCAAGAAGGCAAAGTGCAAGGTCCTGCACCTGGGTTGGGGCAATCCCCAGTATCAGTACAGACTGAGGGATGAATGGATTGAGAGCAGCCCTGCGGAGAAGGACCTGGATGTACTGGTGGATAAAAAACTGGTCATGAGCCAGCAACCTGTGCTTGTAGCCCAGACAGCCAATCCTATCCTGGGCTGCATCCAGAGAAGTGTGGCCAGTAGGTTGAGGGAGGCGATCCTCCCCCTCTACTCCACTCCTGTGAGACCCCACCTGGAGTACTGCGTCCAGCTCTGGGGTCCTCAGTACAAGACACAGACCTGTTAGAATAAGTCCAGAGGATGGCCTCAAAAATGATCCAAGGGCTGAAACACCTCTTCTATGAGGAAAGGCTGAGAGAGTTGGGGTTGCTCAGCCTGGAGAAGAGAAGGTTCCAGGGAGACCTTATTGTGGCCTTTCAATATATACAAGGGGCTCGTAAGAAAGACCAAGAGACTTTTTACCAGGGCCTATAGTGGGGCAATGGTTTTAAACTGAAAGAGGGTAGATTTAGATTGGACAGAAGGAAGACATTTTTTACAATAAGGGTGGTCAGACACCAGGAACAGTTTGCCCAGAGAAATTGCAGATGCCCCATGATTGGAAGTGTTCCAAGGTCAGGCTGGACGGGGTTATGAGCAACCTCGTCTAGTGAAAGTTGTCCCTGCCCACGGCAGGGGGGTTGGACTAGATAGTCTTTAAAAGTCCATTCCAACCCAAACCATTCTGTGATACCACACATAAAGAACCAATGTACTCTGAGTCAGACACTCTAACGACTTACATGCTTAATAACAGCCCAGTACCAGGTCATTTAGCTGAGGCTGCTCCCTCCTCAGAGCGTGGAATATGTCAGTTCTTTGGGAATCCATCTAATCATATATTCCTGTGGCAGTTCGAGTGCTCACAGCATATGCAGGTTGTTGCAGAGAGCTTATCAACTTTTTGACTCAGCCTAAAAAGACCTTAAGACATCTATTAACTACCATGAAAAGTATCTCGATTATGTGTACTTTGCTTCTGTCCTACATTCAGATAGAATCTTCTTAAGATTTCTACGCCTGCTGGAGTACAGCTTTCCCATAAACACTGAAGCAGAACAAAGGAGAAGAATGTTCAGTCATACCTCGAGTATTCCTGTGGATATGGGGAGGAGTACCAGGTCTGGATTTCATACTTGCCAAATTCAATGACAGAAGGGCATCGGACTTGTGGATCAGGAGGCCCAGTCACCCCTACTTTCTATGCAAGGGGAAAAAAAAAAGTTTTCGTGAATTTACAAAGTGAAAGGCTTCTAAGCTGAAATACATTTAAACATTCTTAGCTACACCATCCATCCTACTCGAACTCACAGAGAGATAGGAAGATGCAGATGTTGCTTTCTGACACTAAAAACCAGTACCAGTCACACTTCAAGCAAAAGAATCCTTTTGTGATTCACAAAAAGGAAGAATTAGTAAGCATTGTCATACCACATACCTCCACTGCCTTTCACACTGTTGTATGTCGTAGTTTTAAATGCAAAATTTAATACAATCTTTTTTCAGTCCCGTTGCTATTTCCTTTCTTGTAATTTCAATAGCGAAGAACAGACACATAAAGTGCTCCTAAGGTTAAGATCTAGAATATTCAAGTATCTAACATAACACATCAGTGTCTTCCCAGCTCCGAGACTATACGTACCACTGTGAATATAGTATCTACCAAAACAATATTCAGGGTACAGCTAGCTGCTTATCATCATGAGTGCAGAAGACTGAAAGAAAAACCTCAAATTATTTATTAAAAGAAAAAAAAAAAAGAAAATATAGTATTTTTAAATTACTTATACAACCTTTATCACCCCTGTCTCTCTGATAGTAACTGTATATTTTATGGGAACTAAAAATAAGGGAACTAAATGTTCTGCTTTCAAAGAAAACAAATGTTTTGTCAATTCATGAAGATTTTCTCTCAAAAGACTGTCACTCACAATTAAAAATCCAAATATTCCCACTGGTCTTGCATTATCATATGAACTACCTGGACTGCAAAGCTATTAATAAATAGAGACCATGTTTCATGCAGGAGGTCAGAAACTAATGTGAAGAGTACCAGTGAATTACCTATATGCAAATTCATGCTAGCAGAATGAAACGGCTATACCCAGGACAATGGTTTAGGGTTTGAAAGGCTAACATTCAAAATTAACATTTTTCTAAGTTTCCTAAGTGGGACTGGTGTAGGCAGAAGTCACCTCAGAATCTAGTCCTATGCATACACATCTTAAGGAGCTCTATCTAGATGAAAAAGGACAGTAATCTCCTATGAAAATATTTAATCCAAGAGCTCCAAATAGAGCCATCAGTAACTGATTCATGTTTCCTTCTATTCTTACTCAGAAGATGAAGAGAATATTTCAGTAGTCAGCCAAATAATGTCTTAGAGCTTACTACCTGCATAAGATATACAACCACTTAATTTTTTTTTTTTTTTTTCCCATCAGTTTACAGATTTATTCCTTAGGGTTCTCCTTTCATCTTAGGCTACCTACTAGGACAGAAACTAGAAAAGAGAGTCAATTTATCTTACTTCAACTCAAAAGCCAGATTTAGCAAGAACAAACTTCCTAGTATTTAAGAAAAAGAATTAAGACAATACTATTAAATAAGCACAATCTTGGGTGCTAAAAGCTTTTGCTATTTGTGAGGATTCCATGAGGAAAGGAAAGCACAAGCTCTGCATTTTTGGTAACCGATACAAGGTTGCACACAACACAAGAATTTCACTCCTTGGCAGAACAAACCGCCAAAAGAGCAGTTTATGAAGGCAGCTCTTTAGACCTACGATCATCTCTAGTTAAGCACTTCCTGCACTGTAGTTTCAAAGGAATCCCTATTATTACCCAGTACAATAGGTCAATAACAAACACAGTTATCACAGGCATCTGACAAGTCTTAAGGAAAACAGAGTAACATGCACCTGCAACGAGTCCTGCACCTGGGCCTTCTTTTCAGCAACAAACCCCTCTTCCAAATGAATGCCCAACACAAATGCAGAGACCCAGCTCCCATACACCTGTTTACACATTACAGTCATTAGAAGAAAGCCTTCAATAGCAGACTACTGCTTCAGCCTCTATGCTAGCTGCAGATAGCTCTGAATGACTTCTTGAACATTTAATATGCAGTATCTTTTCCTCAGCTCACTCAAAAGCCTTTGATACGTCACTCTGTATTTCTATTTTCTTTGGTGAGGCAGTTAGCTCAGTGTACACACATAAGGTCCCTGTATCAGCTGCATCACAACTCTGGTCAACCCCTTCCTCACCAAAACCAACCAACTAGCCACCTTAAAGTATTTAATGCACAACAAACATTTTCCCCACACAGGGAAGGGGGAAATGTCTCCAAAACTTGCTCCTTTTTCTAAGCAGATGTTTGGAGATTAATATTTTCTCTATTCTGGGTATATTTCCATGGATTTCATTTCAGATCTTCAGTTATTTTTCTAAAACATAATTACGGTCACGAGCCGTAGTCTCATGTGCGATTTGCTCAAGGATGCACACGCTGAGTTTTGTTAAAATCAATCCTGTAACAAAGTTTGAAATAAGCAGTGTTATACAGTAGTGTTGTACTTGCACCTCAATAAGAGAGTTAACTGCACTTCACCTTAGTCTGCTTTATCACACACATAGTGTAGTTCAGTCTTATCACAATTCATTGTTCATTAACTCTTTTGGTACAGAGACTATATTTAGTGTAGTGGAATTAAACCAGGCTATGACAGAATCATAGGTAAATAAACAGAAGTCAAATACCTGGAGAAGTTTAAAAGGACAGTGATACTTAGGGAAGCACTGTTCAGGGAAGTCACTGCATAAATTCAATTGATACCTTTGGCTTCAGAAGGAGTTAAGTCATAAGATCATTCAAGTTATTGAAATGTACAGGTAGATACACAGACATTACACACAGGTATATCTGCACATACATGTGCATACACACAGTAATGCCCTGTCTTGTTCCATAAGGAGTTAAAATATCTAGAAAAAGAGTGTTTTAGTTAGCCAGAGGCCCTATGTAACCCATGCTGCTAGCAAGGAGTCCCATATTTTACTGTTTTAACAGTTCACATGTTTTACCAGCTATTTAAAGCCACAGCCCTCAAGGCTTTTTAGATGCCCACCTTAACCTCTTATGCTCACTTTAATATTATCCTCAGTTCTCTTGAGGTCAGTTCCCCATTACTCTCAAGCAGAAGAAACCAAGCACATTAGCTTATATGACAGACTGACTCATCTGGAGTCTGTATTTCTTCTTGTTGTTTGTTGTTGGGTTGGGGTGGGTTTTTTTGGGTTTGTTTAAATTTCTTTTACAGATTTGGTACTTACTGCCAGACATTGAAAATTTAACTTTACCTGCAGTGCTTGTTCCTGAATATCTCTAAACAACTCCATGTCTTTTTCAGTTAAGACATCCTGGCTCCCAAAAAAACGCTCCTCATTTTCCTGTTTTCCATCCCAGCCATCCTGATTGTCTGTAAATGGGAGAGAAAATTGTCTTCACCTACATTTACAAAGAAGTACTTGCTTTTTAGTGCAGCGACAAACATCATCTGGCTGTAGTCAGACACCATGCCAAGTTTTTTTGATGGGATTTTCTATTCAGATTTGGGACCACAGCGGAAGAACCAGTTCTGGATTTGTGACCACGTAAGAAGTATTGTCATATATTAACCAGGTCCAAAACTCACCACTTAGACATTCGTAGTATCACAAAGGCATTTGTAACAATGAGACAATTTTGGATAAATGGCATACCACTATGCCTGTTTCTCACAAACAAGGATCACAACTATTTAAATGCGGTATCTAGTGCAACCAACACCAGGACACTTCTGTTCATCACCCAAGAAACACCCCTTCCACAAAAAAAGCAAACAAAACCCAGGAGACACTTCACCTCACCCCCAAAGCATTAAGATACATTATTGCTCTTCCAGCACCAGCCAGGCTAACACACATTAACTATTCTAAAGCTGGAAACCTTGTATGTTATTGTGGAATATTTTCCATGGCTTGCTTAGGAACAATTCAAGCTATGAAACTTTACAGTCAACAAGACTGTAAAGATCTGAATACAGAGATTGAAGCAAGGTCCAGTCACAGATTAATGTCTTAAGCTAGAAAAGAAAACAAAGAAAGCAGAACTGCGTTCAAAAGAAGGGATGCTCTCCAGCAAGAAGGTGCCAAACTGCAGGAAGCAGGCTCCTCTATGGCTGAGAAAATTAAGAAACATTTGCACGCAAGCCTGTACCATAGATTGGAAACTCATGGGTCTGTCAGGCTGGTTTTAATTATCTGTTTCCCATTTCATACTTCTACCTTGCTGTTCTTAATTTTCATTAACCATTCCCTATGTTACTTATTTCAAATGTGACATTATGTAGCACATTTCCTAGGGCTACCTGCAAGCCCCTCATTACCAAAGGGCATTTTACCTCACAGTAATCATTTAACCCCTCATCACACCTTGCCATCATGTATAAAGATGCAAAGGTCTCTAGAATCACTGCCTTTTTCCAACTGGTATTCTACCTCAATGCACCAAAGTTAACTGCATTTGAGTGTTAACTTTCAGCTCAAAGTTTCCAGTCTCTAACAATTCTAGTCACTTCAACATCCTAGCCTTCGAACATTTTCTCGGTGTACAGGATACTTACATTGGCAGGGTGAAAAATCTTTACCTGTGGGCCATTCTGAAGTGCTAGATTTCCTGGTACCCTTCTTCCTGATCCTATACTGCTGAGAATAGTCTACCACTTCCCCTCGAGCTTTTCGTCCATCAGGGGAGGGAGTGAAGAATTTAGTAAGGCCATCTATAAGCCCTTTGGTTTTCTTGTTAAACTTCAAGGTGGTGCTGCCATCTCTGCAGAAGTCCAAGACATCTGTCTGCTCCAGGTATCCTTCTGATGATGCTGACTGGCTGGACAGAGCAATCTTACGCTTCCGACCCCGACCGGGGCCAGTTCGAACTTTGCTGAAAGGGCCTTTTGATCTAAAGAATGAGAAGGGGAAAGATATGGTGAGTTGACTTGGTAAGGTGGTTTGTTTTGGGTTGAAAAGCGGAATATCACCTTCCCTACTTATTTATCCATCACACGGAAGCTAAACATGAACTGCAGAATTTAATCATAAAGGAGCAGTCAAGAGCCTGTGTACCCTAGAGGAACCAGGATTCTAAACATCTCAGTAGAAGTACTGTACTATTTTACTCCACACTGAACATTACGTGCAATTAATTTGAGTTTAAACAACAGATTTTCACCATATTTAATACAACATTAAATTTTAAAATCAGTAGCCAGAATGAATACATTGCACGGAAGGTTTCAATTTATGCAGTCATTAAACATTTACATTTGTCGTTTGTCAAATTTTCGTACTGATAGGAAATTATCGTAAGAACTACACAGAAAGTTAATGCATGCAGGACATGCACATTAGCTAAGAACCTATACCACTGATGGTCATCTTAGCAGAAAACAGCGTTGATCTCCCAACCAGCTGCTATCTTTCAGGCTGGACATTTTAAAACTCTATTGAGATAAGTGAGTATTTAACACTTGTCAGAGGGATTGCCCTAGACCCGACTGCTGTTTCAGGAAGCTGACTGGTTTTAGCTACAATCTTTGCAGCTACAGAGGATAGAAGTAGGCTGCTTTTTCCTAAGACGACAAACTAAGCATCTGTGCATAATTCTGTGGATATATTTTGCAAGTGAAATGATGGAAGAAAGGCAAAAAAAATCATGAGTAAATCATGAAATAAAAATTAAAAGAGACAAAACAGCAACAGCAGATAGATAGCTTTCCTTTTGTCCCTCTGAATTATACGGGGAGTCCCTTTAAGCAAAGGTATCACACAGACTGAAAAAAACCAGGATGTTTGAGAGAGACATTCCCTCTATGTTTTTGTAAGCATTAAACTTTGTAAGGTTTTTTTTCAGAACATCCCTTGGTGCTATTGGTTAGAATCAAGTGGCAGTTCAACTTTTTTTTTTTTTTTAAGCTGACCTGATGCCCAAAACAGAAGTTCTTGTGACATGCTCCTTCATTGTTTTTTCCCCTGCACAGTCAATAGTGCTGCATCACAACAAGCACTGCACAGCAATCTTAAATCAAGGAAATTGCTCTGGCCAAACAGTTATCCAAAGAATTCCTGCCCACCCAAATCCAATTCCCTGATGACTGGCTGCCGCATGACAAGGCCACACAATCTGTCCCAGCACAAGAGAGTGCTCCACAAATGCAGAAACATGTGGAAGGGAAGCAGAAAGGGGCCAAATATTTTCTGGCAGCAGTGTCAGATTAAATATACGTCAAACAACAACCTCACATGGTTTATTGTAGATTACTTAGTTTCTCTAAACATCAGAAAGGGTTCTTGAGAAATGCAAAATGAAACAATTACGCTGGAAGAAGCAGCAGCCATCCAGCAAAATAGACTTGACATGAACAGCAAAATTCATCTATGAATGTAAGGAATAGTTCAAAACTAAATAGCAAGTTATTACAAAGAGTCAAAAATCTGGGCAAAAAGAAACACTGAGATTACTTCTAGTCTTTCACAGCACTCTTCAGAAATTCTGGATTAAACAATAATGAAAAGCTCTTTACTGTAAAAGAAATCTTCTCACAGAGTAGACCAGACACTTCGGAAATACCCACTGCCCTATACAATCTCACACCTTACTCCTCCTTATAGAGAGACTTACGTTGTATTTTGACTCTTTAACCTGTTTTTGGGACGTCCTATCGGGTTAGCATAGCGTCGTTTTATCTGTGCTGCCTTCTTGTGTAGAAGTTTTCTTCCTTTCTTCCGTGGCCGACATATTTGACATATCCACATACCTATAAGACACAAGTCCCCATCACTGAATGCAAGGGACATCTACATCAGACAGAAAGGAGAATTACAGGCCCCAGGTCTTCTGACAGAAAGGGTAGGAACAGTACCAAAGGCCCCAGTCATCACATATACATGTAAGAAAAATTATGTGTATGTTCCAGCAACCTAAACTCAAGTCCAGTTAATTTCCACCCCCCCACCCAATATACTTCCCACAACCATGCAGGAAGTCTCTTTAATTCGTAGCACATTATCAGAAAACCATAAAAAGTAACACATTTAATTATCCCATATTCTGCTTGTGACTACAATACTTCCAACTATCTTCTATAGGAAAATTTTCTTCTAACTACCAACGAAGAATATTCCACAGATAACATGCTTTCTGAGAGAAAACAGAAGTTTGGTTGTACTCCAGGATTCTCTACTGTCCAAATGGATATCACTTCAAAAACTCAGAAGCCCATCTCTTTCTTTTGGACAAGGCTATTCATTCAAATGGAAGCTGATCATTTTAATCTGCAAGGATCACTTCTGTTCCCTCAAACCTCAAAAGATTTTCTTGGAAACCCTTCACAGACAGTAATGTACAGGAAGCAGGAGACCACGGAAAATCTGGATGTGAAGCTCTGACCCTTCTCTACTTTCTAATATCTGAAAAGCAATGCTGTAAAGAACAAGTTAAATGTAGCTAAAAGAGGACCAAATATGCAGAGGCACTTTCTACCCACTGATCTCTTCCAATACCATCTTAAATTATCCTCTTCATCACAAAGTCCTCACCTTTTGGCATCCTGGTAAGAGGGGGGTCACAACACTCCATGTGAAAGCCACGGTCACATGAGTCACAAAATAGCATGTTATCCTGTTGAAGACAGATAAAGTTAATCTCTCTTTAGATGTGCATCAGCATCAAGCGCTCCATTAATTTGTCACATTCTCAGAGAACATGCACGTAGTTTTCAACTACAGACATATCATGGTATTTCACAGGTCTCAGAAAGACTACCAGTCTCAAACAAAAGCTGCAAACACTTGACTCTAGAATGATTTTATTTTGTAGTTTAACAGAACATCCACAAGACTGACATCCTCTTCATTCAGTCCATACTGCACTGTACTCACAGCATTTTTGCCCTGATCTCGACAGGAACTGCATGTTTTGCACTCAATGCACTGCCATCGCAAGGCTTTCACTCGAACCGTCAACTCTGGAGAGAACTTCAAACAGGACGGATGACCTACAGCAAAAGGAGAAAATTATACCAGTAAAACTATTCCACTGCTGTTAATGCTCACAGATAGCTCACAGAGAGGTTACTTTATCAATGACATATTCCCATGCAGAATTTTGGTTTTCCAGATACTCCTATTTTTAGGTGCTTCTATTCTTATCTACTTATAACACAAAACCAATACCCTAGGATAGCAAGTAGCAGACCCACATACAAAAGAACACCAAGATAATTTTTCATAACTGAATTGAGAAACATGATAAAACTGGTCATCATTACCACATTTTTAAAGAAACCTCCAGGAGCCAAATGAACTATTTGTGCTAGGTTAAATTAACTGTCTCCCCTCTGGGAGCACGAGATTCAGCTAAACTAACTATTATATGCCATAGGTGCACAATCCTCATACGTATGGGTCAGTAGCAGCCACTATACCAAGCCCTTCTGTCTCAAGTGGATGGGTTATTATTAGCAGCACTGTAAATGGTCACCTACCACTGTTGCCACAGTCAGCACAAGAGATGAGCTCTTCAGGTTTCTTCTCCCGATTTTGCTCTTTTGTACCAAGGCAGAAACTGCAGATTGGAATTGGTTCAGCAACCGGCTGTGAGGAAAACAGACAATAAAAACACTGAGCATATCAAGGAAGCAAGTTACAATACACAAAATCACACAGACATTAATATCATGTGTAAACAGTATATAATATACACCGTGCCTCACAAATTTTAGTTGGT
Organism: Aquila chrysaetos chrysaetos; assembly: GCF_900496995.4. Taxonomy (NCBI): domain Eukaryota; kingdom Metazoa; phylum Chordata; class Aves; order Accipitriformes; family Accipitridae; genus Aquila; species Aquila chrysaetos. The sequence goes on along the minus strand of NC_044016.1, from coordinate 35,640,890 downwards.
TCTCACCACACAATACTGCATTAACTGTAACCTGAATAGAAGTTAGAACTCCAAAGACAAGAGGCATAATCCCAGGTACAACGGAAAAGAGAATGGAATTCCAGGGCTAGGGGAAACTTGGAAAAACAAGCTGGGAAAGAGGGCTATAAAGTAATACATAACTGAATGCAAAGTTAGAGAGAGTTGGTGTCTTAATTTGTCCACAAATGAGTGAGCTATGATGTGATGCAGTGGTGAAAAAAAGGCACAGATGACACCAGAACACAGCAGTCTTAGCAATTCCCATCAGGTATCCAAAAAGCAGTAGTGCAATCGTCAAAAGCATTTGCAGTGCACTACCTGGAATAAAACGTATTATAGAACAAGTACAACAACTGTACAACTATTAACATGGCTATGAAAAATGAAAATAAAAGAAAATTCTCTTGCAAGAAATTATGTGAATACGCTGTTTAGCACTCAAAAGCAGCAGATGAAAAGGTTTGCTCTCTCTGAAAAAGTTTGGGAGGGTTAAACATTATGGAGGGACAAAGATGTATTTAAGATGAGGCACAACACTAGCAAAATAACAAATAGATATTAACTAGCCAACAATACATTTGGCCTGGAATAAGCAGGAGGGTTTTAAACCAAATGACTGACATTCTACACAGCCTCCTTAAAGAAGTAACAAGTGCAATAACTGATAGTTTTAAAGTGGCACTCGATCAACTAATGAGAGGGAAAGGATAAGATTATCTCCAGCAACATTAAGTGCTGGATTTCATAATCCAGCAAATTTTTTCTAATCCAGTTCTGCATTTTCCAAGGCAAGTCGGTGATTTATAGTTTTCAGAGCAACGATGTAAGCAAAATTTAATTTGAAAATATAGCAAAAATATGCTAAAATCACATTTAGAACACTGGAAACATGAAAAATGTTAGATTATGGTAAGTTTTGAGACACATTCTTTGTATAGCTGTATCACACTACAGTTAATGATTTCACACATACCTTTTTCAGAGTATATAATGCAGCTACATATGCACATACTGTTAATTATTGTATGGAAGCATATACCAGAATAACTTCAAGGAATATTTACTCTGGCTAAGCCAAAGCAAAAGCTATATGCAGAACAGTTTCTTGCAGAAATCAGATTGGTTTATGTTACAGTAATATAGAAACTGAAAGTGTCAAGCTGTATCTTAACTTCGGTGTACAGATCCAGTATACTTACAGACTGAGGTGTGTTCCTTAAAACATCCACTAGATGGAAACAATATGAACACTTTAGGAAATTTGCTATTTCAAAATTAAGCACACAATGTGGAACGACTACCTGGGAATGAAAGTCTAACGTTCCTCATCCTGAACACAAGTATTTATCTTGGCCTTTGGGATGTTGAAGTGTAAACTAATATGAAATCACCTGGCCATCAAACTATTTCAGTCTGAAACATTCATAGGTTTAGTGAATTGAAGGATTCCAGTTTCTGCTCCTTTTGAGGAAGTGAGAAAACAAGACAACGGTAGATAGTTATGCCAAGCATACAAATTGTTAATATCCAAGTGGAAGGGGGAAACTAGCATCTTCACCTCGACAGGAAGTATCTTTCCAGCCATATTCACCATAGTAATGTTGGCTAAAATCAGCTATGTAGGGATCCCCCATCCTCTTTTAACAGAAAGGGGACTGACTGTACACAAATTGTTCTCTTTTTGTTCATGACTAGACTCTAGGTGCCAGACAGCTAGCCACTTCCTGTCAGTATGAGGTTTACTGAGGGGAAAAAAATGGGTATTAAGGGTCTGTCAGTGCTTTAATTTCTTTGGGATCAAGATTTCAGGAATTACTTTTACCCTCTACCTTCTGAGAAACATTCACTTGTCTTCTTACCTTCGATCTCTTCTTTCTGAGGAATACTTACTACCTCTTGGAACAAGTTACCATTAACTAACCTTCATCTTTCCCGTAAGAATAATAACTGGTTCTTTTTTAAGCACCATTATTCCTATTTTCAGATAAAAAAAAATGCTCAGAGAAAGTTCCTTGAGTAATGTCAACAAGCAGATCAGCATGAGAACTAAAGAATGCAGAGATCCCTGTCCAGGCATCTGCTGATCCTCTCTGAAAGAAATGCAATGATCTTGATCCACCATAAAGTTGCAGTAAAAAGGTTTAGAATCCAATTTGGCATGTTCATTCATCCTTTATATTTGGTCATATATTAGCTCAGTCAATTAAATTAAAAATAAATAAATAAAAAATTTACAAAACTCTTTAGCTTCTTAGCAAATTGTAACTTCCACAATATTACAAGTGCGGTTTTGCCAGAAATGGACTCAGCAAATGTAATTTCACATCCCAGAATCATTCAGTCTGAGGTTGTGATGAAGTTTCATAAAGAATCTCAACTACACTGTAACAGTCTTTCAGACAGAAGGTAAAAAGAAACTTTTATTCTTTCTAATAGTTAAACTCTAATGTGACTCAACATTCAACAGCATCAATTTCCCTGCACATATGGCTAGATCTTACTTTCTGACACAAAGAGTTTACTGATTTTTAACTGCCAGTTAAGAGCCAATGTGACATTAAAGTTGCACTATCGAATGCTGAGGTTTACATGTGGTATTAAAAAAAGAGCAAAGAAGCAGAAGAAGGGTTAAGAATCACAACCAAGCTATGACAAAAAACATTCATATTACTCTATACACTTCTGTTAGCTCTGAAGTTACCAATTAAAAACAGAAATAACTAATGAAGACTGCCAAAAATACAAAAAGAAACCATGATCCAAAACCCCAGCACCTTCTTGCTCTCAATACAGAATAATCTCAGTGATACTGTAATAGTACAGAACAAGCACAAAACGTTGGTTTTCTTAATACAAGAGGGACAATATACTTTCAGAACTGAAATCTGCACCAAATTTCAATCTAACGTATCTCAAGAAAACATTTACAGCTTTAGTTCAAAGGGCTGTAAAATGATGTGTTAATTCAGAGACTTGACATAAGCCTAAAATGCCTACTCTGCAAATCTGGATATACAGAATCAAACTGCTAAAGGTAAGCACTCAGAAATGCGGTCAACATATAGTTACAGTTAAACAACCAGAAGAATGTCATTTTCCACTATATACGAGTCCTGGTTTCAGCTGGGACAGAGTTAATTTTCTTTCTAGGAGTTGGTATAGTGTTATGTTTTGGATTTAGTATGAGAAGAATGTTGATAACACACTGATGTTTTCAGTTAGTCTAACCACTACTTAGCAACAAGTCAAGGATTTTTCAGCTTCTCTTGCCCAGGCAGGAAGAAGGCTGGAAGGGCACAAGAAGTTGGGAGGGGACACAGCCAGGGCAGCTGGCCCAAACTGGCCAAAGGGATATTCCATACCATGTGATGTCATGCCCAGTATATAAACTGGGGGGAGTTGGCCTGGGGGAATTGCTGCTTGGGCACTAACTGGGCATCGGTCAGCGAGTGGTGAGCAATTGCGTTGTGCATCACTTGTTTTGTATATTCCAATCCTTTTATTAGACTTGTGATTTTATTATTGTTGTTATTAGATTATTATGTTATCATTATTATTTTCTTCCTTTCTGTTCTATTAAACTGTTCTTATCTCAATGCATGAGTTTTACCTTTTTCCTTCCAATACTCTCCCCCATCCCATGGCGTGGGGAGGAAGTGAGCGTGGTGCTTGGTTGCTGGCTGTGGTTAAACCACAATGATACGTAATCACAGTAGCACTTGGAGAGACTGTTTATTCATGGAGAATGGCTGTACCCCAACATCAGAAGACAAAGAAACCAGGCAAATCATATTTGCGATCAGAGTAAGAATTGATGTTTTTACCATCCCTTACAGATTACATCAAGAATGCATTTGGTCTAACATCTGCAAATGTAGTGAAATGCACTTAATTACGCAGTCACAACTTATTAACTGTATTACTGAACTGCAGTATAACCACACATAAGACATTCAAACTTTTGGCACCACTTAATTACCAAATGGTGTTTATGTGTTCTTTATGCTTCTTCCCCCCCACCTCCCTTTTTTTTTTTTTTTTTAGAAATGAAGGAGAAGAGCTTTACTACTTCTGACAGAATCATACGCTACAGCCCCTAACAAACTGATGTAGTTTGAAAAAGTTAACTCCTTGTAAAGCATGAAGTATAAAAGGGGATTTCTTCCCTCTGGTCAATGTCACAGCAGACACCATGGAATGAGATAAATTAGGTGGAAGAAGATTGCAAGATTTTTGCCAGCAGTATTAGGTGTACATGAAAGATACAGTAAGAATTTACAAATTATTATAGGGCAGCAAGTAAGAAAAAGAACAGAACAACCTACAAGAAGAGGAAGGGAGAAACAAATGGCAAAAGACTTCTTGCAGGGAACAGATAATAAAATTGTAAATGATGCAAAGAACGAATAAATATTTCCTATCTATTTTTGCTTTATATGTTTAAATATTTCAGACAAATACAAGAAGAATGTAAAATAGAAATTAGAATATTGAGACTATTATTAGGATTGTATGTCTAGCTCCAATATTCACATAACAGCAGGATATGGAAATAATTTTCAAAGGACAGACAATAAAATTACTTAAGAATAGATGACCTATGAAATTTTAATTAATATACTCGGGAATGACTGAGAAACTAATTGGACACTAAACGTAAGTATTTATACATGGAAGAAATACAAATATATTAACATATTAATATAGAGCAACCTTTCTGGCAAAGCAATAGCAGATGAACCAATTCCTGACAGTTAGATAGGCACAGTCTTAAAATAAACTATTATTTTCTATATGCAAGTCAATTAATAAAGATAAAACAAGAGAAACCCACAGGCAGCAGATGTGTAGCTAATCAGAAGCTCTTTTAAATGTATTATGGGTAAAGAATCCTAAGCACAGCTTTTCTTACAAAACATCAGAGAATTATTACTGAAAACATAAGAAAGGCAGAAATATTCCACAAATATCTGTTCTTTGATTTGGGAAAAAGCTACTAAGGTAATCTTACCACATGATGCCAATGAGATGCCCTCCTTGGCAACCCTAAGCAGTTCCCATTTAAAAATCCCCCAAAGTTACAGTTCAGATGCCAACAGCTAATGGTACTAACACTTCAAGCCTTTGTGATACTTACTAAAGATCTCTTTCTGTACATCTTCCTAAAAACCAACAATTAACAGCTTAGATGCATTAAATACATCTTTTCTGCCAATACCTTCTTACCTAGTGGGAAACCTTGTGGCATGGAACACTGCAGTCCTATATACTTATTAATCAAAGAACAATAGGACAGTAAAAGGAATTAAAAAATTGACTGTTTAAATGTATTATGAAGAAATATTGTACATTTAAACCTACTGTATATTTCAAGCAGTATTTACTACACTACATCAAAATTCACCTGTTGGCCTAAACTTTCATTTAAATTATGTTATATGTTAGCCTCTACCATGACTACTGTTTAATATAGTTTTAGATGACTTACACATGCCCACACATGTGAATCTCTTACCAAGCACATGCAATTCATTCATACAAGAATGGACATTTCATAAGTGACAGCAGACATTTCTGAATACCAGTGATACTGTTATCTGCTAAAGGTATCAATCCCTTTGACATAAACTGCATATTCACATCTTGCTGGTCCCAATACTGTAGTTAGTTTTTATAGAAGTCATTGTAAAATATCAACTTGCTAAACTGCATGCAGAGCACAGTGGAGTAGTTTTTGCACAGCAGAATAAGGCTGATGGCAATTTCACTCCTTTTGGCACAGAAAAGCCAAGAGCAATGAACAGTGATCACCCACTACATTGTACAGGAACATGTAAGTGATATGTCAATCAATGTAATTTCTGGAAGCAATCTGATCAAAGGTCTGGCAGATATCTAAGCTCAGAAGAGACTGTAGACAGCTATGCCCCTTTGAACAATGTTTAGAGCTACCACATTTCTCCTCATGGCAAAACCCACTAACACCATCACACCCCAAAAAGAGTACCAAGCAAACATCAATTCAACAGTGCAGGCTACATTATTAGCATCAGTGGATGCTGTTGGGACCTCCCCTCTGACTTTTTGATCTGGGAGACTACAATTATTTTTTTTCCCCAGGAGAAAACCATATACTTTGACCTATTGTTTCTTTTTATGTCTCAAACCCATGACTTTTTCTCCCCCCTCCCCTTTTTTTTTTTTTTGTGCAATCCCCTCTAAGAAACTGCCATGGTTCTTGGAAATCAAAACCTAGGAGTTAAACTACTTATATAATCTGACACACTTTAAAGTAGTCTAGTACATTAATGAGGCAGTTTGCCTTTGGGAAAAAAACACACCAAAAAAACGACTACCATACCAGATTTATAAAAGTATCTGTTATAAACATATCTTTTTTCAATCAATGGATTGCTGTCAGAATGAAAACTTCCTGAGCTGCAGTCCTACATTTTTTTAAATATGTAAAACACCTGCTACTCTCCAAGCCTTTTAGCTGAAGGTTTTACCACTACATCCTAAAGAACACGTCAACTTCCTGCTCCTTTAATTTGCTCCCTCACCTTCCATGAGAAAGGCTAGTACAGGAAGAGACACAGTGGGAAAAAAAAAATCCAGAACTTTTGCTTAAAGTCCTTGTTTTTTGTTTTTGTTTTAAATAAGTGCTCTACAAAGTTAGTATTTTATAATGTACAGTCAGCAGCATGGCAATCTCAGAGACGCTCCCTGACAAAAGTCTGTCAGGGCATGAATTATGTAATCTACTAGCCAAGGAATTATATTTTCCTTTGGGGCAAGAGCTTATTCCAGGCAGCAGTACCCCAAAGCATACTTGCTCTTCTTCCTGACCAGCAAGGACACCTCCACCTTATCAACAATGATGACAACAATAATCTCCACTTGTCTTTGCTTTGATTTACTTGGCTGTAAAAAGGAAACAACATTTCCCTTTCTCAAATTCTGATATTAGAGTTCAATTTCAGCACAGCAGATACACTGAACTGAACAACTCCCCTGTTTTCATTGTCATTTCAGCTACTTTCATTCAGCTGTGTATATGCACCACTACTGGGTGTTAACTGGTATGAGTAAGGGAAGAATTACTTTTCTTTTATCTGTTTGACTTGAAGGGAAAACTTGAAGCAATTGTGCAATCCAGGGCAGCTGATCATTTTACTTCAGTGTTTTAGAATTTGATTGTAATGTAACAACAACATGGCACTAAAGAGCACAGAGCACGAAAAAACAGGTACAACCAAGTAAGCTCGTGTCTGATGTATTTCATCAGACTGCCGTCCTGCTTCACTAAGGATAAGCCTCGAAATTACTTTCCTAGTCCACGCACTTTCACTGGCATGCTTTTCTTTTGCTCATGTCTACACTGCATTTGTATATGCAAGTCAGTTAATATCATTAAACTGCACTTAACTATGCTTCTATTCACCTTGTACATGCTTCTATCCAACTTCACCTCCAAAATCCTCATGTAGCTGCAGCAAAGTATATGACATTAGCTAGAAGAAACCTATTTGTAAGTCATCTTTTCCTACAAATTAAAGTTCATTCAAGTAATCAAATAACCAAACTTTAATGACACTCCAATGACTGCCACACAATGTTGCATCAAGGAGTCTTCTACGACTCTGTTTCACTAGTTATAGTGTAATATACTTTGTTCTTGCATTAAAAAAAAGCAGCGCTACTACAGCCCCTGGAGACAGGGAATTTATTGTATTAGCAGTTCACATCTGAATTGTTTCAGATTCAATGATAGCTTCATATGACTACATACGCTTTCCAGCTATGTGACTGAGGTAGTTACAAAATGCTTGTATGACCATAATAGCTGCATATTCCTCATGAAACATTAGAAGACATGAACAATTATATTTGTTATGGTTCTCCCATCTCTTATTTTTCTATAGGTTATTGACTAGCAAAGCTTAGCAGTGAATTTCATTAGCTGTCTTGCAATTTATTTTTTTCTTGAATATAAATACTTTTCTGTGAACAGGAGGAGCAGAAAGTATATACCATTTCACTGAAAAAAATTTCCCCAAACACAGCTGGCCTCATCTAACAGTGGCTATCCTATATCATTTGTGAAAGCAAAGCTGGAACATTCATGCAACTTTTCAGGGAAGAAGTAAACAATTTCATGTATCTTCTGCAGGAAGTTCATGAGCAATTTATTTAATGAAAGAGAATTTTATAGAACCTCTGTACAGTCAACAGTCCAAGATAGTCTTTCTTATCTCTTCTAACCAGTATTTGTGCACACCCTGTTCATCCTCAGAGTCCTTCAAATTTGGATGTCCACATGTAAACACTGCCTAGCTTTGGAAGAACCAGATCAAAGACTGTCCTTCACAGATTCAATGTTTCCTGTATTTACCATCCCTGACAAACTGCAAACAAACAATCACATTTAAAAAACAAATCAGCTACAGTTTGGGGGAATAAAGAATAAGTTTCTACTAGAATTCAAAACATTTTAGAATAATTTATTAAATTGGAATAACTTTGAATGCGGAGATCAGGCTACTCCTCCAAAGCTTCTGTGTAAGACTGTGTTATGCTAAGTATGGAGAGATTTCACTGCTGCTGTGTTTGTTCAGCAAAGAACATCCTGGCAAGTGAAAAACGCAAGCATACAATGAAAGATTCGTGAAAACAAGACTGGAAGCAGCCAGCTCAGTTTCATACTGCAAATTTTTGGCAGACATTCAACTCCTTCTGCTGTTTTTCTCGCAAGCACATCTATCTGTGTGATGTCACCACATTCAGCAGGGAGGGAGCCAGAACAAATTGGACTGACAGTGTCTTACAGCCTGCCAGCCTCTCGGCACATGTTGTTACTATACAAAGGATGTCTAGAAACCAAGCATGCTCTACAGATTCACAGTCTGTACACCCTCCTAAAGACGACTACAGAGAAGCGCCTATGGAAAAAGTGTGTGTGTGCATGTGTGCGTAATTCTAAAACCTCAGTTTTAGCCAATCCATCTGCTTTGTAGTCGTCTTAATTTAGGAAGAGCGAGATAGGAAACTCAGCAAAACTCACAGCCAGCTCTGTAGCCCACACTGTCACAGTGATCACTGTCAGTAACCTGAATGCACTTTACTTCCTGCAGACATTTTAGTACCATCAGAGGCTCACTAGATACCAGGACTATCTTTGCTCCATCATCACACATCTGCTTGTAGTAGTCATTGTGGCTGGAATCGAGTAGGTGTAAAATTAAAGCTATTAAAGCTAGTGTAAAAGAAACACGTACACTCACACCAACTTTTTTGTTTTGTTTTGTTGGTTTTTTTTTTGCTTTGCTGTTTAAGACATCCCGAATGTGAGCCCTCCAGAGAGAGAATCTACCACAGCAAGTATTTACAGAACCATACCCACTACAGTACACTTAGCTAGAAAGTTATCATCAAGGAGCACTGATAGATGGCTTCTGAGAAGTCATACTCGATAATGTTTTTTTTGTGTCTGTTTTTAAACAAGTAACAAACCATTACTCCTCACTTCAAACAGCCCATGTTGTTGCGAAGGTCTGCCACAAATGCTGAAGCTACTGGAAAGAGTAGATGAACCAGAAAAGCCAGAGGGGAAGTTCAACCTACACCACGTGAAGAAAATGACTTAAAACATGAGGAAACATGTTTCAGTAAGCAGGGCATTGCAAAGCCTGGATTCCATGCCTTTTGGATCAGTGGCTGGGGAAGAAAATCACTTCAGTTCCATGCCTCAATAAAATCAGAACTAATGAATTTTATATTACAAAAGTAATTTTACAAATAATAGTTTTTTGCTGTATAGAGGCAAAACAGCATAATTTTGGAAATACTATTCAGTAATATCAACTTGTGGCAGCAATGGGTTCAGTTTTTTTAGCCTGGTGAATGACTCACCCCTCTTCGCCTATCTGAGTTACCAAATCACAATTCTTAATGTTCTCTCCAGGCAGCATGCTGAAGAAAAAATATGAAGCAACTGAGAGTAAAAACAGAAATTCCTTAAAATACTCTTTGCGCTCAAGAAAACAATGTCTATTTTAATAGACACGTGAAAAACTATTACAATAACACATGTATGTATGTTTGCCTGTATCAATGGATATTTTGTCTCCAATTCACTTAGTTGAGTCTTACTTGAAAGAAAGAAGCATATTTATATGGCAGACTGATGGCCTAAAACATGAGGCTACATTAAAACAAGTGTAAGGGAAAAAGGATAAAGAAGTATGCAGAAGAAATGACAAGCATGAAATACATACCTCTTCCTAAGAGAAATATAAAAGGGTCATTTAAAAACAAACAAACAAAAAAAAAAATCAAAGGACATTCAAAATAAGTGCTACTGTTTAAGGAAGGACTATTACAACGGAGAGAACATCTGAAATGCTGCTACAAAAGTAAAGTGAAGTGTGAAAGCTAATAGCTTAGATATTAGTGCAGTATACACAGGCTGAATTCTATGCAGCGGTTATGACCTCTGGAAACCTATGAAAAAAACCCAATGTGGATACTACTTGGGGCTGACATTCAAACTGAAGAAACTGCCTTACTATTAGACATGCACATGATAAGAACTTTACAGAATGTCAGCTGGAAATATTTAGACAGTCAATTGTTAAATAACCTTCCCAGAGCTATCCTCTAATCAGAGGATTAAAACAATTCAAGATTTGTACGTCACAATCAGAATCACATGCCAAGACTTCCTGCCTGCAAACTGGAGGGGGGGGGGGGGGGGCAGGGAAGGGAGGCTCAAATTTCTTTATTTGCAGTATAAAGAAACTCTCTTCATTTGACACTGATTCAGGAACTTGGCAGTTCAAGTTACTGAAGTTTTCTTTACCCAAACCTATAACCTGTAAACTCTCTTCTATACTTTGTCCCAGCTTCCTAATTTTCAAGAAAATAAAGGATGCTGTCTTAGGAGCAAGGGGTGACTATATAACTCAGTTTTAGATGAAATAATATTTCTAAGTAGTCATAGACTTCCACAGCTGCAAAAGCAAAACACACCTCTCAAATCAGCAGCAAACTAAAATCTGAACTCCTCTCATTGGAAACAGTTTGCATTCCATGATACTTTGGTTTTCACAAAAAATAGGGAACTTCAGTATTGACTTTAATTTCTAAAAATAACAAATTACTTTGGGGAAGAGACTTTTGTAAACACCTAAGTAATTTCTGTGCATATAGGTAATTATTCCATCTTTAAATACTGTGTACCGCTTTACTTCAACATTAGCTGCAACCCTAAAAGAAAGGAAAATACTTCAGTTAGAAAACAAAAATGAATGAACAAAAATATTTAATGCAATGCAGGGGCCCACATAAAGACGATAACAAAGAAGGCACAAAAGAAACTGTGACTGCAAATTTAGTGCACATTAAAAACATCTGATACAAGGCTGCTATCTGTAGTTTACGCAGGATACCCACACAAGTGCAACTATGGGACCAAATCCTACTCAATTTTTGAAGCTCTACCACCTTGAACACGAGATTGGAGAAAAAAGAAAAATAAACACTCTGCACATAATTCTTCACTATCAAAATCCACTGCTCAATGTAACACTCTTGACAGTAAGATTTAACAAAGTCCCATGTTGTTGGCCCACAGTCCTCATTCAGTGCTATTCTCCTTCCCTCACCCCATGCTGTCTGCACAAGCATAGATCATTCCCACACAAGCAGCCTTACACAGCAAGTGTAGCAAAACCCCAAACAGGCACAGGCAAAACCTTTTCCAAACAGGTCTGCTGCTGAGAGGCTGCCCATACAAAGCCAAACAGGTCTGCTGCTGAGAAACTGCCCTTACAAAGGTACCCTGAATTTGCAAAGTCAGGTGACATCTGTGCTGAAGTAAGGCAGTCAGTCACTGTATTTTTGCGGATGTATATTTAAAAAAAAAAAAAAAAAAAAAAGTAGCAGCACAAAGCAAGTGCATCTACTTTTTCCTGAGATAGTGCTAAAGATTTTGGATGCATCTTAATGATTAGTAGCTTCTGAAGCTTAGTCATTGTAACACTGAGCAGCAGAATTACTTTCCTTCCTTCCACACACACCTTCAAGGAATTCACTATGAGTCCAGACAAGTTCAGAGATCCAGCACTCCAACCAAAACACCTCATTACTAAATATCCAGGATTGAGTCTTGAAGACTGAGGAGAAACCTAATGTTTGGGAGAGGCTGTATATTGTTGAAGAATTTTATATTAAGTCAAACCTACACACACATATATCTACAGTCTGTATCTGTCAACAATTTTTCTAGACATTTAAGATTAGATGGGACAGTTTAACAGAAATGGGGACAAATGTATAGAAATGGTGATTTCCTTTATAATTCAGAACACCTTTACTTTTGACATAATTTTCATTTTACACATGGATAAACAGAGACAGAATGGTGACTCAACTTGCTGACAAAGACTTAAAAGCAAAGATTCCAGAAAAGGAAGAGCCCCATTCTCATATTTTTAATAACACTTGTGCAGATATTTAGCTGTGTACCAAGATCCATAATTTGTTCTATCCAATTTTCAGAAACACAGTGAAATGATAGAGGTATTGATAAATAAAAGCTTTAGTAATTCATAGGTCTTCAAAGAAACATGCTTGGAAGATTCAGTATTTTCAACCCAGAATTCATCGTTCACGCATGAGTCCACAGACTGGTCACTGCCCTTCAAAACTGACTCAAAACAAGCAAATACATTATCAATGGGATTCTGTTTGCTATGCAAGGGTCATTCTTTTTGGACACCCTTCTCCCTCCTTTCTTTTCAATCTCACTACAAGTCCAGATTTACCACAATAGCAGTAACAACAGAAAGACTGCCAGATTCTTGGACAATGAAACAACCAATGAGCTACAATTTCTCATCAAATGCCTGAAGCATTATTAGTAGCTGTTTCAAGGAAAGGTGTTCACAGTCAGAAAAAAACTGGTGAGGACAGAAGAATTAAATCAGATTTACACAACAAATAAAGAGAAAACCTAAATAGGTGGAATGAAGACTAACATGACTTATCACAACTCATTAGGATAAATTTAGTTTGAAACTCTCTAATGAGGCAAGTAGGAATAAAATGTTATCTACCCACCTACTCCACAGAGGACAGAGGTCAAAGGACTCAGCAGGCTGTCACACATAGGATTTGTTTACCACATTTTCTGTTGATTGCTTATTTGTACTTATTTTAAGAACATGGAACCTATCTTTCAACTAAAATGACGTTACTTCATTTAATACTTTTACCTTTTTAACTGTTTTTCCCGCCACCACTATGACTTAAGATAAAATTGCTGGGAAGCTAGGGGAAGGGCAGGGACAGAATTAGCTGCCCTCATTCTCTCTGCTGTTTCTTCCCTGGCTACATAACAAAGCTAACACTGGAATCAAGCTGTTGTGTATTTAGCAGTGTTCTCCACCACCCACCCTCCTCCCTGTCTGACTATACTTTAAAGCTCTGTAGTAAATAAGGTTCCTTTATCAACCAAACTTCAGAAACATGTCATTCTGTATCTGCCAACAAACTCCCGGACAGAAAGGACTAATAACAGGGATCCAACCAACATATTGGACTAGTCTCCTCCTTTTTAACCAGCTATCCTATACTCAGCTTCTGCTGAAACTGTGTCAGAGAATGCCGTTAAAAACACCTCCTCCACAGTAGTACCCCATTGACGTAGGTACTCATCACAACATCTGATGTCTTCCCACAGTCACAAACTTTGCCTTTAAGTTACCATTACTCCAAATACTGCCAGAGCCCCTCTTGGTATCATTCCACACCATTTCACCCTAAATGCACTGTCTCATAGCATCCATTCATAGCTGTCCATGACAGTAACATTTCTGACATGCTTACATTTGCTCTATTACTAAGAGCTACTTCACCTGTTCACTAATCGAGTGAATCAAGTTCAAAATAATTTTTTAGCACTTGAGTTTCCAGAGTTACACAGAGTACAGATGGAGGCCATCTGTTATCAACCACAATTTTTTTTAGACAGAACTACAGCTTTCTCTTCCACACAACCAGCTGGAAAGAGAGTGAATCCTAATCCTCCTCCAGCTGGGAGCCAAAGCTTGAAAAGCACCCTTGGAGAGCAAGGGTGAGCTCTCAAAATATAATTACAATGCTCTGGTTGCAGATCATTTATGTACTCCACCCAAAACAAACCAATCCACAAATAACTTCCTTGCCAGTAACGGGACAGTCCTTTGCTTTAAGACATGGAATTAAGTTATTAACCTAAAACAGGCACAATATAGCAATAGCTACTGTATGCTTAAAGGCCTTCAAAACAACTATGATACCCTCAAAGCATATGCACTTTCTAAAAAGATACAAGAAGTTTGGCTTCATGTGATAAACATGAGTGCACCCTGGGATCTAGAACCATTATTTGCAGGAGGGAAGGCCTAAAGGATGCTGCATGTATAATAACCCACAGTTAAAGTGATTGATAAGTACCAACAGATATAAATAGCAACACAAAACTAGGAAGCAGACATGCCACAAGGAACACATGTGAGACAGCAGTACAGGGAATCTGCTTTAAATATTCCTCCTATTTTTCAGCCACAGAAGTTTCCCTCATTTTTTTTTCAGGAAGCACTTTCAGAATTTTGTTTTTATACCCTCAGCTGTACTGCAGGACAATACTAAGATATTTACTTAACAGTTGCTACAGCCATATCCAGTTTTAACCGACATAAAAGACAGTTTCAAGGAGAGTGCAAATGGAGATCAATTAATACCATCTGTATTTTCTTTTTAATTGTGGAAGAAACAGTCCAACTATTGTCCTGAGACCAAATTTCAAATGCTCTGGAAACATTCAATATGTACATCAATTATTTCAACCTCTCCTTCAGTTAGCTGATGTGTTAACATATTTTTTTAATAATAACAAGTTTACAAAAATTCTTACAGCCTTTTAACGTGTGTTCTGTAACAAGCGTCAATAAAACAAAAGCAGAGCAAGTTGTCTGTATCTAGAGCTTCCAGCCTTAAAACCTGCATCTTACTATAGCTTAGTTCCTCACAACTATGTGCCAGGAAAGAGCTCTTTGCTCTTAACCAGTACTAAATATTAGTGTATTGTAGTAGTGCAGTAATTCTTACATTGTAGTAATACTATATTAACTATTAAACAGTACTTGTTAATTGTAGTCATACTGAACCGCCCCCCCCCATGCATACACCACACAAATGGTAAATTTAACTCCTATTTGTTAAATACGTTATTACTATTTTTGTTGACAGTGAATGGATAAACCAGAACATGCAGGGCACTGAAACTACACTTTAGCATTCTGGGGATAACAGCTTTAGCATTTATCAAAAACTGCTGCATTAATAAGGTAACACAGTTTGCTTGGACTTGTATACAAGTACTGCATTCTGATCTCCCACATGTTCATTTGTTTTTGACTGAAGCTAGTATTCAGGCTATGGCTGGGTTCCTCCTTCTAGCTTGACCATCATACTACACAATTTTAAAATCACGCCAAATGATTCCAAAGGAAGATATACCCTGCAGTAAGTACTGCCATAATACACAGACATAATATTTTGTAATCTCAAAACCATGAATGCATTTGTTTTGTAATGACTAAAAGACACGATTAAAATTTTCAGCATGTAGCTAATATACCATGACCTTTATTTGTTACATAGATACTATTATCTTGTGCTCTCCCATCTCATGAGTATTGTCTTATTTCACACTAAATGCCAACTTTCTAAAACAAGATGCTTTTCAGTTACACTTTTGTACAGTGCCAACACAATATGACTTGAACTACTAGGTACCATAGACCTACAAATAAAGGATACTGTACCAATGAAAACTGTTCAGGAAGACAACCCAGGGCTTTCCAGACCAACATAGATTCACTGAGCTCTTCTGTTTCAACAAAAGGGGGGTTGGGGGATAGGGTGGGAAAAGCAAAGCTATCTATTTCAAAGGTTCTGATCAAAAAAGACTTAAAGTATTGTAATCTGCAATTCTTTCCCCCAGCACCCCAGCATTCTAAAGATGCAGCACACAACTGCATAAGAAGTTTCTCACAATCAAATATGTAATATGCATTTGATAGCCATACATAAGCATCAGATACTCGTTACTTTCTGGGCTTCAGATGCACAAATAGAGTATTTCAAGCTAAGTGCCTGTAAGACAGAGAAATCAGTTTTCTTGTCTGGCAAATGGAGCCTACCTTTTGTGCCAAAAAGCAAGCAAAGAAATAAAGGCATTAGTGGTACAGATAAAACAAAGGTATAGCAGGTTGCATGGCCAACTCAACAGCATGCAGCCAAGGCCTCTGATGATGTGCCAGTTCACAATAGAGATGATTAAAGAGGCTACCGCCCTGTGCTGCCCTCTCTGTCCCTTCATTGGAGATTCTCTCCCTCCAGCAGCAGCTGAATTTCACAACACAGAACATTAACTTAAACCAACAATTTCATTTAATAGTAATAAACTGGGCTACAAACCACAGCAGTTGAGGAGCAAAATACCACTTGCTTTATCTTTGCAATGGCTGTGGTAACCTCTGGCAGAGATGCAAGGTGTCAGTACAAATAAGATTAACTTCCTAAATCATCTCTATAGCACCTGCCCCAATCATGAACAAAAAACAAAACAAAACAAAAAAAACAAACTAAAAACACAATCAAGTGGTGGTGAAATATCCCAGAAAATTTCATCAAGATACTCCCTAAGTTTTTTCTGCATACTCGTGTCAACCCTTTATTTCCCAAAGACATCTCAATAGCCAGTATATGTTAAAACACATACATATAACAGTGTCATTTTTTATTCTGTTTAGCTTTTCTAAAGATGACAAAAAAATTCTGCCCTCAGCTTTCTAAAGATACATGGCATTCATTTAATGATAAGTTATGGTTTCCAAAGCAGCACCGAAGAATTTTTTCTCCCACCTCAGAAAAAGCATTTTTAAAATAATAATTAGTAGGAAGTTTCAAGAAGTAAAACTATTCCTCTGAACAAATACTAGCATAGAGCAATTTTTCCTCAAGAAAAAAAACCCTTTTAAAAGTAAAAAATACTGCTTCAGTCTGCAAGTATACTAATTGCACATGAAACAGAAGTGACAGTTATACTTTAAAGAAATCTTTCATGCAGATTTAATCAGTGCTTTACTGTAGAAATTGCACTATAATAGTGGGATTACTTATTTTAGAGTCTAGCTTGCACAGTATTGCTCATTCCCTACAGATGTCACTGATTGATGGTGGACTGGGCGCCAAACGTTCTTTGCTCCACGCTTATCACCTCTTTGGCTGACCTAATGTGGGAGGCCTGACATCTACACTTCCTCACTTCCAGCTATGTTGAAGGGATAGTGCTTGCCTGATACTTACCCAAGAGGCAGCAACTCAACCGTCTTCTCTTTCATTACAATTTCATTATGAACTCCATTGCAACAATTTGCTGCCACCACCCCCTTCTTTCTTTCTACAACAGGGGTAGGTATTGTGAATCTTACCAGTCTGTCACCTATCATAGGAACACCACCAAAGTCAAGTCCAGCATTTAGTCCAAAATGTCACAAGGAATGCAAAAACAGCTCTTAACTGCAATTCCCATTTTAGCTTCTAAACTACAGGAAACTGAAAAGAAAGAAAAGGCCACTTCCCTAAAGCCTACACGAGTGAAGGCACACAAGCGCTTAAAACTGAAATTAAAGACAACTCTTCTTTTGTCAGCCATTGTCACTAACAGATAAGCAAGTTTCAGCACTGAGCTCTGCCCATCAGCAGGTTTTTTTTTCCTGTTTGCTTGTTTTCATCCAAGTAGTGTTTTCAGGCCAGGGATTTCAAAACCATAATGTCAGCAGCATGTCATTACTACCTGGTAAACCATGATAACTTGCCAGGTTTTTTTGCCCTTTAACACTAGAATGTGGTATTCACAGAACACTAAGATAAAAAATAAGATCTGAAAAAAAGTAAATAATATTTACTAAACAAAGCTTCTGTAGTGCTGCTTTATGTTTATTTTATTTAAAAAAATTAAGCCTCAAACTTTCATACACCTCCTGCAAGGTACTCAGTTTCATAATACACAGGAAAATAACCGGAATTGAATGTTCACTTTTAGGCATCTAAACAAAGTGGCACTACTATCAAACAGACAGGTAAGCACTTGCAGCTGAGTAGAAACTACATTTGAACAAATAAAAGGAAGAAATACTACACCTTTAAGATTCATAAATTTGCATCATATGATATAGGGAGAGTTCTTAAATGGATGTTAAAGACCAAACAGCGCAAGGATAAAAGATTAACAACAGCAAACAAGAGACAGATCATCAGGATTTCTCAGGTTTGGGAGGTTGAGCTTTTGTTCATGTTGTTGCCAAGGCTTTTCTAAGAATCAAGAGAAACATCATCACAATACTCCCAAAGAATCTGTACTGAACAGTTCCATTAAAGAAAAAAAGGGAGAAAAAAAAAAAAAAGAAACAAAAATCCCTCACCACTTTCAAGCACCCAATAAGTCAAGAAAATTACTACAGCATAGTAAGCCTTTTGCACTTGCATAACTGGTTGAGATTTAATATAAAACAGTAGATTGAAGGAAGATTATCACATAGTGTCTGCATTAAAAAAACAAAACAAAACTGTCTTAAAAATCCGGTAGAATAGGAACTGATCTTTTGGCTTCCGCTGACTTGCCAGTCAATTAATGCTGGCAGAATCTACATAAAAGTTTTAGTATCTTATCTTCAAAATTATTTAAAATAATAGTATGAAACTCAGCATGGGTTACACAGCACAGAGATGGTACATGAAGAGCAGAAATCTAGGATCTTAGTTTAAAACACACAAAAGAGAAAAAAAAAATCAGAAGAATTTATTGAAGAAATTCCTTGCAAAATTTCCGCTATAGCTACTGTGCATTCTTATGTTACTAACGATCCTTGTAGTGTTCAAGCTGCTCAGACCTGAGCAGGTGGAAAGGAATTAGGGAGCATATCTAACAGCCCAAAATGCACATACATATATATGTGCACATGCATTTATATTTATGCACACACAAGAACTTGATACACATATTTTTCCAGGGGACAAAAAACAAACCCTGGACCAAATTCAGTATTTATAGTAGCCCATATTATCATTCACCACTCTGATATATCCCATTTTAAGAAAACCCCAGGGAACACTTCATCTGAAAGAATATCAAGCTGGTCCCGAGTTTTGGCACATTAGAAGACTGAATAGGCTGCGAAACATACTGTGTTAATAATAATACGCACAGCTAATATTTTCCACTATTACTACCACTCTCAATCCAGCTGTCTCATGTGCCATGCTTGTTTACATCCAGTTTTCATACTGGTTTACAGCTGTACTGATTTCATTACAGATAGTTGGAGAAATACATAGGAAACATTTGTAGACAGAACACTTGAAAAAAGGATAGAGGAAGCTGCTGGAATTTTCAGCATAGTAATACTTACTTCCTATGTTCCACCAGGTCACAACACAACGCTCTCACTAGTTAAGTACTGCGTCCACAATAGAGCTCCCACAGTTAAATGAGAACTTCAGAGAAACTTTACTGGTGATAAAGCAGTTATGCAGATTTTTTTTAGGAAGAAGACTCCTACAGTAGTTTTAAGTCTTCAAACCCTAATAGATCATAAAGCAGCCCTCTCACCACAGAGCAAAGCTGACTTGAAAAGACACGAGAAGCACACACTCAAAGAACTCATCCCTGAAGAGGGTATTTACAACAACAAAAAATTTCCAACACTCCTGAAAAATCTATTACTGATAGAAAAAGTAATTTTCACGTTCTAGAAGTACTGGAGACTAGTAGTGCAAAGACAGGAATCACTGGCAAATTGGTCTTCAATAAACAAAGACAGACTTCCGTTTTACTATGCGTGCACAGTAGCACAAGGACAGGAAAGATACTGACTGGGTATGAATTTCACTCAAACAACTTCATCTTGAGGTTGGAGTGGAGGGTCAAAGACCTTAGGCGTGCAGAAGGATGGAAGAAAGAATGGGAAAAAAGCATAAAAATAAGAGAAAACTATACAAACCAAAGTATTTTTCTATTATGAACTATATTTAAGAAGAGTGGGAGAGGCACACAAAAGGGAATAGAAGTCCCTAAGCATTCATTCCAGCACTTCCACACTCTCTGTGCCCTCTGATTTCACTCTTCAACTGCTATATCCTATATACCTTTTCTTCCTATTTCACAACAAAGCTGTTCTGGGACAGAAAGTGATTTTTTCATTGTGAACAAAGAAAGCCTCTATGACAGCATTAGGTGGCAATTGCTAATCAGCACTTCACTAGGTTATCTGTATTCAAATAAGAAGCCAAACTGGCAGTCAAATAAAAATGTGAAAATAAGAGATGATCTCAAGTTCGCTTTGCAAATCCACCTCACCTTAAAGAGAGGAGACCTACTTCCTATGTTTTGCTAACATTAACTATAGTAAGCCTGTTATCATACATTCAATCCTGCTGTACAGAAGCGTTAAGAGGTAAATTCCCCACAGTGGTTCATTTGTAGTTTTCAGGTCCAAAGTACTAATCACAATTTATTATGTTTCCTCTGATCACGCTTAAAATTTGGACACAGTAAGATCCTAAATGCACATTAGTCATTTCTAACTTACAAGATGCAAGTTAAACAAATCACTGACCTCAAACTGCAACTTTGTATTGACACATTTCATCAATCACAAGAAAATGCCCATGCAAACTGGGTCTTACCTTATCCTTTTCATGGGGAAGGAGACACACTGGAGGGAGACAGGAAAGAGACTCAAAACTCTCCTTCCCATCAGCATTAGTGGTTGCTTTAGTGTTGAGTTGGTACAGAGGTCCATCTTTAAGGAGCCTACCATGGCCAACAGCACGTTTGACAGCTAATCGTAATTGCTGGTGAAAAATGGAGGCAGCGCTACCTCCAAATAATGCAGACACATCTTTCTGACCTTTCAGAAAGCGCTCGATGTTCTTCAAGGATGAGCCACTAGACTCAGCCAAGCCCTCAATTGCCCGTTTGATAAGTTTATTCCAGTCCACGTTTGGTTTACCATCCAACTTGCCATGGTTCCGAGGCTTCGGAAGTGCTATTCTCCCAGGATTATCAGGATCCTTGTAGGAGTTGAGACCCTTGTTGGAGACTTTTAAAATAGTTCCATCTTTAACACTCAACTCTAACTGTTCCAGAACAGTTTTGCGGTCCAAACCGTGCGAAGATGACACTGCATTGCATATCCTCTCCTCTGAAGGACGCTGTTTTTGCTTCTTTACCTTTTTGATTGCCTCCAAAATCCACTCTGTATACAGCGGGTTGGCGAGTTTTACCATGGTGAAAAATTCTGTATATCCATAGAGTCGTTATCCTTTATCCCGATGCTGAACAAGTTTCACACAATGAGAAAACAGATTCTCGAATGATGGGAACCAGCTAACCATAGCATACACGTTTTCTGTTCTGAATTACTCCTCCTTTCTCAAACATTATTTGTTTTCACACTGAAGAGAGGAAAGCAAAACAATTAGAAATTTCCTCATTCTTTCCAATAAATCCCATAACAGCTTCAGAGAAAGTTTTTCCACAAAGGTATAAAGATTTCAGCATATCTCACCTCAGCTTCTGGTCTGCACACTCACAATCAGAAGAACTGTAACATTAGGCCTAGAAGAAAACAAGGAGAGAGACATTTCCAAAGAACAGTTAGGAAAAAAAGAAAAAAAGAAAAAAATTAGCAGCCAACATTAATTCATTAAACATATAGCAGAGTTTTAACGCACTACTACAGTTCTGAAACACTTAAGTAACTCTTAAGGTTTTATCTTCACTACTAATAAAAGCATGCTTTAACACTGAAATAACTCCATACAACCTAGAGAAAAAAGCATGCCCTTTTTACTTCAATCCATAAGTCAGTATAAATTCTATACCAAGTTCTATATCATTGCTGAGCACAACCTAAATTAATATTTGGGGGTGGGAGGGTGGGGGGGAACCCACAACAAAGATCTTAAAAAAAGCAGCAGCTCTCTTCATTTTTGCACATGGAGGACACTGCCTGAAACTTCAACAGAAAGCAGTGGGAATAGCCAAGAGTCTTGAGCAAACAGCAAGAAACTTTCAGAGCTCTTCCAGGAGCGTAATCATAGGTCTGATTCCCTCCTGCTAAGAAAAGCTATGACAGTTGTTCCATCAAGGAAAAAAGTGAAGAAACGCAGCTGGAGATTGTAATTAAATGTTCCACTTTCAGAGACCATAGAAAAGAAGAATACAACATTATAATCTTCAGTATAGATGAGGCACACTGAAAACACTTGAGGACAAAGTAACAGGTGACCATACACAATGAAGAAGGAATGCTTACGACACTGCTAATTAAAGATGCAGATGGAAGGGTAGGAGGCTCTACTTCACAGCCTTTAGTTGTCTTTAACAAAGACTTTTTCTAAGTGTGATAACAGTACGTTGTGCTGAAGTTCTACTGCAGAAGTACACTATCCGAGAAGAATTTATAAACTGTTTATTAAAAGGAATAATGGTTTTCTGCAAGGGAAGTTTTAGTCACGAGCTAGTCGTCAACACAGTTCTCCCATTCTGCTTTCTAGTAAGTACTGAAGAATTTACCAACACACAGAACGCATTTGCATACAGACATCGGACTCAATTGCACAGCTCCATACAGCCAGTACTGGAAAGATTCAGAACTACTGTTTAGACCGAAAAGGATGCAGCGCTCGCCTAGAGTTTTTTCACCCCGCGAACAACAGATGTAGAGGGAAATACGGTCCCCGGGACCTGCCCGCCTGGCGAAGCGAAGCTGCGCTCCCGGGGTGCCCAGCACGCTATAGGATTCCGGGGCCACGGAGGACGCAGTGCTCTGTCCCCAGCACAGCTCCGTGCGCACGACGTTACGTAACCGCCCGGCCAGGCCGGGGCGAGACCGGGACGGTCCCAACGCCGGGTCGCTCACTCCCTCGCTATCTGCCTGACAAGCGGCCCCTGCACCTGCTACCGCTCGTCCCCATCCCTATCCCGGACAGGCCCCGCACACGGCCGCCTCCCCCCCCCCTCCTCCGCTCCCCCCCGAGGGGCGCGCTGCCTCAGCCGAGGGACTCGCACCAGCGGAATCGGGAGAAACGGGGCGCAGGCCGCAGCCCCGACAGCCAGCCGGGCCCCACACCGCTCTTCACACACCCCCCTCCCACCCCGGAGACGGGTAGTGCAGCCCGGCTCCTCGTACCGGCTCGGCCGGGCCCGGGCCCGCGCCCGCCTCAGCCGCGCTCTCTCGCGCCAGAGCCGGAGAGGAGCTCGGCCCGCGACCCCCCCCCCCCCCACACACACACTCCCCGGCCTGCACCGCCCGCCTCATCCGCGCCGTGCCGTGGCCGCCGCCGCCGCCTCCCCAGGGTGTAGGCCCGCCGGGCCCCAGGGGAGCGGGCGGCCGGGTCCGGGCCTGGCGCAGAGCGGCGGCGGGGCCGGAACAGGCCGCGAGCCTGGAGCGCCCAGCGGGCCTTCCCCTTCCCCAGGCCACGGAGGTCGCCAACCGCCCGTCCCCGAGCTCCCCGGCGCCAGGCACCCGAGCCGGGGCGGTCCCGCCAGCGCTACTTACCGAGGCCTGCGAGAGACGGGAACCGAGAAGCAAAGGCCGGACGGCGGCGAAGCCCGAAACTGACACGGCGGCCATCTTGGGTCCGGAGCTCTGCGGCGGGGGGAGGGGGCGTGGGAGGGGAACAGCCGGCGGCGGGCGGGGGCGCGCGCGGGGAACAGCGCGGCGGGGCGGGAGCGGCCGCCGCCCGCCGCCGGCAAGAGCCGCGGTAGACGGAGGTCTGCGGCAAAGACCGGGCTCTGTGGCGGGAGCGCGCGGCGGTGAGAGGCGGGGCCGCCGCCCCGGGGCCGGCTGCCGTAGGGCCGGCCTGCGGCGCCATGTGGGTAGAGTAGCGCGGGACCGGGGCGGGAAGGTTCGGCGGCGGCGCACGGTTGAAGGCTGACTGGAAACAGAACTCGGGCGGGAGCCGGGAGAGCGGCTGCCGACGGGGAGGGTCTCGTTACGGCTGCGGGGAGCCCTCCGCGCTCCGAAACCGCGAGGCTGCGACCGACGGTACGGCTAAGTGGCTGCTCCGGCCGCCGAGAACCAGGCGGGAACGGCCGGGCGGCGGGAACGGCCGGGCGGCGGGAGGGCTCTGGCTAACGGCCGTACTCTGGTAAGAGATGGTTGTAGTCTCTGAGGTAGGAAATCCACCTCTTAGGCTTAATTAAGCTTGCGCTTGGAACGGTGACTCTGGGGTTTTCTGACTTAAAGGTACCGAAGTGATGCGGAATTCTGAAATAATGATGCCATTTAGCTTGGGGAGCGGGTATGCCTTGCTGTACCTCCCAGCTGCGCACATTTAAAGACTGCTGTATCCCGAGGCATTTTTGCGTGGTAATTTGTGTAACTTTCTGACGTCTTTGATACATTTTAATTTGTAGAGTGAAAATACGCTGCCAAAACATTAGCTGTTCTACACGGAAATAACTTGGGAGCTATCTAGATACTTTGGTCTTGGCTCCACAGTGCTGGCTGTTTGTCACTGGAATCAAAAGGGGTCTGCCCAAGAACAGAGGTCCACCCTTGGCTGATTTATAGAACAGCACGGTTCTCTTTTGCTCTGCAGAGGCGTAATGTTGGACTAGCATGTGCTGAAAGTTGGCAGAAACGAGCAAAGAGCAAATTCTCATTTTACAGCGTTCTATCCTAGGTTATATTTGCTTGAAAGAATCTCATTTTGTTATCCACCCTGAATAGCTACGTGGTGCATGCAATTCTCTAACCTCTTCTAACCTCTGGCTCAGTTTACCAGCTCTGTGTACATTTTTCACCATTGCCTTAAAGGACAACTATTGTGTGAAGTTTCATATGAGCTTCCCTTTTTAGAAAAGAAAAAATAAAATCTTAAGAAATGTCATGGAGACAGTTGATAAAGCAAACTTGTGATGTTTTCTGAATGGCTATGTTTAGTGTCTTGAGGTGAGAAATTTCTCTTTTGAGTAAGAGAAACTCTTTTGATGTTTTAACAGTATAGGTTTTTCAGTGTGAAAGTTAAATGTTCTCAGCGAGTTACTTATTACTTGAAGCCAATGGAGTTTGAGATGCTATTGCACAAGGTGCTGTACAAACAGTTCTCTTTCTGCCATGTAGACTACAGAGGTCTGGCCTTGTCTTGTCAGAGTTGGATTCTCTCTACAAATTAATCTCTTCTCCCACCTCTTCCTAAGTCTTCAAAATTCTGGTGGTTCTATGCTGCATGGCTTCCAGTGCCTCGAGGCTGTGGTGCTATATTCAGAAAAGCTAATGGAGATACAAACGTAATTTCCAGATAAGAAAGTAAAGCAAGACTAAGAGGATTCAGTACATAACAGTGAAACCCACTTACGTTCCTACAACACAGAGTATCAGCCTGTAGACTCTATTCTGTTTCAAAATTGGCAGTAGGTTATTATTAGCACCCTTGCTTTTCTTCTACTTTCTTTTTTATTTTTGCAGCACAGGCTAATAGTTAAATCATCAGAATTCCTGCATATGGCAAACTACAGATGGTAAGGAATTGTTTTATCATAGACACAGTGCGTGGTATGGCAACACCATTGTGTAGCACTGCTCTTTGACTGTGCTTAGGTTTCTCTGGGGGTTCATGTACTGTAACTGAAGTATAGTACCCTTCAATGAGCAGTTTTCAGGCTGTCAGTAAATTAACCAGCAAAATTAAACTCTGTTCTGGCAGCATCTTCTGCCATGTTCTCCTTTTAGGTTGCAGTTTATGTAAGCTCCCGAGCCACTGTGGAGACTGACTTTCATAACAAAACATGATCTTTCTGCTCACAGTTTGGAAGCAGCCAGGCAGCATTTCTGCAGCAGTAAACAGGGGTGTAACTGCAAATTGTTCTCTGCAGGTGCCAGCAAGATACTTCCATAAGCCTGTCTGATTTTAAAGCAGAAACATATTTCCCCTTTTCTCTCAACAAACTTTTCCTTTGGTGTGCAGAAATAATTAATTACCCTATGGTTGGTTTTGTATTGGCACCAACATTCTTGATGGCTAAAGAAACTGAAGTAACTGCAGGAAAAAATGGAGAAGTGATGACATCATGAACTGGGTAAAATACTAACAATTTTGATTATGGGTGCAAGCAGAGGGAAATGGCAGTTTTTAAACGATGTATGACACAGTCAAAACTGAATTGTGTTTCATGAGACAAAAAAGAAATGCCTGTATTGAAAAGACAGGTCCCATGACTGTTGATTTTAAGGTCCAGGTTAAAAACAGAAAGGTTTGCATTTCTCGGAGGACTGAACTTGTAAAGGCTTTATGTTGGTGGTGAATTTGACTGTGTGCTGCTGCTTTCTGTCTGTGACGCCTATATGACTCCCATTAATACAGTCTCCAAGAGCCTCATAGACTGATGCAATAATCTTTATGATACCTTTGTGTTAAAAGTAAAGTGATTATATTAAAATCATAAATAATTATTTTAAATTTAGAAGTGCTGTAACTAAATGACAAATTATTACCCCTTTGTTGCTCTCAAATGTGTAATTCGTTACAGTAATTTGAATTAGGCATTTAAAAAACATTATTTGATGTTTAAAAAATGCATTTGATACAAATCATGACTGTAAAAGAAATTAATATATAGGTCATTTCTCCATTATTTTCTGCTGTAGCAAAAAGCTCATCTAGTGCATGTTGAATTGTCTAATACTTTAAATAAGGACGTATGCATGCAGTAGTATTAAAAGGTAATGTCAGAGTAAATAAATGGACCTCTGCACCATTTTTAGGGAAAAATATCTACAACGTATCAATAGAAAATAAGATCTAATAAAAACTCTAAACTGTGCAGATTTTAGCATTCTGACATAATCAGTCCATTCAGCTTACTCATCTTACAGACTTGGTGATATAACTGCTTAAAAGATTGGCCCATAATCATGAAGCATAGTCAGGTGTAAAGACTTTCGATGCTTATGCAGCAGTCCTACCCAGCAGGCAGTCACCTTCCTTCCCCTGTGATAAAGGTTGTATGCTTAGACAGCTTATTATTGAATGGGATAGAAAGGACTTCTTTTTTGTTGTTCTTGTATTTATGTTTGTTCCCAGCAGAGCAGTAAAATCGGAGGATTATTTGTAATGGCATCTGCCTGACTCGGAAGTCCAGAGATCTGCTATACGAACATGAAACACCTGTTCTAATTATGCATAGGAATCACTTGGCATATAGTTTGGATGCATTTTGCATGACAATTGTCATTTTCGCGCCAGCTGGATTGTGTTTTCAGTCGCGTTACTGCTCTGTGGTGAACAAACCAGCAGAATAATACAGTGGAAAACGTTCGACTAGCTGCTCCTCAGTGTAGAAACGGGGTTACTTAAGGCATTTTATATACTATACTAAGCTGTCTACCCTAAAAAGGGGTACCCTTAAAAAAAAATTTAGAAGCAGGCGTCGTTTTTAAGGCCGCAGGCTCTGTTACCTCCAACGCGGGGTGCAAGCTCCGACCGCCCCATCCGGACAGCCTGGGCGAGCACCTCGCACCGGGGAGAAGGGGGACATGCGGCAGCCTGCCTGTGCCAGGCGCCTGGGCTCTTACCACCGTCCCCTCCCCGAGCAGCCGGCGGCAGTTCGCGAAGGCCCCGGGCGGTGAGCGGGGAACCGGCTGCCGCCGAGCGGCGCGGCGCCGCCGCGGGCAGGCCTCGCGCTGAACCCGCCTCCCGCCCTTCCAGCCCGGGGCCGGGGCGGGGGGGGGGGAGTGCCCTGCGGCGCCCCCTGCCGGGCCTTGCGTTGTCTGGGAGCGGAGGGGTGGGGCTCGCTGCGCGCGCTCTTGGGGCGGCCCGCCCCTTTCGGGCGCCTCAGCTGGTGGGGGGGGGGGGCGTTGCTTGAGCGCGTTCCCGAAGTCGTCTGCCGCCCCCAATCGAAGCTGAGCGCAGCGTGCCGTTCTACTGCGTCATCATCCGAACGCCTCTCCTCGGCCTATCGGGCGTGGCTGTTAGTGGGTCACCCAATCAGAGTGCTTGCTGCCGAACCCCGCCCGGAGAGGCCCGGGGTGGGGGAGAGTTTTTGGCGCTGCCAATCCGCGCGCCGGGGGTGGGTGGGGCTTGTGGCAGAGCAAGGAGGCGGGCGCGAGGGGGCGGGCGCTGTGAGGCAGCGCGAGCGCGGAGGGGAGGCCTCGCTCCGGCTCCCGCTCCCGCTGCGCGACGGCCCTGTCGTGCGGCCCGCCCCGCCGCAGTCATGATCCACAGCCTGTTCCTGATCAACGCCTCGGGGGACATCTTCCTGGAGAAGCACTGGAAGAGCGTCGTCAGCCGCTCCGTCTGTGACTACTTCTTCGAGGCGCAGGAGAGGGCCTCGGAGGCGGAGAACGTGCCGCCGGTGATCCCCACGCCGCACCACTACCTCCTCAGCGTCTACCGCCACAAGATTTTCTTCGTGGCCGTCATCCAGAGCGAGGTGCCGCCTCTCTTCGTCATCGAGTTCCTGCACCGCGTCGTTGATACGTTCCAGGTACGGCTCGGGCGGCCGAGCAGGGGGAGCGCCGGCGGGGCGAGGGCTGCGCGGAGCGGCTCTCTGCTTCTGCTTTAGCTGAGGGGTTAGTTGATGTGTGCCGAGGGGGTTAGAAGAGGAAGAGCCCCAGGTCGCTGCCGTGTGGTAGAGGAGAACGGGGCGGGGGCGGAGAAAAGGGAGACCCTCAAGTTAGCGGCAGTTAGTTTTCTCTTTTTCCTATCTCTCAATCCTCATCCTGCACCTGCGAGCATCTAAAGTGGGTCTCGAGGGCTTGCGGCGGTTCGGAACGCACTGCCGAGGATGACAATGGATTCAAGGTCAGCCTATGCTTGCAGCGAAGGACCTTCCAGCAATCAAGATTTATATTTCTGTTTCGCAACCTTGTCTCTTCTAGGAGCTGTGAACTAAGACTAAGCTGGCCTTGTTCTCACGAGGAGTTCTTGTGATTCATAGCTGTGCGCTTTAGTCAATTAGTGACAACCTACCCATGCGCTTACATCTAGTGATATTTCTTGGAAGTGTATTTGCTTCCTAAAGAAGCGAGTCAAAGGAGTTGCCCCAGAGCAGCCATATTCCCTCTGTGCTACAGCTGACATGACTGCCAGTCAGTTTAGGGAAATAGCGAAGATGTCCGTCTTCTGCCTGCCAGCAACAGGATTGTGTAGTCTGGATTTGAAATGTCTTGTGACCAGCATCCTACCAGAATAGAGGAAATGTGGGTGCTTGGTCAAACGAGTATCATGTGAGCTTTTGCTTCCAGATGCCAATCAGAATGTGAGTGTAGGCTGAGTTATGTTTCACTGAGTTCAGGGAGTGGATTGGCTGTTCAGGCCAAAAATGTACTATGTCAGTCACTTAGGTCTTGTTTTTTGTGAGGGGCCAAGGTGTGAGTGTGTCTTCACTGGCTTGGCCATATGTTAAAATCTGGTATGTCTGAAAAAGAAACAGTGTAGTGCAGGACTAGGGATTCTCTAGTGTCACAGTTTACTGCTTTGTGCAGGATGCCTGATCTCTTTAATTGCTGTAAGTAACTGGAAGCTCAGGTTTGTGTTTGCGTGCACTTGCTCGCTCTCCAGAAAGATGCGTGAAGTCCCCATAGAGTAAAACTATGAATAAAATTAAATGTTCAGTTTTAAAAATTGCTGAATTATTGGGACTGCTTCCCATAACATATGCTGAATCTTGAAGGATGTCCACTTAGTTTTATACACCTGCATTGTGTTACAGATTTACAGTTTGACTCGGTATATTTTTACTGCAAACCTTAATATTGCTAATTATTGTTTTGGAGTAGGACCTGAAGAAACAGTAGAGGAATCAAGCTGGGGAATAAACTGGTCTGTGGATCTTTTATGATTCACGTTCTAAGGTTCTGCTTTATACACCTCTTAAATTATGAGGAAGGAGGGTTTTGTTACATGGATAGAATTATTTTTCAGCCTTCTCAGAATACTGGACTTCTGCTGTTAGTCTAATACATCTTAGTATGTGTAAGCAGTCTGTACACCCCAAGCCATATCAGAATGAAAAAACGCTGGTAGCATGTTAGACGGACTTCAGAAATGTTCTCCTGTAAAACAAACATGGACTTAGGTAGAATATGCAGAGGGTTTGAAGCTGTGCTT
This sequence comes from Aquila chrysaetos chrysaetos, assembly GCF_900496995.4. NCBI lineage: Eukaryota > Metazoa > Chordata > Aves > Accipitriformes > Accipitridae > Aquila > Aquila chrysaetos. Next base: position 35,610,635 of record NC_044016.1, on the reverse strand, counting down.
CCCCTATATTTCACATAAAAATAAATTCTAAAAAGATATTTACAGAATTGAAGTTAATAATTGTACTATTGCCTATATGTATGCGAGCTTTATAACAAAAGTACAGGAAGAGCTTTGATGCGGAGTGGTTGAATTCCTCAAACAGCAGTGCTGCATGGTTAAAATATTGAGAGTACTGTAGGTAAAGACTAGGGCAGCTGAGGAAGTATATATAATACTGGAGTCTAATGAAAGGCATCACTGCACACAAGTCAGTAGTGGCCACGGGAAGTAAGTTTTTCTTATTAATACTGCTGCTTAATCGGTTGCTATTGAGCCACTTTCAAGTGCTAATTAAAAAAAATCTCGTAGCTATCAGAGGGAATCTTGTTATATAGAAAGGAAATAAAAGCATATGATGATGTGGTGATTTGCCAGCTTGCTGGGACAGTGGCAGGGGTACGCTTAGAGTTGTGCATGTCTGTTGGACTGGTCAGTCTGTCTGATGTGCTTGTACTAATACATGGAGGTTCAGTGTTGTTTCACCTCCTCCAAGAAGAGGCTTGATTTATTTCTGTGTGGGACAACACTGAACTGAATGATCACTAAGACTCCTTCAGAGATTGTTGAGTAATTATTTCTTTTGCACAGGATTATTTTGGTGTCTGTTCAGAGCTGATGATCAAGGACAATGTTGTGGTGGTTTATGAGGTGCTGGAGGAGATGCTGGACAATGGCTTTCCATTGGCAACAGAGTCCAATATTCTTAAGGAACTGATAAAACCTCCCACTATCCTGCGAACAGTTGTCAACACCATCACAGGTACAGGGAAACAAAAAGATAAACTGGGGAGGCCGTGTGGCAATATTCCTGCATAAGTAAATTAGGATATAGCTGAAGAAAATTTAAGTTGTCCCATACCATTCTAGACCCCAGCGTAGGTGTATTTAGGGGGAGTCCTGTGTTGGTGCTTTGCTTTGAGGTTCCTTCCAGTTTCAGCACCAGCTGCTTTTTTTTTTTTTTTTTTTTAACTGAAATGGACAGATTACATTTCTAGTTACAGCCATGACATGACTTCCTGGATGAGTTAGTTTGGTGTGGTTTTTTTTGTTGGGGTGGCTTTTTCTTTTGTTTTTTAGTTACACTTCCCCATGCCTTATTGTGGTATGTTTTAGAGTTGGATGTAAGAGAGATGTAAATAGTAGAATACAGTGAGTCTGGAAGAGTAATTCCTCTCCTACAAAGAGATCGAGGTTCTCTTTCTCTAAGAGGGGATTAATTACAATTAAGTTATATCAGGCCAAGGACTTGTTCTGGGGCACTGTCTAACTTTTGCGGTTGTTGTGATTGCCTTTGTTTTTCCAGGAAGCACTAATGTGGGTGACCAGCTTCCTACTGGACAGCTATCAGTGGTGCCTTGGAGACGTACTGGTGTAAAATATACCAACAATGAGGCGTATTTTGATGTGATTGAGGAGATAGATGCAATCATTGACAAATCGGGTATGGAAGTTGCTTCTGGCTAAGATGAGGGTAACTTGTCCTGATAGTGCCTGAAGAGAGATTCAGGTTCTCAAAGAGGGGTTCCCTCATCTAAGTGTGGGAAGCTCTATTCCTATTGTTACTCTGCAATGCTGCCAACTTGTAGGTGCTATTCAGTCAAAAACTTTAGAGAGGTACCAAGGTTTTCACTTATCCTTGTTCCTGAGGTCTTGTAAGCAATTCTGTATTGGGAAAACAGAAGGTGAGTGAAAATTGCGCATAGCACTATCTGCTTAGTTTCATGCATCGTAGTTTTGTTAGAGTTGGCAGCTATTGTCATTGGCCATTAAAACGGACATTGCTGGTGTCAGTGGTTCTTATTTGTACGCATCTTCTCTAGAAGTCATTGGGAATAAGAAAAACGTTGAGTGGGCAACATAATGAGCCATGACATTTCAAAAAGACAATAAATTTCCTTCCTCCCCATTGATAGTTTTTCCACGCACATTGGGATTATTTTGATCAGGTTCACGTAACCTCCCATGTTTACTGTATTGTTGCAGGTTCCACGATTACTGCTGAAATCCAGGGGGTGATCGATGCTTGTGTCAAGCTGACTGGGATGCCAGACCTTACCCTCTCCTTTATGGTAAAGCAAAGCTCAAGGACGTATCTTTACTGAAGTATTTTGAAAAGGGTTTCCCAGCCCTGCTACTAGGATCTCAGTCTCACGCTGATGGATTCTGGTAGATCAGAACTTGGGTATGCCAAACAAAAAGAGAAAGAACTGACAATGGAAACTCATAGTGAATGTCAGCAACTTTGAGCCTAAAGGTTTTATATTCAGATTCTTTAAAAGCATTGTTAGTCTGTGCTGTGACTAAGTTTCTGAGATACAGTGGTGCTTTATGCAGATATCCTGAAGGGCCATCTTTTTTATGAGTATGTATCAATGTAATTGTTTGACATGACTAAATTTTCTGAAATAGGATAGAGGTTCCTGAGTACTGCTATCACACAGATGTACAGCATCAAATAGCTTAACACGTCTGAATGTAGATACCTTCAAGTGGACAGAGCATGTCGAATGGTAGGCCCTTCACGGATAGAAAACTGAGAAGAAGAAGAGGTTATTTTAAGTAGTACTGCCTTCACTAACCTTGTGACTTTCTTTTATTTCAGAACCCTCGGTTATTGGATGATGTCAGCTTTCATCCATGTGTGCGTTTTAAGCGCTGGGAGTCAGAGAGAATACTCTCCTTCATTCCACCTGATGGAAATTTTCGCTTGCTCTCCTACCATGTCAGTGCTCAGAAGTAGGTGATGAATGTAGTGCTGTGAATTACGAAATTTGGATCTTCCTGGCTGGGGGGGGGGCGGGGCAGGGGGAGAGGAATTGCTTTTAAAGATCAGGTGGCATGTGGTGCCAGATTAAGTAGAGGTGCAGGTAACTTGCATTTTTCCTTTTTTAAAACACGTTTTCTCCTTGTTTGGAGCAGTGATTCTGTCATTTCTTTTTGGTCAGCCAGCATTTTTCAAAGACTGGTAGCAGATGAACAAGCTAGAGAGGGAAAGAATCAGGCAGTAATGGAGTAATCAAGCTGTTGATTTCCTATGTTTATAAAAAACTTTTAGAATAAAACAAGATAGTTTGGTAATCTTGTTGGTTTTTTGACATCCCTTTTAATAGAACTACAAGTTCTCGTCTACTGTTTCCACTCTTTTCTAGAAGCAGCTTACCAAGTAGTAATTGGGGTTACAGATGCTAGAGCGTTTTCTTAGACTTTGTCAGACTTATCTCAAGTAGGTGAAAATGAGTGGGAAATCCAACCAAAAGCACAAACATGAAGTTCAAGTACTGCTGCACTGCCTGGAACTACTTACCAGCTACTACCAACTACTTACCAGCTTGCTTGCGACATGCAGAAATATTCCTCATCCTTTGCTCAAGTCTCCTGTTATACTGGATGTAGTTACCTGTTCTGTAGAGAGGTCGAAAACTAAGATATGGCAAGCTTGATTAAAAAAAGTGTAATTAAGACTTGAGAACAGGATTCTGAGTTTGCTCTTAGATCAAACAAATGAGCACAGGATTTCCTTCCCTTTTAAGGAAATTTGGTTTCCAATGTTTTCAGTGTAGAAGGCAAGGACTGAATCAGGAAAAGCAAAGACGAAGGCGGGAGATTGACCGAGGACTTTCTGTTCATGTCTTTATTCTAGTCTTGTGGCAATTCCTGTCTACGTTAAACACAACATCAGTTTCCGTGATAGCAGCTCGCTGGGACGTTTCGAGATCACAGTGGGGCCGAAGCAGACTATGGGGAAGACTGTAGAGGGAGTGATGGTTACTAGCCAGATGCCAAAAGGTGTCTTAAATATGACCCTCACGCCCTCTCAGGGAACACATATCTTTGATCCAGTTACAAAGGTGAGAGGAAAGAGAGAAATTAGATTTTTTTTTTATTTTTTTTTTTAATCTTTTTTACTTTTCAGCAAATGAAGTTGACCTGTTCGTGCTTACATGAACACTTCCTTGAACATTGCTTTTCTGAAGGCAGTATCTTTTCTTGGGCTAAGAACTTTTTCTGGACAATTGTATACTAGAAGTTGTCTTAATCCCCACAACAAATAGCTCAGTGTCTGGGTGGATTGTAGTTCTGGTTGCTTGGTGTTTGCAGAAAATCCAAGAACTGGTATTGTATGATGAGGCATTAGTCTGGTGAATGCTTTACAAACTTCTGCTTATCTAGTTGTCATGCCTAGCACTGCAAGTTAGACTTGGTCCTTTGCAGACACTGAGGATTTGGGTTGGTTAGTGGGTTTTGATTTGTTTTGGGGTGTTCTGGTTTTGTTGTTTGATTCTCTGTCAGAGTTCACTTTTTTTTTTCTTCTTGCAAACTTAAATTTGGTGGTTTACCCACAGTAGAGCCTCAAGCAACAGTGCTTCAGCCACTTGGAAAGGAGGCAATTCTGCATTGTTTTTGTCACTGTTAAATATAAGAAATGGGGCCTGTAGCACAAGCAGTGGAAATATCATTCATGGTAGGCTTTTTTTTTTTTTTTTGCTTTTTTTTCCCATGGAAAGAGAGAGGGAGTACAATGGTCCGAGGCAGCTGCTCCTTAAGCCTGTACTGTGTCTGTCCAATACGAAAGGCAAGATACTAAGGCAAAGATGTTTTCCATAAAGAAACATTAAAAGCTGTCATTGGAAGGGGACTCTTCTTTAGAGGGTGTTACAGCATTTCTGTTTCAATGCTGCATTTTCTGTTCCTTCAAGTTGTTGTCATGGGATGTGGGGAAAATAAACCCCCAGAAGCTGCCAAGCCTGAAGGGGAGTGTGAGCCTGCAAGCTGGGGCATCAAAACCAGATGAAAACCCCACCATTAACCTGCAGTTTAAAATTCAGCAGCTGGCTATATCTGGTAAGTGACTGTCAGGTAAAGCAGCTGAATATTCTCTATCAGTGCTCACTCTTCACGTAGCTGAAATAGCTCTGCAGGCCTTCTGAAGTACATTCTATCTGAAACACGTTCTTCAAGTGAAAAAATTGTGTGCTTTGACTACAGATACACGGATTTGTTCTCTCAATGCTCTGTGAAACAGCCTATCTACATTTCCTTGCATTTTGTGCTTACAGATGTATAAAGAATTTTAGGGTATGGATGTGTTTGTAAAGAACGATTCTGACAATGAGCAGTCAGAGCTTTTCTCCATTCTGTTTGCTGCTTGCTAAAACTTTCCCTATGCTTTCTGCACCTCTAGTATGATCTTATGTTCCTTTATCCTGAAGGCCTGTCTGCTTTTTTTGTGATAGCAGTTAGTCTTATGCTGTGTTTGTTTGCCTTTAGGACTGAAGGTGAATCGCTTGGACATGTATGGGGAGAAGTACAAGCCCTTCAAGGGGATAAAATACATGACTAAGGCTGGCAAGTTCCAAGTCCGAACCTAGAGGATCCTGATAGTGAGGAAGAGCACTTTTCTGTTTCTCCTGTCCCTGGCTGTTGGATGCAGCCTCTTACCCCATCCATCTGTTTAGGGTTGCTCCCTTGCCTGTAGTAACATGAGCAGGAGAGACAGTGTTTAGGGTGCTGGGGAGCAGGGAGAAGTAAGGTTGACCTGGAACCATCTCATCCCTAGCTGAGTCTGAATCATTTGGAACAGTGGTAGATGGGAGAGGCGTTCAGGTCCCTTGGGATTAGTGAGTCAGCTATATAAGCTTGTATCACCTTCATTTTGCTGTCTTAAAGGAAATTCTAGGCATTTATTGCCTTTTGTAACTCCTCTTCCTTATATTTTCAGTTGGCTTTTTATCCCTTTGTAGATGATACAAAGTTGAATTTCCACAAACTTCACCTTCAGTGTGATGGTCCGGCATCTGCCGTTCTCCCTCACTTAGCGTTAGGGTGGAAAGCTGTATAATTCTTGGCAGCAGAGAGATCACCTAGCCATTCTGCCTCAAAGGGACTGGAAGAAGTGGAAAGGTAGATTGTCCCACCTAGGATGGGACGTTAAGAAGTCTGAGATTGGGGATGGTGCCACAGAGGGAAGAAGTGGATGCTTTTTCTAGATATTTCATAAGCCATCTTGGTCATCACGTATCTTGAATCTCTGGAGATAGACTGGAAACCCATCCAAATCTTAGTATGGAATCCTATGAAGAGCTGACTGTAGCACATATGATCTGGTAACTGATGGGTGGTGACGTCTGAATGTAATTCTGCTTCTCTTATTTCGTCAGTATTTGAAGGAAGGGATTCTCCTAGCTTCTTTGGGGAGTCAGGGAAGAGACAGAGAGGCAGGAGAATTTTTGTGGAGACGTAGCACTCCAATGGAAACTGAAGCTGTGGCTAAATGAAGATGATCACTCTCCCTAGGAACTTGTTGGAACCTCTTTTTGTCTCTGCCTGCCTATTACAAATGAAGGTGATACTGCTGTTCTCCTGCTCACTGATGTCTTTGAGATAATTGTGTCCTGGTACCTTTGTAGTGTTTCTGGCTGTCCTACCTCATTCCAGTTCCTATACCAATCAGCTGCTCTGCAGATGGATTCAAGCCTATGCTGGATTTTTCACTGGGACCATCTCTTCTGCAGGAGCTGTTGCTGCATCTGCCCATTCCAGTCTGTGCTGCATCTCTCTGTACAGCATAAATATGAAATGAGAGGCATCTGCACTGTTCATATTGTCTGTAATGTGCTCTTTGGCCACTAGATGCCAATGTGTTTTCTCTGTGGTAGCAGAACTTGTCCCTAACCTGCTGTACCTGTGACTACAGCATCTGTCAGGTGGCTGTGGAGTCCAGCATGTGCACTTCATGCTTGTGAACAGAACAAGGTGACCCTAAACGAAGGATAACATACATTGTGGTTTGCATGCAGTGGATACTTGCAGTGAATGAGTGGCATCTTGCTTGTGGAATTGCAAGTTCCAGTGCAACCGATGAATGCCATAGCAGGTAGCCTTACTGCTGAGCATGTTCAGTGCAAATATAACCTTCACCAAGGGCATCAATAAAACTCATTTTTACATGTCATCTGTGTCATTTCAGAGTGGTTTTTGTGGGCTTTACAGGAAATACATTTGGTATTTGAGGAGGAAGGTAAATTATGCCAATTGGATTGTGGATAGTGGGTGCCTTAGGGAGATAAATGTCTTTATGCAATTGGGATTGTAAGCTTGGGACTAAGTCACTGTCTGAAAAGCTAAAATGAATTACTTTCTTGGTAATTTTTCTTAGTGTTTCCCAAAAGCAGTGCTGAGCTCTTCCTAGAACCTCCGTGAAACTGTCTTTAGGAATGCAGCTGAACCATTTTTGTTTACTAGGTTGTTTACTAGGTAGGATTTTGGGTAGCAGGCTAAGGGCTGTGCTTTAATTATGAAGACAATGAAATATCTCTTCACCTTCCTGCTCCTCAAGTACTGATATTGTCCTTTGGCTTTGTAGCTTTGTTTTTTAAAGTATCTTTTCTTTCCTGCTGAAGTGATTCATGTTACTTGAGATCTTGAAAGGCTTCTTATATGCATAAGGGTGTCTGGCCCTTATGACAAGCTTTCTGTATCAGTCTGAGGTGACTGCAAGTTCCTATGGAATGAAAGATGAAGCAGGGCAGAAGAGGGAAGCAGAGAGCAACATCAGTGAGGTAACTTGGTAGGCAATATAAGGAGTTTTGGGGGAAATGTGAGGTGTAGCTGTGTACTTCAGTTACAATAAATGCTGATGTTGGGTTCTGAAAGAACTTGAGTGCGACAATATCAGCTGCAAGCAGATGGTAGTCATTGTCTTAGACCTTGTCTCAAGATGGTGCTGCTCTGTGCTGGAAGAGGACAAGAAGGGGAAAAAACAGGATAAGGAGGAAAAGCTGCTGTTGTAGAGATGGAAACCACTGCTGTGATTTTTATCAGGGAGGGTTGTAATGGGTAAACAAGCCAGAGAAATGTACTTAAATGCACTGAGCTAGGTGGCAGCAACTTTTGAGAAATGAAATGCAAGAAGTGTAAAGTAAGGCTGTAGAATATAAGTTCTAGTAATTGGACTGGGATTTGGTACATCTCCCAGATTAAGGGTCTGTTACAAAATGAGGGATAAAGAAGCATTTGGGAAAATGTGGAGTTGGTTCTGGGCTCTCTTATCACCTTGGATATTTCATGTAAGGGTATTTTCAAGGAGCTGGTAACAGCTGCGATGTAAAACTGTTCTCTGCAACTTACAAGTAGGATGTATTTTTCTAAAAGATAACAGTATCAGGTGTGGTTCAGTTACATTTTATTGGTGGCTGTTAGATCACATCAAGCTCAAATAATGTATTTAATAGACTGTTGGAATTGTGGAACAAAAGTTGTATTCCTGAGGACACTTACCTGTGTTACTCATTGGAACAGTTTTGGGTGTTTTACAGGCTGCGAATACTTGGTAAGCTTGTGAATGCCAGGATAGCAAGGCAACAGCAGCACTTTGAAATGTGTTTAGGGGAGAGGAATGGAAATTAATTTGTCTTTTTCTCAAGGTTAATAATAAAATACAGTTAACAACAACAAAAAAATCACACCAAAAAACCTGAACTGTGACTCTGTCTTAATAAACATCTTGGGTGTTTTTTCCCCTTCCACTGGCTGGAATATGGGACTCACTGCTGAAGCTAACTGGACTTATAACACCATTTCTCTGAGGACATTAGAGATGATCTCTTTGAGGTTGATTTCTAAGCTGGTAGCTAGAAAGACATGGACCATTTGTAAAGTTGCCATTTATAAAACCCATTTGAGAAAGAATGGGCATCCTTACCAATCTCTCTTCTGTACTTACTATATAAGCTTTTCTATTTGACTAGAGGCTGTGCTAGTAGATCACCAGAGAGCTCCTTAAAACTGTGAGAGTAAACATGTTGAGTTACAATGTTTTGAATTTCCCAAATAAAACAGCCTAGTCTTCTAGCTACAATGCCTGACTGATACTAAAGTTAAAACTCCTTTTGTAGCCTCAGTAAAATTTTTTCCTTTTGTAAAACAGTAGTCACACCTGCCTTCTCTTACTTTATCAAACAATTGGACAAGAGAGAATCTCTCAAAGAGGCTTAACTCTTAGGACATGCATAGGTACCACTTAGCATCACATGGCAACTGCAGTGCAAGCAAGTAATGCTTGATTACTGAGATTCTAGTTCACGGTGACTTGGTTATACCTGTCCTGTCAGGACAAATGCAGCCTTGTAACATTTGGCTTGTGGATGTAAATCCAGCAGGCACCTAAAACTGCTACCATTACATTTGTCCTTTGTTCTGCCCTGCTGTGCTAAAGAGAGAGCTTTTGCTTTCCTATCAGATGATAATGCACAGAAATTTAATAGTCAAAAAGTAATGTGTTGATTCTGTGGCAGATAAGGCTGGTGTTAAGAGTTTTACCTATTCCATATTTAAATAAATATTTAGTTCCTACCAGGAGGAAAAGCAAGGGGAAGAATAGAATGTCCCAACAAGCATGCCATCCTGATTTGCTCGGAGAGTTTAAGCTCAGATTCAGTTAATGAATCAGTTCCAAACTGAAAAAGCAAGTAGTATATTGATATGGAAATAAGCAGGCCATGCCTCCAGCTTTGCTCTTTCTATTGGAGTCAAGCTGAAACCAGCTTGAATAACCAAAGTAAAATGGTACAAGGACAGAGCTTAAGCCTGACTGGAATGTCTTCCAAATTTACAGCCAAATAAGGAGGAGGGAGATGAAGTTTTCAGGAAATCTGTCCTCTCTGCCTTCAGTTTACACCCATTCCCAAAACAACATAGCTGCTCATGGGATGCATGATGTTCTCTATTGGTTTATTCTCTTGGCCCAAAATTTATTTTTAATTGTACTAACGTGATTTGATGCAAGTAGAAAGCTTGGGGATGTTGGGGGTAAAGGAGTGTTAGCTTCCGATAACCTGTAATAGGGAGAGTAATTTGAGAATGTGCCCTTCCGACACACTGCAGTTTGTTTTCCTCTTGTACTGAAAGTCATAAGCATCTGGACAAACGGGAAGCCCTGTCAGCATCCTTAAAACACACAGAAGGAAGCTGCGAGAGCATGGCCACAAGACTGTGGATGGTTCATTTTTCTTTCTCAGGGTTTCATGTTGTCCTGAATCCAGTCAAGATAACGATTCACATTTGTGTAAACGCCAGGTATGTCTTTGCGGCCACAGCCTATTCCCCAGCTGATGATTCCAATTAGATACATACGATCATCCTTCATACAGACCAGAGGCCCTCCAGAGTCACCCTACAGAGAAGTAGCAGGTTAGTAACAATCTCCTTTTTTGTTTGTTTTTGTGCTGTTTTTTCCCCCCACTGGCTTTAGTGGTGCACTAGTGTCTACAGAAATACCCTATGTAGTATGCTCACAAACAAAGAGCTCTTAGTAACAGCACTTTCACATAAGCCACTTCTGTGTTCCAGACTCCCTTAATGCTCCTCTCATGGGGAGAGACCCCAAAAAATCTAACTAACACTAGAGCGTCTAACTTTGTATGGTGCTCATTTATGAAATGTGGGTGAGACATTGATAAGAAGAAAAAGAGGAATGCTCTTATTCTAGCTGTAAAGATCCAAGGTGTTTTATACTGCTGTAACAGTAAAGCAAAATTATTAAAAAGCTGTTTAAACAGAGAGGATGTGAATTGAATGCATGCCCTCCTTTTTTCTTATGTTACAGCTGCTCATTCCCCACCATCTTTTGGCCTTTATTCTTTTTTTCTCCACTTTTCAGTATAGCAGCACCCCCTTCCTCTTGCAGAACCTCCTGCTGAGTGTTTTGCATGCTCACATAAGAGGAAATATTAGGAAATGCTGCTGAGGTGGAGTTTCCTACTCAGTTTTGTGTTATTTCCTATATTTGGGATTTTCAGTTTGTATTGTTCTTTTTTGCTTGTTTAAGTGTGGCCTGCTTTCCCAGCTATGAGGGGCAGGGGAATTAAAAAGAAAGAGGAGTCAGCAGTTCTGTTCTGTTCAACAAAAGTCTACTAGAACTTCCATGTAGCCAAATGCAGAACTTCTTTAAACTATTTTCTGAAGCTTTTTGCTTGGTTAGCTCAGACTATCAAGGACAGACATAAAAAGAAAAGAGGAACAGAATTGGGCTTACCTTGCAGGCATCATCTAGGTGCCTTGTGTCTCCTGCACATAACATATTGTCTGTAACTGTCCGGTTGTCTAGATGCTGTGTTGTGCACCGACTGGCTGGAAACAGTCTGACGTGGCCTTCCTTCAGGTGCTCTGAATAGAATGGAGAAACTGGAAGAAAAATTACAGTATAAATATGTATACATGTCTGTGTATGTGTATATATATATTTTTTTAAAATTGCAGTTCAGTTTTTGTAGTTTAGGGGAAAGTAAAAAGAAGTAGCTGGGGGCGGGGGCGTAAACTATTTCCTTCCCAAAGGGTCTTTTTTAATTCTTGGGGGTTCTGCTTTGCTATTGAGAATAGCTTAAATGTAGTTGAGAGAGAATATTGCTGCTTTAGCAAGTTTAAATGCTAAAGAGGTTTTTGTAGGCTCCAAATTAAACACTGCTGGGTTTCTTGGATGGATAAGCCATCTTTGCACAGTTACATCAATCAAAATGAAGTCACAGGAGGTGCCTATGAAAATCACTAACTGTATGAAACAGGATCCTGACTTTTTAGTACTATACTTGCGCTAACAAAAATCAGATGCCTTGTCGTACACAATACTGAGTAACTGGATAGGAATGTACGCTTGTATTATGTTGGAATGGTAGGGATTTTTTTGTTTGTTTTGGATGTTGGTTTTATTCTCCTGCATAGCTGCAATTGCACAAAGCTGAAATTTGGCAGGATTGTTGTTTTTCAGTCTAGTTTTGAATTACAGTTGCAGCATCCTTTCCCTCTCAAAGAGTTTATCCTGTACTCCCTGTAAGCAATGCTGAGGACTAGCTTTAAAAGCACGTTGAAAACACTTTATGCCATACTTATATGTTAAATCTTCAGGTCTGTTCCAAAACCCCTATAGGTTCAAATCATAATTAGGTCTTGTTATGGTGGATGCTTCACAGTGTCTGTCTCAAAGAGTTTACAAGTTAGAGAATAAAAAGAAATCAGTAGAAAGTGCCAGTAAAATAAGAGCTGGCTTTTTTTGTTTGTTTTAAATATAGGTCAGCCTGTGTATACTTTCAGACAGGTTTTATTCCTGTTTGTTGTAGCTCACTTTAAAAAACATTTAGCCTTTTAATTTATATCTGGGATTGTTACTTCTTTAGTTTTTTTTTTTGTTTGCTAATCACTGCACAGCCAATGTATCTTTGAGAATAATGCAACTACCTCCAACTGTATAGTATATTCAATCTTGACAGAAATGTATTTCTGTCAGAATGACAATATCTAAATGTACTCAGTACAGCAGAAATATGGCAGCCCTGATTGCAAATTTTCTGTTTTTCCTACCTTAACCATTGTGCCATTTTTTTGTGTTTCTACTGTTGGAGAGTGTCAGGGAAAACTCTAGTAGCCCATGCAGATGATAGAACTCAGATGAATGAAATAACTTAGAGCAAAACTTGTTTTTGTGTATCTCCCACTTATGCATATGTTTTGTGGCGCTGATATAAGCCCACATAATAATTTGGGGGGTCACACATTACACCATGCTAAAGGCTTGAATTCTTTGAGGGCAGGGGACCCAAACTTTGGACATAGTATATTCTGTTTACATGTAGACATGTATCTTCTACTTACATTCCTCATTTCTGCCATAACCAGAGATCTCGCATTCAGTCCAGTCAGGCAGCTGCAGTTCTGGTGTTGGGAGGCAGGCAGCACGGACAGTGTCTGTTTCAATAGCACAGTCTTCTGCATCCGAGTTCAACTGCAACAGAGCTGAAGAGGGGAAAAAAAATCCCCACTTTGTTAACCACAAACTTGAGCCAAATGTGACCTTTCCAGTCACGAGGTCAGAAAAACTCTTACCAATATCATTGTTGAAATTTTCTGAGTCAAATCTCTGATGCACAGTGTAGTTCTTCACTTGAAACTTCTGTTCATTTTCTTCGGGTGTTGTTCGGGAAGTCCTACCCAGCACAATCTTCAGCTGATTTGTACTAAAGCTGAAGAACAAGAGAGTCTTACTTTCTTCCGAAATTAACTGGACTGGACCCTTCCCCTGAAGATGTGCTGTTGGAGCTTCTGCTTTTCTTATTTTAACACTATTACTACTTCATTACCCAGGCAGTTTGACCTCAAGTGTCCTATTTGCTTTCATTTTTGCGCTAATTGCTTACAGCCATCATGGCAAAGCTCCTCTGCCAGCCCCTTGCTGTTCTCAAGTTTCAGATGGCTCTGCATCTTTATTGACAACTTTGTTCTTCAGCTATTTGATACTCTGCTATGGTACCTTAACGCCATGCTGCTAGTTTGCCCAATAAATGCCTGTCTGTAATGCTCAGCGCAATTAATTACATAAAGAGCTTTCTTTCAAGTCTTTTACCCTTCCTGTAAGGCTATACTGGATGCTTCCATTTTCCATACTTTTTTCCCCCAGACAGTACTGAATCCTCAACTTACCCTTCCTCAAAACAGTGAGCAGCTGACAAAACCCAGCAGGAACTGATCAGAATTCCTCCACAGAGGAAGTGTTCTCCAGGAGCTCGGCGATACTTCACAAAGATGGCAGCTTGCCATGGGTGAGCTGCAATGTCTGCATAGGAGCCACCTTTAATCCTGTACTGGTGTACTCTGCGCTGCCGTAAGCCACAGGTGGCTGTGGATGAGAAATCCAGAAATAGGCTTTTTGTTCAGGAACTCTTGCTTTGAGTTTGGGTTAAGAGCCTGTTAGTCGTCAGTGCGTGTTGAGGCAGCCTGGCATGAACTGTTTAGTATCTGACTCATTCCTGTTTCCTAGGAAACTTGTATTCTGATTTGAAAAATACAGTAAGGAAACCCTGCCTTTTCTGTCCTCCATTTCTGCAGTCTTCCCTCCTGGCAGAGAAAAAGGCACTTCTGTGAGAGTGGAGCCACAGAATCTCTTTCTATTCCAAAAAAACTCCGCCCCCCCCAGCTTTTATTTTACTGTAAGAGGCTTGAGTTTAATAGAAATGACATGCAGAACAGTAATGCCTCAAAGGCAGACAAGAATCAGGAGTGCTAGGATCCTTACAGCAAGTAGGCACATTGCAGTACTCCCATGTGAGCTGATTTCCTTTCAGTACATGGCACCAGGGCTTGCTGTCATTGTCAGGATTCCTGCAGCACAGGAAAGAGAAATGCTATTTGTATTATCAGATCTGCAGGGAGTTTGGGGAGACCTAAAGGTGGCAGACTGTGACCTGAGTGTACTCTTTTTGATTTTTCTAGAGATACAGATGGCCCTAGGGGCATGTGGAATTTGCATTTGTGGAGTCTGATGTTAGAAAAGCATAGATAGGTCAGGTGGAATAAAATTACTATTGTCAGTGAGCTTCATTCCCAACAGTAATGTATTTCCTGTGCTTTAATAACCCATGTAAAAGACTAGAGAGAGCCCTGCCTCAAGAAAGTTTGGTGGGATTTTTTTAATTCTATAACTGACTACATACCGGCAGAAATTGTGACTACCAAGGCCCAGCTGGTAAGCATCTCTTCTCCAAGCAGTATATATCTTGTTGACAAGGATTCGAGAATTCCACCTCAAACAGGTAGCTCCAGAACTAGTAACACTGTGGCTGCCTCGGTAATCTGTGCCTCTTCCAGATTTGCAGTTGATGTTCCCCACTTCAATAAGAAAGCTGCATGTTAACCGGTGGATGTGAACCCATCAGCTGTCCCTAACTGTGATTTCTGTCAAGGTATCTATATATTAGCTATACTTACCTCACTATCTCAGTGTTGTAAATATTAAAAGCTTAAACATGATTTAACGTGAGAGTCTCAACTTTTCAAGCTACAGAAATAGCACAAGTCCACAGAGAACCCTTATATATGCAGTGAATCACGGAAGCTCTAAAGTCCATTCCCTGTTCCCCTGCATGTACCTTTTGAACAGGAGGGCACACTGCAGTGTTCCCAGATGTACTTTCCCCCTTTATAGATATAGCACCAAGGTCTGGAATCCTCATCTGGGTTTCTGAAAGAGTTATGATATTATGCATCATTATAAAGCTATTGTTATTAGTCCCATGTCTGCCATCTAATTTGGTAACTTAATCCTGCTCCGCAGTGAAGATGTGGACTGAACCATCAGAAGTTGTTTGGATTCCTATTTTAATGATAAAATTGTGGAGTACATGGAGGTGAGAATGAGGCAGCCAGTAGCTAGCAGGAGTGGACAGCTTGTTTGTGCAGTTGAGTTCATGTGCAGGAAGCACTATATTTTTAAAGTTTTGAGCGGGATCTGGAGCTGCAGGAAACTGGCTTACAAAGGGAGTTTTAAGCATGGAGAAGGGACAAGGAAAAGACTATGGGGTGAGAGATGTATACATTTTGTAGTCTGTCATAAGCATCCAGTCTAGGTAGATCTGAAGTTCAGATACGTCTACAGAAGTTGCAATTGCTGCTTATGGGCTGTGCCATATTTGCACCTGTGCAGCTCGTTCTCTGCTTGGTATTAGTTGCGAACAGCTGTTCCTTGGCTCCAAGCTCTTAGAATGGGCTGATTCCTGTGGCTCTGACCTGTGTGCTATCAGCGCCTCACCTGCAATAGTTGTGATTGCCCAATCCCAGCTCGGCAGCGTCCTCTCTTCGGCCGCTGTACGTCCGGTCCATCAAGGCAATGCTATTCCAATTTAAACATTCAGTTCCACTCTCTGTCATGCTCCATGTACCCCTGTATGTTACTCCAGCATCTTTGTAGCACTTAACTTCAGTGTCTGAACAAAAGGGAAAAAAATGTTACTATAAGGACAGCATCCAAACCTCTGCTTCCCCAGTCTCTGCTCTATTTAAACTTGGCTCCCAGATGTCTTGTCTAGTAAGTCAGTGGAAATGCCTTGCCAGGCAGACTGTAAGTATACACAAAGGTCTTCAGCTCCAAAATTCACAGTTTTATAAAAAGACACTGAGAACAGCCCAGGTATCCTTCTTAAAAGTTCTTTGTAGTATTAGCTCTAGAATAAAAAGAGGCGACTTAACAGAGAGCCTAGTATACAGCAGCAGCTTCTGGGTACCTCATCCTTCTGCACTGCATAGCTAAAACCAGTAGCATTGTTCACAGTAATTGACATGGTATACTCACCTATTTCACACTGCTTCCCAGAGAAACCTTGGTGGCACTGGCAGATGAAGAGTTGTGGGGAATAATATGCCTGTGAACACTGGCCCCCGTTGTAGCATTTATTTCTAGTGCAGGCTGTGGAATAAGCAAAAGCCAGGAAATACTGTTAGATTTCACATAAGTAAGAAGCTGGCAATGTATACCCATCTTTCCTCTCCTGTCAGTCTCCTTCATCCTGTTCTATTTTTCCCTGCCTACCTGTTATTGTCATGTGCTTACAGTCTTTTTGTGTAGTGCTTATATTCTTCCTTTGCTCCATTCTCTCCACATACACTATTAGGAGCCTTCCTCAGCCCCTCTTAGTCCTTCCTCACTCCCACTTAGTCCTGCCTGAGTTGGTATATATTAGTATTTTCATTTCTATCCTATTCTATTTCAAGCCAAATTTTCTGTGTGATAACTCCTTCCCTGACAGTGGAGTTCTTCTTTAGGATGATTAGATGGACCCCATCATTTCCTTTCTCTTTTTTTGTCTTCATACTCACCTCTGACAGGCACAGTGTGGCAGCGACTCCGACCACTGTCGCACCTACAGTATTCTATTTTGCTCCCTGAGAGCCTCAGCCAGGTCTCCCTGTGCTGGTAAATTTGTCCAGATGAATTCTCTGTGCAAATGGCTGTAATAGGAGAAAGAAAATCCTCTTTTAGAGATTCGGGGAAAAGACCTGGCTGAGCAAAAGAACTCCCTTTTTTTTCCAGGAGAAAAGTATCTGTGATGGGAGCAGCTGTCTAATGGCCTGCCCTTTTTCCTTCTCAGATCACTGTTGTCCCATCTCTCTCACTGCTGTGTTGCTGGATGTACTGTTCCACTATTGAACGGCCTCTTTTTCTTTGAAGAAGAGCAGAGGGAGGGAAAAACTTTGAGCTGTGGATGGTTATTAATGGTCTGGTATTTTGCTTTCTGAATCTCTCATCCAGATAACCATGACAAACAGCTTCAGGCTCCATTCCCTCAGCATCATCTGCTTTCCCCTCCTGTGTTCATAAAGCTCCAGGTAACATGGTTGTAGTTTGCCTGGCTTACCTCTAGATCTGGCTCCCCGTTTGAAACGCATGCGTAAGCCCTGCAAGCAAAGAAGTTTAATTCTGTGAGTAACTGTTCTCTTAAGAAAACTGAGAAAACAAGCGCCTCCAAAGAGCCAGTCCCCTTCTTGAGGTCTTGTAAATGAAGGGAGCTCTGAGCAACTGTCTGCCCTCCTTGTCAGACAGTACAGCAAAAACTCCCTTTAGCACCTCAGCATGGGTACCGAGAATTGTAAATCATTGAGTTGCCACAGATTACCAGGTGATTGCTTGTCATATGAGTGATGTGAACTCGGGATATGCTGTACTCCCATTGTGCGTGATTATATGCTCTTGGGGCATTGCAAGTGCTAACTAAAGCTTGACAGCTGAAAGAGGTTCAAGCAAATAATTTCCAGAGAAGTAAATTTGAACAAGCAGTTATTTTTGCTCATTGCCATGGAGTTTCCCCATAAGCCTTTGTAGCTTGATTACCTTTGAGAGATATGTCTCTGGCAGCCAATTAAATAAAATATTTTGGATAAAGTTTTAAGGAAGAAACCAATTTAGAAAGCTTCTTTGATCAGGCCACAAGAGAAAGAATAACATAAAAAGAAAGAGGAAGGCTGGGATAGTAATTTTTTGAGAAAGAGACTAAACATTTTAGAATTGTGTAGGGTTTACTCAAGCTGTGCAATGTGAGGCTTAAAGTGAGGGGACACGGGAACCATTGATGTCCAGTTTTAAGTGACAGTAATGATGAAGGTGATGACAATAGAAAGAAAATTAAAGGGTGATCGCAATGGAACGCTTACTAACAGTGAAGGGTGACAGTGAACAGATACACCAAGAAGATTTGGAGAAGACTTGCTTACTGAAATGAAAACCAGCCAGGATAACACTTTACTGGAAATCCCAGCTTAGAGGTAGACTTCTTTGTAAGGTTTTCCTTCCTATGTTTTCTAGTGACATAACCAGCTTCTCCTTCTGTCTGATGCAGACAGTTGGAGTCGACAGTAAGGAAGTGCTGCTGAAAACACAGGAGGATGATGGCAAAAGCGTTGATGCATTAGCCTCTTACCTGGCATTGAGCAGTCATGATTGCTCCCACCAGCAGGAGGAGACATGGGAGTTTGCTTTCCATTCTGAGTGTTTTCCACATCACCTCCAAATCTCAAGTTAATCTATAGAGACAAAAGAAAAAATAAGATGTTGAACAAAGGCATTTTTACAGTGTGAATGGAGTTCAAAGTTGTAAGTTTAAATAAAGTTTTTAAATTATGAAAATTCTTTTTACATTAAAACACACTTTCTACTCTGCAGTTCTCAGCCATCTGGTCTAGCTGTCCTGGTGTCCCTGGAGAGGAGAAACTGGTTGGACCCAGATGTGTTTTTACTTGATAAACTTAGAAACCCAACAGGCTAAAGCACATCGTTTTAGGTCTAGAGGAAACTCAGAGAGTGTTTCCTGGGGAATAACACTGGTAGAAGTAATTTCAAGTCCTTTTTCCCAAGGTTGCTGGAAGCCAACAGTATCATGTGTGTTATTAGGGAGATGGACTTTTCTAATGGAGGACTGCAATGCTGATTGGAAAGTGTTAATTGAGATTCAGGTTAGTGAGGCCTACCTAAGAGATCTCTTGCAGGGGCACAAAAAACTGCTGAAGGGTCAGCCTGTGATAATAGTGGTTTAAGAGGATTTGCATTTTCTGCACAGACTGCTTCTTTGGGTGAGAGTGAGGGCTTCTCTCTTTTGTAGAGGATGCGTCAGCAAGGAGACTTTTGCTGATGACAGGTAGGGACAGCACTGCTATGTCTTTGATTTTTTAATATTTCTACAGCTTCTCTCCAGCTGAGCTTTTAGGTTCTACTATTGTCATATGCTTTCGCTAAAAAGGGAGAATATGGCAATTGGCTGACAGGCTAGCTTTTGGTCTGGTTTTCTCATTTATTCGTTGCAGGATCTTTCCATGTGTCACTTCTATGCAGTCACAACTACATCTTGTTCCCTCTAATCCCTTCAGCAGCTTTACACTTCAGACAAAGCCCTCTTCCATCCCACGTGAAGAGTTTCTGCTTCCTCCAGACTGATTTACCGAGTCTATCTCCTACAGCAGTAGTCTTGGAGAGAACCTCCAAGAATCTCCTATAGGAGATCACCAGCTGGTATGGTGTGGCTGGGGTTAAGGATGAATCTGGATTTCTGCCTCCATTCATCTCATTTGCTTTGAAAAACTACTTCTCTCTTCAATCATCGGAGGTTAATTTCCTACCTGGTGAAATTGCTGGTCTGACCTGGCCACAGATAGCTATAGGAAGGACTTTTAGGTACTGTGAGCCATCTATATTTCCTCCTACTGTAGCAAAGTTTATTTCTGTCTGGCCTTGAGCAGGCAAGTTTCTTGGCAGAAGCGTGAATTTACATTTCTGTAGCCACTGACTGCAGCGAGATATGCTACCATCTTGTGCCCTGGTTTCCCCTCCCCCAGTTTGTTTCCTGACAAAGCAGGAAAAATTATTTCTTTTACCAAAGCGGTGCGCCTTGTGTAAGTGCTGACTGGTTTAGGGCAGCCGCTGGGTGGAGAGAAAATTCTGAGCAGTGGAGGGTGCGCTCGTAACACAGCGCAGTCTCGAGCGTATACAAAACTTTACTGCTGAAATTAAGCAACACAGGTTTTTTCCCGTGCTGTACTAAATGCCATTTCTAGTTTCATCCTCATAGCAGAAAAATACACTGGATGTGGCAGACAAAGGCAGTGAAGGGCTTTCCGAGGTGGTCTGTTGCCTATGAAGGCAATGTGCTTTGCTGCGCGCTTCTGGCTCCTCTGTTAATCCCTGTAGGAAAAATCCCCGAGAAGACGTATTTTGCCCATTCTTTTACCTTGGTGTCCTTGTAGTAACTGTAAAAGGTCAGGCAAATGTATGTATGTAAAAGAACTCCAGTAAAGCCTGACCTTAGCAGTATGAGTTTGGTAGCTAGCAAAGTTCTATTTTATATTTAGAAACACTGCTGAACTTGGGGACTTTAAATGAGGATTTATTGGTACACCAACAGGACTCTTGGGGGGGGGGGGGGGGGGAGGAGGCTGTTCTTCATGCAAAACTTAAATTGGTAGTATGGATACAAATGATTATACAGTGTCAGAAGTTCAGAAACTTAGTGCCTGTGGGACTTTTTGGAAACATGGCATTAAATAGCAAGGTCAAATACATCTATGAAAAACTGGGAAGGTATTACTGATTTTCACAGTTGAGTAATAGCTTTTAAGGAGTGGAGTTATTATTATGTAATCTGAACTCTTACAATAAGACAAATAACTTTATCACAGGTTTCCTGACTTGAACCCATAATTTTCTTCCTAAAAGTAACAGTTACTCCTGCATGCAGTAATAGTAGCTCTTTTTTACAATTGAACGAGACATAAGTAATCACCAGCATGAACAGATTTAGCTTGATCCTCCATACTAACCAAGACTGCTATAGCAGTCAGTCTAGACGGCTGAGATGATGAATCATGAGAGTGTGATGTAGATGGGAACCCCCCTGCTTTGAACAAGTCCAGCACCAGAGGTCCATTTTCTCTCTTCCTTTAAAAATATAACGCCTCCTATACAAACCAAGAGCTGGGAGTGAGGTAGAGTGGCAGGCAAGAAGATATAATTTCATTCCCCAATCTCTAGGATTGCTCTGCAGTTCCAAATCTTTGAAATAATATTCAGGTGCTGTCTCCCACACTATCAGCTTTTTATCATCTACATTATGTGATTCCCTGAGCAAGTAGAAAGCTAACCCAATTATTTGAGAAAACTACTAATTCCCGAAATTAGGAGCTCAGACTCTGTTTATATAAAGCCAGAGAAGGCAGCTGGATAATAGCTGGTGAAATTGGAGTATGACAGATGAATGAGTCATAAATTGGGATTCAAGGCTAAAAAAGGGAGAGAGTTTGTTTGGGTTTTTTTTTTTTTAAAGATTTGTTCAAAGAAAATGCAAAAGGCACAAATTTTCCAGTCTCTGAAGCAGAACTGGGAGTACAGCAGGATAGTTTAGGCTGTGGTTTCTCATCAGTAGACTGCACAAAGAGGAGACTTAAGTTGCAAGTCAGACTGAAAAGATTCACAGGAGCAGCTTCCTGAGAACCTCAGTTACTCCAAATCTTGTCTTTAGGTCACATCTTGATGATGAGATCCTTGTAATTCAAAGCATGTCTCAGGGATTTGTATTAGTATGCAGATTTTGTAGTACACTCTTTGTATACTTCCAAGCCTTTTCTCACCTTTTAGGAAGCATTTTGCATTGTATAGCAAGCCTTTTTAAAAGTTTTGAGAGTGATTTCCAAATAGGCATTGACTTCAATTGAATCTGAACTAAAGCAGCAGCATTCCCGAAGCTGAAGTGGATGATCTGAACTGCTGCTCAGAATTATTTGGTTGCTATTGTAACCCTGTGTTACATTATCCTTACTCCCTGCAGCTGTAGCTCATTATTGGAGCTATGCAGGCTTGTGTTCTGAATCCCACAGTGGCAAGGTTTTAACTTGCTAATTGTCAGTAACACTGGTAATCTTTGTTGCTATCTGTGGAGAAGGCTTGAAGTTCTTACTGACAGCTTTAAGAAATGAGATTCTGCTAGCTAAGACCTCGTTAAGGAAAGGTTCATTCAGTGAAACTGCTTTGTTAGAATTTCTCTCTGGGAAGCACCATAAAGAATTGTTGAGACCTCATTTCTGAGGTACCTGCTAAGATGCCCCTGAAACAAGGCAACACTGGTGAAATCTGAAGGGTTTTTTTTTTGTTTTGTTTTGGTTTTTTTTTTGTGGGAGAACAGAGTGGCAAAGCTGGCCTAACTAAAACCTTGGAGGAAGTCCTAGCTGCCTGAAACCAGCAGGAAACTATAGCTAGTTTTCAGGGGGGAGTGGGGAACATCTTTTAAGTTAAAAAAAAAAAAAAAAAAGGCAGCCTTTCAGTCTTGGAGACTGACATGAAAGGAATCCCTATTTAAAAAGCACTGCATGGTTTAATCAAGTTTATGGTTATAAACAAGTTTAGCCCATATAGTCCACTATACAAGTGGATTCTAGTATTATATAGCATATGGTTATACTGCAGAACGTGACAGATAGTTTCCCTAAAGTTGTCTTGCATTGGATGCCACATCCTTTCTTCCACTTATTTCTGCTGCCCCTGTTCAGGCTAGCTTATCTCATAATGCTGCAGCCCTTCCCTGCTCCTTTCCCCCTCTTGGGGGGGGATGGGATACTTGTCCATCCATTTGTGGCTGCTGTCCCACTATGCATGGAAATCTGGTAACAGATGTTGCCAGATGTGTATTTTCAGTTTCGGGAAAGGTACAACTTAGGCCAGTCAATTGGAATGTTCCAAATGATAAGCCCTATCAAACTGAAACCATATGGCTGTTTGAAAAATACCATGTTTACAAGATTCCAAGCAGAAACCTGCAAGCAATGTGCTTTCTGGTAGGGCTCTCTTAAACAGTTTGTGCCTTCTGCTTTCACCCTTTGCTTCCTCTCTGATCAAAAATACTCTAGCAATAAGCCAGAGGCCTAGATGTGGTATTCTGACACTTTGATTCTACGCTTCCAGGTACATGAGGACATAAAGATATATGATACTCTAAATTTATCTCTCTTTGCTGAAGCATTGGCAGCAGGAATACTTTAAATCCCACATATTAATTTATTATTAATAACAGCCCTTCTAAGCAGTAAGAGTTTGAGTATTACCTTACCTACGTGGAATAAGACCTAAAAAAGGGATGTATCTTATCAAGGTCAAACAAAAAGTCATTAACAGAAATTAAAAGTAGCTCCCCCCCCCCCCCCCCCATGCCTCCCAATAACCTAGTATGTCCATTCCAGAATACTTTGGTTCTGAATCTATAGCACTAATAGCTTTCTTGCTGATGAACAGCTATCCTGATCTTCAAGCAAAAGACTGCAGATCCTTGCTGCCTTTTCCTGCCTTCTGGAGAAAGTGCTTCTGTATCCCTTTTCTAAACTGAGCAGATGAATATCAGACTCATAATATAATTCTCTTTAAAATATAACAATGGACAGACCTCTGCTTTTGGGGAAAAGAATTTAAAAAACAAAATGAAAAAGTTGGATTCTGTAGTCTTCGAAAGCATCAGAGGAAATGGGTATTTCAAACTCTGGCTTTGTTTTGGGAATCATTCTCAATATTTCCTGTGGTTTTGGCCACATTTGAAAAGAAGAGTGTTTAGGGAGAACTGAAGACCCGCCCACCTTCCTCTTTGTCCCTCCATTATCCTGGTTGGGAGCCTGGGGTGAAAGGCATAGTCTGATCTCCTCCCAGGAAGACAATAAAGTATCCTTTCACAGCTAGCTCCTTGGGTCTCTCCTCACCATCAAGATATTTGTCCGTAACTCTTTCTTTGGTTTAAGTTCTTTTGCTAATGTTCTTTGTGCAGGAGACTCCTCCCTGCTAACTGGTCAGAGCCTGAGGCTGTCAGCCCTCTCCCTGGAATAGCTGAAGCTTTCTTGTAACAGCTGAAAGCTAGCAGCTTTACCCAGCATTATGAATCTCTTCAAAAGCTGAAAGGCAATAGCTCAGTTAGTTAACTACCATGGGGCTTCAGTGGAATTTATTAAATAATAATATTTAATAGTATTTAATGACAATGCCATTGATGTTGAAAAGGGGAAATGCACTTTTTGAAACAGGTGCAGAGTAGTACCTACCTTTTTGCTTTTTCTCTTCTGTAGTCTGCTGATGATTTCCTTTCCACACGGGTCTGGTTTTGTGCTTTCTGCGTCTCTGCTATGATCCCTCTGAACAGCTCCTGTCCTACTTAGAACTCCACTCGAGGGGGTGGAGACTCCAGAGGGCAGCAGGGCGTGCTTTCCCTCACTCCCGCCCCTTCCAGAGGATCTGGGAATGATCCGGGACAGGGTGGCTTGTGTCCGGCGTACTGGGGAGTGAGTCTGTGCCGGACAGGAGGAGAGCTTGCTTGCCGAAGTGAGCGGGGCATCCTGGATTTTACTGCCGGTTTGTTTTGTTCTTTCTCTCTTTCAGTCAGAGAGCAGATTCAGTCTTCAAAGCGTTTTTTCCCCATTGAACACCTTAAGCTTCAGTGACAATGAGAATAGTATGTATCCCTTATGATGAACTGTCCCATCGTGCTTCTAGGAATGTGAGGGGGGCAGTGCCCCAAGTGAATGCACAAGTGTATTATTTCTAACATGACCAGAGGTCTGCAATCTGTAGACTTAGTCCTGGTGCTGAGAAACTCCTGTTTCAAGCAAGAGCATAGTGTGCTGTGCTCTGAATGGCATCCATTGAGAATCTTTGGCACAGAGACCTTGACCTGTATGTGGAGCAAAGCATGCCATGAACAGTGCCACTGGGAGAAGAAATGGTCAGGGGAGCTCTAAAGTTAAGTGGGGACAATGAGCAAAACTTCTAAGGATCCTTAGGTAGAAATAAGGAATAGCATGTTGAGGACTAAAGAGTTAAAAGTTGGCTGATACTATCCATCCTAGAAATGAAGATCTACTCACCAGAGTGCGGTCACGAGGTACTAAGTTATCAAAGTGTGGGAGACAAATCTGAATGATTGGTTTTAGAGCTGAACTTAGAGCTGGGTTATGAAAACTGTCAGTGATGCGATTGTTACAGTAATGGGTGTGTCTTTTAGGAACTGATTCATTAAAAATCAGGTTCCTGATACACTTTAGTGTAAGCACAGACGTAAGAAATGGTGTGTGAGGGACCTCCATCTTGAGGAAGCAGCTGCACAGAGTCCTCAGTTGGGAAGCATGACAACGGTTATTTTGCATATTGGCAAAGATGAAACCCTGGTTGCTCTGAATGCTTAGCTCTTCCCTGTATGGAAATCTATGTCAAGATTATCACGTGTATTTCTCTGAGAGTCACAGTGCTGGTGGTAACATTACTGCCATAAATCTGACTGAAGGGCAGCTGTGTTTGACTGGTTCCGGAAGGGATGCCCAGTTCCTGAGGAAAAAGATGAGTGAGCAGGGGCTAATTTATATTATTTTCAAAGGCAACAGCTATTTGCTACTGGACTTCTAGATCAAGACGCTAACGAACAAAGTAATGGCCGTGGGGGAAGATTTCAGAAGTTGTTATTTCCCAGCTTTTCGCAGCTTAAGGACAACTATAGCTGTCTGGAAAGTGTGGTGTGGGTGCCACCTGTAGTGCTTCACGTATTTTAGGAAAGCCAGCAGCAATAGCGTCTCCTCTCTCGAGTACCATCTGCTGGTTTACCCCTGAGCCGATCCCGTCTTAGGACAGAGTGTTGACAGGACTGTTAGTGATGAAGCATGTCACCGTGAGGTCCTGCAGCTGGCCCCCGTGCCCCTAAGGGGACACCTCCGTGCCTGGCGGCCTTTGCAGGTTCCGCGCACGCCACGGGCCGTGCTGCGGCTCCGGCTGTGCACCTCCCTCCCGCTGCTGGTGTGCGTCTCTACACTGGCATTAAAGCGCATAATGTCAGCCGAACCCGGAGGAAGCAACGCCCGGGCCCGACGCAGCAGTGCTTTGGCTTGAGTGAGGTGGGGAACCGAGATAAACGGTCCGCTTCGGTCGGTTTAGCGGGTTTTACAGCAGCCGTGGGGAGGAGACGGCAGCCCTGCTACTTCGCTTCAGCGGCCCGCGAGCTCTACTCTCACCCCGAGTCCCCGACTACCAGGCAGGATGGCGATCGCGGCGACGCCGCTCTCCGGCGGAGCGGCCTTGGAGACGGGGCCTCCGCGCACCTGCCGCCGCGCCCGGGCGGCGCGGCTCCTTTAAGGGCGGGCGGGCGCCCGCGCCACATGCCGCTGGCGCCGGAGCCGGAAACGTCGTCGGCCGCGGCCCAGGCCCTGTGGAGCCCGAGCGCTGCGGCCCCGCCATGAGCCGGCCGCCTGCCCTGCAGGCGCAGACCTGCGGCCCCTGGGAGATGAAGGAGCGCCTCGGCACCGGCGGCTTCGGCAACGTCATCCGCTGGCACAACAAGGTAGGCGGCGGCCGGCCCCCCCGGCCCGGCCCGGCCCGGGAGCCCGCGCTCAGCCGAGCCCGTGCTGTGTCCGCAGGAGACCGGCGAGCAGGTGGCCATCAAGCAGTGCCGGCAGGAGCTGAGCCCGCGCAACCGCGACCGCTGGGCGCTGGAGATACAGATCATGAAGAGGTGAGGCGGGCCGGCCCTGGTCGGCGGGCGGGGGCGATGATGCCGGGCCGGGCCGGGCCGGGCCGGTTCGGGCGGCGCCCGGTGCCCGCTCGCCGTCGGGCCGGGCCGGGCGGAGTGGCCGCCAGCCGGGGTTGCGTCAGCGGGGGGGGGGGGGGGGGGGGGGGGTGGTCGGCGGCCTTCGGGCGCGGGTCTAACGGCTGCGCTGAGGTAAATGTTGGGAGAGGCCGTCGGCCGCTTGCCGCCTGTTCCGGGAGGCTGCCCGACCCGCTACGGGGGCAAGCGCGTAGAAGTACGCGCTGAGGAAGACTTGGCGCTGTGTTTCGTCAGAGGCGTGGGTCTCCTTTGGCGCTGCTGTCACCGCCTTCGGCGTTACGACAGTTCCGCTGCCTGGCTGCTCTTTTTGCCTGGCTCGACGTCCGTGCTGGGTTGTCCTTTGGGGCGTTGGATTGATTTTTGGAGGATGCGGTGGTCTGATCGCGGTTTGGGTCTTTTCTGGAGGGTGGCAACAGACTGCGTCGCGCTCCTTCGCGAGGCGCCTTCCTGTAGCTCCTGGGCAGATCTGTTGTGCGTGTGGGTTGAAGGACTGCACGTGAAATGCGAGGAGTTGGAATGAGTCTGGGTTCATGAAGGATGGATGAATTGCAGACCCTTAGCATTCACTAGTTCAGTTTCTAAAAGGATTGCTGTCCTTGTAGGGCTTTGTGTGATGACCGTGAGCATGTGAAACTGCATAGCTATTGCAGAACAATCGTCTTTCAGGTGTTACCCTGGTTCCACTCGTCATGTGTACTTGCCTCATTTCCCCTCCTCAGGCTGAACCATCCCAATGTGGTGGCTGCCCGTGACGTCCCTGAAGGGATGCAGAAGCTTGCACCAAATGACTTGCCACTGCTGGCCATGGAGTACTGCCAAGGCGGAGACCTCCGCAAGGTGAGGTCCCTAGGATGGCGACCAAGGGCTGGATCAGCTTCTCAGCTGATTTTCTTGGGTTTCTATTGAAGTTCCCTTGTAAAAGTTCTGTTTTTACATCCTGATGCTTCCTAATTCTTGTCATGGCACCAACAGGTTTTGGTGGGTTGGTTCTTGATATTACGTTCAGCTTTTGAAGACTTAAGTGCTTTCTGAAACTTTTCGTATTTGTTTGGCTGCAAGTGACAGTGTGAGGAGTTTGCACATAGAGGATGAGGCCATGTGTTGGGGATGTGCAACAGGATGTGAGTATGGCCAAGACCGTCACAGGGCAGGGTACATCTGTGGGCTATACCCTTCCTGAAAGCGATTAACTCCTATCTGTCATAGAAAAAAATAACACGTTAATTCTAATCTTACTGTTTTTCTAACCTTTGCTGTAATCTTCTCGTAGATAAAACCCAGAGCTTAGAGCTGAGATTTGAGCTGATACTGCCAGGCACAGGCGAAATGGCTATGAAGGGTGGAGCAAGTAGAAGGAAGAGAATGGGGGTGATGCTGACTTCTTTCACCCACTCTTTTCTCCTCCCATGTGGTTAGACCAAGGCCTGAAGCTGTAATTGCTGCTACCAGAGGTTACAATCCCATAGAGTTTTTAGCCTCTAGAGAATTTCATTGCTGTTACTGGAACTTCTTGCATCCGTGAGAGTTTGTGGGACTGTGAGCCTCATACAGGAGGGAAAGACTATATTCTGTGTTGTTTTCTTGCAGTACCTGAATCAACTGGAGAATTGCTGTGGCTTGCGGGAAGAAGCTATTCTCATCTTGTTATCTGATATTGGTAAGTGGTAGCAGTACCTTCAGTTGTCTGAACTACTGAAGCCCTTTCAGTGCTGCATCCGCTCTAAGGGTATGCAGCAGTGACCTTAATGACTCCATCTTAGACTGACCTTTGAAGAGTATACTTGTTTCCTGTCTTGCTCTGCCAACCCTCCCTGTGGGAGAGCCAACCTTTGATTTTTGTTCTTGAAAGTGTAGAGATGGATTTTCTTGCCCGGGAAAAATGCCACTCAGGATTTCCTGGAAGGTTCTAGATAGCTGAACACTTGCCAAGTGACTCTGATTTATGATGCACATCAGTCTCCACCCTCAGCTTAACAGCTGATCATCAGGACTTCAGCGTGTGTGTGATCAGTGGGTTTCCATTAGCATTTGGGCAACTACTATGTGGAATTTTAGACAGTTCTGGTGCAAAGGACTTTTAGGGTGGAGTTTTTTGGTCAGGGCATGTTGTGATCTTACTGAGGTGCAGCTGGGGCAAAACTGGACAGGTGCTAAGGCTTTAGAGAGAAGATATTGAAGAAGTGTGTTTGGGGCAGATGTATGCTTAGAAAGTGAGCTTGTGGCAGGAGAATAAATGTGCATTTGTCATCATTTTTACTGCAGGTGTGACTCTTAGGCATTATCTCCTGTCCTTTGTGTTCCCAGAGCATTTGTATTCTGCTGCCTCATCCTTGTACTCCTTAGTGACCAGGAAATGATACTGAGTGCTGACCAGAGGCAATGGCAGATCATGTTTAGAGTGAAGTTTGTGTTCACATGCTTGAGTATGTATGGGAAGAGGGACGGACCCAAATTTTCAATGGTATGATCTGAACTGTAGCTGATAAATATTTTTTACTATTGACATCACTTGTTTTCCTGATCACTTACAGTGCATGCCCAGTTGGTCTTTCTAGGGTTACTGTCCTTCAGGAGGACAGTTACATTGCTGATAACTTCTGAAAGTCTAGCTGGATCATTTTGCACTGAGCAAGAGAGCTCTGTCTGGGAATGCAACCCTGTCAGAAGGGACACGAAGTGTCAGAGAGCAGAAAAGTGAGTCCTTTTGGCTCAGGTCTGAGTCATGGCTGAAAAGCACAAAATGGAAATACTGCCAAGTTTTAATTTTCCTAAGCACCATGATTTTTGCTTTTTATCCACAGGAAGGGAAATATATTAAGGTATTAACTTGAGCAAGTGTGAGAAAATAGAAGGCATTTATTCTGCTTTTGTGTATTCTTAAGATGAGATTTTTGTCTTTCTAGTATAGGTGGAATTCATCAGTCTGCCACTTTTGAGGTCTCAGTGGTTCTGAGCAGGCAAAGTATGTTGTGTAGAAATTCCCTATGAAGAATTTTGCAGGTGGAATGGGGAGAAGAACACCTTGTGGACAGGGCAGAGCAGCTTTTGGATTCTCGGTTAAGATAGGTAAAGAAAAGCTGAGTATAGCCACTCAGTTGCCCAGCCAGGATGTTAGCACTGCTGAGTTATTCCATAGGCAATTAGGAGAAATTTCTGAATCGCTAGCCCTTGTCCTTATGGGAGATTTCAACTTTCCAGACATCAGCTGGGAATATCATACTACTGTGACAAGCAGGTCTTGGAAATTCTTGAAGTTTGTGGGAGATAACTTCTTGTCACAAGTACTCAGCCAACTAGGAAAGATGCCCTCCTACACTTGTGATTTGTGAATAGAGAAGGACTTGTGGGAGATTTGATGGTAGGTGATGGCTGTCTTGGCCATAGTGATCATGGAATGGTTGAGTTTAAAATTTTCAGTGTAATGAGAAAAAAAGGAAAGCAGAATTGCCACCCTGGACTTCAAAAGAGCAAACTTCAAGCTATTCAGGGAGCTATTTAGCAGAGTACCCTGTGAATCGGCTTTTGAGAGCTTAGGAGGAGTCCATGAGTGGTGGTCAGTTTTTAAGAACCACCTTTTAGAAGCACAGGAGCAGGCAATTCCAGTGTGTCGTAAGTCAAGGAAGCAGGGCAGAAGACCAGCTTGGCTGAACAGGGAACTCCTCAGGGAGCTCAAGAGGAAAAATAAATTGTGTGATCTCTGGAAGCAAGGTCAGGCTTCGCAAGAAGATTACAGAGCTGTGGTTAGTGTATACAGGGAGAAGACATGAAAGGCCAAAGCTCAATTAGAGTTGAAACTGGCCAGTGTTGTGTCAGTCAACAAGAAAGGCTTTTTAAAGTCTGTTAATAAATAGCAAGAGAAGGTCTAAAGAAAACATTGGATCCATACTTGTTGAAGATGGTCACCTGACTAATAGGGATGAAGAAAAAGCGGAGGCATTCAATGCTTTTTTTGCCGCAGTCTTTAATAATACTGATAGACCTTGGGCTACCTGGTCCCCTGAGTTGGAGGACCGTGAGTGTGGGAACAGTGAATTTCCATTTGTGGACACTGAAATTGTAAGGGACCAGCTGTGTCGGCTGAATGTTCACAAGTCCATGGGGCCTGATGGGATTCACCCCAGAGTACTGAAGGAGCTAGCAGATGTTATGGCAGGAGCCCTCTTGATCATCTACCAAAGGTCTTGGGAGTCTGGAGAGGTCCCTGCTGACTGGAAGTGAGGCAATGTTATTCCAATTTACAAGAAGGGCGTGAGGGAAGACCCAGAGAGCAAAATCTGTTTGTGTCCAGAAGTGTTTGGCACCAACTTTTCCTCTTGCACTTGATGTTTCATTGTGCGTTTGATTGTACAAAGTTTGACCCCCAAGCCATGCTTACAGTAGGTAGCAATGAATCCTTACTGAGCTCATGCTAGGTACTGTTAGTTATACTCTTACAAGTGGCTTTTTCTGTGTCTTAGCTTCTGCTCTCAGGTACCTTCATGAGAACAGGATCATCCACAGAGACTTGAAACCGGAGAACATTGTGCTGCAACAAGGAGAGCAAAGGGTAAGCAGGAACCAGGTGTGTCTGCCTGCACAGACAAGTAAGTGTAAGAGGAACATGCATGTGCTTCATGCAGTTACAGTGGTCCCTCTGCAAGAGCACTCAACCCAGGATAACAGCTAGCTGAGATCTGTGTGTCAGGTGAACAGTATTCTGTGTGCAGCTCAGATGAAAGGTTGTATTAGACTTCTGGTAACACCTGATATTTTGACTTTCAACTATTAAGGAAAGAACCAGACTGTACCGATTGACCAAAGATCTGAATTAGCTGGAGTAATGTCTCCAGCTCTGTGTGTATCAAGCCAATGACAACTTTACATACTTTGTGGTTTTAGGAATCTACAGGAGCCTCACATTTCCACTTCCATCTCTTCGGTGGCACCTTTCCTGCATACCTTGAAGAGCTGAACCTTTTCTTTCTCTGCTGTATGGTGTGCTTTTAACAGGACTTCTCTTTAGTGTTCTTATTCTCTGTTGTGTGTTTCAGTTAATACACAAAATCATTGACCTTGGTTATGCTAAGGAGTTGGATCAGGGTAGCCTATGCACATCCTTTGTTGGGACTCTACAGTACTTGGTAAGGAAGGAATTCAGCTAGAAGAGCAGCTACCACGTTGCAGTGGGATAGAGTTAACTGTTATCAGGCTTTGGGCTGGGCTGAAGTACTTGTCCTGGTATTGGGTACATTTGGGGTGCTGCAGCTAGCAAAGGTGACTGGTTTTTTGCTGACACTGGGTTTTCACAGTGTCTGCTAGCTATGTCTGTTGTAAATAAGAAGCAGGAGTGCCAATAACCTCTGCTGTTCACTCTGAGAGGATCTCAGAAGCTCGTGAGAGGCAGAGCGTTTGGCACAGTCTTTAATCTGCTGTACAAACATTAATGAGCTCTTAAGGGATAGACAGAGCTAAGAGATGGGTGGCTTTGTCTCATGTGTGTGTAAACTGTCTCAGGCTCCAGAGCTGCTGGAACAGCAGAAGTATACGGTGACAGTGGATTACTGGAGCTTTGGCACACTGGCCTTTGAGTGCATTACAGGCTTCCGACCGTTCCTACCCAACTGGCAGCCGGTGCAATGGTGAGTGAGCTGGGGCCAGGTGATAAGAAGAGTGCATGCAATGCGACTGTCGTGTTTACAGGAAGTAGAAGTGTGGTCCCTTGATTTTTAGGGTAATATCGCTATGTTACTTGCCCTTGTGGAGACTGACTCCCTTCACAGGAGTTTGACCTACCTGAGCAAGTTCAGCATTCCTGGTACTTGCTCTTTGGGATCAGGACTGACTCCTGCAGGGCAGGTAGCAGAAACCAAAGCAGCATCTGTCTTACATCTGTCAAGTGTAGCTTTAAGAGCCTACTAACGTGCAGGCTGGGAAAGGCAGGTGATAATTTCACAATTGTACTTGCTTGAATTCATTAGGCATACAAAAGTGCGACAGAAGAGTGAGCTGGATATTGTTGTTTCAGAAGACTTATCTGGAGAAGTCAAATTTTCTAGCAGTTTACCCTGCCCAAACAATCTAAACAGGTGAGGACTACAAATCTGTTATGCTATGCTGGGATAAACTGTTTCTTCTGCAAAAGCACCAGATTTATATTATATGCCTTACTGTGTTAATCTGTGAATAAATTGAGTGCATGACACAAACAATGCTTGTGTCCCTTGTCAGACTTGTGTAGTTGTGAGTCTCTATTTCTGCCTTCTAAACACTGCATTTGTGATCGGGGCAGGGCAGGGGGAAGTTGTTTGTCAGTCCTCCTGCAGAGACCGGGCCATATGGTGACTGCAAATGCACTTTTACCTCTTCTGATCCCCTTCTTGTTTTGGTCCTTCAGTGTTTTGGCTGGGAGGCTGGAGAAATGGCTGCAACTCATGTTAATGTGGCACCCACGGCAGAGAGGTACAGATCCTACGTATGGACCCAATGGGTGTTTCAAAGCTTTGGATGACATTTTGAACTTGAAGGTGAGCAATGGGTCCATATTACCCTGAAGAGTTTTCCAGAGAGCAGTTGCCTGTTGTAGCCCATGGGAGAAGAGGCTTGTGTCATAGACCTAGGAGGAGGAGCAGCACAGAATCTCATTCAGCTGCCTCCTAACAGTTAGTGACAGGTGCTTGCCTCTTGCTTATTTGAGGACGAATACCCTCTGACCTTGTTGGGAGTGGCAAATAGCTTCTGTGTGTGCTTGGTTCCATATTCTGGTAGAGGATTCTGTGGCTGAAGCTGTTTAATTGCCATGTGGCCTCTCTTGCGGTTGATGGAGGACAAGGACTTTGGCATAATGTTATGAAGTAGCTCCGAAGTGACTTCTTGAGCCCGGCAAGTGCTTTGAACAGTTTATCAGTGGCCAATGTCTCAGTCCTGAGATCTCTGCTCAGACATGACCAATGTATCTTCAGCCCTTCTTATGTCACACTACTTTTCTTGTAGTTGCTTCATGTTTTGAACATGGTTACGGGAACTGTACACACCTACCCTGTGACAGAAGAGGAGACTCTGCAGTCTGTGAAAGCGAGGATCCAGTCAGATACAGGAATCCCAGAACAGGACCAGGAGCTACTGCAGGAAGCTGGACTTGCATTGTTTTCTCAGAAGTTGGCCACTAAACATATAGCTGATAGCAAGGTGAGTCTGAATACTCCCTTCCTTACTGTTGAGCGAATCAGCAGGCACTGCTCTCATTTCGGGAGCACAGCACTCCCTGCTGTTCTGGCAGGCTTTTGTCATAGTAACCACACAGACCTAACAGACCTTGCAGAATAGGCACGCTGTTGCCTTTGGTGTTCAGTCTTTGTTTGGCTGAGGAAGAACATTCTGTTTATGGTGTTACTGAGGCTTGCTTTTTCTGAGAACCTAGTTGGGTCTTTTGTCTTCTGCAGGTGAATGATACTGCAGCTGCAGACACAGACCTCCTGTTCCTCTTTGATAACCAGAAGGTTGCCTATGAGGCTCAGGTTGCCTTGCGTCCTCATCCAGAAAGTGTTGACTGCATCCGTAAGGACTTTCTCTAGCATGAGCGTGAGAGGTTGTCCGTGTTGAGGGGGCTGCCTGTGTTCTGTGGTCTGTTTCATGTGCAAAGAGTAGAGAGAGCTGTTGCATATTGGGACTGAAGAAGCAGTAAAGTGGACTGGGAAGCAGTAGAATGGACTGGCATAGCTTTCATTCAATTTGTCAAAATAACTGAGGAAAGGAAGTGTTGGGTTTTTGATATACTGGGGAAGCTGCATAGAGGTTAGCCAACTGTAGGCTTTGCAAGAGGTAACATGCCCCTCAAAGGAATGATATTTTGGTCTGTTTTGTCACGTGATAACACTACTTTTAAGCTTCATGCTGATACGTACGTTTCCCTCCCCCCCTGCTCTGTTTCCAGTTCAGGATCCAAAGAAGAATCTCCACTTTTTCCAGCTGCGGAAAGTGTGGGGTCAGATCTGGCACACAATCCGGATGCTGAAAGAAGACTGTAACCGGCTTCAGCAGGGGCAGCGAGCAGCCATGTACGGTGGCAGTTTCTCTAGAATATTTATCTCTGCCTTTTCTCCCTGGTGAGAGGGAAAGGACAGGAATGGGACCCTGTTGGAATGGGGAAGCCCATGAGTGGAGCCATTAACGATTAGTGAAAAGCTGAGAGTTCCATCCTCTGAGACAACTGCTTTTGTGCTCACTGCTACACTCTGAAGTATCTACTTTTGATATAAGTGGAAGTCTGCATTTTTAGTTTGGGAGGGTAATAGGACCTTTCTTGTCCATGCAGGATGAATCTGTTGCGTTACAATAGTACCCTCTCGAAGATGAAGAATTCTATGGCCTCCCTTTCCCAGCAGCTGAAAGCAAAGCTGGACTTCTTTAAAACAAGCATCCAAATCGATCTGGAGAAGTATAAAGAGCAGATTGAATTTGGAATTAGTGAGTATAGCATCTAGCAAACAGAGGTCTTTTTATGCCTCTTATCCCCACAAAGTATCTACCTTTTCCTGTATGAACCTGAGAAAAGCAATCACTCTTCTTCCATTCCTTTAGCTTCTGAGAAGCTGCTCTTTGCCTGGAAAGAGATGGAGCAAGCTGTGGAACTTTGTGGGCGGGTATGTTTCTAAATCTAACTACTTATCCTAAAGAAAAAGGCTTGTTTTTCTTTGCTTCGCCCCCCCCACCCCCCAGCCCATCATTGTCCTCCCTTAAATACAAACTTCTTGTGTCTGGGCGGATTCCAGATGTCACACTGCCTTGGTTTGCACCATTTTTGTCCATTGCCAGTACTTCATGAAGCTTGCTGTGTTTGTAAGGCTTAGGGGAAAATGGGAGATCTTGGGGAATGTGCGAGGAGATTTTGCAGTGGTTGTGCTCGGATGTCCTGCTAACCCAGTCCTGGAGCCAGGATAGCTGAAAAGAGGATACGGAACATAGGTTAAACTGAATGGGAAGGCAAATGATTAGATGAATGAACACAAGAATTTTAAGCATCAGTCTTGAATTTTGAAAAGGCAACAATTTCCCATTCTTGGTGCACATTCTGTACCTGCTCCCAGTAAGGCGTTCAGCCTTTTGACACAAGACAGTGCAACCCCTGTAAGTAGAGCCAAGGACCATTGCTCCCAGATGAGGAGTGAAATGTGACTAGTTGGTATCTTATTCTTCTCCAACATTTGGTCCTGTTCTATTGGGAGGAGGCAGAGGGCAGAATGGCTGTCTAACAAGCGGCAGCTTCTGCATGTAAACGAGGTCAAGTCAAAAGCAGAATTTGGGTTGCCAGGAGAGGATGTGGTTGTGTGCTGAGGGAAAAGGGGAAAAGCAGTGATGGATAGGATGAGAGAAGAGATCTGGAATAGCAGTACATTTACTACAAAGTCTGACCCTTCAGTGGCTCTTTGTCGCAGGCTGAATTTTTTATCAAAAAATTCTTGAAAGTTGTTTTACCCCAGAGCACCAAGCTAATTTCCTTGAATTGAAATTACTCGTATTCTCATTTGTCTTTGTCCAAGACTGTGGTTTGCATCTTGCCGATGTGTTCAGAAATGTGAATGAGAAAGGAAGAGCCAGTGTGAGTGGCAGTGTTTCTTAGTATGAAACTATCCCATTGCTTATGTTCCGCCCTGCTTTCAGGAGGATGATGTGGATCAGCTAGTGAAGAGGATGATGGCCCTGCAGACAGACATTGTGGACCTGCAGAGAAGCCCACTAGGTCGTAAACAAGGAGGAACACTGGAGGATTTGTGAGTTGAACTACCTTGAACTTCAGATGCAGGACTATTGCGAGCTGAGCTTATTCACTGCAGGACAATGAAAGTGCTACCTCTTCAGCCCAAATTACGGGGGACTGGGAGGACTTTAAAAGACAGTTTTTGATTCCTTACCTGTCATAGGTCTGAAATGGCAGACTGGTATATAAAAGATTTGAGTTCTTGAACTACTTGTTCGTAATTTAGGTTCTAGAGAAGTCCTTTGTGTTCTGTGCCTTTTTCTTCTAGAGAAGAACAAGCCAGAGAGCTGTACCGGAGATTGAGAGAGAAGCCAAGAGGTAAAAGACATTTTTAGCTCAAGGTCAGCTTGCTTGGTGTGGATAGTAACTTTGGAGATGCAGCAAGAAGCACTGAGAAAACTTTCTCTGCATTCTAGGCCTGCCTGTATGCTAGCTGCACATGGACTCTACTGGACTTGCCTTTTTTGGAGAGGGGAGTCAGGGAGTCAATTTTAAACTAGGCCAGCCTTGCTTTCTTGGTGCCTTCTGAGCTCTTCTTGAAACTCCTCTGGAGCTCTTCTCAGAGCAAGCTGTTGCTGCAAGCATATGCTGCTGCTTCTGTGTAGGAAGGATGAAAGACATAGCTGTTCCTTTGAGCAGCTATACAGCCCCAGGGCATTAGACCCAACCTACCAACTCTGCTTTCCAATTCTCATCGTTTTGAAGAAGGTGGCAGCTAAAATCCAGTGCAATTCATTCCACTCAAACTTGCATGCCCTGAACTTGGGATGTTTCAGGATTGAAGCAGCAGTGGAAACAAGCCACTAAGAATCTTCTCACCCTGTCCTATAAGCCTACCTTTCTGTGTAATACTCTTGACTCTCATTCCAGATCAGAGGACAAGCGGTGACAGCCAAGAAATAGTACGACTGCTCCTACAGGCAATCCAGACCTTTGAAAAAAAAGTGCGAGTTATTTATGCTCAGCTCAGGTGAGCTTTGTAGACTCAGCTTCTATTGAGAGTTGAGAGAAAGCATTTTCTCTTTCAGCAAGAGGTTTTGTTCTAGAGGTTTAAAAACCAGTGTGTACAGCTAATGAGATCTGAGGGTTACAGGAAATAAGAAACTTCAGAAATGTTCCCCTACTGCAGTTGCCCATGTGTGATCTGATTTTTTTTTTTTTTTTTTTTTTTTTTTTTTTTTAATAGTAAAACAGTAGTTTGCAAGCAGAAGGCACTGGAATTGTTCCCCAAAGTGGAGAAAGTGATGAATCTGATGAATGAAGATGAGGAAACGGTTGTTAGGCTTCAGGAGAAACGACAGAAAGAACTGTGGAACTTGCTGAAAATTGCTTGTGTAAGTAAAATAAGAACTTCAGTTTAACCTGAAAATATGGTTTGTAGCACAGGTTACTGAAATAATTAATAGTATATTTAGTATGTCCTATGGTTCTTTTCTCTGTTATTTTGAATTAGTATTAAAGCCAAGTTCTAGGCTGTCTCATACTCCTGGCTGCTGGAAATTAGTGGAAATAATTGCAATCTGAATCTTCTGTGTTTTCTTCAGAGTAAAGTACGTGGTCCTGTTACTGGCAGTCCAGAGAGCATGAACACGTCACGTCTTGGTAGCCCTGGTCAGCTGCTGCTGCAGGTACCTTCTGGAACCTACAATTTATCAGAATCTGTCAGGAAAAGGTGAGGCAAAGTCTGGAGTTCTGTAGCTGCTAATGCTAGCACTACAAAGCTGGGGCTCCTGCTTTGTGAAATAATGACACACAGGCTTTCTCACATTTTATGCTTTGTGTTCAGCTTCCATTGTCAGCACTCTTACCTACCTAGCAGCTGGACTTCCTGGGGCTTGTGAATCTGCCTTATGAAAAACAGAATAATGTATAGCTTCACTTGCCCCTGCCTCAATGATAAAGGGTTTGTTTTATCTGGAATGGTTAGGCTCACTTGAAGTACACTGCCAACAGGAGTTGTTGGAGCATTGTTATGATAGTAGCTGAGCTATAACGTAAAGGAGACGCTGCTATAACCAAGCATGTGTAGTTCTGGCTTGCTTAAATGAACTGGGTCACCAGTTGGAATGACAGATGTTGGTTTGTTTATTTGTATCCTTTAGTATATAGGCTGTTCTGCAACTTTTTCTCTAGCAACAGTGACTCCACTTAGTAAGAACCCAACTCCAACTTGGAACATGCTTCCTTTCCCCTGTCCTGGTAAATCTGGGGATGCCACTGACTTTCCCAGTTGCAGTATGGATTACTAGCTTAGCTGACTGGTAAAGGTTAATATTCTTCAGTGCTCTGCAGCATACCTGCTAGAAATATTTCTTAAAGGTAGAGGCAGCATCTCTTTAAACAAAACTGCCATGGAAAATAATTGTGTCATAATTGTCCCTTTCAGTGAGGAGCTACTGCTGGAATCACAGAAACTCTGTAGCCAACTAGAAAATGTGATGCATGACACAATGAAGGATCAGGAGCAGAGCTTCATGGTAACATATTTGATATTCTTTTATAAAGGGACTGGGGAAGCTCATGGCTTCAAACTTCTGCTTGTGTAACTTTGCCACCAATAAGTAATGTGGCTAATAGAAATCTGCATATTACTCTCTTGGACAAGGAGAGAGTAGGAGTTGTGGGAGACACAAAACACCCATTCCCCCACTTCAACTGCTGACTGACATATTCCCTGCTTGCTGAGAATGGGAGCCGGGCACTGGGGACTTAGGTTGTGCCAAACAGTAAAGGACAGGGGAAGGTGTTTGGCTGTTCTACAAAAATACTGCAAAATTGCACTCTTAAAATTGGGATGTTCTTGTGGTGGCAGTACATTGGTGGGCAGGGATGCTTATTTAATGAAGCAGAATATTGAAAAGAAAGTAAAATATTAGCGAAAATAACAGTAGCTTAAGGGTTTCCTTTACGGCAGTTGTATGGTTCATCATAAAACTATATTGACCAACTTGTTCACAGTAAAATTTTTAAATCTTTTAAATTGCTTCCCCTTTACTCTGGAGAAATCTCAACTGCCAGCTAGCAATGAACTTTGTAGTTTTAACTGTTTATTCTTCAGGCTTTAGATTGGAGCTGGCTGCAGCTTCAGGTAGAAGAAACAAACAGTCCAGAACAAACACAGATGTAAAATCACTTCGGTTGCCTCTGAAGACATGCTACTTCAGGAAGCCAACTGTGAAAAGCTGCTGCCTTGGAGAAGGGAAGTTCAAGAGCCTCCTTCTACTGTCACCTACTGCTTATGTGATACAGATGGCCTAGCTTTTAGTATCCACCTCCTGGACACTTTTTTCACAAAGATACAGTAGGAAATGCCTGTTCTAACTGCTTGGAAAAAGTTCTTAATTGTGCCTTAAGACAGCAGATATTCTTATCCTCTGTCCTGATGTATCTTCCCTTAGGCATCACATGTGGTTGTTTTGTTGCCTTTTAGGCTTTTTAATGAACAATGGACAACACATGCAATCAGCTTGCACAGTCACTGGTAGATGTCACCTTCCTCATGTACTTGAACTGTGAACTTAATTTCTTAACTTTGCTGATTTGCACTTTTTTCCTTAAGCGTAACGGTTGTACCTACCTAATACTTGTTTCCTATATGGGAACGAAATTATCTAAAACATGTAAACTTTTGGTTTGCTCTTTTTGATACCCTCAATAACATTTTAATGAAAAAGCTGCTTTCACTGTGCAGGTCTCTAAAACATGAGAGATGTAAGGATGTTATCCTAGAGACCGCAGACAAGGAAATCTTCA
Organism: Aquila chrysaetos chrysaetos; assembly: GCF_900496995.4. Lineage (NCBI taxonomy): Eukaryota > Metazoa > Chordata > Aves > Accipitriformes > Accipitridae > Aquila > Aquila chrysaetos. Next base: position 35,570,690 of record NC_044016.1, on the reverse strand, counting down.
GTGTACACATATAGTTTAACAAAGCATTTGCAGATTATCTATTAACCATGCTTAAAGATGCACCAAAAAAAAACCCCAAAACCCCACAGCGGGATGAGAGACAAGACACACCAACATTATGTTCCAACTGTGACCAATTTATTTCATTTTGATGTAACCCCAAATTTCCACTACAGCACAGACACCACCTTTTATAAAAGGTTGTGAAGTATAGGACATGCAGGATGCAATACAATAATGGGGAGAGGTGGGATTTCTCTTCTGTTTCTAGGAACAGATTTAAAATATGGGAAACTGAAGTGAAATGTGGCACAAACATCACAACTTCCATGCATGCCTTCAAGTATCTTCCTTTGATGTGCTGGCACTCTCTGGACTTCAATGTTGGGTTAAAATGATTCTTTGGAAGAGTAGAAAGTTCACACTTCTTGAAATTTCAGAGTAAGATTAAGGCCGAAACACACTGGGTATACTTTTCCTTCATCTTCCAGAGCACCACCTGTTGTTTTACTTAAAGCTGCATTAAGCTTCCAGCTCAAATCCCAGACCAACTTTGTGACCTCCAGCACTGAAATTCTTGCCATCAATCAAGCCTGAGAGGGTCAGCTTTACACCTAGGAAAGCAAGTAACGAGACCTTTCATACACTGATATCCCTGTACAATGCCCTCCCTCAAGTACTTGAGCCTCACTAATGTGTCTTGGTTGCTATAGGAACTTCTGTACGTACACATGCTTTACTTCTATGAGCCTATGTAAGATTTCTAGCTAATTCATTTATCTGTTTTGTTCTAGAGATAACAGTAAAATAACTCATAGTGTAGTACCAATACTATTTGCTGCTACCAGTTAGACTTACTTACCAGGTCGGAGGGCATGAGTGTAACCAATTCCAATGAGGCTGGCATTATTCACTTTAGCCTACAGGAAAAAAGAAACCACAGTATTTATACGCTGTGTATAAATATTCAGACAGGATTGTCCCAGCGCCCTGAGAAGGTGGCTTATGCATTAACTCTTTCAGCTACTTGTAGACTAACCTCTAGCAGAGGTGTATTCCCATCTTTTCCTTTTCTCCTCAAGAGTTTCCAGCTTAAGCATTGTCTCTTTATATCCTTTAAAGGGCTAGTTACTACAGTCCCTTTGTAGCCAATGAAGTCTGTCTTGTTCACAGACTCCTGTTCACAAATTGCTTAGTAGTGATTTTTTTTTAATGAGCAATAAATATATGAATATGCAAACCCATTTTTGCATTACTAAGTTTTAAGCTGTTTACCATAGTATTTCCCACCTTTAATTGTGGCTGAATTGTCCTGGAACTAATTCTTGTTTTGAAGTGTAACAAATGCTTGCTACTTCAGTTTTTAGTGTTAGAACATACACAGTTACTTTTATTCACTGTCACTTCCCCATGGACATGTTTTGTCTCCTGAACCTCTCTCTGTCACTATTTAAACCTTTTTTTGTCCCTAACATTTCTGCAAGAATTTGCAAGCATCAGTAACAACACTTATCTCTGGACCTCGGCTGACTTTCAAGGGTTAACTAATTGTTAGAAGGCTGTAACCTCAGCTGAACGTCCATCATTTTACTATAGTACAGTTTTACATTATGCATTAGATAAGAATTAGAGAATTAAAAGGACACTGCATCCTCTCATTACCTCTTGAAAACACATTTTGCATAGGCTCCAAGCACACTAGTCTGACTAGTGGCTGTTTCACCATGGACAAAACCGTACTTTAGTTTGTTTTTTTTTAATCATTTCACCAATATGACCTGTGAGGTCCCAATTTAAATTTGAACCACAACAGAACCCAGTTTGCCATCTACCATGCTTTCTCAGTAACTATTTAAAGCAACTGCTTCATACCACAAATTTTCAGTATTTAAGGGAGCTTGAAATACTTGTTCCTGTAACAAAATTCTTACCACAATGGAAGTCTTCTCATCCAGTTGGTACTTAGCAGCAATACCAAAACGTGTGTTGTTACTGCCAGCAGTCCATGCAAGATTGACTGATGTCTCAACCTTGTTGTTAACCTTCTGATAAATAGACCCACCAAACTCGGTGCCATCATTCCTGTTTGTAATAGATGCAAGTGTGTCAAGCCTTGCCTTGTTTAGTAATAGTAACTCTTTAGATTAACCCTGCCCCACAATCATTTGATCATTATCTCTTAAAATGAACCAAGAGCTCCAATACTTCCCTGGACCCATGCTCATCTACTTCCTAGCTGGACCTGGCAGACTCCTGCTCACATTTTTTACCCGAAACATAAGTTTTGCTTGCAGAATGGAACAAGACTTGCCACCAGCTGAGACCTATGGTTTGAGGTTCTGACAAAAAAACCATCCAGATAACCTGCTTGCTTGTCTTAAGAAAGCAAGCCTCTGATAATGCCTAAAGGGACAAATCCAGAAGGATAATTAAGTCAGTTACGGGAATGATGAGGCTGAAAACAATGTTATTGCATGGCAGTTGTTTAAATACACCATCTTCAAAGACTCTCAGAGCATCTGAATGCCAAGACTAGAGCTACACTGTGATGACAGCTGGAAACACTCAAGCACAACGCAACACACACCTCGGGCATTTCTGAGCCAGAAGCTCTCTGCCTGGTGCTGAGGGGGGGCAGGTACAGTAGCTTAATTGAAGGCTCTTTTTTCTAGCACCAAAATAGAAGTTAAAGTTTACAGATTTTAATTCCAAGTGAACATTATAAAGTGCCTTTACGCCACTACCTTATACACGCAAACCCCAAAATTACCCTGAAACAAGGTCTCAAAAGACAGCCACGGGTTGGAAAGTTGGCCCTGTTTAGTTGTACTGAAGATGAAAACACCAAATCTAAATTATTTTGAAACAAATCAGCATCCCCTTCCATCCAACCACCTTTCACCTAACTCTGTTAGTGCTCACTATTCATCTAGTTTGGCTCCTCTGATAATGTTTTTCTAGGCTCAGATAGTACTTACACATTAGTGTGCAGCTGAAAGTCTCCTGCCTTATATCCCAAGGCAAAGTTATTTTGCGAAAGCTTAGACTTGGCTGTATCAAAAGCCATCTGGTAGCCAGCAAGCCAGCCTTCATAGCCCAACACTGCCCAGCCATAGATGGTTGGTCCAGAGAGATCAATGTCTATGTTGCAGCCTAGATTTACATATTCTCTTTTGTAGGAGGTCTTCAACTTTCCACTCTTCTTCCTGCAGAGAGAAACATGCCATTTTATCCCTGGTAGTATACACGTATGTATTATATGTAGTTTTATTCATGTATGTATGTCCCTTAAGGCCATACTGTAATGCCCACTCAAAACTTAACATTAACAGCTGCTGAAGAGGGCATGGGATAAGGGTAATATTGGTATTATGTATATTTACGTGGTGGCGCTTTTTCCTCCACAATCTTAAACTCCTTAACATCCTCAAGAAGCAAAAAAGACAAAAGTGTTTCTGCTTAATGCTCTAAAAACCATCAGGTTTCAAATTTTGTTCTCCACAAGTGAGTACAATGCATTATGGCATCATCGGTTTCTTTCAGGAGCATCCATGATATCCCACACCGATAGCTGGCCTTTCTGTCCTTCAGTGACTTTTTGTTTGCTGGGTTCTCCACTGCTCCTTCACGTGCAGTGCTTGGTTTCCTTCCTTCTTCACTGCTGGATACCAGTCTCCTCTATTGAAAATGAATTTCCTCATCCTCCAGACATCATCCACTTAGTCAGCCTTTTTCTGTCCCTGTGGAGAAGCCTCTTCCTCTCTCCAATGCGTCTTTGTGCTCATTTTGCTATCAATTCAAACTTAACATAACCGAGACAAAATTTTATCAGTTCCTTAATCCTCTCCCCAACCTCCTTTCTCTCCCACTGAAGACAGAGCAGAACACTGTGCTGCCTGTAACTCATCCCAGGCCTGGGGTCTCATTTTTGACTTAGCTTCCAATTTCTTACATCCAAGCAGTATTTCAAACTCTGATTTTTCTGATAGGCTTTCCCCAACAATAAAGCAATAGCAGTAATTTTTTACAAAGCAGTCTCGAGCTTTGTGCATTATCCAGACATAAACACCTCTCCTTTGCTCTACTACCTACCAAAAATAATTCTGTGATAATTGAAAAAGACAAAAGAGTACTACTCCACTGCCTATCATAATAGCTATGCAATTCTACCTCATTCAGTTGTGCATAGACATCTGCCCAAAAGCATCAGGAAAAAATTAAATTTTTCTTTGTGTTCTTAAGGCACTGTGCTGACAGCAGCAGGACTGTCAACACCATGACAAAGATGGTACAAGTTAAATGGTCCATGTAAGACCTAGCTGTTTAAGGGTAGAGTTACAAAAATATAATACCTACTGCAAAACGACAAATTTGCCAATGGCCAAAAAGCTGAAGAATCATTTTTAGCAGACCTTGTCCTTCTCAGCCCGGTATTATCCATTGCCTTCAAATTCTACAGCGCCTGCAGAATATTCTGCAGTAAATTTTGAGCATTTACACAATGACCAGAATAAGCATTTCTAATTCAAAGTTACAGGGAAATTCTAGCACTCCTTAGATAAAGTTAACAGAAAATATTTACCCTGTGTTTGGTACAAATGTAGTGTCAAGAGCCACCTTCAATCCTTCAGCCAACTGCAAAGAAAAACAGAGACATCTGCTCAGAACTCTGCTGAAACGCTGTTATATTCCACTACTGTAGCTTTACCTCCTGTCTAAAGAGAAGACAAAACACAACCATAATGTCTCCCACATATTTTACAACAAAATCTGAAGATGCTGTATGATGAGGGATTAAAATTTGGACTTTTTCTCCCCACAATGAGGCCCTGTAACAGCACACACTTTGTAGATACATTACTACAGGAAGATTTCAAATCCAGCGTTGACAAGAAAATTGAGAAACTATGTTAAAGAAAGAAAACTGTTCGGTTCATGTTTGCTTATTCCCTATAGTTCTAACAATTCATGCAGTAGCTCAAGAATCTCGCTCAGAATCTACAGGTATTCTTTTAAGACACAGTACTACTTCACAGGCCAAACCCTCTACCGGCCTCAGCTTTCCCACCCTTGTTTTGAGCTGGACAGCATTTTCCATTTTAAAGCACAGGTAAAAGTGCAAAACCGTAACTACAAAAATCAACGGCCTTACATGGCGGAGGGCATCACAGAACTTTTACCAACTTTGGCATCATTACCTTACGCTTCAGGCACTAAGTGAAAGGCATAAAGCTATTACTCTGAAAAAGAATGGCGTGTTTTGAGAGTGCTGTATGCTAGCAATCCTTTGTGTAAGCAGTGCCAAGCTGCCAACACTAACCTTTCTCTTCAACATTCTAAAATATATCCAATCTCAAGGCAGCCAAACTTAGGTCCTTATGTATTAGAGCATTTAAAACTACGAGACCTCTCTTTTGCTTCCCCTGCATGACTGCAGCCGTGACAGTTCTACATGGCTAGCGTGTGTCTTTAAACAAAAACTCCTATTTGGAGTGGATAATAGTGATATTCATTCAACCAGCTAGCTAATTTTGTTTCCCCGTAACTGCAGTAACTCATCATTACGTAGCAGCAAGTGCTGCGGGAATGCTTGCACCCCCCGCCCCCAAAATTCATGACGCACTCTCTCAGTTTGTGCATTCTGCAAATATACATAACTTCTTTCTTTTTAGTACTCCAGATAGTTTTGTGCAACTTTCACTCTTCAATGTTTTCTGCTCCACTCAAGACTTTCTCATACCAGTTGCAGAAACATTTTCAGGGTATCTACTTCCTCTTACCTGATCCTCCACGGAAACTTCTGTTCCCAATGTGTTGTCTGTGTTCCACTTCTGGGTGAATGTAAGTCCATAGTCTTTGATCTTATATTTGGTCTCTAGACTGCCTGAAGCCTTGCCTGTGTCTGTGTTGGAAGAACCAGCTGCAGCGAATTCCTGCCAAGAGCATAATACGAGTTTCAGCATTCTGGTATTTAATTACGTTCAGTTTTTCCACTTGTCGAGTGCCAGCACTCACACTTGCTACCCTTAGACCTTTTGACAGAATCCTCAAAATCCTCCTCCTCTTCCCTATCCCCACCAAAAATAATTATTTCTGCATCACAAAATGCTACTCCTTTTGGCATCTCTGTTCTGGGTATTTCCTTTATTGAGGTGTGCTGATAGAGCCCTGGAACTTGCTTAGGTTGGAAAAAGCACTATTACACAAAGACCTGACATCTTCACTTACTTTTCATCTGCATCATGATTTGATTACCTGCTCCCCCCTTCTAATTTTTACAGGACTTTTTTCCTAACTTATCCACCAACCTCCCCCACACCAAAAAACCCTTTTTCCACCATCTTTTTTCCACTCCAAAGTGGCAATTGTTATTTCAACATTCCACAACTTGCTCTGCACCTTCACATGGTGCATACCCAAATACAAAAAGATACTCGCTTGGGATACAAAGCTGCTTGTATCCTTGGATTTTTCCTCACAATCTCCTCTAATTCCCTTGATCACCTTACCAGCAGTGTCCCAGTTGTGCAGGAAATAGCAACCACTATAGTCCTTCTGGAAATCCACTCTCCCTTAACAAATGCAACCCTACATCCAACTTACTCTGCTAGATGAATAGCAACAAAAAACCCCATTGATTTTTCTCTCATTTCTCCAAACATCTCGTGTGTTTCCTCCTCTTCATTCTTTTTTTCTTTTTCCACCTTTCAGCAGTGAAAATGTCTTCTGGAGAATGGTCATTGATGCTTTTCACACTGACTACTACACCCTAACATTGTTGTTCACACTACCCTTTATACTGTTGTCACTTAGACTCTTCATATACCATGTTGATGACCTTAGCACCTTCTCCCTCAACCTAAGTTCTCTGTCATTACCTCAGCCAGCTACTACACTTTAGAAGGTCACCCCTTTGTAAGGCATCTTAAAATTGTAGAGCTTTTTTCCTTCACAGCATCAGAAAATAACCTGACGCCAGTGGCACCTTGACATCAGGCTGGTCCTTCACTGATGAGTGTAACTAAACCAACAACTTTGAATTTTGTATAATATGTATTTTGTAACATGCTGTCCTATGCTATTTGGGTAGTCCCCCACACATCAGAGGTTCCTCTTATTCAGGGGACTTGAAGTCTCAATAAACATCTCTCCTCCTGGAATAACTCAGAGGTAGCCTACTCAGTGTTTCATGCAGAACAGAGTATAAAGCAATGAGTAGGCATATTTTCACAGTAGTAAGCTCAAGGTGTACGAGCTAGGTTTTAAGAAGCATCTGAGAACTGATCTCATTTGTTGTCTTCATCTCTCAAACATTTTCCTTGAAGAAAGATAATTAGTCTGCCATTACATTTCCAAGTTACACCTCTTTTGAAGTTTAAATATTGAAAGATACAGTGCTTAAGAGATGGCAGTATCCGTGTATCCATTGCCAACACATCCAAGCTTTGGAACCCTGACTTTCCAGATCTGTCTCATTCTAGGACAGTATTCCTGGATGCTGTGTACATTACTTTCACAATTCTGGACTTTGCAGAGTGTACAAAGACCGTCTTTAAATGGTTTTGAAGTGCCAGGGAAGTACACCCAGGTAACATTCCTTACACACCAGCGGGGGAAGACACTTACTCAAGCTAATGCACTACTACAACAGCACAGCAGTTTTATAACACAAAAATACTTGATGCAAGTCAGGATGTGTTAGACTATCCTTTAAGACATAATTGCTACACACTGCTCTGATGTCACTTCCATAAATTCAGTGTAAAGACATCTCAAACCTGCACCAGAATTCTGAAGTAACTTTCTTCTGATCTTAGGGCAGGTAATCGATTAAAAAGGCTTGATTTGATTCTCAGACCAAGCAGAAGAAAGATTGTAAAATGCTTTTCTCACAGCCAAAGGAAAAAAAAAAACCCCGTGCTGTCATATGATCAAAAGCCAAAGGATTTTGCCAGGTGTCAGAACTGGATCTGCTTCTGGAAGCAGAAGGCACACAGTCAGCATCTGCTACCATCAATCTTCCAACTGTCTAAACTAAAGACGTCTCATCAAACCATCTAGTGTAGAAGCAATTCTTCAATTTTTTGTAGCTGAAAATCAAACTTATTCTGGCTCCATGTCACACTCCAGTCTGAATCAGCAGTCACACTCAGCTTCTCACGGACCTTCTAGTTTATGGTGGCTGGCGTCTTCAGAAACACCATGCACTTACTAGGCCAAACCACTTGCAATCTATGAAACAATTATAACCAATAGACACTACCATTGTTGTTTTCTAAGCCCACAGAAAAAACACCCAAAACATTTCTGTATCATAACAATTAGAGGTACTATTACTACCCAAGTACAAATTAGATCTCACACTTTGTTTCTGATGTCGTCTCCATCCCCAAAATCTCATTTTGTTGCAGCAGAATGCTCATTAGAAACACTAACAAGCACAAAACCTGAAGTAACAGACAACTCTATCAATCTTGTTTTCCCTCCTGTGGTTTTTAGTGTTCTTATTGTGGATTATTGGACAAAGATTGCAAATGGCTTTACATACATGGATCATACAGCAGATTAAGGGCTATGGACACAGTCAAACTTCATGATGTGGATGATAACATGACTAAAAACAAAGGAACAGTTTATAAACGACAGTAGGCACCACAGAAAACCTCACTAGACAAAGCAATAAAGAACCAACATGCCAAAACAGTCACTATTCTTACCAGCTGGATAAACATCCAACACGAAAGTTGCATGGAAAAGGAAAAGCCCATTTTAAAACTTAATACAGTTGCTCATGTTCCGTCACATTCAGAAGACAGCATAATTAACCATTAGCATATTATTTGAGAATCAAAACTTCCAGCCAGGAAAACTATGCGTATCGTGAGGTGTCAGTAACTGGTAGCAGTCATAGTATAGAGACCACATAGTTCCTCATGCCTACATGTTCCTGGTGCACAATGCAAGTAATCCATCAAAAGCTCAATTGAGACAGAATACAGTAATACAGAAGAAATTACTTACACCATTTGAATGATAAGAATGCAAGAGAAGGAGGGAGCTAAGGCAAATATGGTTATGAAGTAGGCTGAAAAGCAGCACGGCTTATCAACCAGAACAGCATCAAGTGGTAGCACACACAGAACTGAGACTCAGTGTAGGAGTAAGCTTATCTAGTAAACAATATATGCCTGTAGTTAAAGACCAAAATTATGAAACCCATTCCTGGTTTTGCCAGCCCTCCTGTGAAATCATGAGGAAGCTCCACTTCTCCATCATTAAAGTGGGGATCATAGCATTTTCTCGTTACCTGAAGTGCTAAAGCTTAATTAACATCTGTAAAACGTTCTCAAATTCTACATAAAGGGTACTGCAGGAGGACTATTTAGTTTTAATTAAATCTTGCATTGTAAGTACAGTGGAGATGAGTGAAAATGAAATTAAGTTAAACTGTGGCTCTTATTTGCCCCTTGGCCTTTTGGGTAAAAGGCCAGTCTGGACTCAAAATCCTATAAAAACCAACAACAGCAGTGAAACGCAATTGCATTCATAAGCAGAAATGAGAGCTATTTAGGGTGAAGAAACTCTTATGTTTGGGATGTGGGAATGGGAACGGGGAGGAAAGCCCCACGTCCACAACAAAATGTGTGAAAATTCTTGCACGCCACAGGAAAAGAAGTACCGCTACGTCAGTTCCACACCATTATAGAAATACCTCAGGCAGCTACAGGTTTTAAAATGAGAACTGAAAAAGAGAAGCAATACCTGCTAGCAAGTTATTACCACCAACCAGTTCAGGAATTTGTCCTTCCATTGCAATGCTGGTGATGTTGAAAGCCCCCAACACTTACCACACCACTGGAAGACTTGGTCTTCAACTCTAACTTGACCATTCCAAATCCTGAAAATAGAAGAGCATACAGCATCTGCTTCACCGCAATATACAAGCAAGGCTTATTCCCAACACACCCAAAGTACAGCAGGTAGGGGACACTGACCTGAAACAACCTACTTGCATGTTTCAACAGTTGTTGATCTTACTGAGGAATGATTGAAGGAATTTTGACAATTCAAAGTGGGTGGCCTCATAATTTATCATCATAATGGTCACCCATCATCAAGTACCTCCACCTTCTGTAGCTACCTGCAGTCTGGGACCAATCAGTACAGACACCATTTCTTCTGATTTACTCAATTTCCTTTTATATTTCTGATTGCAGGGCAGGAATTTTTCTTTTCCCCTTCTCCAAGAAAAATATGTTTCAACTTACTTCAACCAGTGCCATATACAGAGATACTATTCCTTTCTTCCTTTTCTCTCTAATCTGCTATGAATCTAGGGAAATACCTGGCCCTTGCACAGAGTAGAAAAGCCTGAAACAACTGACACTAAAGCAGGGAACTTGAGTTAATTTTAGCAAAGCCTGAACTCCAGGGTGGCAGAGACCAGACCAGAGTGGTTTTTCATTTTATGTAGCATATGGATTTGAGATACAAATGCAATTTTTATCACACTCACAAAACCAGATAAAAAATGTCAACACTTTTAGTACTGCTCCCAGAAAAGGGACTAATATCAGTATTTATCTACTTAAATTCTTTGAAGAGGAATGCAAACATTGTGAAATTATTTCCACTATGGCTATGACAATAGGCTATTCTGATTAACATGAAGATCATTCTACCTCAGGAACCTCTTTGTTGCCATATATGGTCTCCTATGGCAATCTATGCGAATCTGACTGATTTAATGCCTCTAAATAAAAAAACTGGAAGGTAAAAAATGCAGCATTCTTCAGAGACTTTTCTGGAGTGCATCTTAAGGTCAAACTCGTAATTTTTCCCTCTAACTCTTTGCCTACGCAGCATTTTCATTGATACACGTCTAAAGTTCAAATTCAGAAGGGGCTAGATGCTCCAGGCCTCTGCTGAATTCCTACCCAAAGGTATTTAGGGGATCTCTGGGGTACTAATGTTTTTATTGTCATTTTCAAGATGCCTAAGAAAAAAAAAAAAGAAAGGTTATCAAACCACAGTCATGTTACTTACCATATCCCTTGTTGAAGACATCCCTGGCAGACTTTCCCAAGTCACTGTATGATGGTGGGACAGCCATGGATCTGAAACATAGTGGAAGCTGTAAGAATCTTAGGTTTAACAGCATAAAAGCTAAATTATATCCAAAGCATTTATAAACGTCTATGACTAGTACCCTCTGTGTACTTCACTGATACAGAAGTGCAAGACCTTTGAAGAATGTTCACAAAAGCCATCCGTGCGTCATCGTTGCTTCGTCAGAAACAAACTTCAATTCAAAGAAGTTATGGAAGCCAATCCATTATGTGAAATCACTAAACCCCAGGAACAGTATTACATTCAACTACATATGTAGGCCTCACACTCTTACATTGCAAAAAGAGCTCACGGGAGCCTTAATCCCTGTTCTGATAATGGACGGGACCCTTCCTGAAAGGGACCCCAAGTGGCAAAGCCACGTCAGCACTGAACAATCCCAAAGGAAAAGATATCCGACTTCCCTGTGCACTTGTGACTCCTTAGAAAGTTTTTTCAGAGATTTGTAAAATATAAAAAGAGATCTCTGTACCCTGTCCAGTAGCCACCAGTGAGTATTTCTGCACTGTGTATACACAGCAGTAAAAACTACATTTTCTAATACAGGTAACTGTTACAACTACTTTGGAGGGCAGAACTCTGAAGGACAGGCATGTGATATTACAGCTTACATGACATATTTAATGTTAGTTACCACAATTTAGGGATTTTGCATCCAAAAATCCACATTAAAAGAAGTAGGAAAACTCTTCCCAGTGGAAAATTAGTCTTCCCCTTCTAGAATAAGTTTGCATAAAAGTAAAGGCACACCTGCTCCAGAAAAGACAAGCTATCAAAGATGATGCTTTTGTTTGATTTTAAGCATAACTCTTTGCCACTTAATCCTTCCTACAGCTGATGTGTTTGTTGATATTCTTCTCTGCAACACCTGATGCCAGAAATCCCTGATCCCCCATTTGTTACTTATACTGTACTGAAAGACTAATCTAAAAAGTAATAATGCAAGCAAAACATGTAAAATCCCTAAAGTCATCACTTGTCTTCCACTATTTTAATTGCTTATCGGTGTATCGGTCCCTCTGTCACAAATGCAACAGTATCTGCACTAAGCAATTAAATCCTGTTTTCAGACAGCTAGCCCTTTCCTAAAACGAAACACTTGGGCAATTTACATCCCATAGTAGACAAAACGCTCTGTGTTCAGTGACTTAATAACTAACCCGCACTATGTGTCTATCAATACACAGACTGGATGATCCTTATGGGCTCCTTCCAACTTGAGATATTCTATGATTCTATGAATATATATCTGTGGGTTTAGAGGATCTAAAATAGCTGGACAAGACTGCAGATTCCCTATCTGAAGATTAGTAGGTAAAACAGGTACTTCTCAAAATTACTATGCAAAAAGGCCTTTTTACCTGTCAAACATGAAGGGGAAAATTACAATTATTGAATCTTTAAACTGAAGAAACAGAGCAACAGTACGTGCACTTTTGTGACAGCACAGTTCAAATTATTACAACAGTTTTAGCAACACAGCTATGGAGCAGAGCATATCCTTCTTTTAAAATGTTGGTTTTTGACACAAATCTCTCAATTCAGAAGTTTCAGCTCACACTTTAAAATTGGGGTTTGGGTTTTTTTTGTTGGTTTGGGTTTTTTTGGGGGGAGGGGGGTGTTTGTTTGGTTTGGGTTTTTTTAATAGGTTTATCAGATTAGTTCAACCTGCTGATTTCAAAAGCTTAGTAACTCCAGTTTTTGGAGCAAGGCTGATACTTCAACATTTTGACATGGTGATACTCTACATATGCAGTAACTGCCTAACATGCTCTTGAACCTCAAACACTTTTTTCCAGCAAAAACCAATATGAAAGATAACTCCCTGGATAAGAATTCATGCAAAACACAAGCAGATTTTTTTCAAAAATGCTCCCTGGTCACAGCTGGCTTTCAGGGGACTGTCCAGCTGTTGAAAACATGACAGGAACACTCCATAATCATATGGATTTGTAGCTGGCCTCCAAACCACATAACCTGTTTTCAGTCAGAAGTTTGACAATGATCAGCAGTGAGCCACAACACATTTTCCAGAATTGGGACTGACCTATTCAGACTTTAGAAGACATTAGTCTACTCTAACTTTCAACTTACAGAGAGATGTTATATCGAACAAAAAGCAAGATCTTAGGTAACACCCCACCCCCCCCCCCCAGTTTCGGAAAACATGCCACACCCCGACCTCTTTCATGCTTTGACAGCTATCTCTCAAATCTTTCTACCTCCCTGCACAGAAGGGCATGTGCTTTAGAAAGACAAATGACAACAGAGTTAACCACCAAGTAGTCTCGAGGCTCTCCTCACCAGCTTCACGGAAAATGCTTCAAGTAAAGGAGGACTTTACCATCCTGTTCAGCACCTTCCCAACCTAAACCTTACCCTTTTGGCTGGTACCCTGTTCTGTTTACACCTCATTTTCATAAGGCTATTGAGACATCTTGAATCTTGTGAGCCTGTTCACTTGCCTAACATATCTCCTCCCTTTACACTATATGGCTGTATTTTCTGTATTCTATGTGTTTTAATGTATATGTTAAATACTATGTGAGTATTTAAAAGATATTAAAAAAAAAAAAGAAAAAGAAAAAAGATTCTTCAGGCTAGCTCATGCTGAGATACATAAATTCTTTGCTAATAACAAGCAGCTCTACTTCATCATACAATCATAGATGGGTTTGGGTTGGAAGGGACCTTAAAGATCATCTAGTTCCAATCGCCCTGCCTTCTTGCCTACTTGCAAGCCAGAGTTGTTCCACAACTATTAATACTAAATTTGAATTGGTCTCCATCACCTGGATGCGATGACAACAGCTGACAAAACACAACGTAAAGCGGAAAAGAAACATTGAGCCGGAGATCTAAAACTAAGCCACAGTACTTGTTTTAAGCACCTTGTTTTCAAACAAAGCCTCCTTAATCTCGTGCTTTGATTTTTTTCTCCCGCAACAATGAAATT